>NC_133656.1:89941938-90598085 GCF_009905375.1 Apium graveolens
AATTAATTAAAATATAATTTATTGACCGATATATGACATCGGGCTAAAAACTTACTCCCTTCGTCCCGGATTCTTTACATACTTTTTCCTAATGCTTAGCACGCATTTTAAAACTATTATAAAATATAGTTTTATAATTTATTTTTAAATTTTCTCTTTTTGTATAAAAGTTTAAATATTATATTTTTATTTAAAAGAAAAAAATATTTAAAATTATTTAGGGAACCATGTTTTACGGAAGCCTTAATATGCGTGTCGATTCCCCGTCCCCCAATGTAAACATCCCAGTGGAATGGAGGAAATAATATTTTACCGTAATTAATCAAATTTTAAAATAATAATAATAATAATAATATAATTATTTAAAACGGATCGCACGGATTTTAGGATAGTATTAGTAATATATATTATTATTATTTAGCAAAAAAAAAAATATATATTATTATTATTGTTAACCGAAGCTTTGCAAGAAATTTGGACTTTAGAGGAGTTTATGAATGCATAATTCTTTGTATTCAATACAAGCGTTCTCAATTTCAGTGATGACAAAATTCTAATTTCTAATATGAGTTTCTAATACATAAATTAGAACTGAATAATTAATACTGATATTTGTAAGCCAAAAATTACTGATATTCGCATATTGGCAACTTAAAGATTTTAAAGAACTGGACTGTTAAATTCATGTATTATATATGTGAATGTCTGGATTTTTCGTAACCTCGTGTAGGTTGCTTGATGCACGAATCGTACGCAAGCTGAAGTTCAAACTAATAGCGTGAAGCAACAAGCAGAATATTTTTACGGATTCTGCACTATTTATCTAGAAATAAATAGATATTCGGTAAGTTAATTACTTGGATTAGTTCACTATGTTTTCTTTTTGGGAAAAAACAGAAAGTTTCAACACTAAAATGGGAACCAGGTTAATATTACTATAATGAATTCTAATACCAACTAATGGAACCACCGCAAAGATTACTGTAAAACGAAAAATATATAACAATAGCTCCGTAGCTTTAAATATATATAATTACTAGCGAAGGCAATCAAAAATTTGGTTTTTAGTTGAGAATTTCTTATTGGTAAATTTATGTATAGAAGGTAGAACATATATAGCTTTACTTTAGATAAAAACAGTTACCCTTGCCTGAAATTTTTCAATACCCAATTAAAAAAGTGCCCTATTAAATTTGTAATTTTTTTACATGAAATAATAAAAAACTAAAGTTTTTAAACAAAATATAATAACTAAAGTACAAAAGGTAATTTTATGACATAATCAAAACTTACTAAAAAAACAGTTATACCTTTAAATTTTAATATGTTATGCTATATTTTAGAAATTAAATATTTATCTTAAAAAGATAAATTATACATGTGACTTATGATATATTATTTTATAAATAAGTAATATATAATATTGATAAAAAATAAATAGTCAAATAAAAATTTATTTATACATAAACTTGTAATTTAGATCCGTTCAACCCATTATTTAATTTTTTATATTAAATTTACTTGTTTCATATAATATATACATTAAAAATGGATTTATTTAAGATGAATAATATACCTGAAATTCGAATCATTATTTGAATAACATAATAATGTATATATTGTTATCAATAAAAAATAAGTGTTTATAATCATATTAGTTAACTATAAAATTTTCATTAAAACTAGTAATTATCTCGTCAAACGAGAGCATTGAAGGTGATTTATAATATAATTTTGTTTTTAAATGATTTTTATATTAGTATTTTTAGAGTTAATGTGACTTATTCAAAATAATAATTTAAAATTATTTAAATGTATAACATTTTTCAGTTATTTTTCATTTACAAATTTTTAATATTAAAAATTATATTTTTAAACTAAAAAATTATTTTCATATTTTAGTGTATATATATACACATCTTTCTATAAAAAAAGTGTCCCATTATATTTGAGAGCCCTGTGCAGTGATATCCTTGTCATATCGGACACGGCAATATAAAGCATGTCAAGTAATTTTCTATGATACACAAGTAACCACAAGTTTCATCTCACTCTACAAGGCCAGTTCAAGGATCTATCACATTTACATCAGCAATTGCTCCACCCACATTTTTTGGTCATCTCAACGACTTTTGCGACAGTTAAGTTTATGAAAGATATAACTTCCTCTGCGAACTTGCCAAGCCAAATTCAGATTAAGAAAGAAAAGACAGATTTATCATGATCCCCTCGGGATTCAACCGAGGTTATTTTTTTATTACAATTTATATAAATTAAATTAAATTTAATTTAATAAGCCGCTGCGCTTATATAATTAAATTTTATAATTTGTTTAGTTAGTTCAATTTTGTATTGTTAGTAACAAAATTTGTCTTATTTCTTAAAAAAAAATTAATTGTTAAACCGGAAATTAAAACTTATAAATAAAAATGAAAGTGCATTAACCTGGAAGATTTTATTATCAAGACGAATGTTATATATTACGGGAGCATCATTCCAGCTTTTACTATATATGCATACATGTTCAAGCCAAATGTAGCAACAGTTGTCAAACATGTTTAAAGCCATTGTGCCCGCTACGTTATGATATTCAAAATGTAAAATTACATATTCAAAAAATATTGAGTTGTCATTATTTGAAGAAAAAAAAATTGCATAGTCTGATATAATTAAATTTATAAATATCTTAAAGTATATCTAATCTCCAAAGACATTATGTGCACATCATATATTAAGACATTAGTAGTATAATACCTTTTTAAAATTATAAAAAAAACTCATATTTTTATGATAAATTAAAAGGTTTGGCAAAACACAATAATACCATCAAAATATGAATAGAGTAGTTTGATTTTATTATTAACATATTACAAAAGTTTTGTTGTGTAACATAAGATCCCAGGAGGCCATAAACTTCATGAAAATTAAACTTCCTGAAAATTTGTTACTGCATGTTGATCTTATTTGGGAAAACTGATAATTGTGATAAAAGTATTCAAAGACCGGATGGTATGATGAATTATTATGGGGTAAAACCATACCATTTGGTTATTTTGAAAATAATAATTTTGAAATTTTTTAAATGCAAATCTATATATGTATGCCATTGAAATGGCCTACCCCTCTCCACACCGAATAAAACATGGGCTCTGAATTGAACATAGGCTGCATTATGCAATTAGGGTTGTAATAGAAAGGTTTCATTGTTATTTGATTATAGTGTCATTGTAAATATTATCATTGTCTACACCTTGTTAACGTAACCAAAATATTTGATCAGTGATGCCTCAATAGCAGTGAGTATTAGTAAAAAATTTGGGTTTCATACACACTTTATTTGCCTGGCTATAATTTTATTTCGTTTGTATAGGTCATTAACCCAAATGCATACATGAAAGTTGAATTGTCATGGTTAGATTTGGACATCATGTATGGAGTATAGATGTTATAAAGTGAAAAAATAGATGTGCATGTTTTGATATTAAATTTATGGAATCATTAGGTGTATTAGCGGGTAACACTATAACGTTTCCCCAAGAGCGGAGATGATTTGATTTTGACTTTAAATCAGTGTTCCAAAAATCAGTAAGTCGGCCGAGTACTTGATCCGATTACTTGTTTTTAACCCTCACCGATCCGAGTTTCAAGTAATCTGGTGGAAGAACGATTTTATAAAAAATTGCTCAAAATTCAAATTTTGTAACGCATTATAATTAGTATTGATGTAACACTTGTAATTCACATTAAAATTAGTTTTGTAATACATAAAAATTATATTTTCATAAAATTCTTTCAATTGGGCTCCTAATTTAGGCTTGAAATTAAGTAACAAAGATCTGCAATGAATATCAAAATCCAAATACACTAATTTCAAAAAATAAATGACATGAGAATAATATAGGAGACATTATATATAAGGAGAATGTATACTTATCTGTTACGAAATGAATAACATACAGATAGGGGTGAATGTATTTTACCGTTTTTAAGTTTTTCTTTTGAATCTTTTATGGTTGAACACAGTAAATTAAATTTTGTAGTGAAAGTGTGTTCATGCAAAAATTAAACTTGCAAGAATAGAGAATACAGATTTTCAAAACTCACTTAATTTTATGTTAAAATTAAGAATGTTTTGCTACAAAATTTCTAGGCTCTTTGTTGATAAAGAGCTTAGCTTCTTCTTGAGAGAGATACAAGATTTTATATATAAAATTGTTACAACTGACAAAAGACCAGTGTTAACTTTATAACTTAGTTAACTACTGGTTTACACAGTGTACAATAAGACATGCTATTAACCTTTACTAAACTGTCACTTGTCATTTCCATTGTAGGAAAAGTAAATATTCTATTTTTGGCTTAATATATCTTTAGCATCCTGTGATTATCTTGATCTTCCTTTGCCAGTTAACCTTCACCATTGATCTTGCACATCTCTCAAGCTTCCTTTTGTAGACTTGTCAATCCAGCTGGTTGGATTGTTTGTTGATTGTATATCTTGGATATTGAACTGGTCTGCATTTTGTACTTTGAGATTTTACCTCGAGATCTCCATTTGGTCTATAGTGAACTTGACATCTCGATAAGTATATTGGCTTATCGAGATCTCTAATACTCCATAGTAAATTTGACTTGTAGAGGTCTCTGAGTTCTCTATAAGAGAATTTGGCTTGTAGAGATCTCTAGTCTTCATATCTTTACTCTGACTTATCGATATCTCTGAGTTCTCTAGTGGCTTATTGACTTATCGATAACTCAGAGTTCTCTAGTCAACTTTGACTTGTCGATAACTTAGAGTTCTCTAGTGAATTTTGGCTTATCGATATATATCTCTGAGTTCTCTAGTGGAATTTGACTTATCGATAACTTAGAGTTCTCTAATGAATGTTGACGTGTCGATAACTCTGAGTTCTCTAGTGAAGAAATGACTTGTCGATATCTCCAATCTTCATGTCTTCAATTTGGCTTGTCGATATCTTTGAGAGTTCTCTAGTACCTTTCCTGACTTCTTGATAAGTCATTTGGAGTTCTCGAGTGACTTCTCTTTAACACTGAATCTGTGACTTGTAGAGATCTTGACTTTGAATATTTTTTCTAAAACAGATTTATTCAACTCCAAACTTCTTCATAATTCTTCTGAGGTATGATCTTCTTGATCTTCTGTAACACCCCCAAATCCGGGGTCGGGGATCTGGGTTGTCACGAGATCCATTTCCCTTAATAACACCCAATCTTAATACACAATCAACTACTCTGAACTGTGACCCCACAATAAACACACACACCACAAGTTATAGTCTCAGAGATGAATATCCACAAATAATCACAAGTCGTTTTATTCCACAATTATATGTCAATACACCTTAAAAGGTTTTCTGGATAAATTTACATTTCTTTGCCATTATTACAATTCATAATATACATAAGTCTGGTACATTATTAGTTAAAAACTTAGCCTATTGGTAATTTCTACCTCAGCTACAGCTGCCTCAACGCTTCCAGAAAGCTGCGGAATGTTTCCTATCCGCTTGCGAATTGGGAGCTTGGTCCTGTTCATCTTATCTATCTGATGTTGTGTGATGAAAGAAGAAAGCAAAGGTGAGCAGCAAGCCCACCAAAATAATATGTATAATGATTAACAATATATGAGCCTACTCATAATACTCATGAAAGTCTTGGTCAAAAGAAATGAACCAAGTTGATAACTTAATGCGATGAAGTCGCAAAATATTCAGTATATATATATATACATATATACTTTTCAAAATATTGGAAGTCCTCTTCCATGCATAATATACACAAAGTCCCAGTGTATAACTGTATAAAAAAATATCGTTACAAGGTGATCTCATATATCTAACCTTGTCTCAACGTTTTTCTGAAAATCTTTGTCATTCATAAGACAATTATTAATTAGATATAAGTTTAAAAGATGAAATTACAAGATACCCCAATATACTTATATCTTTCCCAAATACTACTTGAACTACCACCGTTCAAGTTATAATTAGTTTCAAAAGTTCATCCCACTGATGAGACCACAAGATAAGACTTTAATAGATTCAATCTTTGAAATATTATTAAAGGAAATGAAGTTAGGATATACTTCATTAAGTTCTGATATATATATATATATATATATCCACATATACATCTTCTTTATACATTTCCTGAAAACCTCTATCATGCAAAGTATGAACAGAGTTGCAATATCCAATAAATTTGGAAAGGAAAAGAATTTTGACATAAACCAGGTATCTCGCTGATCAGGCAAAGATACCAATAAGTAACCTTTTCTACTAGTAGATGGACGAATTCCCCACTGGTCATCACCCTGGTCTTAATAGGACCTTATGCTGGACTGCCACTCAGCCACTTATGCATTTGATGGACTCCCACTGAGCCACTTACACTATCATGGACGCCCACTGAGACCATGTTGCTTATGCCGACTCAATAGATGGACTTACTTCCCGAACATTGGGTAAGTAATCAATTCATTTATCAAAACTGCAACCGTGTTGTGAATATAAAATACACCACAGAGCCGGATCCCTCAGGTTTTGAGCGAGTATTTAAATCCCCTTAAAAAGGAAGATCTTAAATATAAAAATGAGTTTTGGGATCCGCTCTAACTTTTAAAAATCATTTTGAAGACTCGAAAATACTTTATAGAGTGTTTGGAGTAAAGCTGATTTAATGAAGTAAATCAGTCCCCAGAATATTTAGAAAATGACTGAATATTATTATTTAAATAATATTCCCATAAAGAATAATCTTTATAAAAATAATTGAAGTAGAAGTATTAAAACTTATACTTGAAACGAGTATTAAATAACCAAAGATATACTTATATGAAAGTACTATCTTTATTTGAATAATCGAAAATAAGTTTGATTATTTACACCTTATTCTTTAATAAAATAAAGAACAAATCTCGGCAAATAATCGGAGTCATAGATCCTCAAATGAATATTCAAAAATATTCATTAAATAATATAAACTGAGTCATAAGCCCTCGAATGAATGTTCAAATAATATTCAGATAATAAAATAAAAGGAGTCATACATCCTCAATTGAATATTCAAATAATATTCATTTAATATAAAGGAGTCATACGCCTTCGAATAATATTCGAAATAATATTCAATAATAAAATAAAGTTAAACTTATCGAATAAACCTTATTCGATTAATAGTTTTGAAAACTATGACCATATATATATATAAGTATATATATATATATATTTATATCCAAATATACAAAATCTACTCGGGATCCTCGACTCCCGGTTTTAGAAAATATTTCCACCTTTGGGTCCCTACTAAGGGTATATGCAAATTACCGCTATCCTCTAGCATAGGTATTATCAACAACTATATATGGAAAGAATACGAAACAGGCATGCATATATATATACCATAGCAGCATGCTTCAATATATAACAACATTTGCTAATTAACCAACATGCATCTATCGCAAGATAATGCAAATACATATACTCATCATCACAACAGTTATAACAGGTAGAAAACTTGCCTGAGCGACTTGGGGTGATAAAAGGCTCGGGACGAGTTTGGTAACCTATAAAAAACAAGTAAGTTGGAATTAAACCAAAGTCACTTGTAAATCTATACTTTAACTAACTTAGACTCTAACGCTTATTCTCGCTTACTGATTCTCTTAAGTCACTCGAGTACCCTCGGCTCCACTATTTTTAATAATTTAACCTTTACGAGTTTTAATGCGATTCCTTCGCGAGTGTCTTACCAACTGCCTAACACACTTATCATAAATGTTTCATACATTAATTAACCATTTTTGGTCTTTAACCTATGTTTCAAAGTAAGGCGAGGGGAAAAGTTTCGTTCGCGAAACGCCGTTTCATGAAACGGTCGTTTCTCCTAAACCGTGCATCGGAATCGAACGAACTACATATCAAAACGAAGCTCGTAACATGAGCTATCTAGACATGGAAATGGTCATAATCTAGCAGGGGGTTCTCGGGTCCTAATGTTATGCACAAAAACAGTCTAAAGAAAATTGGACGTTACGACGACTATGTTTACGCGATTTCCCAATTTTAAACCATTCAAAACCATCCCAATTCAACCTCAAATCCAACATACAACCAACATCCATCCTTATCACATCATAACAACCCCAACCAATTCAATTTTAACATTCATACTTATGCCTAAGCTTAACTTTAATCATACTTAAGTTCTTTTAATCAAAACCACAACATTTACCATTCCATTTCACTACCATTTCAAATCCCAAACTCTAATCACAACATCAAGCTACAATATCACCCTACTAATCAAAATCATCTTATAATACATAGGAATCTAGGGTTTGGAGATGGTATACCTTCCTTGAAGTGGTGGGAGGAGCTAGGAAGCCTTAAGAAGCTTTGAGAAGTCTTAGGAATGCTTGGATCTTCAAGGAAAACAAGAAAAACTTCAAGTTAAAAACTTGAAAACACTATTCATTATCTTCTTCTTTGATTAAATGAAGAAGATTGAGAAGGAATTGATGGCTTAAACTCATGATATAGCCCTAACTAAGCATGAAGATGATTAGGGAATTATCTTACCAATTTAGGAGGCTTGGATCTTGAGTTTTTGAATTCTTGCCCATTTACAATAGTAAAAAGCCGAGAGCATGAAGAACCATGCCTTTGTTTCTTTTTGATTTTGATGAAAAATGATTTGCTTGGCTTGGTTGGTTTGATTTTTGTGTTTGTTTTAGTAAATTACCTAGTTGCCCTTGATTTTGTGTGGTTAAAAAGTCACCACATCTCCTTCCTTCCCATGTCATGCTTGTGTCATCCTCATGATGTCATCCTCCCCTCCTTGTCCTCTTCTCATTGGTTGGGTGACATCATCCTCTCTAATCCCTTTGATTAACTTCCTAATTGTTTGCCTAATGACCGCTGATCTGTTATACGGTTCGCTTAACTTTCATTTTCGTTTATCGTTTGAGGGATCATACCCGTGATCTTATTACTTAGGTTCCCTTAACCTTTCTCAATACATTATATTCCTTTTTATGATCCTCTCTTATAATCCTTTAATTTAAATCCTTTTTATCCTGTTACCTTTTTCTCAATTCTTTCCGTATCTAGTGGATTTCCGGGAAAAATCAAAGTGTTCGGATTTGGATTCTGACGATCTTTACATACACTTATATCCCATATAAAGTACTAATAAAATCTCAGAATATCTATATCAGAACCCCTACATAGTGTGGCATGAAAAATTTTCTCATTCAACAAAAACACTATTCATAAGGGTTTCAAAAATTTCCCAAAAATTGGGGTTATTACATCTTCTTCCAGATAGAATTCTTAGGCTTGAAACTGTTTATAGAAAAAGACTCCAGTTTGCTCCTTTGACATTTTTACAGACTTTAAGTGTTACAAGTAAAAAATACAAATTAAGATAACAATACAACTTACTTAGGGTTTACAAATTATCTTAGTCTTGTTAAAGTACAGGCATGCCTTGCACAACAATCTCCCCCAAATTGTGAGAAGATTGCTTAACACAAATTCATGCATGTCGACAAGACTAACCCCAAGTTCAAAAGTATGGAAAATGAAATCAATATATAAAGCTTGATAAAATTACAACTTTTATACAACATGAAATTTACAAAGTTTAATGGTTACAAGTATCAGGTAAAGATAGTTTTTGTATCTGCTTCTTCCCTAAGAACTGTGGCGCCCTCCAAACCCGGGTCAGAGGTTTGGGGTCCACACACGCACACATACCTTATTTATAACCTGCTTATAACAATAATAAAGACAATAATAATATGCAGTGACCATACTTACCAACTACCACGGACCGCAACAGGTTAAAGTATGTCCACAAGCCACACACACACACACTTATATTACAAACGTCCAAATCCCAACTATTTAAACTTAGAGATGAATATTAAACATTATTACAAAATTTTACAAACTTAAACTATCTCAAAAGCTGCCAGCTAGCTTAACCCGATCAACCTGGACCCCTTGCTCCGCACTGGATTGGGGATCCTCGCTACTAACTGGTTCCTTCTTAACTGGAAAAGAACATAAACAACATCGCACAAATGAGCTAACTAGCTCAGCAAGTCATAATGACAAGACTGAGAAATATGATCATCAAGTGAAAAAGATTAAGGTATCAAGTGAACAATGATTAATGATTTAGAATTGGATATTATATTTTTATTTTAAAAACCAAGGTTAGGCTGCTGATCAGTCACACACTAACCCCGATCAAGGCACACAACTCTGCTCTAATTAATGGATCCAAGGCACACATTGGCCTAACTTGACCAACAATCTGGTCTGACCACGAATCTGGTCCACAATTTTATAAAACAATCCAATTCTAACATAATAACAAAATAATTAATGTAAAACAATAAACAAAATCATAAGAAACATTGGATGTTCAATAACGAGATGGTTTCAATCTTCACAAATGATCAATATGTCAATTTCAAAGAATGACTGTTAGGTAATGAGAGAATTGGATAACAAAGGAATCAAAGTTTCAAGGTTGCAAGGATTTGGTCTTTCAAAGCATAAGGTACAATGGTTTGAGTATATAAGCAATTTGAGTCAGTCTTTGGCATTTAGTTTGTATGTATTTGTGGAGTAGTATCGTATATCTGTGATTCGTATTCGGGTATACAATAATCAATGGTTCAGAAAAAATAAGGTTAACGGCTCAAAGATCAACAACTGGAATCAAGGTTTAGGGTTCAGTGCTTCAAAGCACTTGCAATATGAAACAAGACTATTAACCAACTACAATATATCTCGAGAAAGTTCATAACACTTGCCTGGTACTAGCTTCCTATACTGCACTAATTTCCAATCACAACCGTCTTACTCCTCGACTATCTGTTTTCCTTTACTAAGCCTTGCCTCTTCTGCTCACATATCATAAGCATCTATCAATACTCAACGCATACGATTCTAGTCGGTATATACTTCTATCTACCCTTCATTTTACCCAAATCCGACTAACGGATTGAAACTTACGCTATAAACAAGTAAACACCGAACATATAGATCGACAGTCAAACAACAAGTCACATATAACACGTAACACGTCAATCAATCAATGATATATCATTTATAAAGGAGTCTCGGGTCATAAACAAGCTTTCGGGTATTTAATATGATTTTTAAAACATTTTTCGGAATTAAAATGGGTTGTTGGACCAATTTTAAAGCAATAAACATGGTTCGGTTGGCCACATCTGGCTTCAAAATAATTTTCTAATAATTATCGAGCCTTGAAAACAATTTAAAATAATATTTTAAAGCTCGAAGCTATTTTTCAAAATTTTTAAATCATTTTTAAATAATTAAATCTAATTAAATAATTAATTAAAATCAATTAATAACTAATTAAATAAATTAATCAATTAATTTTTGAATTAATTGACCAATTAATCAATTAATTATTAACTAAAATTAATTAACTAATTAATTCAGATTTATTTTTGAATTAAAAATAATTTTTGGAATTAAAATAATAATTTTTGGAATTTTCAGAAATTAAAAAATGAATTTTTATAATTAAAATAAATAGGAAATATGATTTTTAAACATTTTATAAACATGAATCCTATTTTTGAAAACTTTGCAAACTACAGGGACTAAACTTCACCATCTTCAAAAATACAGGGACCTAACTGCAATTTTACCACACCCTCTCCAGAAAACAGTCGGGGTTCGCCGGAAAATCCGTTCCCGGAATCCTCCCATCATCAAAAGCTCCACAATTAATCTACAATTCACAAGGAATTTAACCATACCATTCAATCACACAGATAACCCCTGAGTTGGCCGGAAAATGGCCGGGAAGTTCTCCGGTTTCCGGCGAGCTCGACGTAAACTTAAAAACACAACTCCCTTCGATTCAGGAATCCTCTATTAACGAGCTATACACCAATCGATTGCAAATTTCGTTAGATATATTTGATAATGTCATGGCTAATATGATTTATGTTTAGTTTTCAGATCTTACTTAAACAGGATAAATCAGTACTTACTGGAAGTCAGGACTTAAGGATATCAGTACTTATATTATCAGGAGATAATCATCAGAAGATGGATATCAGAACTTAAGTACTGAAGGACGTTCAGATAAGGACAGTAGTTGATTAAAGGAAAGAAGATCGAGATAAATATAAGAAGAGATATGCATGAAGAAGGAGTTCTATGAAGAATAGAATATTTGGAAGAAAATATATCTGATTGATATATTTTAGGAAGCAGAATTATATTCCATATCAATTAGCGATTATCTTGTAACTGTGTAGTATATAAACACAGACATAGGGTTTACACTAAAAGTGTTATCATATTCGAGAAGATTATTCATTGTAATCCTAGCAGCTCTCGTGATAATTATTCATCACTGAGAGGTAACCGTTCCATACTGTAACAGAGTTTATTGTTTCAATAAAGTTTGTTTTCTGTTACTTGAGATATTAAAAGTTCGATTTGATTGTACTTTACACTGTATTCACCCCCTCTATAGTGTGTGTGACCTAACAAGTGGTATCAAAGCCGATCTGTTAACGCACATACAGTTTAAGATCCAAACACAATCATGTCTGACACAGAAACTCAAACTAAGCCTACCAAAACTGAAGAACTACCAAAGACACAAATTCAAAGTCGGTATGAGACCATCAGAGTTCCCATACTGAGACCATCTGAATATCCCATATGGAAGGTGAGGATGACCATGTTCCTGGAAGCAACAGATCCAGAATATCTTGATAGAATCAAGGAAGGGCCTCACAAACCAACCAAGCTCGCAGTTGAAGTTGCAGGTGAAGCAGCAAAGACAATACCAAAGGAGAAGAGTGATTATACTGCTGAAGATATCGCATCAATTGCTAAGGATGCTAAGGTACGACACTTACTGCATAGTGACATTGATAATGTAATGTCAAACAGGGTAATTAACTGCAAGACTGCTAAGGAGATATGGGATGCTCTGGAAACAAGGTGTCAGGGAACTGATACAATTAAGAAGAACATGAAGACAATACTCACTCAAGAGTATGAACACTTTGACTCAAAGGCTAATGAGTCATTGACTGATTTATATGATAGATTTGTCAAACTCTTGAATGATTTGTCATTGGTTGATAAGGAGTATGATCTTGAAGATTCAAACCTTAAATTCCTGTTAGTTCTTCCTGAATGCTGGGATTTGAAGGCAACAACAATAAGAGACAACTACAATCTTGATGAAACAACTCTTGATGAAATTTATGGAATGCTCAAGACTCATGAACTTGAGATGGAACAAAGAAGCAAGAGGAAAGGAGGAAAGTCAAGGACAGTTGCTCTTAAGGCTGAAGAAGAATCCCCCAAAGTAGCTACCTCAAGGAAAGACAAGGGTAAAGCTCTTTTCACAAAGTCTGATACTGAGTCATCAAGTTCTGAAAGTGATGATGACTCAGATTCTGAAAGCTTGCCTGAGACTGATGCTGATGAGGAGATGATGAAGCTGTGTGCTCTTATGGTGAAAGGGATCACAAAGATTGCATACAGGAAGTTCAGGAAGGGAAAGAAGTTTTCCAGGAAAGGCACAAGTTCTGATAAGAAGAATTTCAGAAGATCTGAGGGCAGAGGAGGAAAGTCTGATAGAGGAGATTATACCAATGTCAAATGCTATAACTGTGGTGAGAAAGGCCACATATCTCCTGATTGCAAGAAAGTGAAGGGTGACAAAGGCAAGGCTCTTGTCACAAAGAAGAAAAGCTGGACAGACACCTCAGACTCTGAAAGTGAGGAGAACTATGCTTTGATGGCAAATGCTGATAAAAAAAGTGCTGAGAGCAGTTCTGAAGCTGCTGAAACAAAGGTACCTCAGACTACTTATGCTTTTCATACTGATGATATTAATGAGTTGAGAAGATATCTTAAAACCATGTTTGTTAGTTATAGAGATCAAACTTTAACATGTGAAAGATTAACTTCTGAAAATCTTGCTTTTAAGAAAAGAAATAATTTCTTAGAAAAAAAGTTAGTTATGTTCCATCAAACTCAGAAGGATAGAGATGATGCTCTTTATGTTAGGGATGAAGTGCTAAAAATGAATGAATCTCTAAAAACTGAGTTAGAAAAGGAAAGAGAGATTATCAGGACTTGGACTAACTCTGGCAGAACAACTCAAAATTTGCTAAGTAGTGAAAATTGGAAAGAGGGCTTAGGTTATGGAGAGGATAAGAATGATAAAGGAACTGTAGAAATTAAGCCCGTTGTTAAGCAAAAGCCAAAGTTAAAACCTGTTAAGTTTGTAACTGTAAAGTCTGATAATGAGAAATCAGAAGTTAAAGAGGAATTAACTTCTGACAAATTAAAACAGGAAAAGACAGCTGAAGTAAACATAGGCTTAATGACTAAGAAGCAGCTTAAGCATTAACTTTTTTTTACAGGAAGAATAAGAACATAAACTCCTTACCTTCAAAGTCAGGAGTTAAGAGTCAGTCTGTTAGATATAAACCACAAAATCCTTATTTTCATTGTGGTAGTTTATGGCTTTCCATTTATACTTGTAAGGAATATCATAGTTTGTACTATGATTATTATCAAATAAAACCTTCTTTGAAGAAAGTTTCCATTGTTCCTTCTAGTGTAAATTCTGATTCAAAGTCTGATAGTGTAAGTTCTGATAAGAAAAATGTTAACATAAACTCTGATGCTAAATCCGCTGTAAATGTTAACAAACTTAATAAGGCCAAAGGATCCAAACAAGTCTGGGTCCTTAAAACTAATCATTAGTGGTCTTTGTGATTGCAGGGCAACATGAAAAATATTCTAGTTCTGGACAGTGGATGTTCAGGACATATGACTGGAAATAAGGCCCCGCTATCAGACTTTGTGGAGAAAGCTGGCCCAAGTGTTTCTTATGGAGATGGCAACATTGGAAAAACATTGGGATATGGCAATATCAATCTTGGGAATGTCATCATTAAAGAAGTAGCTCTGGTCTCAGGACTTAAACACAATCTGCTAACCATCTTTGTGAAGAGATTGTACTTGAGAACCCAACCAACAAATTAGCTTGTTGGGTTCAAGAGAGAAGAATCATTGCAGATTTGAACAGAGCCAACCATCACAAGGATGTGCCAATGTTCTATTTTCCTGTAATGCTGACACCTCAGATAAGTGAGGTAAGTTCATCTACATTCTCAAATATTCTAATCCCTTTTATTTCTTTGACTTCAGGCATAGCTATGGCAACTGTGACAATGACCAAATAGTTGCCTACCAAAGCTGCCAAAACAACTGCAATTCTTAAATCCAAATCAAAGAAAACCCCCTCTGGTATCTCTCAAAAGGTACCAGTTGAAAAATCTACCAAACACAAAGAGGGGAGTGTGAAGGAGGGTAAGATAGGTGAGGGAAGGGGTGAACATCAAAGAAACCTCAAGGATAAGGTTGGAGAGATGAGTGAATCCCAGCCTAGCCACACTGCAGTTTCCCAACAAACTGCAGTGCTTAAAAAGGACAGAAGCTCACTTCTAGCTGCATCCTCCCAAAAGGATATGGCTATTGAACAAAGCTCTCATCCAAGAGCACAGGCCAAGAGGGTTAGGGACACAAGCCTACACCAAACTTACACTAGAAAGAAGAAATCCAAAACAACTGGGGATGCACAGGGCACACAGTTAGTGCAAACTGGTGCTAAAGACACAGTCCCTGCACCTTGTCAAATTCAGATTGATGTGGCTCCAATAAATGTGGAGTCACAGCCAAAATCTCTCTTGATAGAAGCCACTGAAACACAATACTCACCAACCAAATCACTGGAAGTGGACATGATAAATACTTCAATTCCTGATTCCCCTTCTTTAACTCTGTCGGGGAAGCCAAAATCTAGTGCAAGTGAGCATCATCTTTTAGATGATTTGTTGGCTCACTTGCCAATTCTTTCTGATTCTATTGTGACATCTGTGCCTCAAATAACTTCAATCAACACAGAGTCAACAATAGTTTCTCTTCCCACCTCATTCATTTCTACTCTCTTGATGGATATTGCTCATCCGTCGAGTAGTGATTGTATCCCGACGGATAAGCTTAACAGCAGTTATCCGTCGGATAGCTTTACCACTCACCCGACGGATATCACTTATCCGTCGAGTGTCTCTGCACAACTTCAAACTTCAATAATTTCAAGTGCAGAAGATTTGGTGGTAATACAATCACTCTTAGGACTGAGAGAGGAGAGTGTATTGAGTGAGAGGCTGGGTTGCTCCCAGGCAAAAGGAGAGGAAAAGAGTGAATCTCAGTGTAATAACCCCAATTTTGGGGAAATTTTGAAACCCTTATGAATAGTGTTTTTGCTGAATGAGAAAACATTTCATGCCACACTATGTAGGGGTTCTGATATGGATATTCTGAGATTTTATTACTACTTTATATGGGATAAACTGTATTTAAAGATCGTCAGAATCCAAATCCGAACACTTTGATTTTTCCCGGAAATCCACTAGATACGGAAAGAATTGAGAAAAAGGTAACAGGATAAAAAGGATTTAAATTAAAGGATTATAAGAGAGGATCATAAAAAGGAATACAATGTATTGAGAAAGGTTAAGGGAACCTAAGTAATAAGATCCCGGGTATGATCCCTCAAACGAGAAACGAAAACGAAAGTTAAGCGAACCATATAACAGATCAGCGGTCATTAGGCAAACAATTAGGAAGTTAATCAAAGGGATTAGAGAGGATGATGTCACCCAACCAATGAGAAGAGGACAAGGAGGGAAAGATGACATCATAGCATGACACAAGCATGACATAAGGAGGAAGGAGATGTGGATGGTTATTAACCACACAAAACTCAAGGTTAAATTGGTAATTAACCAAAAACAAAACAAAACTACAACCAACCAAAAGCAAAACAAAGCAAAACACAAAAATCTCTCTTTCTTCTAATCATGCTCTCGGCTTCTTTCTAAAAAAATGAAGATCCAAGCTCCACCACTTACTATTTAGCAAGGTATTTATCTAAGCTTCCCCATGGATAGTTACATACTTCCTATAAGTTTAAGCTTCTAATTCCAAGCCAATCTTTATCTATAAATCATGGAAGAAGATGGTGAATAGTGTTTTTCAAGAACTAAAATTTGTGTTCTTGAAGTTTTGTTTAGATTAAGCTTGGATAAGGACTTTAAGGGTGATTCCAAGCCATTCTCTTGATTCTCCACTCTCCAAGGAAGGTATAAACTATAAACCCTAGCTTTAGTTTTGAGTAATTAGGAACGAATATGTTTGATATATTATATGTGAAGCATGATGCTTGATTGTTTGAATTTTGGTTGAGTTGTAGAGATTAGTTGGTTTTGTGGTATTGTTGGAGTTGTAAATCTTGATAATTAGTTAAAGAACCTAAGTAAAGCTTTTAGTTCATGTGGGGAATAAGTATAAATGGTTAATGTGGATTTGTTGGGGCTGTTATGATGTGGTTTGGAGGGATGTTGGTTGTATGATTGATTTGGGGTTGAATTGTGGTTGGTTTTGAATGGTTTAAATTTGGGAAATCACGTAAACATAGCCGTCGTAACGTCCAGTTTTCTTTAGACTGTTTTTGTGCATAACATTAGGACCCGAGAACCCCCTGCTAGATTATGACCATTGCCATGTCTAGATAGTTCGTGTTACGAGCTTCGTTTTTATATGTAGTTCGTTCGATTCCGATGCACGGTTTAGGAGAAACGACCGTTTCAAGTAACGGCGTTTCGCGAACGAAACATTTCCCCTCGCCTTACTTTGAAACATAGGTTAAAGACCAAAAAGGGTTAATTAATGTATGAAACAATTATGGTAAGAGTGTTAGGCGGTTGGTAAGACACTCGCGAAGGAATCGCTTTAAAACTCGTAATGGTTAATTTATTAAAAATGGTGGAGCCGAGGGTACTCGAGTGACTTAAGAGAATCAGTAAGCGCAAAACGTCCGTTAGAGTCTGAGTTGGATAGAGTATAGATTTACAAGTGACTTTGGTTTAATTCCAACTTACTTGTTGTTTATAGGTTACCAGACTCGTCCCGAGCCATTCGTAACCCCCAGTCGCTCAGGCAAGTTTTCTACCCGATATACTGTTGTTGTGAAGTAAATATATGTATATGCATTATCTTGTGATAGTGCATGATTGTTATTAGCAAATTTTGCGATATATTGGAGCATGCTGATATGGTATATATGCATGTCTGTTTCGTAATCTGGTTATCTATCTGTTGATGTCAATGCTTATAGTTGCATAATACCTATGCTAGAAATAAGCAAGTAGTTGCGTATACCCTTAGTATAGGGGATAAAAGGTGAACATATTTCTAAACCGGGAGTCGATGTTCCCGAGTATATTATATATATATACATATATTTATATATATATGGATATAGTTTTTAAAACTATTGATCGAATAAGGTTTATTCGATACCTTTATTTTACTTAATTGAATATTAATTCGAGTATTCATTCGAGGGCTTATGACTCAGTTTATTTTATTATTTGAATATTATTTGAATATTCATTCGAGGGCTTATGACTCAGTTTATATTATTATTGAATATTACTTGGATATTCATTTGAGGATGTATGACTCCTTTATTTTATGAATATTATTTATAGTATTCATTCGAGGTATTATGACTCCGCTTATTACTTAATAATATTCTTTATTGTATTAAAGAATAAGGTGTCGATAATCAAACTTATTTTTGATTATTCAAATAAAGATATTACTTTCGTATAAGTATATCTTTGATTATTTGCTATTCATTCGAGTATAAGTTTTCCAACTTCTACCTCCATTATTCTTTATGGGAATATTATTTAAATAATAATATTCAGATATTTCTTTCATATTGGGACTGATTTATTTCATAAATCAGCATTACTCCAAACATTCTTAAAAATGTTTTCGAGTCTTCAAAATGAATTTAAAAAGGGTAGAGCGGATCCCAAAACTTGTTTTCAAATTCAAGATCTTCCATTTTAAGGGAACTTGAATACTCGCTCAAAAATCGAAGGGATCCGGCTCTATGGTGTATTTTATATTCGCAACAAGGTTGCAGTTTTGGTAAATGAATTGATTACTTACCCAACACTCGGGAAGTAAGTCCATCTATCGAGTCGGCATAAGCAACATGGGCTCAGTGGGCGTCCATGATAGTGTAAGTGGCTCAGTGGGAGTCCATCAAATGCATAAGTGGCTGAGTGGCAGTCCAGCATAAGGTCCTATTACGACCAGGGTGATGACCAGTGGGGAATTCGTCCATCTACTAGTAGAAAAGGTTACTTATTGGTATCTTTGCCTGATCAATAAGATATCAGATTTATGCCAAAATTCTTTCCTTTCCAAATTTATTGGATATTGCAATTCTGTTCATACTTTACATGACAGAGGTTTTCAGGAAACGTATGTATATATATAGGTGTATATATATATCAGGACTTAATGAAGTATATAATAACTTCATTTCCTTCAAAATATTTCAAAGATTGAATCTATTCAAGTCTTATCTTGTAGTCTCATCAGTGTGATGAACTTTTGAAACTAATTATAACTTGAACGGTGGTAGTTCAAGTAGTATTCAGAAAAGATATAAGTATATTGGAGTATCTTGTAACTTCATCTTTTAAACTTATATCTAGTAAATGATTATCTTATGCATATCAAAGACTTTCAGAAAAACGTTGAGACAAGGTTAGATATATGAGATCACCTTGCAACGATATTTTTATACAGTTATAAACTGGAACTTTGTGTATATTATACATGGAAGAGGACTTCCAAGATTTTGAAAAGTATATATGTATATATACTGAATATTTTGCGACTTCATCGCATTAAGATATTAAATTTGGTTCATTTCTTTTGACCAAGACTTTCATGAGTACTATGAAAAGGCTCATATACTGTAAATCATTATACATATTATTTTGGTGGGCTTGCTGCTCGCCCTTGCTTTCTTCTTCCATCACACAACATCAGATAGACAAGATGAACAGGACCAAGCTCCTAATTCGCGAGCGGATAGAAAACGTTCCGCAGCTTCCTATGGGCATTGATGTCGCTGTAGCTGAGGTAGGAACTACCAATAGGCTAGGATTCAACTTTTGATGTACCAGATTTATGTATATTTATGAATTGTAATAATGGCAAAGAAAATGTAAATTTTATTCAGAAAACCTTTTAAGGTGTATTGGCAGATAATTGTGGAATAAAATGAATTGTGATTATTTTTGGATGTTCATCTCTGAGACTATAACGTGTGGTGTGTGTGTTTATTATGGGGTCACAGTACAGAGTAGTCAATTAATTATTAAGATTGGGTGTTATTAAGGGAAATGGAACTCGTGACAACCCGGATCCCCGACCCCGGATTTGGGGGTGTTACAGAAGTGGTATCAGAGCTAAGCGTTATAAACCTCAGAGATGATGTGACGTTAAGATAATAAGTTCACTAAGATAATAAGAACTCTTGCCAAGTTCATAGTCGGGCTACCTAACGTAGCACTGACAGTTAAAACCCTTATGGGAACCCTTATAAATATCGTGATAGAAGCGTAGTTCGTTATCGTAGATGGTAGCGGGACTCCGAACCCTGAGGTTAAGGAGCAACAGCGCGATGATGTTTATTACTAATTGGAGATCGGATCGTGGATCCGATAGAGTGTCCTAATGCAGGACCGGATGATGTTGATATTGAGGATGTAGTGGTTGAGGATGTTGTCCAGGAAGGGATAGTTGCTGAGGAGGATCCCATGGAGGATCCTGACAAGAATGAATAAAGGACCACTGATGAATTGATGACCATGGTTAGGTCGACTACCAGAGGTAGAATTGGTCGGTCACTACCGGAGGTTCGTTAAAGTTTGTAAAGATAGTAGCCCCTTTAACGCGGCTTACTCATAAGACTGAGAAGTTCGAATAGACAGAGAAATGCGAGAACAGCTTTTAAGAACTGAAGCAAAGGTTGGTAACGGCCCCTATGTTGGCGTTGCCGGATGGAAAAAGGAGATTTTGTGATTTGTAAGTGACGCTTCGCATAAGGAATTAGGGTGCTTCTTATATAGCACATCAAGATAATCGCGTCTGCGTCAAGACAATTAAAGGGAATATAAAATTCGATATCCCCACCCATGAGCTTGGGCTCGTGGCAATAGTTTTGCCCTAAAGATTGGAGGCAATATTTGTATGGAGAGGAGTGCGAGATTTACCTAAGCCCTAAGTACTCTAGTACATTTTCCCGTAGAAAGAGCTCAACATGCGCCAGAGGAGGCGGTTAGAGCTAATCAAGAATTATGAGTGGGAGATTCTTTATCATTCGGGGAAAGACAATGTGGTGGCTGATGCCCTTAGTAAAATGGAGAGACTCAAGATGATAATGTCTTTGGGAGAGTTGATAAGAGATTTTGAGAAAATGGAAATAGTAGTGAAGGTAACCAGAGCCGGTACTGAAAAGCTGTTTGAGATTGCAATACAGACCGAATTATCGGAAAAGAACATATTGTGCCAGAAAAAGTTATGAATGAAGGTAGAGAGCCAACAATTAGATAAAAGATTAATACCGAGAAAGATGATAAGGGAATAATGAGGTATTCCTACAGAATTTGGGTTCCAAATGTTCAAGAGCCTAAAGATGAAATCTTAGATGAAAGCTAGTTTGAGGAATAAGGTTTAGAGCAAACCCCGAATGTGATAGTCAGGGAGGTTGCCATTAAGAAAGAAGGAGCCCATAACATAATGAAGTGGAAAATGAGGATTTTAACGTATAAGATAACCCTAAGTATGGGAGAAGGATGAAACATTTCATACTAAGGAAACAGAAAGTCGAGTAAGGAAAGGAGACCCGAGACGGTACTCCTATACGGCAATTCATGGACCTGTCTAAAAAGAACTTAGACTATTATCCCCAACCACCACCCTGAGGAAATAATACGGCGAGAAATTCTTTCAGGACCTTTAAGTCGCTAAGCTCTTAGAGTTCCCAGGGACAAGCTAACCCAGTCGAGGCAAGAGCCTGGCTAAAGGAAATATAGGAATCGTTTGAGATTCAAAATGATTGATGAACCAAAAAAGGCTGTTTTTGTCACTTACCCTCCTAAGAGAGAGACCACCCGCTGGTGAAAGACCAAGAAAGGCACGGAGCCAGGGGTTAGAATAAACTGATTAAAGTTCAGTCAATTGTTTTCAGGAAAGTACTTCCCAAGGTTATGGAGATAGTGTAAAAGCTTTAAAGCCTGAACAAAGGCGGACGAGTATGATGAAATATGAAGCTAAGTTGTAAAAGTTGTCAAGATTCGTTCTAAGGACACGAATCCAGAATAACGGGATGTTTGAAATCAATGCTTATGTTGTGTTGGTTCATGAAATAATGACAAGAGAAAGGAAAATAAAAAGAAACTGAAGTGGAAAGGAATATAAAGGCAATAGAGTTGAGGAGTGATAAAGGAATTGGGTATGAGGAAACCCTAAAGACTCGTAGCAATAGAAATAGAAAAGTATGTAATCGTCAGGATGAGGGTGATTCACCATGAGTTAAAGTTGATGATTGAAGGAATACGAGATACATATATTCTATCCCCTGTAAGTTGGGAGGATTCGAGGAAACCTTGAGATAGTTCGAAGGATAAATAATGAGACGCGGATAGACTGAGGAGACAAGAAAGTAAGAAATTAAGAAAATTGGATGAAGGAAGTGACCTTCAAGAATGTGAAGTGTAAGACCGGTGGCATGATACCCAGAAAGGGAGACGCCAGGTATGAAAGACATCCCAGCATTGAGATGACTGTTGAGATAAATAACAAAAGTAAATGAGGAATTATTAAGAAGAAGTTCAAGTTGAACACGACCAATATCTTCCAGAACATCCCTGTTGTCATTACCAAATTAGGAAAGAAAAACGGGTAACCATTGTTATCTTTTTGAAGGCCATATGGGTTGACCTCAGTTTGAATAAGGATGCTATCGTGAAATTGGTATAAACTATCGAGGTGGGAATGATTGAATAAGATAATCTATCAAGGATATAAGACTTGATTTATCCATGGAAGGATGCAAGTACCTTTTTAAAGGTGGAATTAAGGATAGAACATCGGTAACTTAAAATGAATCCTAGGGGAATGCATAAAGGTTGGCATTTCACCCTTAATAAAGATAGTATGAGTCTTGACAGTATGAATTGGAAAGGATTAAGGTAATAACAACCTTTAAGAATCAATGGAGAAATTTTTCAGAAGTATATAGACAATGGTTCTAGTATTAGTAAATGGTATTTTGATATGCCCTGTATCTAGGGAATACAGGAGGAACGATTCAAGGATAACCTTAGAGGTTTTACAAGGAAAAAGGTAATATTCAAAAAAAAAAGTTCTCGAGAATAGAAATTTTGGTAAAGGAAATATGGCGTAATTATAATAATGCCAGGTGGGCACGTGTTAAACCATGAAAAAGTATGGATCGAACCAGTAATGGTCGAAATTTTTCAGGGCAATTAGGACTTAAGATAAAAGATGTTCTAAGTATAATTGAGAGTCAGTCGTGACAGTGATTAACCTCTAAAGACTGAGGCAATAACTTATGGAAAAATGGTGATTTTTTTTACTCATCAGATTTTAAGGAAAACATCTTCACATAAGCTGTGATTGAAATGAGGTAGAAAATTTATTTGAAGGTGGTTAAAATGACATTGACTGTAAGGAAATTTTACTATCAGGAAAGGCCAAAGAGGTGGCCGACACTTTAAAGGTAAGAGGATAATTATAGGCGCTTGTGCCAAAGGAATACAGTGATGATGGTTGAAGCCGTAAAGGTTGTATTATGGTTTGGAAGATTGACATTCCTTCTGATGACTGTGCAATACCCAACCGTAATAGTAGTTGGTAAATGTTTAATTCGTGTAATCGCCATGAACGGGCTATCTATATTAGAAGGTCCTATCTTGAGATAAGCCAGGACCATGTTTCAAAAAAGGACTAGACGAACCTTTGAGTTAAGTCTTCTATTTAAGGCATATGATTAAGAATGGTATTAACCTGCTATCGTTGCTTTGATTGAAACTCTTCTGCAATTTTATCCACTTCATATCATGAAAGTACGTCAAGTTCAGGAGTGTTCTTCATGAATCATGAATGGTGATCATGTTACCTCCTTAGAAGAATTCGATACGATATGTATGGACTCCGTATGGTTAGCTATTAAGACTTCATGGAAAACGAATGACGACAGTAGGTCAGTGGTGGACCATAATAATGCAGCAATGATTCTGCGAGTAATGAGCTGATTACAACCATGAGAGTTGTATTGGAATGGATGTTGAGATTGAGTACCACTAATCGGGTCATGGTAGTGTATAAGTTATCATTGATAGACTAATTAAGTAGAGTATCTACCTATTGAATATTTATTCCCTCTTATGAAAAGAGAGTCATATTACTATATGAGGAAGGTTGCGGTGCAAGTATAGAATTCTAGTAACGATGATGTCTAGAATGAGATCCCAGATTCGATTTTCGATATCGAGGTAGTTTCAAAGGTGATTGTGTATAAGCTCGAGGAAGAGCATGGGTCCATAGAATGATGGACGGAATAGCAAAAATATTTAGGCATGTGAAATACGATGCTATAATACTTGATGTTGATATAAATACATATATGTCTTGTTCTCCTATGACAAACCTCTATAGTTCAGAGGTAGATTCCAAGCCAGATATTTTATGGCAATAATTTTTTTTTTGGTACGTATATACAATTCTCTTCAATTCGTTCTTTTCTCTTCTTTTTATTTCATATAAGCTGAGAAGAACAACCCTTCCAGAAGGGGAGGTATTACCGAATGACTATCTATCTGTGTGATAGAAGCCTAGTAGGATACCATCTATTGTTTAATTGCTTGTCAAGTACTAAAGGCTGGCCACCTTCTGTACTAACTATGCGATATAACAAGTGTTCATGATCATAGTGATCTCTCAATAAATTCTTTTACTTTTATATGAAGGATGAAGCTTTCGATAATAGAAACAGCTGAAAACGGAGTAGTAAAATTTTGGTGGTATTCGGAATGGAAACACATTCGTGATACTAAGGTTGACGTGGTTATTAAAAGGTTATAGAATGCTAATGAGCAAAAGTGTAACCAGTATAATATTAGGAACGGAGGGCAGTAGCGATTATGAACTGGAAAAGAATGGGTATTGAGAAGCAAAAGCTCTAATGTTAAAAGCTATAATGAGAGTCTGTGCAATAGACTTGAAAGAAATTGGAATGATCACTTAACACGGATTGAGTTTTCTTACGACAATAGATCATATGTCATTATCGAGATGTCGCCTTATGAGATCCTTGAGGGAAGACAATGTCGATCTCCCTTATGTTAGGATGAAGTTGTAGAGCGCAAGATGCTTGGACCCGCAATAGTCCAAAGGACCAAGGATATAATAGATCTAATCAGAGGACGGCTGGTAGTAGCCCAAGATGGACATAAGAAGTATGTCGATTTGACATGAAAGGACAAGGAATAGGAAGTAGGGGACCTAGTGTTGTTATAGGTATTCCCTTGGAAGGGGTTAATGAGATTTGGAAAGAAAGGAAAACTAAGCCCAAGATACATTGGACCTTTTGAGATACTAAGACGGATTGGGAAGTTGGCTTACGAGCTAGCCTTACTCCCGAACCTGAAACAAGTTCATAACGTGTTCCACGTATCAATGTTAAGAAAGTGTAATTTGGGTGCCAGATAAATAGGGGCATATGAGCGCATAGACATGCAACCCGACGTAACCTATATGGAGCAACCAGGAAGGGTTATAGAGTGAAAAGGAACAAGTGCTTAGGAGAAGGGTTATCAAACTAGGCAGAGTTTGGTGGTAGGACCACAATGTGGGAAAATTTACTCGAGAGTTAGAAAGTGCAATGCTAAGAGAGTATCTCTATTCATTTTCTATCTGATTCCGGGACGGAATCCTTTTAAGGAGGGGAGACTGTAATAACCCCAATTTTTGGGAAATTTTGAAACCCTTATGAATAGTGTTTTTGCTGAATGAGAAAACTTTTCATGCCACACTATGTAGGGGTTCTGATATGGATATTCTGAGATTTTATTAGTACTTTATATTGGATATAAGTGTATGTAAAGATCGTCAGAATCCAAATCCGAACACTTTGATTTTTCCCGGAAATCCACTAGATACGGAAAGAATTGAGAAAAAGGTAACAGGATAAAAAGGATTTAAATTAAAGGATTATAAGAGAGGATCATAAAAAGGAATACAATGTATTGAGAAAGGTTAAGAGAACCTAAGTAATAAGATCCCGAGTATGATCCCTCAAACGAGAAACGAAAATGAAAGTTAAGCGAACCGTATAACAGATCAGCGGTCATTAGGCAAACAATTAGGAAGTTAATCAAAGGGATTAGAGATGATGATGTCACCCAACCAATGAGAAGAGGACAAGGAGGGAAAGATGACATCATAGCATGACACAAGCATGACATAAGGAGGAAGGAGATGTGGATGGTTATTAACCACACAAAAATCAAGGTTAAATTGGTAATTAACCAAAAACAAAACTAAACTACAACCAACCAAAAGCAAAACAAAGCAAAACACAAAAATCTCTCTTTCTTCTACATCATGCTCTCGGCTTCTTTCTAAAAAAATGAAGATCCAAGCTCCACCACTTACTATTTAGCAAGGTATTTATCTAAGCTTCCCCTTGGATAGTTACATACTTCCTATAAGTTTAAGCTTCTAATTCCAAGCCAATCTTTATCTATAAATCATGGAAGAAGATGGTGAATAGTGTTTTTCAAGAACTAAAATTTGTGTTCTTGAAGTTTTGTTTAGATTAAGCTTGGATAAGGACTTTAAGGGTGATTCCAAGCCATTCTCTTGATTCTCCACTCTCCAAGGAAGGTATAAACTACAAACCCTAGCTTTAGTTTTGAGTAATTAGGAATGAATATGTTTGATATATTATATGTGAAGCATGATGCTTGATTGTTTGAAGTTTGGTTGAGTTGTAGAGATTAGTTGGTTTTGTGGTATTGCTGGAGTTGTAAATCTTGATAATTAGTTAAAGAACCTAAGTAAAGCTTTTAGTTCATGTGGGGAATAAGTATAAATGGTTAATGTGGATTTTTTAGGGCTGTTATGATGTGGTTTGGAGGGATGTTGGTTGTATGATTGATTTGGGGTTGAATTGTGGTTGGTTTTGAATGGTTTAAATTTGGGAAATCACGTAAACATAGCCGTCGTGACGTCCGGTTTTTTTTAGACTGTTTTTGTGCATAACATTAGGACCCGAGAACCCCCTGCTAGATTAGGACCATTGCCATGTCTAGATAGCTCGTGTTACGAGCTTCGTTTTGATATGTAGTTCATTCGATTCCGATGCACGGTTTAGGAGAAACGACCGTTTCAAGTAACGGCGTTTCGCGAACGAAACATTTCCCCTCGCCTTACTTTGAAACATAGGTTAAAGATCAAAAAGGGTTAATTAATGTATGAAACAATTATGGTAAGAGTGTTAGGCAGTTGGTAAGACACTCGCGAAGGAATCGCTTTAAAACTCGTAATGGTTAATTTATTAAAAATGGCGGAGCCGAGGGTACTCGAGTGACTTAAGAGAATCAGTAAGCGCAAAACGATCGTTAGAGTCTGAGTTGGTTAGAGTATAGATTTACAAGTGGCTTTGGTTTAATTCCAACTTACTTGTTGTTTATAGGTTACCAGACTCGTCCCGAGCCATTCGTAACCCCCAGTCGCTCAGGCAAGTTTTCTACCCGATATACTGTTGTTGTGATGTAAATATATGTATATGCATTATCTTGTGATAGTGCATGATTGTTATTAGCAAATTTTGCGATATATTGGAGCATGCTGATATGGTATATATGCATGTCTGTTTCGTAATCTGGTTATCTATCTGTTGATGTCAATGCTTATAGTTGCATAATACCTATGCTAGAAATAAGCAAGTAGTTGCGTATACCCTTAGTATAGGGGATAAAAGGTGAATATATTTCTAAACCGGGAGTCGATGTTCCCGAGTATATTATATATATATACATATATTTATATATATATGGATATAGTTTTTAAAACTATTGATCGAATAAGGTTTATTCGATACCTTTATTTTACTTAATTGAATATTAATTCGAGTATTCATTCGAGGGCTTATGACTCAGTTTATTTTATTATTTGAATATTATTTGAATATTCATTCGAGGGCTTATGACTCAGTTTATATTATTATTGAATATTACTTGGATATTCATTTGAGGATGTATGACTCCTTTATTTTATGAATATTATTTATAGTATTCATTCGAGGTATTATGACTCCGCTTATTACTTAATAATATTCTTTATTGTATTAAAGAATAAGGTGTCGATAATCAAACTTATTTTTGATTATTCAAATAAAGATATTACTTTCGTATAAGTATATCTTTGATTATTTGCTATTCATTCGAGTATAAGTTTTCCAACTTCTACCTCCATTATTCTTTATGGGAATATTATTTAAATAATAATATTCAGATATTTCTTTCATATTGGGACTGATTTATTTCATAAATCAGCATTACTCCAAACATTCTTAAAAATGTTTTCGAGTCTTCAAAATGAATTTAAAAAGGGTAGAGCGGATCCCAAAACTTGTTTTCAAATTCAAGATCTTCCATTTTAAGGGGACTTGAATACTCGCTCAAAAATCTAAGGGATCCGGCTCTATGGTGTATTTTATATTCGCAACAAGGTTGCAGTTTTGGTAAATGAATTGATTACTTACCCAACACTCGGGAAGTAAGTCCATCTATCGAGTCGGCATAAGCAACATGGGCTCAGTGGGCGTCCATGATAGTGTAAGTGGCTCAGTGGGAGTCCATCAAATGCATAAGTGGCTGAGTGGCAGTCCAGTATAAGGTCCTATTACGACCAGGGTGATGACCAGTGGGGAATTCGTCCATCTACTAGTAGAAAAGGTTACTTATTGGTATCTTTGCCTGATCAGCAAGATATCAGGTTTATGCCAAAATTCTTTCCTTTCCAAATTTATTGGATATTGCAATTCTGTTCATACTTTACATGACAGAGGTTTTCAGGAAACGTATGTATATATATAGGTGTATATATATATCGGGACTTAATGAAGTATATAATAACTTCATTTCCTTCAAAATATTTCAAAGATTGAATCTATTCAAGTCTTATCTTGTAGTCTCATCAGTGTGATGAACTTTTGAAACTAATTATAACTTGAACGGTGGTAGTTCAAGTAGTATTCGGAAAAGATATAAGTATATTGAAGTATCTTGTAACTTCATTTTTTAAACTTATATCTAGTAAATGATTATCTTATGCATATCAAAGACTTTCAGAAAAACGTTGAGACAAGGTTAGATATATGAGATCACCTTGCAACGATATTTTTATACAGTTATAAACTGGAACTTTGTGTATATTATACATGGAAGAGGACTTCCAAGATTTTGAAAAGTATATATGTATATATACTGAATATTTTGCGACTTCATCGCAATAAGATATTAAACTTGGTTCATTTCTTTTGACCAAGACTTTCATGAGTACTATGAAAAGGCTCATATACTGTAAATCATTATACATATTATTTTGGTGGGCTTGCTGCTCACCCTTGCTTTCTTCTTCCATCACATAACATCAGATAGACAAGATGAACAGGACCAAGCTCCCAATTCGCGAGCGGATAGGAAACGTTCCGCAGCTTCCTATGGGCATTGATGTCGCTGTAGCTGAGGTAGGAACTACCAATAGGCTAGGTTTCAACTTTTGATGTACCAGATTTATGTATATTTATGAATTGTAATAATAGCAAAGAAAATATAAATTTTATTCAGAAAACCTTTTAAGGTGTATTGGCAGATAATTGTGGAATAAAATGAATTGTGATTATTTTTGGATGTTCATCTCTGAGACTATAACGTGTGGTGTGTATGTTTATTATGGGGTCACAGTACAGAGTAGTTAATTAATTATTAAGATTGGGTGTTATTAAGGGAAATGGAACTCGTGACAACCCGGATGCCCGACCCCGGATTTGGGGGTGTTACACTCAGCAATCCATTCATTCAGGATTGGCAAAAGTGAGTGAGAGGAGTCCCACCTTAGTAGGTGAAGGTGGGGGTGTGAGGGTGGGGAGCCAGGGTGAGACCCTGATGCAACAAAAGAGAGAACATGAGAGAAAAGCAGGTACTGGAGCAATAAGGATGGAGCCAGCCATTGCTAGTGAGTCAATGATTGTGGATGATGCTGAAAAGGAAAGGCAATTTTAGCAACATTACAAAGCTGTAATTGATAACATTTCCTTGGATGCTGACACTTTTACTCACCCTATTTCAGCCTATCAACTGTTGGCTGCTCAGGGCAATATGGAGGCAGAGCAGACTTTACACTTAGTGTACACCACAGAATCTCTTCAAAGAGATAAAGCTGCTGTCAACAGGATGCCTCCTCAAGCTGGAGAGCCATCTGAAGAATTTGGAGTAAATTCTGATGATGATGACTCTAGTTCTTTGAATGGAAGCATGAACTTAGGGGGAGCTGAAGGCCAAAGTTCTGCTTTAAGTTTACCTGAATGGGCATGGGCAAAGGACTTTACACCAGGACAATTTGAGGTGTCTTTGGTAAGACAAGTAACAGCTATTCAGCAAGCCCTTCAGGAAGTTTCAGATGCTGGTACCAAGGCTGTTCTTAAAGCTCATCTAGACTCCTTGCACTTAATGAAGATCCAACACTCCAGACAGAATATCAGTGTGGATGAATTGAAAAAGGAGATAGCTGACTTAAAGATATACAACTCTGAGAAACTGGATTCAATAATGCCATATGGTACCATGCATGATTTATTACAAAGGTTGAGAAGAGAATCAGATTCTGAAAAGAAGATAGCCAAGCTGGAGACCAGAGTTCAAGTTATTGAGAATTCAGTGGCCCAACTTCTTCAAAATCAACAGACTTAGACAAATCTTCTCATGCGACTGGCTAAAGCACAAGGCCTGACTCCTTCACTTGATGATAACAAAAAGGGGGAGAGAGAATCAAGTAAGGGGGATAAAGGACCAACTAAGGGGGAGAACATTGTAGTTCAAATCAGCAAAGTAATTGTACCTTCAATTACTATCTCCAAGCCACCAGTTGCAGATGGTATAGATCTTATAAATACAACAACAAAAAGTTTGAAAGATGCTGATAAAGAAGAGTTGACTCTGATCAACTGGAAAAAGATTGATGAGGAAATACAGAGAAAGTTTCAATTAGTCAAGGAACCAGATCAGTCAGCAATCCATCACTCTAATGTCAAGCCAATCAATGTGAATAAGATGAGCATGAACTATCTGGAGAAAGGACAATCTTCCTGCATCAAGACTACAAAGGCTGAGATAATTCTTAAACCAAGGGCAAACTATCCAAAGTCATCTTTGAAGAACCCTATGGATACTGTGTATGAGACACCCAAGCCTGATGAAAAGAAGCTTCTGTCAAGATCTATTCTTCTCTATAAAGATCCAGCTGATTCAGTCTCAAGAGAGAGAATTGCAAAGATATTCAGAAATGGGAAGGAAATTTGTGTGGTAGCTGGACATCCACAATTTGCTCAAGCAAAGGAAGAAGAAAAAGCCAGATTGAAGCAGAAAAAGAGGCAAGCTGCTCTAGATGCAAAGAAGTCTAAACAAAAGAAAGAACAGTTTGCTATCTTGACCAAGCTACAGGCTATGAACTCTTCTCAACAAATTCCCTCTCAACCAACTCAAGCTACTGGATCAAAGAAGAAGATTGAAGAACAGAAGAAATCTCCAAGAAAGAAAGAATTGGCTAAAAGAACAAAAAGAAAGTTGGATATTGTTAACAAGGAATTGGAAGATCAATTTCCAATGGAATCCACTAAAGCTGAAACTCAAGCATCAAAGCCCTCTGTGGTATTTGAAGACATAAGGGTGGTGGACCCCTACAGGAACATACATGGAGAGCCTATTGTGCCAAAGGATGAGCCAATAGAGTGGGATAAATTACCAATTCCTGACTTCAACTTGCCAATTCTCACCAAGCCAAGAAGGACAAAATCAAGGGCAGTCAAGAAAGTGAAGCTGTCACCTCTCAAATCCAAGGCAGTAGTCAAAGCTCAACCCAAGATCAACAAGGGAGACTACTTGTACTTGTGTGACATCAAGGAATTTTCAGACCTAAACCTTTATCTGGAGGAGCTGGATGAGGTAAGGGCAATTGATGCATACAGAAACCTACCTGAAAGGTTGGTATTCAAGTACAAAGGAGGAAGGGAGATACAGTGGCCTCTTCACAGGATACTTCAAGAAAGCCAAGCTGTGTTGATCAAAGTCTATTCATCCTTCAAAAAAAACTTTGGGTTTAATGTAACTGCAAGAAGATTAGTATTGAAGAAGATTGAAGAGCTAAGGAGTGTTAGAGCCAAAGATGCACTACCCAAAACTCTTATCATCCCATACACAGGGAGAAGAGTGCATCTAAGGCCCTACTGGCTGATGGAATTCATGGATGACAAGGGTGTGAGAAGATTCTTCAGACTAGAAGACCAATGGAGTCTTTTGGAAATGCAAGAAATGTTAGATCTCTCAGAATCTGATGAATTAGAATTCCACAGACAGCTCCAGAATCAAATTGAAGAAAACAACAGAAAGCTTGGAAGAAGATTCAGACCTTCAAGAAACTAGAAAAATCTGCTCAGGCTAGAGGAGCATCTTGAATTGACTGTGAGCCAAACCTTGTATACCTTGTTTAAATTGAAGCACTTTGAGTTTTATCTACTTATCTTTAAAGATATATGTTTAGGATGTTTTGTTATCATCAAGTGTCTCTTAATTTATGGCTACAATTCCAGTAGACATAAATTGGGGGAGATTGTTGTGAATATGTTGTGCACTTGATGATTACCTAAACAAAACATCTAAGTAGATTTTACTTAGTGAAATAATGTAGCACTCGACGGATAAGAATCATAGTCCCGACGGATAACTCAGTTTGAGTACCGACGGATGAGTAATTTATTATCCATCGAGTGAGTAGCTTATATAATGATAAGTTTGTAGCACAGTATTGTATGCACCTTTGTATAGAATCTGTAGTAGCATATAAGTCATGTTGACTTTAACTAGATATGCAGAATAGGTTGATTAACTGTACATAAGCAATGTCTTGTAATTCTGTATAAGTGAAATGAAGTCAAGTGCCAAAATAGCTATCAACGGATGCTTAACAAAGCTTCGACGGATGATCAAATGACTTTCAACGGATGTTCAAAATAGCAGTCGACGGATGATCAAGTAAATCATCGACGGATGATCAGAAAGTCGACGGATGATAATATCAAGATTCAAACATCAGTTGAACAGTGAAAGCTGACACACAACCGTCGAGATTGGATACAAACACACTGTGGAAGCCCATTAACTGGGTAATAGAGGACGAAAAGCAGCAAAGATCAAGACTGTTAGATTTTATATTTATTCAGTTCTTTTGACTTTGTAATCTTGGTAATATATATAAACCAACAGAGTAGCAAATAAAAGAAGAACTAAGAAAACTAAGTGAGCTTAGAAACAAACACAGAGAAATCTTTGTAAGCACTATTTTAGCATTTCCTGTGTTCTTAGTTGTTCTATCTTGTATAAGCAGCTGTGAGCATTTCTGCACACAGAGTTCTCTCGATATATTAATATATATCTCTAGTGGAATTGTTTAAATCCACCAGAAAGTTTTTAAAGACTCTTGTTTTTAATTACTCTTATTTTGATTCATTAAAGTTTATATTCCGCATTGTGCTAATCAAAACAGATATATCTATAATCGAGTTGAACATTTTTATTTCAAGAAAAAGGTAAAGAATTCCATTCAACCCCCCTTCTGTAATTCTTGCTATATTGTTAAGGGACTAACAAACTCATTACGGGAGTTTGCCGCGCCAGGAAGACCACTTACGATGATCAGTCGTAGTAGTGCAACCCCACCATTTTCTATATGTAGAGGAGAACCTGTCGGATTTACTTGTCAACCGAACACTGAACTCCTAAGGAATGGACCGCCTTAGCGGAACTTCCAGGCCATTTGGGCCAATATAATAAGGCTGGGCCGGCGCTACTCGACCACTTACGCCACTCCTAGTTCAGATGAAATCCATGACTCTGAAACATAAAGCTCGTTCCCACTTTCCCCAAGTAGAAACTTATTGATACGGCTCCACCAAGAAGTCGTATCTAGTTGGAAAGGAAAACTCACCGATATTTCCCAAGCGATGCCTGTTAATGGATTAACTTGTTCCAAGAATTTTACTTCCCGAGTGTTGGGTAAGTAATCAAAAACTCTTTTATCAAGACAACAACCTTGTTACAAATATAAAATACACCACAGAGCCGGATCCCTCCGGTTTTGAGCGAGTATTTAAATCCCCTTTTTAAAAGGAAGATCTTAAATATAAAAATGAGTTTTGAGATCCACTCTAACTTTTGAAATTCATTCTAAAGACTTGAAAACACTTTATAGAGTGTTTGGAATAATGCTGATTTAATAAAGTAAATCAGTCTCAATATAAAGAAATATCTGAATATTATTATTTAAATAATATTCCCATAAAGAGTAATTGAGGTAGAAGTTGGAAAACTTATACTTGAAATGAATAGTAAATAATCAAAGATATACTTATACGAAAGTAATATCTTTATTTGAATATCAAAAGTAAGTTTGATTATTGAACATTATTCTTTAATAAATAAAGAATATTAATAAATAATAAGCGGAGTCATAATACCTCGAATGAATATTATAAATAATATTCATTAAATAAAATAAAGGAGTCATACATCCTCAAATGAATATCCAAGTAATATTCAATAAATAATATAAAGGAGTCATAAGTCCTCAAATGAATATTCAAGATAATATTCATTAATAAAATAAAGTTATCGAATAAACCTTATTCGATTAATAGCTTTGAAAACTATAACCATATATATATATATAAAATATATATATATATAAAATCTACTCGGGATCCTCGACTCCCAGTTTTAGAAAATGTTTTCACCCTTGGTCCCTATACTAAGGGTATATGCAAATTACCGCTATTCTCTAGCATAGGTATTATCAAATGAACCAACAGATATATATGGCAAGAATACGAAACAAGCATGCATATGTACCATATCACATGCTACAATATATCGCAAGAATTTGCTAATAACAAATATGCATTTATCGCAAGATCATGCATATACACATATACATCACAACAACAGTTATAACGGGTAGAAAACTTGCCTGAGCGACTGGGGGTTACGAATGGCTCGGGACGAGTCTGGTAACCTATAAACAACAAGTAAGTTGGAATTAAACCAAAGTCACTTGTAAATCTATAAATTAACCAACTTAGACTCTAACGCTCGCTTTGCGCTTACTGATTCTCTTAAGTCACTCGAGTACCCTCGGCTCCACCATTTTTAATAATTTAACCATTATGAGTTTTAAGGCGATTCCTTCGCGGGTATCTTACCAACTGCCTATTACACCTTACATAAATGTTTCATACTTCAATTAGTCCTTTAAGGTCTTTAACCTATGTTTCAAAGTAAGGCGAGGGGTAAGGGTTCGTTCACGAAACGTCGTTACTTAAAACGGCCGTTTCTCCTAAACCGTTCATCGGAATCAAACGAACCACATATCAAAACGAAGCTCGTAACATGAACTATCTAAACATGGCAATGGTCAATACCTAGCAGTGAGTTCAAGGGTTCTGATTTTAAGAACAAAAACAGTCTACGGTAAATCGGGCATTACGACGGCTATGTTTACGCGATTTCCCAAATTTAAACCATTCCAAAACAACCACCAACCAATCCCAATTCACAACCCAATCAAAACGCCATCCATCCTACATCATAAAAGCCCCAACAACTCCACATTAACAATTTATACTTATTCCCCACATGAACTAAAAGCTTTACTTAGGTTCCTTAACTAATTATCAAGATTTACAACCCCAAAAATACCACAAAACCAACTAATCTCTACAAACTCAACCAAACTTTAAACAATCAAGCATCATGCTTCACATATACTATATCAATCATATTCATTCCTAATTACTCAAAACTAAAGCTAGGGTTTGGAGTTTATACCTTCCTTGGAGAGTGGAGAATCAAGAGAATGGCTTGGAATCACCCTTAAAGTCCTTATCCAAGCTTAAACTAAACAAAACTTCAAGAAAAAAAAATTTAGTTCTTGAAAAACACTATTCACCATCTTCTTCCATGATTTTTAGGAAGAGATTGTGGATGAATTAGAAGCTCAAACTTATAGGATAGCTATAACTAATCATGAGGGACCTTGGATAATTACCTTGTGATTTAACAATGGTTGGATCTTGATTTTGAAATTTTCTTTCTTGCTTTTTCCTTGAAAGCCGAGAGCAAGATGAAGAAATGAAATATCTTTGTGTTTTGTGAGTTGTTTGCTTGGTTACTAGCTTTTGATTTTGGTAAATTACCTTTTTAACCATGAAATTTGTGTGGTTATTAATCAACCACACCTCCTTCCCTTATGTCATGCTTAGATCATCCTGTGATGTCATCCTCCCACACTTGTCCTCTTCTTGTTGGTGAGGTGACATCACTCCCCTCTAACCCTTTGCTTAACTCTTAATCACTTGGCTAATGACCGCTGATCTGTTATACGGTTCGCTTAACTTTCGTTCTCGTTTATCGTTTGAGGGATCATACCCGGAATCTCATTACTTAGGTTTCCTTAACCTTTCTCAATACATTATATTCCTTTTATGATCCTCTCGTATAATCCTTGAATTTAAATCCTTTTTATTCTGTTACCTTATACTCAATTCTTTTTGTATCTGGTAGATTTCCGGGAAAAATCAAAGTGTTCGGAATTGGATTCTGACGATCTCTACATACACTTATATACCATATAGAGTACTAATAAAATCTCAGAATATCAATAACAGAACCCCTACATAGCGTGGCATGAAAAGTTTTCTTATTCAGCATAATCTGCAAAATCACTATTCATAAGGGTTTCAAAAATTTCCAAAAATTGGGGTTATTACAGCCTTTGTGATTCTTGCCAGAAGGCCAAACAAAGAAAATCTTCATTCAAGAGCAAGACTGAATCATCAATTCTTGAGCCTTATCATCTACTACATGTTAATCTATTTGGTCCAGTGAATGTCATGTCTATTGCAAAGAAGAAATATGCGTTGGTCATAGTGGATGATTTCACCAGATACACATGGGTGTATTTCTTGCACACAAAAAGTGAAACTGCATCTATCTTGATTGATCATGTCAAACATCTGGATAAATTGGTCAAAGATTCTGTGAAAACCATAAGGAGTGATAATGGCACTGAGTTCAAGAATTTGATAATGGAAGAGTTCTGCAAAAACCATGGAATTAAGCAGGAATTTTCTGCTCCTGGAACTCCACAGCAAAATGGAGTTGTTGAAAGGAAGAATAGAACTCTCATTGAAGCTGCACGTACAATGCTTGAAGAAGCAAAGCTTCCAACCTATTTCTGGGCTAAAGCTGTGCAGACTGCTTGTTTTACTCAAAATGCAACACTCATTAACAAGCAAGGAAAAACACCATATGAGATGGTGAAGAAAAAGAAGCCAAATCTGAAGTACTTTCATGTATTTGGATGCAAGTGTTTTGTTCTTAAGACTCATCCTGAACAACTATCAAAATTTGATCTAAAAGCTGATGAAGGAATCTTTGTTGGATATCCACTTTCCACAAAAGCCTTCAGAGTCTATAATTTGAGAACAAGAGTGGTCATAGAATCTATCAATGTCTCTTTTGATGACAAGAAGATTACTGGTCTTGAAGATTTTATTGATCATGATCAGCTGAGATTTGAAAATGAAGACTCAAATTATGATACTGAAAATCTTGACAATCTAAGTCCTGATACTGTAAACTCTGATGGATTAAACTCTGATGTTATTGAAACTGTGGTGACTACGCCAAAGGAAGATGCACCTATGCAGGGGGAGCATACTCAAGAACATACCACATCTCAAGAAGCATCAGAACATACATCTGGCTCTTCAAGTTCTGATCCATCAAGTTCTGATAAGCCAAGTTCTGATAGTTCTGAAAATCTAAATTCTGAAGAATCCAACTCAGAGAGCATAGTTTCAGGGGGAGCATCAGAAAATAAAAATGAAGACAGCATGGATCATGGGGGAGCATCCAGTTCTAGAGAAAACCTTCCATCTGCAAGAAAGTGGACTAAATCACATACACCTGATTTGATAATTGGAAATCCTAATGCAGGTGTCAGAACTAGAACAGGTACTTCAAACGAATGTCTTTACAATTCTTTTCTCTCTCAGACTGAGCCAAAGAAAGTGGAAGAAGCTCTTCAAGATGCTGATTGGGTGCAAGAAATGCAGGAAGAGTTAAATGAATTTGAAAGAAACAAAGCTTGGACCCTAGTGCCAAGACTAAAGAATAAATCAGATCTGTTGTTGGTACAAAGTGAGTATTCAGAAACAAAACTGACAATGATGGCATAATTACAAGGAATAAGGCAAGGCTGGTTGCAAAAGGATATTCTAAACAGGAGGGAATCGATTATGATGAAACATTTGCACCAGTTGCTAGGTTAGAAGCCATAAGGGAATTTTTGGCTTATGTTGCTCACAAAAAGTTTACTGTCTTTCAAATGGATGTGAAAAGTGCTTTTCTCAATGGAGAATTGGAGGAGGAAGTATATGTTGAACAACCTCCAGGCTTTGTAGATTCCAAACATCCAGATTATGTCTACAGGCTTGATAAAGTACTTTATGGACTTAAGCAAGCTCCCAGAGCATGGTATGAGACTTTAGCTCAGTTTCTTCTGGAAAGTGGATTTAACAGAGGAACTATAGACAAAACACTTTTCTACCTCAACCATGGAAATGACTTATTTCTGGTCCAGATTTATGTTGATGATATCATTTTTGGGTCTATAAATGACAGACTTTGCAAGAAGTTTGCCAAACTGATGCAGTCACGGTATCAGATGAGTATGATGGGGGAACTTAGCTATTTTCTGGGCCTTCAACTCAAGCAGAATGAAGAAGGCACTTTTATTTGTCAAACTAAGTACACCAGAAACTTGCTGAAGAAATTTGGAATGCAAGATTGTTCAAGTGCATCCACTCCCACGGCCACTGCAACAAAACTGGATAAGGATACTGGTAAATCAGTAGATATTACTGATTACAGAGGTATGATTGGCTCTCTACTCTATCTAACTGCTAGTAGACCTGATATCATGTATGTTACCTGTCTTTGTGCAAGATTTCAAGCAGATCCAAGAGAACCTCACTTAACAGCTGTGAAAAGAATTTTCAAGTATCTTAAGGGAACAACTGATCTGGGATTGTGGTATCCCAGAGAATCAGATTTTAAACTAATAGGTTACTCAGATACAGATTTTGCAGGTTGCAAAATTGACAGGAAAAGCACAAGTGGAAGCTGCCAATTTCTTGGAGGCAGATTGGTTTCTTGGTTTAGCAAGAAACAAAAGTCAATTTCCATATCAACTGCAGAAGCAGAGTATATTGCTGCAGGAAGCTGTTGTGCACAGATTCTTTGGATGAAGAATCAGTTACTGGATTATGGGTTAACATATTTCAAAATCCCTATTTACTGTGATAATCAAAGTGCTATTGCTATGACAGGTAATCCAGTTCAACACTCTATGACAAAGCACATCAGCATCAGGTGCCACTTCATCAGGAAACATGTGGATGAAGGTATAGTGGAATTGCACTTTGTTCCAACAGATCAACAACTAGCAGATATCTTCACAAAACCATTGTGTGAAGCTACTTTTACAAAATTGGTAAATGAACTTGGCATGGTTTCAGGTTCTTTTTCTAAATCTGCTTAGTTTTGTCTTGATGCATTAGACTTTATGATCAGTATTTACATAATTTACTCTCCTTGTGTATTCTGTACTTAGTTGAAAAATGTGCTTGAGTACTGACTGTTGTCTGATAAATGTTTCTAAACTCTGATAGTGATATGTCTGTTAAGGTAACTATTCAATCCTATAAGGATAATTGTGCTAGATGCTGACCTAGTAGTCTTCAATAAACTAGGGATCCCATGTAAGAAGTAATTATTTCTGTGGAAATCTATTGACACAAGCAAATTCTGATAATTGAGCTTAGTTGAGTTTACTTTGTCTATCTTATTACTAAGTCACAAACTAGAATATTGCTTCTCATCTGTTAATTTCTGATGCTAGTAAATCTGTTGAATGTACTAAGTGCTGATAAACCTCTCTTATCAAAAGAAAAAGAAAATAATCATAGATTAAAATCAGGTACTCCTTTGAGATCCAGAGTAAAAATGTGGAAGGGACGGCCCAAGTGCATTGCTGGTATTAAGTAAATATGCATTAGAAAAGCAAAATATTTTCTTGGTGACTTTTCACAATCTATGATTACTGGAGAAATACTCTAATAATAGCATAAATTCTGATAAGCAGTCGTGACTCACTTACACTGAGAAGCCACTGTAAAATAGAATTTAAAAAGATGCACAAAGTTAGCACAAAATAGTTGAGGTGGACTCAAGCATGAACTCAATCAACAGTAGGTTTCAGAATAATGACAGCTCTTTAGCAAAGTTTTAGTTATGACTTATTTCTAAGATGTACTGAAGTGAATCAGACTTTACTCCTTGTCTGATATTTCGCTTAATGCACACACTAATCACTCCATATGAATGATGAAAATCACTGTGGTGATCTATGTTATTTTAGATGAACAGTCATTGTGTCACATTGCACAAATTCTGAGGACAAGTTCTGATTGCATGTTCTGATGATTAAGTTCTGAAGAATATAAATTAGAATTTGTGTGAGGACTTACTAAGATAGGCATTCCTTTTTTGAGTTAAGAAATTATGTTCTGATGACTGTTAAGTTCTGATTTAAGTTTAAGTTTTGATATTAAAGTCTGATTCTTTACTTGACTTATTTGTGGATAAAATTTGACAATAGTCTCAGTTTAAACCAGAATATGTTGAAGTGGAAGATTAACAGTCACTATATTTAGGGATAGTGGTACTCGTACATGAACAGTCAACTTTTACTTGCTTCTTGTGCGCATTAAACCATGTTTTCCCTTTCCAATGAATGTTTTTCTTTTTCCAAGTCTGGGGAGACGAGGTAGAATTAATTCTACCTGTAAGCATTAATTTTCTTTGCGTATCCTGGCATTCTCTTGCCTATATAAGCAACCACTTCACATCAGCCTTCCCATCAAATCTTTTATCACACACTCACCTTCATAATCTTTATATCAGAAACACCATGGTCAATTACAACATGTTTTTGAACTATGAAACATTCAACATGGAGCTGAGCTGTGCCAATTGGCAGCAGGAATGGCACGTTACTGCCATTCCTGATGAGATATGGGACTTCATTCCCCAAGAGGTACTCACCCACCTCCTGTTCTTCTACATGGACTACCATCGCCATCTGGAGCGATTGGAGGAGGAAAGGCTGGAAGCTCTCCGCCAGCAAGAGTGAATCATACGACTCGCTATTCTGTTTGTCGAGAGTAGGAAGAAGAAATGATTTATTTTCTTCTTCCTGTTTTTCTTCATCATCAGCCTTGCCCTGCTTCTTGAGCTAGGACAAAGGCTGTTGACGTTAGGTTTAGCAGCTTAGGGAAATCTTGTACAAGTTCTGATGTAATTTAAATTTCATGAATGTATTCTCTTGATATATTAATGAAATCCGTTTTTATTTCAAGATCTTGTCTCTGAGATATTCTGATGACCATATAAATTCTGTTTTAACTTAAGTTCTGATTTTACTTTATCAGTACTTGCTCATCTGATTTATTATGGTCATTTTCACTCGATTTTTTTTCCAGAATCTTGATGTTGCAGTGAAAAATAATTAAATAAGTGGGAATAGTTTCAATTTTGAATTCAAACTGTTTCACCTTGATTAATGGAATAACTGAGTAAGTGGAACGGTTTTTCCTTGAAAAACTGCAAGTGGGTAAGTAATGATTACTGTTTTCTCGTGCCCATTAACTATTCATTTTTTACTGCATGTCTGACAGGTGTCCAACGGTTACATTTTTTTTTCAAAAGTATAAGTAAGACAGAGAGAAGATTTTTTAATCTTTTATTTCCTTTCATACTTTTTTCTCTCTATTTGCTTTTACTCTCTTTCTTCCTCTAACGTTGGTTTTTCACATAGACATTCTATCAAACACCTAATAGGCACTTATACATCTCGATTAATTTCATGGCACCTAAGGATTTAATCATTGATGGAGCTAAATTTGTTCCAAACAACTATGCTGCAATTCTTGATAATGCTGAAGCTCCGTCTGAATTGCATTTTGTGCAAGATCTTCTTGCACACAGTGAAATCGGGTATGCATTGACCCAACCGTCAGTATTCTCAAGCCAACAAGTTCTGACACTTTGGAGGACTGGAAACTTTGATAATGGTGGTCAAAATGGTACTCCTAGTATTGTTTTCGAAGTGGGTGATTCTCCATATGCAATCACTCCTGGTACAATACGCAAGGATCTACATCTCCCAGAAGGATGTACTTTTTCAATTCCAGAGGAATCAGCTCTTCAGGAGTTAATGGCCAGTTTGGGGTATGAACAGAGTTTGGCAAAGCTTGGGCAGTTGAAACGGGCTCATATCAGAAGGGAATGGAGCTTCTTCTTCGACTGCATCACTAAAGCTTTTGGGAACAAGTGTTCGAATTTTGATGCCATCCCCATAATGAGTCAGCACATCGGGTATGCCATTATAAACCAAACTCATTTTGATTTTGCAACGGATATAATAGGTTTTATTGGGGATAGGATGACAGAGGATAGGAATGTTGTCTACTTTGCTAGATTCTGTCAACTTATATACACTTTTTGTACTGATGAACCTCAACTAGCCAGTACCTTAACTCCACCTTTTAAAGTTGTAAAATGATACTTTAATGACCTGGTACATGCTGACACTAAGAAACCAGTGGTTAGACCTTTACAGATTCCTCAGTCTGTAAAACAGATCTTAGTAAATGCTGATCCTGATTCCTATAGATCTGTTTATCCTGATGTCCAACCAACAACCACCTCCCAAACACCACAACAACCATCAGCACCTACCACTCATACTACTCAACCAACACTCAAGCAATATCTCAAATCATATCTCTCCACTTCACAGACAGTTCAACCCTCATCCTCAGAACCTCCTGTGAAGCCTTCATCTTCCAAGCCTAAGAGGACAAAGACTGTTCCTCAAACACCTCAAAAGAGAAGTGTAATAACCCCCGAAATTTTGAACTTTTTGTAACCCTTATGAATAGTGCTGAATGAGAAAACTTTTCATGCCACACTATGTAGGGGTTCTGTTATGGATATTCTGAGATTTTATTAGTACTCTATATGGTATATAAGTGTATGTAAAGATCGTCATAATCCAATTCTGAACACTTTGATTTTTCCCGGAAATCCACTAGATACGGAAAGAATTGAGTATAAGGTAACAGGATAAAAAGGATTTAAATTAAAGGATTATAAGAGAGGATCATAAAAGGAATATAATATATTGAGAAAGGTTAAGGAAACCTAAGTAATAAGATCCCGGGTATGATCCCTCAAACGATAAACGAAAATGAAAGTTAAGCGAACCGTATAACAGATCAGTGGTCATTTGGCAAACAATTAGGAAGTTAATCAAGGAGGTTAGGGATGATGAGGTCATCCAACCAATAAGGAGAGGACAAGTAAGAGATGATGACACAATAAGGTGATGTAAGCATGACATAGGGAGGGAGGAGATGTGGTTGGTTTATAACCACACAAAGACAAGGTTAATAAGGTAATTAACCAAAACAAATCAAAAGAAAAATCAACCAACCAAAACAAAACAAAGCAAACACAAAAATCATTTTATTTCTCTCCACCAAGAAGCTTGCTCTCGGCTTTTTACATTTTCAAAGAGAAGAATTTTCAAAATCCAAGATCCAAGCTTCCTAAATTGGTAAGTTAATTATCTAGTACTCCTTATGCATAGTTATGGCTATCTTATGAGTTTAAGCCTCCAATTCATTCTCTATCTTCTCCAAGAAATCAATGAAGAAGACAATGAATAGTGATTTCAAGGTTTTTAACTTGATTTTTCTTGTTTTTCCTTTAAGATCCAAGCATCCCTAAGACTCCTCAAGGCTTCTTAAGGCTTCCTAGCTACTCACACCACTTCAAGGAAGGTATATCATCTCCAAACCCTAGATTTACTTTGTATATTAGGATGATTTTGGTTGTTATGGTAATAGAGTAGCTTAATGATTGTTGGTTTAGAGTTGGGTTGGAATGGTGGTGAATGAAATGTTGAAATCTTATGGTTTGGTTAAAGAATTTAGTATAGTTCAAATTCAAGTTTTAGGATTAAGTAAATTGTTAATAATGAGTTGATTGGGGCTGTTGTAATGTGATATGGATGGGCTTTGGTTGTAAGAATGGATTGGGGTTGTTTGGTGATTAAATTGGAATGGTATAAAATTGGGAAATCGCGTAAATATAGCCGTCGTAATGTCCGATTTACTTTAGACTGCTTTTGTTCATAACATTAGGACCCGAGAACCCCCTGCTAGATTTTGACCATTGCCATGTTTAGATAGTTCATGTTACGAGCTTCGTTTTGATATGTAGTTCGTTTGATTCCGATGTACGGTTTAGGAGAAACGACCGTTTTAAGTAACGGCATTTCGCGAACGAAACATTTCCCCTCGCCTTACTTTAAAACATAGGTTAAAGACCAAAAAGGGTTAATTAATGTATGAATCAATTATGTTAAGTGTGTTAGGCAGTTGGTAAGACACTCGCGAAAGAATCGCCTTAAAACTCGTAATGGGTAATTTATTAAAAATGGTGGAGCTGAGGGTACTCGAGTGACTTAAGAGAATCAGTAAGCGCAAAACAAGCGTTAGAGTCTAAGTTGGTTAAAGTATAGATTTACAAGTGACTTTGGTTTAATTCCAACTTACTTGTTGTTTATAGGTTACCAGACTCGTCCCGAGCCATTTGTAACCCCCAGTCGCTCAGGCAAGTTTTCTACCCGTATAACTGTTGTTGTGATGTATATGTGTATATGCAAGATCTTGCGATAAATGCATATTTGTTATTAGCAAATTCTTGCGATATATTGTAGCATGTGATATGGTATATATGCATGCCTGTTTCATATTCTTGATTTATATATCTGTTGGTTCAAATGCTTATAGTTGCATAATACCTATGCTAGAGATAAGCGGTATTTGAGTTTACCCTTAGTATAGGGGATCAAAAGGTGAACATATTTCTAAACCGGGAGTCGATGTTCCCGAGTATAATATATATATATTTTTATATATATATAGTTATAGTTTTCAAAACTATTAATCGAATAAGGTTTATTCGATAACTTTAACTTTATTTTATTATTTGAATATTACTTGAATATTCATCCGAGGACTTATGACTCCTTTTATTGTATTAATTGAATATTATTTCGAATATTCATCTGAGGACTTATGACTTCTTTTATTGCATTAATTGAATATTATTTCGAATATTCATTCGAGGGCTTATGACTCAGTTTATATTATTTAATGATTATTAATTAGATATTCATTTGAGGATGTATGACTCCTTTATTTTATTTAATGAATATTGTTTATAATATTCATTCGAGGTATTATGACTCCGCTTACTATTTATAAATATTCTTTATTTTATTAAAGAATAATGTTCGATAATCAAACTTACTTTTGATATTCAAATAAAGATATTACTTTCGTATAAGTATATCTTTGATTATTTACTATTCATTTCAAGTAAGTTTTCCAACTTCTACCTCAATTATTCTTTATGGGAATATTATTTAAATAATAATATTCAGATATTTTCTAATATATTGGGACTGATTTATTTTATTAAATCAGCATTACTCCAAACATTCTTAAAAATGTTTTCGAGTCTTCAAAATGATTTTTAAAAGTTAGAGCGGATCCCAAAACTCATTTTTATATTTAAGATCTTCCTTTTAAAAAGGGGATTTAAATACTCGCTCAAAACCTGAGGGATCCGGCTCTATGGTGTATTTTATATTCGCAACAAGGTTGCAGTTTTGGTAAATGAATTGATTACTTACCCAACGTTCGGAAAGTAAGTCCATCTATCGAGTCGGCATAAGCAACATGGGCTCAGTGGGCGTCCATGATAGTGTAAGTGGCTCAGTGGGAGTCCATCAAATGCATAAGTGGCTGAGTGGCAGTCCAGCATAAGGTCCTATTGCGACCAGGGTGATGACCAGTGGGGAATTCGTCCATCTACTAGTAGAAAAGGTTACTTATTGGTATCTTTGCCTGATCAGCAAGATATCGGGTTTATGCCACAATTCTTTTTTTTCTTCCAAAAATTTATTGGATGTTACAAACTCTGTCCATACTTTTCATGACAGAGGCTTTCAGGAAATGTATAAAGAAGATGTATATGTGGATATATATATATCGGAACGTAAGGAAGTATATCATAACTTCATTTCCTTCAATAATACTTCAAAGATTTAATCTATTCAAATCTTGTCTTGTAGTCTCATCTATGTGATGAACTGTTGAAAGCTCATTATACTTTGAACAGTGGTAGTTCAAGTAGCTTTATAAATGATATAAGTATAGTGAAGTATTTGGTAACTTCATCCCTTGTTTTTACTTATATCCAGTAAGTAATTATCTTACACCTGATAAAGGTTTCCAGCAAGTTATCCATTTAGATACTTGCGTTATTGTTTACACTATATATATTATCTTGCGAGCTGTAAGGCTCACTCTTGCTTTATTTCTTCATCACACAACAACAGTTAGGAAAGATGGCCAGACTCCAGCAGACCCAGCGCAAGCGCGTGGGAAACGTCCCGCTTCTTCCCATTGATGTTGTAGCTGCTATAGCTGCAGAGGTAGATCTATGGGTAGATCAGGCATTCTACTTTTGGAAATCAATTATGTATAATTATAATTTGTGGCAGATAATGTCAATTAATTGTAAACTTATTAAGTAATCATTTTGGGTTGTAATAACTTTTAAATTGTGGATTCAAAGACTTGTACTTATTTCAATTTCATCTCTGAGACTATAACGGGTTGTGGTGTGTGTTAGTGTGGGGTCACAGCATGAGGTTATTTATTATTAATTCAGTTAAGTGATATTGTGGAAAGAAAGACCGTGACGACCCAGATCCCTGACCCCGGATCTGGGGGGGGTTACAAGAAGGAAGATTGCTTTGAGAGATGAATCTGATAGTGAGGAACATGTTCCTTCTTCATAACCTGTTGTTAAAGAAGCTGAGAAACTGACTTCTCAGAAGGATTCTGGAATTGGGAGATCTAGGCTTCTCAAGAGGCTTAGAAGAATGATTGTTCCTGAAACTCCCAAGGAATCTATATCTACAAAGAGATACAAGAAACAGAGGGCAAAAAGGCCAGTTTCAAATGATGAAGAAGCAGCAGCTAAGGAAGGGGATCAGGAATCTTTGATCTCACAAGAAAAGGAATCTGCTCCAGTCACTACATCTCCATCAACTCCAACTCAGGAAGCTGTTACTGAAAAGGCCAACACACCATCTATGTCTCCTGATCAAAAATCTGTATCTCCTGTTGATCCAGGCACAAGTGCTGATATTGATATCCAGACCTTGGTTGTGCCTGAAGTAATTCTCTTAGAAGCTCCAACAACAACTAATCCATCAACAACACCTGTTACTGATGCTGCTCAAACTCCAGAATTATCTACTACACCTTCTCTGCATCTAGATGCTGATGATCAGAATATAGGTGAGCATCAGGATATGGCTGTTGATCAGAACTTAGAACCAGATCAGCAATTAGAGGATGCTGAAGCCTCCATTGCTACTCACACTGTTGTTTTATCAGAAGATACTGATTCTGTAAGTTCTGATGCTGCAAATGCTGGAGATACTGGTGATGCTGCTTCAAATACAGATGCTGATGAAGCAGATCCTTCAGGACATGCCCCTCCACAAACTGTTCTTAAATATGAACTTGTTAAGAAGTTTGTTACCGGAGAAGCACCAGTGCCTTGGAGTGAAACTCCTGCAGGACAGGAGTGGACTAAGGAATGGAACTCAGTTTCCTGTGTTCCAACTGCAAAGCATCTTGCTGAGCACTTGACTAAAGCTGATGAGATGTTAATTACTGATGATTTCAAAACACATCTTAGAGTCACTGCATTGAGTACTAAACATCTACAAGGTCTCCATTCAACTACTCATGCAGAGCTACACAAGATTCAGGAAGAATTCATCAAACAGGAACAAATTCAGAAAATTGACAAGAAAAAGTTCTTCCAACCTACCTTTGACGGGATTGCTTATATTGAGAAGACTCAAGAGAAACAACAAGCTCAGATTGATGATATTCTGAAAAATCAAGCTTCTCAGCAATCACAACTTAATGAAATTCAAGCCTCAGTGGAATTGCTTGTCTTTCTTCTACTACCTGCTGATGCCAAAAAGGGGGAGAAAATAATTGAGTCCAAACTGACAAGACACTGAAAGGGAAGGATGATGAAAAGGATGATGAAAAGGATGATCAAGGAAACTCTGGAATGGGTAGAGGTCATAGTCAAGGTAGAGGTTTCTCATCAAGAAAAGCTGAAATCACAAGTCACAGGACAAGTTCTGATACTGGGAAAAGAATTAGTTCCGATGAACTTTTAGATCTTGATGAAGAAATGTCAAGACAGTTATTTCTTCAGGAAAATCCAGGAATGGACTTGGAGAGTTTAATGGAAGAAGAAGCCAGACTTAAATCAGAAAAAGTCACATCTAAATCTGAAGCTTCTGGTAAAAAGACACTTCCAAAACTCAAAGGCATTGTGATAAAAGAAAGGACAAATACTAAAGCAATATTGGCTAAATCACAACCGCAGATAGATCCAAGATCCAAGGGTAAAGAAAAGGTTGGTGAACCTATCAAGGTTTATGTGCCTCCTAAGAATAAAGAAATCACTGATGAAAAGGATGATCTTGCTCTGACTTCTAGAAAAGTTCTTAAAACAACCTCTGACATGGCTCAAGTTGTTCAGAGTCAAGAGACAGTAAGTTCTGATATTTCGAAGAAGCAAGTAACCTCTGACACAGCTCAAGTTAACTTGATATCAGAAGATAGATCAAAGACACTCCTACCAGGATTCACTAAAGCAAAACAGACTCAACCTTTGAAGACTGCTGCAAGTGGTTTTGAAGCAAGAGTAGTTACTGGAAAGGAAGCAAGAGATAAAACTGGATTGGGAAGTGCTGATGAAAGAAAATACAGAACACTGCCAATGATCCAACTTCCTTGAGTGAACCAGGTATTGGAGCAACTCCTGAGAGATTGAATCAACTGGAATCTGTACAAATGGTTTACCATACCTACTTGAAAGAACACATCTTGTTGTACTTCATGACAGATGGTAGGGTTTATCATATAAGGCAAAATGCCATTCCATTGAAGTATTTTGAAGAATTGGAGCATGTACTATTCTTACTTCAAGTGGATGACAGATTGACAGGAAGTGCTGCAAACTATTTGAAGGATCAGATTCAGAGACAGAAAAGGCTTTATTCTGTTAAGTCTGACAGCACATATGTTCCAAAGTACAGAGATCACAAGGGTGATATAGTTGAAATGAAGCCCAACACTACTAAAATTATAACTAACTTTCTGGGTTACAGGGCTGTGGAATTCAATCTTGAGTCTGATAAAGGTTATTTGATCAGACTGGATCAGGATATAAGAAAAGCAAAGATTAATGATCTCAGGGCTGCAATCTTTCAAATTGGTGAAGATAATGCAGAGTTTAAAGATGCTAAAAGGAGAATGATTGATGAACTTAGATATGCTGAGAGATGTTTTTTGAAGAACTATCTCAGAACAACTCCTGACATCAGAGAGATCAGAAGATGAAGCCAAGTCAAGATCTACAACTGCTTAAATTCTGATATTTGTACAGACTGAAGCTGTTATCAGAAGTTAAATATTGGTAAAGCTTTAAGGACTGTAAGTTGTAGTTATCTAGTCTAATTCTCATGCATTTGTACTTAATGTTTTTGACATCATCAAATATCTGTTAAACTTGTATATTTTGCTAATTTACAAGTTGGGGGAGATTGTTAGATATATTTGATAATGTCATGGCTAATATGATTTATGTTTAGTTTTCAGATCTTACTTAAACAGGATAAATCAATACTTACTGGAAGTCAGGACTTAAGGATATCAGTACTTATATTATCAGGAGATAATCATCAGAAGATGGATATCAGAACTTAAGTGCTAAAGGACATTCAGATAAGGACAGTAGCTGATTAAAGGAAAGAAGATCGAGATAAACATAAGAAGAGATATGCATGAACAAGGAGTTCTATGAAGAATAGAATACTTGGAAGAAAAAATATCTGATTGATATATTTTAGGAAGCAGAATTATATTCCATATCAATTAGCGATTATCTTATAACTGTGTAGTATATAAACACAGACATAGGGTTTACACTAAAAGTGTTATCATATTCGAGAAGATCATTCAGTGTAACCCTAGCAGCTCTCGTGATAATTATTCATCACTGAGAGGTAACAGTTCCATACTGTAACAGAGTTTATTATTTCAATAAAGTTTGTTTTCTGTTACTTGAGATATTAAAAGTTCGATTTGATTGTACTTTACACTGTATTCACCCCCTCTACAGTGTGTGTGACCTAACAAATTTCATAAGGAACAAAACCCACTATAATTCAACAGCTAATAACCCCTAGAACAAAAAGCCCTAATTTTTAATTAAGAACATTCATACGGGTTATAAACCCTAATTTCAAAATTCGAAAATTAAACTCAATTTTGAACATGTTATTGAACTCCAAATCAGTCATATGACATATGAAAATCATCAGGAGAACAAGCTCTACAACATGCAAGCATCAAATCATTCAAACAATCATTTGTACAAAAATTTATATTTTTAATCAAAATATTTTGAAAATAAATAAAAATATAGAAAATAAACCTTTGATTCTGCAGTTCTGAAACTTGGATAATCTGATAGAACACTTCAAAACCTCCGTTTTGGTTACTAGAGCTTCCCGAGCAGATTTCACTAACACCTCCAAATTGTAGTTTGATTCTTGAAAGTTTATATGAATATACGTATTTTCTTTGTAAAATTATATAATTACTGTTTGTAAATGATTTTCGGTACGAAATAAAATACGATAAAGGCTATTTATAATTACAAAAAATTAGTATCCCGTTGGATCATTCTGGATATAAAATGGTACGTTTATTTATAAAAATAGATCCAAACAGTACCGGTTTTCGGGATAATTATCCAAATCAATATAATTTGTACTGCGGTCTTGGTCTCAGCGCCTGGTTACACGTATTACGAGGCGATAATTATAATAGTTTAATAAAAAGATCCCGTTTATAAAAAATACGAGTTTTATTGATTTACCGAAACGAATAATGTATCGAAAATATTGCGCCGAGACCCGCACAGGACAAACCGTACGCCGGATCGAAAAAGTCGAAACATGCAAAATACTCGGAATATTGCTATTAGGTTATAAAGGAGTTCTCGGAAGAGTTTCGGGTTTTAAAAATGTAAAAACGGGTGACGTCGGTTGGTTCCCGATTATATAAAATAGTTTATAAATACTCGAAAAAAGATTTTATAAAATCCATAAATTTCCTATAAAATCATAAATTAACATAAAAATAAATAGGAAGATATAACAATTATCTATATTTTATTTTGGACATATAAAAATTAAAATACTCAATTTTATATCAATTTTTCAACATTCAAACACATATATCACTTAACAAATAATTCACAGAGTAATTACTGAACATACATAATATCTATTTATCAGCAAAATAAATACACGATATATCCCGGATATTACATCCTTCCCCCCTTAAAAGGATTCTGTCCTCAGAATCTCCTAAGAAAATAAATGAGGGTACTTCTCTCTCATATCACTTTCTAACTCCCAGGTTGACTCTTTAACCTTTGGGTTTCTCCACAGTACTCTGACTAACTTTACCACTTTATTTCTTAACATTTTCTCTCTTTCTTCTAGAATCTCTATTGGACTCTCTACATATGATAAATCTGCTTGAAGTTCTACTGGCTCATATTCGATTATATGCCTGGAGTCTGGATTATACTTCTTAAGGATCAATACGTGAAAAATATTGTGAATATGCTCCATGTGCGGAGGTAACGCCAACTCGTAAGCTACTTTGCCAACATGCTTTAAAATCTCAAAAGGTCCAACATATCTAGGGCTCAATTTTCCTTTCTTCCTAAATCTTGTCAATCCCTTCCATGGCGATACTTTCAGTAATACCAGATTTCCTTCCTCGAATTTCATATCTTTCCTTGATTGATCTGCATACTTCCTTTGACGGTCTTGTGCTGCTATCAGTCTCTTCTGAATAACCTCAATAACTTCCTTCGTCTGTTGCACCAATTCGGGCCCAATTATATTACGTTCTCCTACTTCATCCCAATATACAGGATATCGACATTTACGTACATAAAGAGCTTTATAGGGTGGCATCCCAATACCGACATGATAACTGTTGTTGTAAGCAAATTCTACCAAAGGTAAATGCTCATTCCAACTTCCTTTGAAATCAATGGCACAAATACGTAACATGTCTTCGATCTTATGGATTGTCCTTATGCTTTGGCCGTCCGTCTGTGGATGGTAAGCCGTGCTCATATTTAGTCTCGTTCCCAAACATTCCTGAAAACTTTTCCAAAATCTCGAATTAAATCTCGGATCTCGATCGGATACGATAGACACAGGAACTCCATGACGAACTACGATTTCTTTCAGGTACATATGGACTAACTTTTCTAGTGAAAATCTTTCATTTATAGGCAGAAAATGAGCTGACTTGGTAAGTCTGTCCACTATAACCCAAATGGCATCATGATTTGCTTTCGTTCTTGGTAATCCGACTATGAAATCCATGGCAATATGCTCCCACTTCCACTTTGGAATCTCTAATAGCTGCAACAATCCACTTGGTCTCTGGTGCTCTGCTTTAAGTCTCTGACATGTATAAAATCTGCTAACCCATTCCACAATCTCCCTCTTCATATCTGGCCACCAATAATTTTCCTTTAAATTTCTGTACATCTTGGTACTTCCTGGATGGATTGAATACCTTGAATTATGAGCTTCCTGTAAAATTTCATTCTTCAACTCCGTTACTGGTGGAATCCAAATTCTAGAAGAAAATCTAAGAAAACCTTGATCGTCCTTTTGTGTGCATAATTCCTAACTTACCAAATGATTAATGTCCTGATCCATTATGTCTGCTTGACACTTTCTTATCTTTTCTAACAACTCCGGCTGGAAAGTCATACTATACACTTTTGCTTCATCAGGCTTGCAAACTCTAATTTCTAATTCCAGTTTCTGAAATTCCTTGTATATCTTTTCGGGTACTAATAACACATTCAACTTTTCTTTCCGACTTAACGCGTCTGCCACAACGTTTGCTTTACCTGGATGATAATTAATCGTACAGTCGTAATCCTTGATCAACTCTAACCAACTCCTCTGTCTCATATTAAGCTCATTCTGTGTGAATATGTACTTCAAGCTTTTGTGATATGTATAAATCTCGCATTTCTCTCCATATAGATAATGTCTCCAAATATTCAAAGTGAATACTATAGCTGTTAGTTCTAAATCATGGGTAGGATACTTTTGTTCATGTGGTTTCAATTGCCTTGACGCATACGCAATAACATTATCGTGTTGTATCAGAACACATCGGAGTCCTTTATGAGAAACATCACTATAGATTACGAAATTTCCTTGATCGTCTGGAAGTGACAAAATAGGTACCGTAATTCATCTTCATTTCAATTCCTGAAAACTTTCTTCACATTTATCATTCCATATAAACTTTTCATTCTTCCATGTAAGCTTCGTCAATGGTGTCGCAATCCTTGAGAAATTTTGAACAAATCGGCGATAATATCCCGCAAATCCCAAGAAACTTCTTATTTCTGTCAGTGTTCTCGGTCTCTCCCAATTTGTAATTGCTTCAATCTTTGCTGGGTCCACTTTGATCCCTTCATTACTAACTATGTGTCCTAAGAACTGAACTTCCTGTAACCAGAACTCACACATTAAAAATTTAGCGTATAACTTTTTCTTTCTCAAAATCTCCAAAGTTGTCCTCAAATGTTCTGCATGATCCTCTTCTGTCTTTGAATAAATCAAAATATCGTTTATGAACACAATAACAAACTTATCCAAGTATTCCTTGAAAATTCTGTTCATCAGGTCCATGAATGCTGTCGGGGCATTGGTTAATCCAAAAGATATCACTAAAAACTCATAATGTCCATACCTTGTTCTGAAAGCTGTCTTTGGTATATCCTCTGGCTTAATCTTTAGTTGATGATATCCCGATCTCAAATCGATCTTGGAGAAGTACTTGGCTCCTTTCAATTGGTCAAACAAATCATCAATTCTGGGTAACGGATACTTGTTCTTGATTGTAAGCTTATTGAGCTCCCGATAGTCGATGCATAGTCTCATGCTTCCATCCTTCTTCTTGACAAATGGTACCGGTGTACCTCACGTGGATACACTAGGTCTGATTACTCCTTTCTCTAACAATTCTTGCAATTGCTTTGCTAGTTCCTTCATCTCAACGGGCGCCATTCTGTACGGGGCCTTGAATACCGATTCCGTTCCAGGTGCTAAGTCGATCGCAAACTCAATTTCTCTATCTGGAGGAAGTCCTGGTAACTCATCGGGAAACACATCTGGAAATTCATTGACTACTGGAATATCTTCAAATTTTGCTGGCTCCTGACTTCTATCAATCACATAAGCAACGAAATGCTCGCATCCTTGCCGTAGTAACTTTTTAGCTTAAATTATTGTTAAGAACTTCTTTGCTTGCTTCTGACCCTTAAACATTACTATTTTGTTGTCTGACGTCTTCACCATTACCTTCTTATTTTGACAATCTATCTGGGTATCATGCTTAGATAACCAATCCATTCCTAAGATAACGTCAAACTCTCCTAGCTTAAATGGTATCAAATCTACACAAAACTTACTACTAGAAATCTCAATCTCACAATTCCCACAGACTTGATTAACAGATACACGTTCTTGATTTGCTAATTCCACAGTCATTATTTTATTTAAAAACTCAACCGGACAATTTAACTTACTAACAAAATCTTGAGAAATAAACGATTGAGTTGCTCCCGAATCTATTAACACTTTGGCACATAAAGATTTCACGTTAAGCCACGACATCAGTATCCTGGATAGCGTCCTTTTCAGACATATGAAAAACTCTAGCCCTTGGAGTCTCATTCACTGCTGGGGTAGATCCCATAATTCTCAATGCATTACTGACTGGGCTGGTATCTTGCAATCCCTGGCTATATGTCCTGGCTTCCCACATTTAAAGCATGTAAATCCAATAGCTGGAACCTTAACCGCTGGATTCCGGATAGGCTGATCCTTGTTTGCTGGCTCTCTCACTGGCTGATTGCGGCACTCCCTCGAATAGTGCCCTTTCTGATTACACTTGAAACAAACCATGTTCAACTTATTACAGACTCCTCCATGTTTTTTCCCACATACCTGACAATCTGGAAAAGTTAACCTCAACTGATTCGGCTGATTCACATTAACTGGACGGTTGCCCTGGCCTCCGTCGCCTGCATTTTTCCTCTTGAAATTAAAATTTCTCCCTGGCTGAAACTTGCCCTTCTTAAAGTTTGGAAACTTCCCTGGTTGTGACTGACCTTCATTCCCTTCAAACTTCCTCTTCTTACTTTCTTTTTCCTTCTGTGACATCTCGCTCTCTGTCTCTGCAATCATGGCTTTCTATACAACTCCTACATAGGTATTCAATTCAAAGATGGCTACTTTCCCTCTGATCCATGGCTTCAGACCTTGCTGGAATCTATTGGCCTTTTTCCTGTTAATATCCACATATGACGGCACATACCTTGACAATTCCTCAAACTTACTCTCATAATCAGTTGCCGACATATTTCCTTGTTTTAACTCTAAAAACTTCAGCTCCATTTGATCCTGAACAAACTGGGGAAAATATTTTTCTAAAAATAATTCTTTGAACCTCTCCTAAGTAATATCCTCTGTACCTTCCAATGTCTTCACAGTTTCCCACCAGTAGGTGGCCTTATTCTTCAAATAATAACTTGCAAACTCAACCTTCTATTCTTCCTTTACCTTAACTAAAGTAGACGACTTCTCTATCTCCTTTAACCACACATTCACTTCAATTGGATCTAAAGAGCCCTTGAATTCCGGTGGGTTTACTGCCTGAAAAGTTTTGAAAGTTACCCGGGGATTGGTCTGTCTTTGTTGTTGTTGTGTCAGGTGAACTGTTTGTTGGGCCAAGATTTGAAGAATCTGGGCTATTGCTGGGTCTATGGGTCATGGGTTTGCATTCTGGTTAGTATCATCTTGGTTGTTATTGTTGTTGTTGGTTTCTTCATTCTGGGTGTTGGTACGAGTATTTCTTCTGGGAGGCAATTTCTTTAAATAATCAAACAACCTATTTAGCTTTTAAATCAAATCCTTTGTATAAAAGAAAAGTTTTGTAAAAAAGAAATATCTCTTTTTGAAAACAGTTGTAACGGTTGAACTAAGTAAATTGCATGCTTCTTTACAGAATATAAACAGTTAACGGAATAGGGTACATGGTATCACAGGGATATAACTGGTGCAGTAAATAAAGTAAAGTAAAACAGGTGCAGTAATATAAAGGACAATGCTGGAAAGGAAAAGGTACTGATATATATAGATCGAAAGTTTTAGGTAGTACAAGCGTAAAGACGCTTCGGAAGTAAAAGCAAAAGGGTATAATAAACCTACTCACTAGTCAGCAGATCTAGTCTATAAATACAACCCAAAAGTCTACTGATACATACTACACACTACTGTACATACTAAACAACCACAACAACACTGATCATCATCTCCATCTCTGTGCCTCTAGCTCAAGGCAAGTCTGGTCCTCCAATCTCCTCATGCTCCTCCAGAACCCACTTAGCCCATTCCACAAGAAAATCAGGGGTAATATCCTCATGAGTAGCCTCAGCAATCCTTACAGCAGCTGCTCTTCGAAATACCTGGAGTCTCTCCCTGAGTCGCCTCTCACCACTCCCAACCTCTCTGGTATGCATAATATGTAATAACTCCTAAATCTGACCCCGTAGGAATCGCTGCTCCATAAGGCAAGCCTCGAACTGATGATATGGGACATGATAGGAAGATAACTGAAAAGGTACACCTGTAACTGAGTGACTAGTAAAACCTGAATTAGCAGGTGGGGGTCCTCTGATAGGTGGTCTCATGCCTGGGGGTGGAATAGCCTGCAGTGGTACGGGCTGCAACACAGGTGGAGGTAAAATAGCCAACACTAATGGAACAACAGGACGTGGATCCGAAGATGGTCCTCCAACTGAGGGCTCTGAGTGATCAGCTGGTACGGAGATGAAAGAGTCGGCCATCGCTGCTATCTGAAATCATATCGTAATATAAAAATCTCGAACCACAACGCGAATTATACTAATACCTGTTATACCATCGCACTCATCCTCTTGACGTTCTATCTTTCTATTTCCTTACTTCTAATCTTAACCCTCTACCCATTCCCGTCAACCTAGGCTTGTGTCAGTGACTTATAACCTGTAGCTCTGATACCAAACCTGTGGCGCCCTCCAGACCCGGGTCAGAAGTTTGGGGTCCACACACACACAAACCTTATTTATAACCTGCTTATAAGAATAATAAAGACAATAATAATATGCAGTGACCCTATTTACCAACTACCACGGACCGCAACAGGTTAAAGTATGTCCACAAGCCATACACACACACTTATATTACAAACATCCAAATCCCAACTATTCAAACTTAGAACTGAACATAAACATTATTACAAACTTTTACAAACTTAAACTATCTCAAAAGCTGCCAGCTAGCTTAACCCGATCAACCTGGACCCCTCGCTCTCGCACTGGATTGGGGATCCTCGCTACCAACTGGTTCCTTCTTAACTGGAAAAGAACGTAAACAACATCACACAAATGAGCTAACTAGCTCAGCAAGTTACAATGACAAGACTGAGAATAATGATCAACAAGTGAAAATGATTAAGGTATCAAGTGAACAATGATTAATGATTTAGAATTGGATATTATATTTTTATTTTAAAAACCAAGGTTAGGCTGCTGATCAGTCACGCACTAACCCCGAGCAAGGCACACATCTCTGCTCTAATTACTGGATCCAAGGCACACATTGGCCTAACTTGACCACCAATCTGGTCTGACCATGATTCTGGTCCACAATTTTATAAAACAATCCAATTCTAACATAATAATAGAATAATTAATGTAAAACAATAAACAAAATCATAAGCAACATTGGATGTTCAATAACGAGATGGTTTCAATCTTCACAAAGGATCAATATGTCAATTTCAAAGAATGGCTGTTAGGTAATGAGAGAATTGGATAACAAAGGAATCAAAGTTTCAAGGTTGCAAGGATTTGGTCTTTCAAAGCATAAGGTATAATGGTTTGAGTATATAAGAAATTTGAGTCAGTGTTTGGCATTTAGTTTGTATGTATTTGTGGAGTAGTATCGTATATCTGTGATTCATATTCGAGTATACAACAATCAATGGTTCAGAAAGAATAAGGTTTACGACTCAAAGATCAACAACTGGAATCAAGGTTTAGGGTTCAGTGCTTCAAAGCACTTACAATATAAAACAAGACTATTAATCAACTACAATATATCTCGAGAAAGTTCATAACACTTGCCTTGTACTAGCTTGCTATACTGCACTAACTTCCAATCACAACCGTCTTACTCCTCGACTATCTGCTTTCCTTTCCTACGCCTTGCCTCTTCTGCTCACATATCATAAGCATCTATCAATACTCAACTCATACAATTCTAGTCGGTATATACTTCTATCTACCCTTCATTTTACCCAAATCCGACTAACGGATTGAAACTTACGCTATACACAAGTAAACACTGAACATATAGACCGACAGTCAAACAACAAGTCACATATAACACGTAACACGTCAATTAATCAATGATACATCATTTATAAAGGAGTTTCGGGTCATAAACAAGCTTTCGGGTATTTAATATGATTTTTAAAACATTTTTCGAAATTAAAACGGGTCGTCGGATCAATTTTAAAGCAATAAACAGGGTTCGGTTGGCCACATCTGGCTTCAAAATAATTTTCTAATAATTATCGAGCCTTGAAAACAATTTAAAATAATATTTTAAAGCTCGAAACTATTTTTCAGAATTTTTAAATCATTTTTGAATAATTAAATCTAATTAAATAATTAAAAAAAATCAATTAATAATTAATTAAATCAATTAATCAATTAATTTTTGAATTAATTGACCAATTAATCAATTAATTATTAACTAAAATTAATTAACTAATTAATTCTGATTTATTTTTGAATTAAAAATAATTTTGGAATTAAAATAATAATTTTTGAAATTTTCAGAAATTAAAAAATGAATTTTTATAATTAAAATAAATAGGAAATATGATTTTTAAATATTTTATAAACAGGAATCCTATTTTTGAAAACTTTGCAAACTACAGGGACTAAACTTCACCATCTTCAAAAATACAGGGACCTAACTGCAATTTTACCACCCCTCGCCGGAAAACAGTCGGGGATCGCCGGAGAATTCGTTCCCGGAATCCTCCCATCATCAAAAGCTCCAGAAGTAATCTACAATTCACAAGGAATTTAACTATACCATTCAATCACATAGATAATCCCTGAGTTGGCCGGAAAATGGCCGAGAAGTTCGCCAGTTTCCGGCGAGCTCGACGTAAACTTAAAAACACAACTCCCTTCGATTTAGGAATCCTCTGTTAATGAGCTATACACCAATCGATTGCAAATTTCATAAGGAACAAAACCCACTATATTTCAACAGCTAATAACCCCTAAAACAAAAAGCCCTAATTTTGAATTAAGAACATTCATACGGGTTATAAACCCTAATTTCAAAATTGAAAAATTAAACTCAATTTTGAACATGTTATTGAACTCCAAATCTGTCATATGACATATGAAAATCATCAGGAGAACAAGCTCTACAACATGCAAGCATCAAATCATTCAAACAATCATTCGTACAAAAATTCATATTTTTAAATAAAAATAATTCGAAAATAAATAAAAATATAGAAAATAAACCTTTGATTCTGCAGTTCTGAAACTTGGATAATCTGATAGAACACTTCAAAACCTCCGTTTTGGTTAGTAGAGCTTCCCGAGTAGATTTCACTAACACCTCCAAATTGTAGTTTGATTCTTGAAAGTTTATATGAATATACGTATTTTTTCTGTAAAATTATATAATTACTATTTGCAAATGATTTTTGGTACAAAATAAAATACGGTAAAAGCTATTTATAATTACGGAAAATTAGTATCCCGTTGGATCATTCCGGATATAAAATGGTACGTTTATTTATAAAAACAGATCCAAACGGTACCAATTTTCGGGATAATTATCCAAATCAGTAAAATTTGTACTGCGGTCTTGGTCTCAGCGCCTGGTTACACGTATTACGAGGTGATAATTGTAATAGTTTAATAAAAAGATCCCGTTTATCAAAAATACGAGTTTTATTGATTTACCGAAACGAATAATGTATCGAAAATATTGCGCCTGGACCCGCACAGGACAAACTGTACGCGGATCGAAAAAGTCGAAACATGTAAAATGCCCGGAATATTACAGTTCGGTTAGGAAGGAGTTCTCGGAAGAGTTTCGAGTTATAAAAACGTAAACATGGGTGACGTCGGTTGGTTCCCGATTATATAAAATAGTTTATAAATACTCGGAAAAAGATTTTATAAAATCCATACATTTCCTATAAAATCATAAATCAACATAAAAATAAATATGAAGATATGAAAATTATCTATATTTTATTTTGGACATATAAAAATTAAAATAATCAATTTATATCAATTTTTAAACATTCAAACACATATATCACTTAACAAATAATTCACAGAGTAATTACTGAACATACATAATATTTATTTATCAGCAAAATAAATACACGATATATCCCGGATATTACAAGAACATCCTTCAAGTGATCAAGAAGTTCCAGTTCTTCTATAATAGGTGTTCCACTTAGAGCTTCTACAAGTTTTTGTCTTGCTACCTTGGATAACCACTGTCTAGCAAATCTATTCTAAATCTTGAGAATCCACCAGCTTTGATGTTTAGAAATTTCCCATCTTTAGAGATTCTGCTCATTCCTTTTACCTTGAGCTCTTCTGATCTTTTTATAAACATCTCAATTTCTTCATCATACCTCCCCCTTCTCTCTTCAGTTTCAACTTCATTCCTTTTTCTTGTTTCTTCCCTTTCAATCAACCACTCAGCTATAACTGATCAAGGGCAGTATCCTTGTCCTTTAACAAGCTTATTATTCTCTTAATTTCTGTAGAAGAAAGAGAGTCCCTCAAATCACTGCCAAAAAAAGTGAAGGACCCATCTTCATAGAAAATTCTAACTTCTCTAAGAGACACAACCCAAACTCTGACTATTTCCTCAGCAATTTGTTGAAAATGATCTTCTGTTGAATATATTTGAGATGTCATGTCTAATATGTTCCATGTTTAGTTCTCAGATCTTAACTAACAGGAAATATCAGTTCTTACTAAAATCAGGACTTACTGGAAGTCAGAACTTAAGGATATCAGAACTTAGATTATCAGAAGATAATATCAGAAGATGGATATCAGAACTTAAGTACTGGAGGACTTACAGTTAAGGAAGGAAGCTGATTTACAGGAAAGAAGATCGAGACTAATACAAGAAGAAGATATGCAAGGAAAGAGTTCGAGGACCAGAAGAATTATAAGATATCTGGTTGATATTTTTTAGGAGACAAAATTATATTCCATATCAACTAGAAGTTATCTTGTAAATGTGTGTCTATACAAACACAGACATAGGTTTACTCTATAAGAGTTACGATCATCGAGAAGATCATATAATTGTAACCTAGCAGCTCTCGTGATATTTGTTCATCACTGAGAGAGAACAGTTCCATTGTAACAGAGTTTATTATATCGAATACATCTATTTTCTGTTACTTGTGCTTTAAATTGATTTGATTATATTCTACACTGTATTCAACCCCCTTCTACAGTGTTATGTGACCTAACAAGTGGTATCAGAACCTATCTGTTAACACACATACAGTAAAGATCCAAAACAATCATGTCTGAAGGAGTAGAAAATCCAACCAAGCCCGCTAAAACTGAAGAAACTCCAAAGATTCAAACCCATAGTCGATATGAGACTATCAGGGTTCCCATGCTGAGACCGTCTGAATATCCCATATAGAAAGTGAAGATGGCTATGTTTCTGGAAGCTACAGATCCAGAATACCTTGACAGAATTAATGAAGGACCGCATAAGCCAACCAAGCTCTCTGTTGTAGTTGCAGATAAGCCAGCAAAGACCATATCAAAAGAGAAAAGTGAATACACAGCTGAAGATATCTCATCTATTGCCAAGGATGCAAAGGTAAGGCATTTGCTGCATAGTGCCATTGATAATGTCATGTCAAATAGGGTAATTCACTACAAGACTGCAAAGGAGATATGGGATGCTTTGGAGACAAGGTGTCAGGGAACTGATGCAATCAAGAAAAATAGGAGGACTATACTCACTCAAGAGTAAGAGCACTTTGGATCAAAAAGTGATGAGTCATTAACTGACTTATATGACAGGTTTGTCAAACTCTTGAATGATCTGTCACTAGTGGACAAGGAATATGACATTGAAGATTCAAATCTAAAATTCCTTTTAGCTCTTCCTGAAAGTTGGGATTTAAAAGCTACTATTATAAGAGATAACTATGCTCTTGATGAAACTACTCTTGATGAAATTTATGGAATGCTCAAGAATTATGAACTTGAGATGGATCAAAGAAGCAAGAGACATGGGAGAAAATCAAGAAAAGTTGCTCTTAATGCTGAGGAGGAATCCCCCAAAGTGGATGTCTCAAAGACAGGAAAAGGAAAGGCTCTCTTCATAAAGTCTGATTCAGAATCATCAAGTTTTGATGATGATGATTCAGAAACTGAAAGTCTATCTGAAGAAGATGCTGATAAAGAGATGATGAAGCTGTGTGCTCTTATGGTGAAGGGTATCATAAAGATAGCATACAGGAAATTCAGAAGAGGAAAGAAGTTTTCCAGGAAAGGTAGAAGTTCAGATAAGAAGGTCTTCAGAAAATCTGAAGGCAAAGGAGAAAAGTCTGACAGAGGAGATTACTCAAATGTCAAATGATACAACTGTGGTGAGAAAGGCCACATATCTCCTGACTGCAAGAAAGGAAAGAGTGACAAAGGCAAGGCTCTTGTCACAAAGAAGAAAAGCTGGACAGACTCTCAGATTCTGAAGATGAGGAAAACTATGCCTTGATGGCAAATGCTGATAGCAATTCTGATGCTGCTGAGTTAAAGGTACCTCAAACAACTTATGCTTTTCATACTGATGATATTACTGAGTTGAGATTATATCTTAAAACCATGTTTATTAGCTATAGAGATCAAACTTTAATATGTGAAAGATTAACTTCTGAAAATCTTGCCTTTAAAAAGAGGAATGATTATTTAGAAAAAGAGTTAGTTATGTTCCATCAAACTCAGAAGGATAGAGATGATGTTTTCTATGTGAGAGATGAAGTGCTTAAAATGAATAAATCTCTAAAAACTGAGTTAGAAAAGGAGAGAGAGATTATCAGGACTTGGACTAACTCTGGCAGAGCAACTCAGGCTATATTAAGTAGTGGAAACTGGAAAGAGGGCTTAGGTTATGGAGATGAGAAAAGTGAAAAAGGAACTGAACAAGTTAAGCCAATAATTGTTAAACAGACTACTAAGCCAAAGGTAAATCCTGTTAAATTTGTAGCTAAAACTGTAAAGTCTGATTCTGAAAAGATGAAAGATATTGAGACAGAAGTGATAGCAGAGTCAACTTCTGACAAATTAGAACAGGATAAACCAACTGAAGTTAACATATGATTAATGACAAAGAAGCAGCTTAAACATAAGCTGAAAGAGATTACCAGTGTAAACAAGGTAAAAGCAGCTAGGAAAAATAGGAATGGAAAGCAAGGAGTGAATAAAAGTAACAATTATATGCCTGTTCCTAATGCTCCTAGAAAGAAATGCTATAACTGTGGAAACTCTAACCATCTGGCTTCTTTTTGCAGGAAAAATAAGAATATAAAATCCTTACCTTCTAAGTCAGGAGTTGAGAGTCAGTCTGTTAGGTTTAAGCCACAAAATCCTTGTTTTCATTGTGGTAGTATATGGCATTCCATTTATACTTTTAAGGAATATCATAGTTTATACTATGATTATTATCAGATAAAACCTTCTTTGAAGAAAGTTACATTAATTCCTTCTAGTGTAAAGTATGATGCAAAGTCTGATACTGTCAATACTGATAATAAAAATGTTAGCATAAACTTTGATGTTAAATCCGCTGCAAATGTTAACAAACTTAAAAAGGCCAAAGGATCCAAGCAAGTATGGGTCCTTAAAACTAACCTTTAGTGGTCTTTGTGATTGCAGGGCAACAGGAAGAACATCCTAGTCCTGGACAGTGGATGTTCAGGACATATGACTGGAAATAAAGCCCTGCTATCAGACTTTGTGGAGAAAGCTGGCCCAGGAGTTTCTTATGGAGATGGAAACATTGGGAAAACTCTGGGATATGGCAAGATCAATCTTGGGAATGTCATCATTGAAGCAGTACTCTAGTCTCAGGACTTAAACACAATCTATTGAGTATAAGTCAAATTTGTGACAGAGGTTATCATGTGGATTTCTTTGAAGAACACTATAAAGTTATAAGTATTTCAACAGGCAAAGTGTTTCTTAAAGGATACAGGCATGGTAACATTTGTGAAGCCAGACTTTCAACAAGTACTGATGGTTCTGTAATCTATCTGTTGAGTAGAGCATCAATTGAAGAAAGCTGGAATGGGCACAAGAAACTCTCTCATTTAAATTTCAACAATATAAATGAGCTTGTAAAGAAAAATCTTGTGAGAGGACTGCCAAAAACAGTATTTGCTCCTGATGACCTTTGTGATTCATGTCAGAAGGAAAAACAAAGAAAATCTTCCCTCAAGAGCAAAACTGAGTCATCAATTCTTGAGCCTTATCACCTACTGCATGTTGATCTATTTGGTCCAGTCAATGTCATGTCTATTGTAAAGAATAAATATGCTATGGTTATAGTGGATGAGTTCACAAGGTACACATGGGTGTACTTCTTGCACAAGAAGACTGAAACTGCATCTACTCTAACTGATCATGTCAGACAACTGGATAAATTGATCAAAGATTCTGTTAAAATCATAAGGAGTGATAATGGCACTAAGTTCAAGAATTCAATCATGGAAGAGTTCTGCAAAGATCATGAAATCAAACAGGAATTTTCTGCACCTGGAACTCCACAACAAAATGGAGTTGTAGAAAGAAAGAACAGAACTCTCATTGAAGCTGCACGAACAATGCTTGATGAAGCAAAGCTACCAACCTATTTTTGGGCTGAAGCTGTGCAGACTGCTTGTTTTACACAAAATGCTACACTCATAAACAAGCATGGAAAAACACCATATGAAATGGTGAAGAAGAAGAAGCCAAATCTAAAATACTTTCATATATTTTGGTTGTAAGTGTTTTGTTCTTAAGACTCAGCCTGAGCAGCTGTCAAAATTTGATCTAAAAGCTGATGAAGGAATTTTTGTTGGATATCCACTTTCTACAAAAGCCTTTAGAGTCTATAACTTAAGAACAAGAGTTGTCATGGAATCTATCAATGTCTCTTTTGATGATAAGAAAATTACTGGACTTGAAGATTTTGATGATCATGATCAGCTGAGATTTGAGAATGAAGATTTAAATTCTGATCCTGAAAATTCTGATCCTGTAAGTTCTGATGGATTAAGTTCTGATGTCATTGAAACTGTGGTAACAACTCCAAAGGAAAATGCACCTGTCCAGGGGGAGCAAGCTAAAGATCCTACCACATCTCAAGACACTCAAGAAGTATCAGAACCTGTCACCGGCTCTTCAAGATCTGATTCATCTAGTTCTGATGAGCCAAATTCTGATAATTCTGGAAGCTCTGATTCTTCAACTCCTGAAAAATCAAATTCAAATTCTAAAGTCTCAGAGAGCATAACTACAGGGGGAGCATCAGAAAATGCTGATGGAGACAACATGGATCATGGGGGGAGGATCCAGTTCTAGAGATCAACTTCCATCTGTAAGGAAGTGGACCAAAGCACATACATCTGATTTAATCATTGGAGATCCTGAAGCAGGTGTCAGAACTAGAATGGAAACTTCAAATGAATGTCTCTATCATTCTTTTCTATCTCAGACTGAACCAAAGAAAGTGGAAGAAGCTCTTCAAGATGCTGATTGGGTGCAAGCAATGCAGGAAGAGTTAAATGAATTTGAAAGAAATAAAGTCTGGACCCTAGTGCCAAGACCAAAGAACAGATCAGTTGTAGGTATAAAATGGGTGTTTAGAAACAAAACTGACAGTGATGGCATAATTAAAAGGAATAAAGCAAGACTGGTTGCTAAGGGCTACTCTCAACAGGAGGATATTGATTATGATGAAACATTTACACCAGTTGCTAGATTAGAAGCCATAAGGATCTTTTTGGCTTATGCTACTTATAAGAAGTTTAAAGTCTTTCAAATGGATGTGAAAAGTGCTTTTCTCAATGGAGAATTGGAAGAAGAGGTATATGTTGAACAACCTCCAGGCTTTGTAGATCCTAAATTTCCCAATCATGTCTACAGGCTTGACAAAGCACTTTATGGCCTTAAGCAAGCTTCAAGAGCATGGTATGAGACTTTAGCTCAATTTCTTCTGGAAAGTGGATTTCACAGAGGCACAATTGACAAGACTTTATTCTACCTCAACCATGGAAAGGACTTACTTTTGGTACAGATATATGTTGATGATATCATATTTGGTTCTACTAATTCCAAACTGTATGAGAAGTTTGCAAGACTGATGCAGTCAAGATATCAAATGAGTATGATGGGAGAACTCAGCTATTTTTTGGGCCTTCAAGTCAAGCAATCTGAAGAAGGCACTTTTATATGTCAATCCAAGTACACCAAAAATCTACTGAAGAAATTTGGAATGCAAGATTGTTCAACTGCATCCACTCTCATGGCCACTTCAACCAAGTTAGATAAGGATACTGGTAAATCAGTAGATATTACTAACTACAGAGGTATGATTGGCTCTTTACTCTATCTAACTGCTAGTAGACCTGATATCATGTATGCTACCTGTCTTTGTGCAAGATTTCAGGCTGATCCAAGAGAACCTCACTTAATAGCTGTGAAAAGAATTTTCAAGTACCTTAAGGGTACAGCTGATCTAGGATTGTCGTATCCTAGAGAATCAGATTTTAAGCTAATTGGTTACTCAGATGCAGATTTTGCAGGATGCAAAATTGACAGGAAAAACACTAGTGGAAGCTGCCAATTTCTTGGAGGCAGATTGGTTTCTTGGTTTAGCAAGAAACAAAAGTCAATTTCCACATCAACTGCAGAAGCAGAATATATTGCTGTAGGAAGCTGTTGTGCACAGATTCTTTAGATGAAGAATCAATTACTGGATTATGGGTTAGAATTTTCTAATATCCCTATTTACTGTGATAATCAAAGTGTTATTGCTATGACAGGTAATCCAGTTCAACACTCAATGATAAAGCACATCAGCATAAGGTACCATTTCATAAGGGAACATGTGGATGAAGGTACAGGGGAATTGCATTTTATTCCAACAGATCAACAGCTAGGAGATATCTTCATAAAACCACTATTTGAAGCTACTTTTATAAGATTGGTAAATGAACTTGGAGTGATTTCAGGTTCTTTCTCTAAATCCGCTTAGTTTTTATTCTCATGCATCAGACTTTATGATCAGTGTTTACAGATTGTATTATCTCTATGTAATCTGTGCTTAATTTGAAATTCATTAAATGTCGATTGTTATCTGATGTGGATTTATATACTCTGATAAGTGTTTTGAATGATCTGTGACTATTCAATCCAATAAGGATAACTGTGCTAGATGCTGACCTAGTAGTCTTTAACATATTAGAAATCCCATATTTGAATTAGTTGTTTATGTGGAAACTCATTAACACAAGCAGATTCTGATATTGAGTTTAGTCAAGTTTAATTTGTGTATCTTATTACTAAGTCACAAATTAGATTCTTATTTCTTATCTGTCAAATTATGATGTCAGTAAATCTTAAGAATGAACTAAGTGCTGATAAGCCTCACTTATCAAAAGAAAAGAAAAGAAAAGAATAAAAGTCAGGTACTCCTTTGAGATCTAGAGTAAAAATGTGGAAGGGAAGATCCAAGTGCATTGCTGGTATTAAGTAATATGCATTAGAAAAGCAAAAAAATTCTTGGTGACTTTTCACACTCTATGATTACTGGAGAAATACTCTGATAACAGCATAAATTCTGATAAGCAGTCGTGACTCACTTACACTGTAGAGCCACTGTAAAAAGGAATTTAAAAGATGCATAAAATGAGCACAAACAGTTGAGGTGGACTCATGCATAAATTTGTTCTATAGTAGACATCATGACTGATGATAGATTTTAAGAATTTTTCTTAGTTATGCCTTATTTTTAAGATATACTGAAGTTTATCAGACTTTAATCTTTATCTGATGTCTTGCTGAATGCACACACTTTCACTCCATATGAATGAAGAAAATTACTGTGGTGATTAAGTTGTTTTTGACAAACAGTTAAGTGTCAGTTGCATAAATTCGGAGGACAAGTTCTAATGATTAAACTCTGAAGAAAACAATTCAGTATTTATATGACGAATCACAGAAAAAGATATTCACTTGTTGAGTACATAAGCCATATTCTGATGACTGTTAAAATCTGGTGTAAATTAAGTTCTGATATTAAATCCTGATGGAATCTTTGATGCTTACGTGGCATTTTTCTTTACTTGACTTATTTGTGGTAAAATCTGAAACAGTCATATTTAAATCAGAATACTTTGGGTGAAATAAAATAGTCATAATCATTATGGGTTAGTGGTTAACGTATATGTCTTGAAAAACTGCATGTGCACAGTAATTGTTAATTATTTTCCCTGCCCATTAACTCTGTCTTTATATCTTTTACTGACTGTTATTATTACACATCAGTCTAGGGAGTCGAAGGATCATTATTTTTACTTGTAATTGTTAACAAGTCCTCGCATCCCTTGGTATTCCATTGCCTATTTAAATGACTGATCATTCATCAGTAAAATCACATCTTTTCATTTCTCTCAAACAATGGCACATTTTAGTTGGTTTTACTGCTATGGTACAGAAACTATGACCATTTTTTGAAATGGAATTCTGACTCTATATCCTATCAACAGCATTCCATTTGACATCTGGATTCAACTTCCAGGCAACATTAAAAATGATCTGATGTCTTTCCAAAGAGAAGTTCATCTTCGTATTCTTAAATAGCAGGAGCAAATCATTCGTCTTGCTATTCTCTTTTTTGAAATTAGAAAGAAGAATTAATTGTCATTCTTTCGTTTCTCTTCACCGACAGCTTTGTCAGTCTTCTTAGACTAGGACTAAGGCTGTTGATGTTAAGAATCTTAGAATAGGACTATCTTGTAATTTTTGCATAAAATTGATAAATTTCATGAAATGTACTCATCTGATATATTAATGAAATTTCCTTTAAATTGCAAGATTTTTTCTTTGTTTATCAAATTATGTGACTGTGCATGCTTTAATTGCAATATGTTAATCTTTACTTCGTCGATTTTTAACTTGATCCTGTGATGAATGTTTTGATTTAATAATGGTCAATAATAAATTTTGATTTGAGGACACAATTGAAGCACGGGTTCATGCATCTGAACCTGTGATAAATGAAGCTGAGAATGTTACTTCTCAGAAAGTAAAAGCAGCTCAAAGTTCTGATACTTTGAAAAGGAAATCTGTACATTCTGATGTTGCTGAAGCAACTCCTTCATTGGCAAGGAGATTAAAGAAAATGAAGGCAAGGAGGTATTTGGCTAAGGCTATATCTGAAGATACTGAAGAAGCTGAGGAAAGGGGATCATGAATCTCTGATCTCACAGGAACCAATTATCATTGAAGCCCTTCCAGCTCAAGCCAAAGACACTGCTAATGACACAATTGTTACTCCTCATGTCTCTCCAATTAAAGCTACAAATGATGCTAAAGAACAAACTGATAACTCTGAAATAGATATTCATAATTTGAATATACCTGAAGTTCTTTATCTGGAATCTCCATCTACATCAAATACACCAGCTCTAGAAATAAATTCTGCTGAGCAGAATTTAGATGATGTTATTCCTGAATCTACAGTTGCTTCACACACTGTTGAGCTATCAGACCACAATGAGTCTTTCTCAAGTTCTGATGACAGTGTTTCTACTGAGACTCCAGTACCTATTCTGGGCAAGGAAGAATTGGTGAAGAAATTTGTTGAAAAGGAAGCACCTATTCCTTGGGAGGATACTCACAGAGATGTTGAGTGGACCAAGAAGTGGAATTAATCTGATTTTATTCCATGTTCTAAAGTTCTGACAGAGCATATTGCAATGGCTGATGAGTTGCTTACAAATGCTAATTTCAAGACTCAACTCAAGATCACAGCTCTGTCTATAAAACATCTTCAAGGTCTACATACTGCTACTCATGAAAAGGTTGATACACTCAGAGAACAAGCTGATAAGCTAGATCAAGTGCTCAAGCTTGACAAGAACAGGTATATCAGACCTATTTCTGATAAAGTTACAGCAATTGAGAAAACTCAAGAGAAGCAACAGGCCCAAATTGCTGAGGTTCTGGTTAATCAAGCTTCTAAGAAAGCTCAATTGGATGAAATCCAATCTTCAGTTGAACTTCTTCTTTCTCTCTTACTTCCTGATGATGCCAAAAAGGGGGAGAAGGTAGTTAAGTCCAAATGCTCACCTACTCAAGAACTGAAGAAAAAGGATGATGAACGTGATGACCAGGGAAACTCTGAAAAGAGCAGAGGTCAAAGAAAAGTTCAAGGAAAATCTTCTATTCAGAACAAGTCAAGTTCTGATGCTGTGAATGCTCAAAGACTGAAGTCAAGTGGTGATAAGCAAAGTCTTTTGTCAAGTTCTGATATTCTGATTCAGTCAGGATCTGAAGACTCTCAGAGGTTTTTGCAAACTCTGAAGTTAAAGGGGAAGCAGACTACTGTTTATTACAAAGATCCTAAAATCCAGACACTTGATGAAGAGATAGCAATAAGATTATTTCTGAAACACAATCCAGGAATGGATTTAGAAACTCTCAAGGAGGAAGAAGCTAGATTTGCTGTTGAGAAGACAAATCCTAAATCTAAAGCTTCTGATGCAAAAAAACCAACAAGGCCTAAGGAGAAAGGCATTGTGATCAAGGAGAAATCAATCACTGAGGCATCTAAAGCCAAAACAAGATAACAAATTGAGATTGATTCTAAATCAAAAGGAAAAGAAAAGGTTGGTGAACCTTTAAGGAAAAAAGAAAAGTTCTTCTATTTCAGTCTATCAAACTACATTGCATGATGATGATTTGATAGAAGATGAAACTGTTCAAATTCTTAAGAGAAGAAAGATAAGTGAAGATTCTAAAACAGCCTCTGACAATGCTCAAGTTATTGTTCAGAATAAAGGACATCAATCTAAATAAAAAACAACAAATTCTGATCAAGTTGATTTGGATAAAATGACAATTGTTGATAAGAAGAAGCTGTTATGGAAGAAAGCTACTCCAGTTGAACCAAAATCCAATCTCGTGATGAGTCAACTTGCTACATTTGGGTTGAGATCCAAGCAACCTAGAGATACAGCTGGATTAGGTTCTGATGAAGAGAAGATTCAAACAGGAGTAGAGGTTACTCTAAAAGATCCTTTCATATTGATAGACAAGCCATATGAACAAATCAAACAAAGACACCTTGACAAGGTGTTGTCTGCTCAAATTGTGATAGATGCTCATGATAAGAAGAATCTAAAAGAGAAATTGATCTTATTTCTCAATGATGGAAGGACTTATAGATTAGCTGATTCTTATGTATTAAAGAAGTCTATCAGAGAGCTTCAACATATTCATTATCTTCTAGAAGTAAAATCTGATGTTACAAGAAGATGGTCAGAATATATTTTGAAGGCTATAAGAGATCTATTCAGAATCTCTGGTACAAAGACTTCTCATTACAGTCCAATGATTACTGAAGGTGATGGAAGAGAAATTCCAATGCTGAAGAATTCTGCTAAGGTAGAAGTTATTCTGAAAGGAAGATGCTTATGTTATAATGAAAACTCATCACATCCTAAGGTTATCAGACTTGATGATGGACTTGAAAGAACATCCATTCAAGCTCTCAAAACTGCCATTTATCAAATTGGTGATAGTAAAGAAGAAGAACTGATGCAGGTCAAAGCACAGTTAGCTGAAGTTCTGAAGAAAGCTGAAGATAATCTGATAAGGGATTTTGTTGAGAATCATTATGGATTCAGATTGATTCAGTGATGCTGGTAAAGCTGGATGTTTTGTAAGTTGTAATTATTTGTTTAGTCAAAATCTTATTCCATTTGAACTTAAATGTTTTTGACATCATGAAATCTATTAACTTGTATATTCTTGCATAATTTACAAGTTGGGGGAGATTGTTGAATATATTTGAGATGTCATGTCTAATATGTTTCATGTTTAGTTCTCAAATCTTAACTAACAGGAAATATAAGTTCTTACTGGAATCAGGACTTACTGGAAGTCAGAACTTAAGGATATCAGAACTTAGATTATCAGAAGATAATATCAGAAGAAGGATATCAGAACTTAAGTACTGGAGGAATTACAGTTAAGGAAGGAAGCTGATTTACAGGAAAGAAGATCGAGACTAATACAAGAAGAAGATATGCAAGGAAAGAGTTCGAGGACTAGAAGAATTATAAGATATCTGGTTGATATATTTTAGGAGACAGAATTATATTCCATATCAACTAGAAGTTATCTTGTAACTGTGTGTCTATATAAACATAGACATAGGTTTACTCTATAAGAGTTACGATCATCGATAAGATCATATAATTGTAACCTAGCAGCTCTCGTGATATTTGTTCATCACTGAGAGAGAACAGTTCCATTGTAACAGAGTTTATTATATCGAATACATCTGTTTTCTGTTACTTGTGCTTTAATTCGATTTGATTGTATTCTACACTGTATTCAACCCCCTTCTACAGTGTTGTGTGACCTAACATCTTCATCTGAGATGCACCAATTTAAAGGTATAAAGTCAGATTGCTTGAAACAGTTCCAGATGGCCCTTTCAGTGACTTCTCCTTTCTTTGTAAGTTTGACTTTCTTAGACTTTCTTCCAACAGATTTATGATTGACTTTTAGTGAAGGCTTGGCTAAAGGTAGGGTTGAGATTTTCTTGAGACTTGTCTGGCTTGTGGTGATTGGAATTTTTAGGAAAGAATTAGCAGTTTGCTTGAATAGAAATTTAGGCTTTGAGGTTTGAGGTGGTTTGATGTTTGAGATATTTTATGTTGTAGGTTGAGCTGAGTTTTGAGCTAGTTGTGTTTGGATTTTTAGGGTTTGCTGTGGTTCTGAACCATCATGATTCTTTTTGGTTCTTCTCTCATTTCCTCTTATCTTCTCATCATTCTTCTTGTCTTCATGCTTTTTGTCCTTGCTACTAGTTTCCTTGGAGGATTGACTTGGATTTGAGCCAGAAGGTTTTTGATCATCCTTCTGGTCATCATCAGCCTCATCTTTCCTTAGATTGTACTTAGTAGTTGGCAACATGTTGTCATAGTCTATAAGGTATCTTTCCAAAATCTTTATCATCTCCACATCCTCATGCTTCTTGTTCTTCTTGATCTTTAAATCAGTCTGTAAAGTCATGAGCAACCTTAAGTTTGATCTGACACAATGTTTGGGAATATTGAGATGCTTGGCATGCTTGGTTGAAGATAGATAGGCTTCTGGAAAAGCTGCTATCTGTGCCTTTTTATGCTCATGTAGAAGTTTATTGTCTTCAGGAATTACTTGGTGTACTTTGTCAATCATAACATCCAATTCAGATGCTCTCAATGTTTAAAGATTTTCTAAGGTAACTTGAAGACACCTGTCCACCCCACCATCATTTATATTCATCACAATTCTTTTCTCTAGGAAGTTGTCAATCTTTACCACCACTGCTCTGATAAAATTTATGTTCTTTCCTAAAGCTTTCTTGCAACTGATATAGTTGTGTTGAAGAGACATTCTTAGTGCTACAAGAAGGTCATTGAATTCCTGATCTTGATGAGGTCCTTCTGCAGCCCTTAGTAGTCTTTCTTTTCCAACATCAACTTGAGTATTTGAGAGCTTTGTCCCACCTGAACAGGCTTTTGAGATTGTGTCTTAGCATCCCTGGATTGTGCAATCCTAGCCTCAATCTCCCCATTAGTCTTGGAAACAGGCATGAGCAGGGGAGTTGGAAGTTTGTTAAATGGCATATATGACACTTATTTATGCTCTAATAAGCTTTGAGTTGGTGTATTTGTACTCAAGTTATTTGTGTTTTAACATGTTTTCAAGTATTTTTGCATTTCAGGCTTTCCTTCGTGAATCAGGTGAATTAGCATTATTTTGATGCTAATATGGTGTTTAGGATGTGTTGGAATGAAAGCTTGAAGGATTGGCTTGAAGCTGCAAGGAATAAAGAAGAAGAAAAAATAAAGTTTTGGCAGAAGGTAGGCGCGCCCGCACTGGTGTTGCGCGTGGCCGCGCCGTGAATACAGAAAGGCAGCGCGTCCGCGCTGGTGAAGCGCGCGGTCGCGCTGGGTCGGGATATTAAAATCCTGATTCTTCTACAATTTAAATTGCTGGACACCTGGGATGCATGGACTACTATATAAATATAACTTAGGTCGTTTTTCAGGATATATTGAGAGATATCAAGACATCAAGGAGGGAGAAGACGACAAGAGACCTTTTGGCACAATTCAACAAAGGCAAAGACGAACTAGTTTATTCTTATGAATCTTTATTTTGAGTTATAATTTGGATGCTTGTTTCTTGTTTTGCTGAACCTATATTCTTGATTGTACTTTGGTTTATTTATTCGTATAAAGACTACGTTTGCTATATCATGTTTTCATTGGAACCCACGTTGGCGATGAGTTCAATTATGGGCTAATCGTTATCATGGGGTTCTAGCGGATTTATTTATGGATTTCTTTAGTTAAATTGTTTGATGCCTTAGTATGTGGTTATTGTATGATATCCTAGTCATGGTTGTGCGTATTCGTCTTGTGAGCGTCGCGAACTTATAAGATAGTGTGTTAATTCTTAATGAAGTGAAAGTGAATTTAAGGATTCAGAACTTGCCATGCTAGCATAGGTTCATGTATTGTTATGTATGATTCATAGGTAATTTTAACCATCTTACTTGCCCTATGTAATCAAGATAGATAACTTGTGCTTAAACCGTTATGTTGTCAATTCTATAGACATATAGGGTCTCAATATAATTGGTGCCTATTTAGCTTCTATCTCTTTTATGGATGTCTGGTAGAATGGTACTCGTGCAATGAAAGTTGGCGTTTATCAGTTTCGTGTTGTCTGATTAGTGTCATCACCATTGCATGCTAAGGTTGAGAATAATAAGGCTATTGAATGAAGTATTTAATGAAGTTAGAATCCCATGTTTGTCATATATATTAATTCAGTCTATCTTATTATCGTAGTTATAATAGTTAGCGTAATTCTAAGTTATAAACATTCTCAATTTGTTATCATCTTAGCATTGAATAATAACCATACATTGTTGCTTAGGTGCGTAATTTAGATAGTTAACCAATACAGTCTTTGTGGGATCGAATCTGATTTATATCTTATACTACTTGCGAACTCGTATACTTGCGTGTAATATTAGCGCGTGTTTAGCGACTAACAAGTTTTTGGTGCCGCTTCCGGGGACTGCAATGTTAATTACTAGTTTATGTGCTTTCCATTAGTGGTCGTTAAAATTCATTGACTCGGACATTGTTACTTATTTGTTTCCTTGTTTTATTTCAGGTGATCTAGCGAGGGTGTATGCATACGCGTTCACGTACTCGTAAGAGAACACTGGATATGTTAGGCCTCAATGATACTATATGTGACGACTGAGATTTTTCGATGTAATTAAGTGAATAAAGTGTGATTTATGTGAAGTGATTATAATTATGTGATTAAATGCTGGTTAATTGTATTTACTGTATATTAGAATCTAGGAGCGTAAATAAAAGCGTTCCAATTTAAGGAGTCAGCTTAGAAGTTAAGCTGTGTTGTCGGGCCGTCAAGTAGAACGGAACCCGTCTTAAAAAGGGATTAAGGTATTTAAAACGTGAATTATGTGTTATCATGTGAAATGAAATGCTCGAGTAAAGTAATACGTTCTAATGACGTGTCGGTCGATAACGATATTGTGAAGCGTAATTGAAAGGCTGAGCGTCAGGCCGTCAGGCTGAACGTGACCCGGTACGCGTAGAAAGGAATAAAATTAAAGAAGGACAAATTTTATGATCAGACATAAGTTGTGATGTGTTCGTATGTGTGTTTGCTTGTCCATGTGCATGATTACATGATCTGTTGACATTTTTCTGGATTTAAGGGAATTATTTGATTTAAATAAAGTTTATTTAACCTTCGCACATTTTTATAAAATTATCTGAGTAAGATAAAGGCATGAGATTTGTTCTGTTATCTTCGTATTAGTCCTAGAGACTTTCTAAAAATGATGGGCGGATTTAATTGGTGATCGTTGCATTTTAAATTGATTTTTGTGTACTAAAATGCTATTATTAAAGCAAACTTGTGAAAATCATATAAAATCAACCGTTCGCTCAAAAGTTTATTAGGAGTAATGGTTGGAAAGCTAATTTCGAGATCTACGTATTAAAATTGTCATTTGCAATAATTTTCGACTTTCCGAGAGAGATATACTTTATATTTGATTTTTATCTTATTTGAGTAAAAAGAAAGGATTAATCAAACACAAAAAGGGATTTAGTAGATTACTAAAATACCCTTAGCCCTAATACAATATAAACACTCTCCCCCCTTTTCTTTCTTTCTTTCCCGTGAACATCCTCCCCCTCTCCCTCACTTTCTTTCTTCCTCTCTCTCTCGAACACTCTCTCTCTCTCTCTCTCGGCTCTCTCCATCTCTCTTTTCTCTCTCTTGCATGCAACATCAAAAATTCACCCAAAATCAAAGATATTACCACCTATAGCTTCTATTTTCGGTATACTACTCAATTACCACTTGCATGTAAGTGTTTATGTAAGTGTTTGTGGTGACCATCTCTATGGTTGTGTTCAAGGAAATCAATTTCTTGATATATGATCATAAGAGTAGATTCAAGAAGATTTTGTGGTTTAAAACTCAAGAGGAGACCCGTTATGGGCACTCTTAAGTTCGACCACCACCGGTCATGATCCAAGGAGAGCCGGTGGAATTTTAAGAAAACGATTTGTTGATGTGATCTTTGAGTTTTATGCTCTTTAAAATTTTATGTAGCTATTGCATGTTTTGGTTTCTTCAAAAGATAAAAAAAGAAAAAAGGGTTTTGGTACTTCCTTTGAAATATAAGTATATGATTGATAAATGGATTGTTTTGATTGTTTGATGTGTGTGTAAGTCATTTGATGCTTAGGAAATCAAATTTGAAGGTTGTATGTTGGGGTTTTGGTTCGGCATTGTGCTAATAAAAAGGGGAATTAGATTTGGTGGCTTGATCTTAGTGTAAACTAAGCTTAATTAGTGTAAAATGTGATTGCAAGTTAGTTTAAAAGAAGAACTAGTAGTGCATGTCATTGTTTGGTCCTTGAGATTGTGAATCATGATTTAGCCGAATGAAAAATGGGTCCAGAAGAGATTGATTTGATGATTAAGTGAATGCATGCATGTTGATCGGATAATTTGATTAAAGCTTGAGTCATTAGGTGATGTTTGGTTTTGTGATTCGAAAATTGTGATGAAAATGAGTTGAATGACTAGTTAAGGTTTAAAACAAGTTGAAGATATGATATAAAACTTTGCATGTCAATATTGATCCTTGCATGTGTGATTTCTTGAAAAACCCGAATGGGTCTTATGGTTAAAAAGAGAATTAAGTGGATTTTTGTGGGATTATATGCTAATTATCTTAGTTACCAATAAGAACTTGGTTGCATGACATTGATTAAATTATGCTTGTGTTCGAATTTGATAATTAAAGACGGTGTTGAATTTCGATTCTTAAAATGAATATGATTCAGTTTTTGGACTAAAAGAATGAAGCGTAATTGCGTAAAAGACCCTTGTAATATGCATACCAAAGAGGTTTATTGTGTTTGATTATATGAGATTGAAATTGAGTATACGTGATTGTGTTTTATGTGTATAGCCGAATGGAATATAAGTAGAAAAGTGAATGATTTGGTTCCAATACCTTGCTAAGTATTTGCATGTGAAATTCTAGGAGATATGTGATTTATTTGTGGCTGTTGTGGTTCGAATTAAGGAATAAAAGAAAAGGAAATTAAGTTGTTTGTTATTAAAGAACTATAAGTGACAGTTATGGTCGCAAAAGATTTAGTTGTGAATAAATCATGTACTCGTAAGAGCTATACTAGTGTGATTTGACGAATAGTTAAAGTTAAACTAGTATGAGTCAATCGATGAGAATATAAAGATATAAAAGCTTCGAGAAAGGAATGTGTTGTGTGCTATGTGCTTATGTGTATAAGCTATACTCGTATATTTGAGTCAAGAGTATAATCGAGCTATCGTATTGAGTGATCGTTCCGGGAACGAGAGTTGGGAAACTGATTAAGGTTTTGGTTTTATTGTAGATTCGGAGCGTGAGGGAATTCAGACTAGGAAAGAGAAGGGTATACTAGGTGGCAGTAGTTCAACCTTCAGGAAAGCGAATTCAGGCAAGTAACTCTCATTACTTATGAACATGGTTATAGAGAGGTTATTGTTCATACCATATTGAGTATTGAACTGTTTAAATAATGAACCCCTGTTAATGACTTGAGATACCCTGTCTTTGATCTCGTTAAACTATTATTGATAAGTTTATTGATTCAACCCTTTGGTAACCTATCTTTCCTGTTCATGTTATTTGCTATACCATGAACTGTTATAAATACCATAATTACCTTTACGAATCCCTTGTAACGATACCATATTCCTTGATCACCATATTTCCTATTGATCCTTGAAACAGATATTGATCCTTCTAATTTAAGTACCTTAATTATCCTTGATTCATTTCCTTAACTTTGATTTCTTGAAATTTGATTTAAGAATGAGTTTCGACTCGAAAGAGTCCGAATGATTTCATATTCTTGGTAATGATAAAATGAATTTAGAAAACCTACTTTTTCCAACTCAAGGTTTCCAGATGGGACGTAAGAGGCTAGTGGGACTAGTCCAGTCATTGTAAGAGGCTAGCGGGGCTAGTCCTGTTTAAGGCTGAAATTATGTTGATTGGTACCTTAAAGACCAGATGGAGGTCGGTACGGGCTAATCACCCGTATTATAATGAAATGAAAGATAAAGTGATCCAATCAAGGGTTCTATATTGATTATTTAAAATGGAACTGAAACTTCCTGTTCAGTAATTGAATCTTTGAAAATGAAAAATGGTTTATATTGTTGTGAAAAGAATTGATTGTGATATTGTGAAGCTTAAAGCTCGTGAACCCTGATTCTAATCTGTTGATCATACAATTGATTCCATATAATGAAAATATTGTCATTTTCCTTTCTAAAAGATCTGTTCTGATCCTTTAATGATTTGTCATGAATGTCGGCTTTCACCCTGCTTTGAGCCTGGTTCCTTGAAAGCCCCACATTTTCCTTCATAACCCTTCCTTAACCCAAAAGATGGAAATCTGCCACCTAGAACAAATAAAGTAGAATGCCCTGAGATTGGTAAAGTATATTGTGGATTTTATATTATAGAACTGCTTTATAGTTACTTGCTGAGTTTTATACTCATATGTTTTGTTTTAATCTAACCATGGCAGTTAAGCAAGAAGATGGCCAGGCTTAGGCGCACTGCTCGTAAGGGCGTACCTGGTGGTCCCTATCGTGTTGAGGGCTTCCGGTTGCCAGAGTAGGTAGTGGTAATTTGAGTGAGCGAGCGTTTAGCCAGGAAATTGTAGAGATACAATGGGTTATCTGTCGGTTCCAAGCCGGAATCGATTATGTTTATTTAATATTATTTTGGGGTTGTAAGTTAAATTTTATGATTGGTAGTTGTAATCTTGTCTCATACTTTATCCTGTTTGATCCTGTTAGTAGTTAATCGGGGTTTATGCCTATTTAATTATTAGATTAAAGGTGTGTGGGTCTTCATTTCCTAACCCCGGGATTGAGGGCGTCACAAGTTGGTATCAGAGCTACAGCATCTAGTCCCTGAGACAAGTTAGGATTAAAAAGGGGTATTTTGGCTATATATTTATATCGCGAGAGAGTTCGACTCATATAAGGTTGAGTTAGACTATTAGGTATAGTCTAAGGAAAGTGTGTATTAGTTAAAGTGAAAACTAGAGTTAGGGTGTGAGTTAGATGGAAGCTTTATTTAACCCTAACGTTATTTCTTGGTTGCTGTTTGTGTTTTCTCTCAGGATCCCAGTAGTGGTAGTGATGCAGATTCGGAGATTAGTTTGATCGGTACCCCAGTGGACCCTATTCCACCCTCTCTAGAGGAGCCTGTGTATGTTAGTTCAGACACAGAAGAGGACCCTTCTGAGAGTTGTGAGATCCCTATGCAGATTTCACCCTTGAGGCCAGATTTAGAGATCTCTGCCCCTGAGCCTGAGTCTGAGATGCCTAAGACTGTACCTATCAGTGTTGGTGGCAAGTTAGCCCAGGACCGAGACTTTATTTACTCTCATATTCCTGAGTTGGGAGCTTTGGTGGATAGGTTGATTCGAGACTCTAGGCAGAGGACTTCTGTAGTGATGGAGGAGTGGAGAGCTAGGATTCAACTGGTGGAGCAGGTAGCCCGAAGGAGATTGGACGAGGGACCATCCACTAGTGATGCTGATGCTGAGGCCCGGAGGCTGCATAAGATCATTCGCTGGATGTTGGTTGTGTTGAGAGAGATTCTGGATGAATAGCTGTTAGGCGGGACTGTTGGTTGAGCCCGTAGTTGTTGTTTTTCAGCGAAAGTAGGCTTTGTGATACTTGGTCAGATGCCGGGATCCCTTTTTCATTTGTTATGTTGTATTTCGGAACTCTATGGTTGTAGTAGTTATTAGAAGTTAGGGGTAGATAGGGGGATGTTTTCCAGTTTTTTCTCTGTTTAACCCTGCTATATTATTGTACCTTATTTCAGAACTTGTGGTAACCAGACTTTTCTTTATGTACCCTTTGTTTAATAAATCCATTATCCTGTTTTCCATTATGCACCCTAAATATCTCATAAATTGTTCTAAATACCATGTTTTCATATAACCATGTTTAAAATTCGTAATACCCTATTCTGTGCCATGATAAAACAACACTGATATGAGAATTATGTAGTAATAGGATTGCATGTGCAAATTGGGTAAAGCTTAAAACCCGCAAAAGAGATTTTATAGTGAAATGTTGTTATATATGCCATGCTATCATATTGCTAAATAATTGTTCAATCAGGTTTGTAAGAAATGGCTAACTCACCGGATCACGAAGAAGAAGAAATTTCAACCCAAGATCCAGAAGTAAACCCAGAAACCACCATGATGAGCAGACTTGCTCAGCTTTTGCAACAACCTGTGGCCTCTAAAGTTGGCAATTTCAAACACTTTCAATCTGTTCATCCCCCAGATCTCTTAGGTTTGCCAGAATCGATTAAAGTACAGTCGTGGTTAAGAGAAATGGAAAAAGCTTTTGAGTTAGCAGAAGTTAAAGACGACAAGAAAGCTCAGTATGCAAGTTATTACCTTAAAGATGAAGCGAGTTTCTGGTGGGAGTCTTCGAAAGCGTTGTTGGAAGGAAAGGGCTTAACATGGGATAAGTTCACTGAGATGTTTCTGGAGAAGTATTTGCCGAGCTATATGCAAGATCAGTTGGAGATGAAATTTCTGGACCTTAGACAAGAGGATATGTCGGTAGCGGAGTATGAAGTAAAATTTTCGGAGCTGTCTAGATTCGTACCTGAGTATGTGAATACAGAGACAAAGAAGGCTAAGAGGTTCCAAAAGGGACTTAAGCCATGGATTAGGAGTCAAGTAGCGTTGTTGGAGATCAAGAATTATGCTGCCTTGGTACAGAAGACAATGATAGTAGAAGGAGAGCGTGAAGCTGCGAAGAGAGAAATTAAAGGAAGGAAAAGAAAATTTGAAAGCTCGGAGCAAGAGCAAGGAAGCTCAAAGTTTAGAGGAAAGTTTGGAAGGAATGGTGGAGGTCAGCACAAAAAGTTTCAGAAGTTTAAACCCGGTAACGGAGCCCAGAAGAACCGTTTTCAGAAAGCAGGACAACCGGGGAAGGATAACAGACCTTAGATTCAAGAATGCAAGAATTGTGGGAAGAGACACCCGGGGAGGTGTAATAAGTTGGATGTGACATGTTTCAAGTGCAACCAGAAAGGGCATTATTCTTCAGAGTGTCCAAATGGAGCAAGGAAGCCTGACTTGGCTTGTTTCAAGTGTGGAAAGGTGGGCCATATGGCCAGGAATTGCAAGAAGCCTATTCAAAAGGCCAATGTTCTTAGGATTGCTAGACCACCGTTTCTCCCAGCACCATCAACTCAACCCAGAGCTAGGATTTTTAATATGACAATGAAAGATGCGGTGCAAGATGTGGACGTGGTAGCATGTATGCTTGTTATTAACTCAGTAGAGGTAAAAGTATTGAGGGATTCTGGAGCAACTAGATCTTTTATCTCTGAAAGTATTCTTGATAAGTTAAATTGTGTTGCGTACCCTCTAGAACCTAATTTAATTATAGAGGTAGAAAATCAAGAGAAAGTTATTGTTAATAAAATTTGTCCCAATTGCGATGTGGTGATAGAAGGTCGGCACTTTTCTGCTGACTTAATTCCCTTTAAGTTAGGAGAATTTGAGGTTATACTAGGAATGGACTGGTTGTCAAACCATGAAGTGCAAATAGAGTGTAAAAGTAAGAAGGTGAAGTTAAGGACTAAGGATGGTGAGGAAGTGATATTCAAAGCAAAGAAGCAAGAGAAGAAATTCCTAACGGCTGTCGAAACAAGGAGATTATTACGTCAAGGATACGAAGTTTATTTGGCTCATATTATGGATGTGGAAAAAGAATCCGTAAGGATCGAAGATATTCCAATAGTAAGAGATTTTCCCGATGTGTTTCCTGAAGAATTGCCAGGACTACCTCCAGATAGAGAGATCGAGTTTACGATTGATTTTGATCCTGGAACGGAACCAGTATCGAAAGCTCCCTATCGTATGGCGCTAGTCGAGATGAAGGAATTGGCAGCTCAGTTGCAAGAATTGTTGGATAAAGGAGTAATTTGGCCGAGTGTATCCCCGTGGGGCACACCAGTATTGTTTGTAAAGAAAAAGGATGGAAGTATGAGGTTGTGCATTAATTATCGTGAATTGAATAAGTTGACGATTAAGAATAAGTACCCTCTACCGTGAATCGATGATTTGTTTGATCAGCTAAAAGGAGCTTCGTGTTTCTCCAAGATTGATTTAAGATCTGGGTATCATCAATTAAAGATTAAAGCGGAAGACATACCCAAGACAACATTTTGAGCGAGATATGGGCACTATGAGTTTTTGGTAATGGCATTTGGTTTGACGAATGCGCCAGCCGCATTTATGGATCTTATGAACAGAGTGTTCAAGCAATATTTGGATAAGTTTGTTATTGTATTTATTGACGATATACTGATTTACCCCAAGACGGAAGAAGATCATAAGGAGCATTTGAGGATTTCCTTGGAAATTCTGAGAAAAGAAAGGTTGTACGCTAAGTTTTCAAAGTGTGAATTTTGGCTAAAGGAAGTGCAATTTCTTGGTCATGTAGTTAATAAAGAAGGAATTAAAGTGGACCCAGCCAAGATAGAAGCTGTAATGAATTGGGAAAGGCCTAAGACTCCTACGAAAGTCAGAAGTTTTTTGGGATTAGCCGGATACTGCAGAAGGTTTGTGCAAGATTTTTCTAAGATTGTTGTTCCCTTAACGAAGTTGACAAGAAAGAACGGGAAGTTTGTATGGACGGAAAAGTGCGAGGAAAGTTTTCAATAGTTAAAGAAAAGGCTGGTAACTTGCCCAGTATTGGTGTTACCTGATGAAAAAGGAGAATTTGTAATATTTAGTGATGCTTCATATAAGGGACTTGGACGTGTGTTAATGCAACACGGGAAGGTAATAGCATATGCGTCAAGGCAACTCAAGCCGCATGAGCAAAAGTATCCAACGCATGATTTGGAATTGGCAGCAATTATGTTTGCCCTTAAGATTTGGAGGCATTATTTATACGGGGAAAAGTGTGAGATTTATACAGATCATAAGAGTTTAAAGTATATTTTTCACTCAAAAGGAATTGAATATGAGACAGAGGAGATGGTTAGAGTTGATCAAAGATTATGATTGTGCGATAAACTATTATCCTGGAAAGGCAAATATGGTAGGAGACGCTCTAAGTCGCAAGGAAAGGTTGAATATGTTAACATCGTCGGAAGATTTGGTCAAGGATTTTGAAAAGATGGAAATAGAAGTACAAACTCCAGAATTTGGAAGTGAAGCTATATATGCAATATCATTTCAACCCGAAAATTTGGAGAAGATTCGATGATGTCAAGAGCAAGTAATGAATCGCGAAAAGGATAAGTTATCAGGAGAAGAAATTAAAGCTCAAAAGGATGGAAAAGGAATATACCGTGTTAACTCACGTATTTGGATACCTAATGTTGTGGAGCTAAAGCTTGAGATTTTGCAAGAAGCGCATAACTCGAGATTTTCAATTCACCCTGGAAGTACGAAAATGTACCAGGACTTAAGAGAGAATTATTGGTGGCCAAACATGAAAAAGGAAATTGTGAAATGGATAAGTAAGTGTTATACGTGTCAAAGAGTCAAAGCGGAACATCAGAGGCCAAGCGGATTGCTTCAGCCACTAGATATACCAGAATGGAAATGGGAGCATATTGCGATGGATTTCGTGGTAGGATTACCTAAAACCAAGTCTAATCATGATGCGATTTGGGTGGTAATCGATCGGTTGACGAAGTCAGCACATTTCTTGTCGATAAATGAAAGGTTTTCGTTGGAAAAGTTGGTTAAATTGTATTTGGATGAGATAGTGATGCGTCACGGAGTTCCTGTCTCTATTGTATCTGATAGAGATCCAAGGTTTAACTCAAGATTTTGGAGACAATTCCATGATCATTTGGGAACTAAGCTGAGAATGAGTACGGCATATCATCCGCAGACTGACGGACAAAGTGAAAGGACAATTCAGACAATTGAAGATATGTTGCGAACCTGTGCAATAGATTTCAAAAGAAATTGGGACGATCATTTGCCGTTAATTGAGTTTTCCTAAAACAACAGTTATCACGCGAGTATTGGCATGCCGCCTTATGAAGTGTTGTATGGAAGAAAATGTAGGTCCCCTACGTATTGGGACGAGGTTGGTGATCACAAATTAATTGGCCCAGAGCTAGTTCAACAAACGAAGGAAAATGTAGAAATGATTCGGAAAAGATTAGTTGCAGCTCAAGATCGACAAACGAAGTATGCAAATCAAGAACGAAAAGATGTGCAATTCGAATCTGGAGACAAAGTATTGTTAAAGATATCTCCTTGGAAGCGTTTAACCTGATTCGGGAAGAAAGGGAAGTTGAGTCCTAGGTATATTGGACCATTTGAAGTTCTGCGACGAGTTGGGAAGGTGGCATATGAATTAGCGCTACCTCCGCAAATGCAAAATCTGCACAAGGTATTTCATGTTACTCATCTGAAGAAGTATAATGCTGATGCGAGCCATGTGATCGAGTTGGAACCAGTGGAAATTCAACCGGATTTGTCCTATGTGGAACAACCAGTTCGAATCTTGGACCGTAAAGAGAGGACACTTAGAAATAAAGTTGTACCTCTAGTTAGAGTATTTTGGAGAAATCCACTAGTAGAAGAATCAACTTGGGAATTAGAGAGTGAAATGTAAGAAAAGTATCCCCATCTATTTGCTTAGACTAGATTCTAGGGACAGAATCCTTTTAAGGAGGGTAGATTGTGACGACTGAGATTTTTCGACGTAATTAAGTGAATAAAGTGTGATTTATGTGAAATGATTATAATATGTGATTAAGTGCTGGTTAATTGTCTTTACTGTATATTAGAATCTAGGAGCGTAAATAAAAGCGTTCCAATTTAAAGAGTCAGCTTAGAAGTTAAGCTGTGTTGTCGGGCCGTCAAGTAGAACGGGACCTGTCCTAAAAAGGGATTAAGGTATTTAAAACGTGAATTATGTGTTATTATGTGAAATGAAATGCTCGAGTAAAGTAATGCGTTCTAATGACGTGTCGGTCGATAACGATATTGTGAAGCGTAATTGAAACACTGAACGTCGGACCGTCAGGCTGAACGTGACCCGATACGCGTAGAAAGGAATAAAATTAAAGAAGGACAAATTTTATGATCAGACATAAGTTGTGATGTGTTCGTATGTGTGTTTGCTTGTCCATATGCATGATTACATGATCTGTTTATATTTTTCTGGATTTAAGGGAATTATTTGATTTAAATAAAGTTTATTTAACCTTCGCACATTTTTATAAAATTATATGAGTAAGATAAAGGCATGAGATTTGTTCTGTCATCTTCGTATTAGTCCTAGAGACTTTCTGAAAATGATGGGCGGATTTAATTGGTGATCGTTGCATTTTAAATTGATTTTTGTGTGCTAAAATACTATTATTAAAGCAAACTTGTGAAAATCATATAAAATTAACCGTTCGCTCAAAAGTTTATTACGAGTAATGGTTGGAAAGCTAATTTTGAGATCTACGTATTAAAATTGTCATTTGCAATAATTTTTGACTTTCCGAGAGAGATATACTTTATATTTGATTTTTATCTCTTTTCTCTCTCTTGCATGCAACATCAAATATTCACCCAAACTCAAAGATATTACCACCTATAGCTTCTATTTTCGGTATACTACTCAATTACCACTTGCATGTAAGTGTTTATGGTGACCATCTCCATGGTTGTGTTCAAGGAAATCAATTTCTTGATATATGATCATAAGAGTAGATTTAAGAAAATTTTGTGGTTTAAAACTCAAGAGGAGACCCGTTATGGACACTCTTAAGTTCGACCATCACCGGCCATGATCCAAGGAGAGCCGGTGGAATTTTTTGAAAATGATTTGTTGATGTGATCTTTGAGTTTTATGCTCTTTAAAATTTTATGTAGCTATTGCATGTTTTGGTTTCTTGAAAAGGTCAAAAAAGAAAAAGGGTTTTGGTACTTCCTTTGAAATTTAAGTATATGATTGATAAATGGATTGTTTTGATTGTTTGATGTGTGTGTAAGTCATTTGATGCTTAGGAAATCAAATTTGAAGGTTGCATGTTGGGGTTTTGGTTCGGCATTGTGCTAATAAAATGGGGAATTAGATTTGGTGGCTTGATCTTAGTGTAAACTAAGATTAATTAGTGTAAAATGTGATTGCATGTTAGTTTAAAAGAAGGACTAGTAGTGCATGTCATTGTTTGGTCCTTGAGATTGTGAATCATAATTTAGCCGAATGAAAAATGGGTCTAGAAGAGATTGATTTGATGATTAAGTGAATGCATGCATGTTGATCGGATAATTTGATTAAAGCTTGAGTCATTAGGTGATGTTTGGTTTTGTGATTCAAAAATTATGATGAAAATGAGTTGAATGACTAGTTAAGGTTTAAAATAAGTTGAAGAATATGATATAAAACTTTGCATGTCAAGATTGATCCTTGCTTGTGTGATTTCTTGAAAAACCCGAATGGGTCTTATGGTTAAAAAGAGAATTAAGTGGATTTTTGTGGGATTATATGCTAATTATCTTAATTACTAATAAGAACTTGGTTGCGTGACATTGATTGGATTATGCTTGTGTTCGAATTTGACAATTAAAGAGGGTGTTGAATTTCGATTCTTAAAATGAATATGATTCGGTTTTTGGACTAAAAGAATGAAGCGTAATTGCGTAAAGACCCTTGTAATATGCATACCAAAGAGGTTTATTGTGTTTGATTATATGAGATTGAAATTGAGTATACGTGATTGTGTTTTATGTGTATAGCCGAATGGAATGTAAGTAGAAAAGCGAATGATTTGGTTCCAATACCTTGCTAAGTAATTGCATGTGAAATTTTAGGAGATATGTGATTTATTTGTGGTTGTTGTGGTTTGAATTAAGGAATAAAAGAAAAGGAAATTAAGTTGTTTGTTATTAAAGAACTATAAGTGACAGTTATGGTCCCAAATGATTTAGTTGTGAATAAATCATGTACTCGTAAAAGCTATACTAGTGTGATTTGAAGAATAGTTAAAGTTAAACTAGTATGAGTCAATCGATGAGAATATAAAGATATAAAGGCTTAGAGAAAGGAATGTGTTATGTGCTATGTGCTTATGTGTATAAGCTATACTCGTATATTTGAGTCAAGAGTATAATCGAGCTATCGTCTTGAGTGATCGTTCCGGGAACGAGAGTTGGGAAACTGATTAAGGTTTTGGTTTTATTGTAGATTCGGAGCGTGAGGGCATTTAGGCTAGGAAAGGGAATGGTATACTAGGTGGCAGTAGTTCAACCTTTAGGAAAGTAAATTCAGGCAAGTAACTCTCATTACTTGTGAAAATGGTTATAGAGAGGTTATTATTTATACCATGTAGAGTATTGAACTGTTTAAATAATGAACCCCTGTTAATGACTTGAGATACCCTGTCTTTGATCTCGTTAAATTATTATTGATAAGTTTATTGATTCAACCCTTTGGTAACCTGTCTTTCCTTAAAAAGTTATTTGTTATACCATGAACTGTTATAAACACCATAATTACCTTTACGAACCCCTTGTAACGTACCATATTCCTTGATCACAATATTTCCTATTGATCCTTGAAACAGATATTGATCCTTCTAATTTAAGTACCTTAATTATCCTTGATTCATTTCCTTAACTTTGATTTCTTGAAATTTGATTTAAGAATGAGTTTCGACTTGAAAGAGTCCGAATGATTTCATTTTCTTGGTAATGATAAAATGAATTTAGAAGACCTACTTTTTCTAACTCAAGGTTTCCAAATGAATTCCTGATGGATTGGATGGGACGTAAGAGGCTAGTGGGACTAGTCCAGTCATTGTAAGAGGCTAGCGGGGCTAGTCCAGTTTAAAGCTGAAATTATGCCGATTGGTACCTTAAAGACTAGATGGAGGTCGGTACGGGATGATCACCCGTATTATAATGAAATGAAAGATAAAATGATCCAATCAAGGGTTCTATATTGATTATTTAAAATGGAACTGAAACTTCCTGTTCAGTAATTGAATCTTTGAAAATGAAAAATGGTTTATATTGTTGTGAAAAGAGTTGATTGTGATATTTTGAAGCTTAAAGCTCGTGAACCCTGATTCTAATCTGTTGATCATATAATTGATTCCATATAATGAAAATATTGTCGCTTTCCTTTCTGAAAGATCTGTTCTGATCCTTTAATGATTTGTGATGAATGTCGGCTTTCACCCTGCTTTGAGCCTAGTTCCCTGAAAGCCCCACATTTTCCTTCATAACCCTTCCTTAACCCAAAAGATGGAAATATGCCACCTAGAACAAATAAAGTAGAATGCCCTGAGATTGGTAAAGTATATTGTGGATTTTATATCGTAGAACTGCTTTATAGTTACTTGCTTAGTTTTATATTCATATGTTTTGTTTTAATCTAACCATGGCAGTTAAGCAAGAAGATGGCCAGGCTTAGGCGCACTACTCGTAAGAGCGTACCTGGTGGTCCTTATCGTGTTGAGGGCTTCCGGTTGCCAGAGCAGGTAGTGGTATTTTGAGTGAGCGAGCGCTTAGCCATGAAATTGTAGAGATACAATGGGTTATCTGTCGGTTCCAATCCGGAATCGATTATGTTTATTTAATATTATTTTAGGGTTGTAAGTTATATTTTATGATTGGTAGTTATAATCTTGTCTCATACTTTATCCTGTTTGATCCTGTTAGTAGTTAATCGAGGTTTATGCCTATTTAATTATTAGATTAAAGGTGTGTGGGTCCTCATTTCCTAACCCCGAGATTGAGGGTGTCACGCTATAGAATGGGGTTGAATATAGTATCTACAATCAATTCGATTATAAACACAAGTATATAACAGAAAAAAAGTTTATTCAATATATCAAACTCTGTTACAGTAGGTTTAATCTACTCTCTCAGTGATGTATGATATCACTAAGAGCTACTAGGGTTACAATGAATAATATTCTCATGAATGATAACACTTCTAGTGTAAACCCTAATCTGTGTTTATATACTACGGTTACAAGATATCTCCTAATTGATATGATAATGATTCTGTTTCCTAGAACACATCAATCAGAGATTATCTACTGCAGTCCTATAGCTGTCCATTTTTTCATGCATATCTTTACTTATTTAATCCAGATTCTCTCTTGTAAATCAGCTGCTTTCCTTATCTGAAGTGTACCCGCACTTAAGTCCTGATATAAGTTCTGACACCTTAAGTTCTGATAACTTCCTGTCTTCAGCAAGTTCTGATTTCCAGTTAAGTTCTGATACTAAGTTCTGAAACTAAACAAATCAGTTTAGACATGACATCACAAATATATCTAACAATCTCCCCCAACTTGTAAATTATGAAAAATATAAAAGTTAATAGATTTGATGATGTCAAAAACATGTAAGTATAAATGCAATGATATATTATTTTAAACAGCTAAATACAAATTACAGTACATGTAACTTTACCAATATCACTGGATCAATCTGAATCCATAGTGATTCCTTGTAAATTCTGTTACCAGCTTGCCCTCAGCATTTCTCAGAACTTCAACTAACTGTGCTTTGACTTGCATCAGTTCTTCATCTTCATTATCACCAATCTGATAAATGGCTACTCTGAGTGCAGGAATTGATGTTCTTTCAAGCCCATCACCAAGTCTGATAACTCTGGGATGTGAAGAGTCTTCATTGTAGCATATACACTTTCCCTTCATAATTACTTCAATCTTGGCAGACTTCTTCTTTATAGAAACTTCCCTTCCATCACCTTCAGTGATTTTTGGAATGTATTCAGAAGCTTTTGCACCAGAAATTCTGTGAAGATCTCTTATTGCCTTCAAAATGTAATCTGACCATCTTCTTGTAACATCAGATTTTACTTCCAGAAGGTAGTGAATATGTTGAAGCTCTTTGACAGACTTCTTTAGCACATCAGAATCTTCTAGTCTGTAAGTTCTGCCATCATTGAGAAACAGGATCAATTTTTCTTTATCTTCTGATTCATCATGAGTATCCATGACAATTTGAGCAGACAGCACTTTGTCAAGGTACTTTTTTTTGATTTCTTCATATTGTTTGTCTGTCAAAATGAAAGGATGTCTAAGAGTAACTTCTACTCTTGTTTGTCTCTTTTCTTTGTCAGAACCTAATCCAGACTTGTCTTTAGCTTGTTTAGGTCTAACCGCAAAAGATACAAGCTGATTCAGTATTAGATTGGTCTTAGGTTCCACTGGAGTAGCTTTGTTCTGTAGCAGCTTCTTTTTCTGATCAATTGTTAAGCTGTCTATGTCAACTTGAGCAGTGTCAGAGGTTGATGTCTTGATGAATTGGTCAGGATTTGCAGTTTCATCTGTAGCTTGCTGTTCTGAAATATCTTCACTCTGAACAACTTGAGCTATGTCAGAGGTTGTCTTAGATTCTTCTGTCATCCTCTTTCTCTTCATAGTTTTAACGGTTTCATCTTCAGCAGCAGTATCATGAAATACTTGAACCATCTTGCACACATGATCCATCAGAATTTAAGGAATCTTCATCTTCTGTTTCTTGACTGTTTCCCCAACTTTTCCTTTTCCCTTTTCTTTGGGATCAGTAGTAGTTTGAGATCTAGTTCTTGATCTAGGAATCTTTGTGGCATATCTTTCTCTTATTACTATACCTTTCTCCTTAGGTTTAGAAGGCTTCTTTGCATTAGAAGCTTTAGGCTGTAGTTTTGACTTTTCAGCATTAAATCTTGCTTCTTCTTCTCTAAGTTCCTCTAAATCAACTCCTGAATTATCCTTAAGGAACAGTCTCTTTGCAAGTTCCTCATCTAAGGCTTGAATCTTAGGATCCTTGTAAAAGAAGGTTGCCTTTTTTCCCCTGAACTTTAAGGTTTGCATGAATTTCTTCGAGTCTTGACTTCCACCTTGAATGAGAACATCAGACTTTGTCATCAGAATTTGATTATCAGAACTTGCTGTCAGATAATGATCTTCAATTTCAGAACTTGTGAGCAATAAAGTTTGATCTGTAGCTAAAATCTTCTTTCCTTCCTTATCACTCCTTTGAATAGTAGATTTATCAGAAATCTTACTATCAAGTACTTTCTAAATAGGAATTCTGCTAACTTGCTTTCCTTGACTTTGACCTTTGCCCTTGCTAGGGTTTCCCTGGTCATCTTCAAAATCATCATTTTTCTTCAGTTCCTTTCTAATTGAGCATTTGGACTTAACTACCTTCTCCCCCTTTTTGGCATCATTTGTCAGGAGTAGAGAAAGAAGGAGTTTCACTGAAGATTGGATCTCATTTAACTAAGTCTGTTGAGCAGCTTGATTTTGTAATACCTCATCCAGTTGGGCCTGCTGCTTGTCTTGAACAAGCTCAATAGCATCCACTTTTTCTTGAATTGGTCTGATAAACCTCTTCTTGTCTAGTTTGAGCATCATGTCTAGCTTATCAACTGTTTCTTGAAGTTTATTAATCTTTGCATGAGTCTTGGAGTGTAGACCTTGAAGAGTTTTAGTACTGAGAGAAATGACTTTAAGTTATGTTTTGAAGTCAGAATTTATCAGCAACTCATCAGCTTTTGCAACATGATCTGTCAGAACAGGTGGGCTGGGAATGAAGTTAGGTTCATTCCACTTCTTTGTCCATTCAACTCCTCTGTGAGTGTCCTCCCAAGGAATAAGAGCATCTTCTTCATCAAATTTAAACAGTGCCTCCTTGCCAAGAATTGGAGCATTGACTGGAGCACTTGCTGGAGCACTGTCTCCAGAATTTGATAAAATCTCATCATCTTCTGATAACACCAGAGTGTGTGTAACTGAAGGAGATTCTGGAGCAACTTCATCTGTTTCCAAATTTTGATCTTCAGGTTCCAAATCCAGAATTGGTGTAGTAGGAAATTCAGCATTTAGTATTGGAGAAATAGGTGGAGTTGACTCTTTTGCTGGTGGTGCTTCCAGATACAAAACAGTTGGAATATTCAACCTGTGAATGTCAATTTCAGGACTTAACTCTGAATCTTCAACTAAGGCAGTTTCTTTGAATTGAGAGTGAGGTGGAGAAATCACAGATTTTTGTACAGGTTATGATCTGTGGACTTCAGAAATTTCATATTCCTGAATCAGAACTTCTTCAGCTGCTAGCAGGGCTTCAATCACAATAGGTTCTGATGAGATCAGAGATTCCTGGTCCCCTTCCTCAGCATCTTCCGTATCCTCAGATTGAGTTTGAGCAATATGCACACCTGCTCTAGTCTTCCTTGATTTTGATTTTCTAGATGGAGGGGTGACATGATCTGTATCAGAATGTGAAGACCTCTTTCTTTTATGAAATGCAAGAAGCTTCAGCTGCTTTCTCCTTCTGAAGAGTTGACTCTTCAGCTTCTAATGTCACAGGTTCTGATGCAGGAACCTGGACTTGTTCATCCTCATCAGATTTATCTCTCAGAATCAACTTTCTTCTTCTCCTTGGTGGAGATTTAGGCAAAGAGATAGTTCTTTTGGTTTTGGGCCTAGATGGTGTAGAAGATTTCACAACTGGCACTTGTTTAGATGTACCAGAGTGTGGTTTAGATTTGGACTTGAGAGGTGAGGTTTTGATAGTTGGTGCTGATGGTTGTGGTTGAGAGGATTGTGCTGGTTGAGTATTGGAAGGCTGGGTTGGTGGAGGTTGAGAAGTAGTAGGCTGTGTAGGTGCTGCATCAGGATATATGGTTGTGTATGTGTGAGGATCAGAATTTACTAAGAATTGTTTGACAGATTGGGGAATTTGGAGGGGTCTTAGTATATCCTTCTTATTATCAGCAGATAATAAGTCTGTGAAAGCCCTTTTATGAAGTTTAATTCAATTAACTCACTAAAGGTTTGAGGTGCATCAGGACAACAAAAACTATATATAAGCGGACAGAATCTAGCAAAATATACTGTATCGCTATCTTCTTTCATCCTATCACCTATAAACCCTAACACAACACTAGCATAATCAAAATGAGTTTGATTAAGATGAGCATACCCGATTTGCTGACTCATGATTGGAATAGCATCAAAATTGGAGCATTTTTTGGCAAAGGCTTTGGTAATACAATCGAAAAAAGAAACTCCACTCCCTCCTGATGTAGGGCCTCTTCAGTTGTTCCAGCTTAGACAAAGACTTCTCATAGCCAAGATTTGCGATCATGTTTTGAAGAACTGGCACCCCAACTTGTGAATTGTAGGTACAGTTTTCTGGCAGATGCAATGCTTGTCGAACAGTTGACAAGGTTACCAAGTGCTCATCTTCCCATGTTGTAAAAATGATGCTTGGGGACCCACTTTCACCACCATTATCATAGACTCCAGACCTCCAAAACTCCAGAATTTTCTTGCCTGAGAGAGCCTGTGGTTGGGTCAGAGCATACCTAATTTCACTTTGAGCGGGAAAATTTTGAATGAAGTGAAGTTCTGAAGGAGCCTCGTCCTTGTTGAGAATAGCCATATAGTTCTTGAGTAAATTTGTGGTGTACTTGGATTGATTTATGAAAGTACTTTCTTCAGTTTGCTTGACTTGAAGTCCCAGAAAATAGCTAAGTTCTCTCATCATACTCATTTGATATCTTGACTGCATTAGCTTTGAAAACTTTTCACAGAGTTTGGCATTTGTAGAACCAAAAATGATATCATCAACATAAATTGGGACTAAAAGTAAGTCCTTGCCATGGTTGATATAGAGCAGAGTTTTATCAATTGTGCATCTGGTAAATCCACTTTCCAGAAGAAATTGTGCCAGAGTTTCTTACCATGCTCTTGGAGCTTACTTTAGGCCATAGAGTGCTTTATCAAGTCTGTAAACATGATTAGGAAATTTTGGATCTACAAATCCTGGAGGTTGTTCAACATATACCTCTTCCTCTAATTCTCCATTGAGAAATGCACTCTTTACATCCATTTGAAAGACTTTAAACTTCTTGTGAGCAACATAAGCCAAAAAGATTCTTATGGCTTCCAATCTAGCAACTGGAGCATATGTTTCATCATAATCAATACCCTCCTATTGAGAATATCCTTTTGCAACCAGTCTTGCTTTATTCCTTGTTATTATGCCATCACTGTCAGTTTTGTTTCTGAATACCCATTTTGTGCCAACAATGGACCTGTTCTTTGGTCTTGGCACTAGGGTCCAGACTTTATTTCTTTCAAATTCATTTAACTCTTCCTGCATTGCTTGCACCCAATCAGCATCTTGAAAAGCTTCTTCCACTTTCTTCGGTTCAGTCTAAGATAGAAAGGAATGATAGAGACATTCATTTGTTGTTGCTGTTCTAGTTATGACACCTGCTTTAGGATCTCCAATAATTAAGTCAGGTGTGCATGATTTAGTCTACTTCCTTGCAGATGGAAGTTGATCTCTAGAACTGGATCCTCCCCCATGATCCATGCTGTCTCCATCAACATTTTCTGATGCTCCCCCTGAAGTTATGCTCTCTGAGATTCCAGAATTTGAGTTAGATCCTTCAGGAATTGAAGAACTAGAGTTTCCAGAATTGTCAGAATTTGGCTCATCAGAACTTGATGTATTAGAACTTGAAGAGCCAGTGACTGGTTCTGATGCTTCTTGAGAGTCTTGAGATGTGGTATGATCATCAGCTTGCTCCCCCTGAATAGGTGCATTTTCATTTGAAGCAGTTACCACAGTTTCAATGACATCAGAATTTAACCCATCAGAACTTACAGGATCAGGATTTAGGTCATCAGAATTTACAGAATCAGAATTTACATCTTCATTTTCAAATCTCAGTTGATCATGATCATTGAAATCTTCAAGTCCAATAATCTTTTTATCATCAAAAGATACATTGATAGATTCCATGACAACCCTTGTTCTTAAATTGTAGACTCTGAAGGCTTTTGTGGAAAGTGGATATCCAACAAAAATTCCTTCATCGGCTTTTAGATCAAATTTTGACAGCTGTTCAGGATGAGTTTTAAGAACAAAATACTTGCATCCAAATACATGATAGTATTTCAGATTTAGCTTCTTTTTCTTTACCATCTCATATGATGTTTTTCCATGCTTGTTTATGAGTGTAGCATTCTGTGTAAAACAAGCAGTCTGCATAGCTTCAGCCCAAAAATAGGTTGGTAGTTTTGCTTCATCAAGCATAGTTCGTGCAACTTCAATAAGAGTCTCGTTCTTTCTTTCTACAACTCCATTCTATTGTGGAGTTCCAGGTGCAGAAAATTACTGCTTTATTCCTTGCTATTTGTGGTTTAAACCTAACAGACTAACTCTCAACTCCTGATTTAGGAGGTAAAAAGTTTATATCTTTATTTTTCCTGCAAAAAGAAGCAAGATGGTTAGAGTTTCCACAATTATAGCATTTCTTTCTAGGAGCATTAAGAACAGGCATATAATTATTACTTTTATTCACACCTTCCTTTCCATTCCTATTTTTCCTAGCTTCCTTTACCTTGTTCACATTTTTAATCTCTTTCAGCTTATACTTAAGCTGCTTCTTTGTCATTAAGCTAATGTTTACCAAAGCTGGTTTATCCTGTTTTAATTTGTCAGAAGTTGACTTTTCTTTGACTTCTGTTTTAGAGTCTTTCATCTCTTCAGAATCAGACACAACAGTTTTTGCAATAAATTTAACAGGATTTACCTTTGGCTTAATTGGCAAAGTCCCTTTCTCACTTTTACCATCTTTATACCCTAACCCCTCTTTCCAGTTTCCACTACTTAGAATATTCTGAGTTATTTTGCCTGAGTTAGTCCAAGTCCTGATGATTTCTCTTTTTTTTCTAATTCAGTTTTTAGATAATCATTCTGTTTAAGCAATTCATTCTTAAAATACACAGCATTATCTCTCTTTGTCTGAATAGTGTTCATCTTGACTAACTCTTCTTCTTGATAGCTATTTTTGTTTTTGTACTTTAGATTTTCATATTTTAATCTTTCATTCTCTAAAGTCTGATCTCTATAGCTAATATAAATGTTTTTAAGAAATAATCTCAATTCAGTAATATCTTATGTATCAAAAGCAAGAGTTGATAGAGGTACCTTTAGTTCAGCAGCATAAAAACTGCTATCAGCATTTTCCATTAAGGCATAATTCACCTCTTCTTCAGATTCTGAAGTGTCTGCCCATTTTTTCTTCTTTGTGATAAGTGCCTGGCCTTCATCACCTTTTCCTTTCTTGCAATCAGGAGAGATGTGTTGGATTTTTAATCGCAGCGGGCATGACAAAACACTTTTACACATATAAAATCCAAATAATAGCATATAAATCGTGGTAAAAACATAGGGATCGAATCTAACCTTTAAAATAATTCGGAGACAACGATCAGAGATCCTTAGCAGTTGCTCCTCAAGTGTGAAGCACTCCACCGGTATCCACCAAGAAAACGACGTTAAGGAGGAGGAGGAGGTGGAGAGAATTTTGTTTTCTAAAACTTTTGGGTTTTTTTTTGGGGTTCTTATAAAAATAGGGTCTATAATAGTATATTTATACGCAAAATTTTCAGCTGAAATTTTCCCATAAATATTATTATTATTTTCCCATTTATTATTCTCATTAATAATTAAAACACCTTTTAATTATTAATCCTTTTTCTAAACACTTTAGAAATAATTCTCTCTCTTGATTTAATTTCCAAAAATTAAATCCTTAATTAATAATATTAAGAACTTTTCTTAATTAATTTATAATCAATTAAATCTCATTTAATTAATTATTAAATTTGCCAATTAATTATTTATTTCATAAATAAATAATTATCAGCCATTATTAATTAATTCCTCCACCATTAAATCATTCTCTTTTTATGGTGTGACCCTGTAGGTTCAATATTAAGCCGGTAGTAGAAATAAATAATAATAAAACTATTTTATCATTATTTATATAAATTCTCTAATTTATTAAATATGATTAATTAATTAATCACATTTATTCTACATCGTGAGGGATACTTCTCAGCATATCGCGACTATCCGGATAATATGAATTCACTGCTTAGAATACCAAGAACCTATTCAGTGAATAGTTACCGTATAATAAACTCCTTCTACCCTACAATGTCCCGATTAAATACAAGGCATGGATCTCGTGTCAAGCCTATCTAATTTAATCACTTGATTACCATTTACTATGCGTAGTTCTATGCAAATTAGAAACTCCTTTCTAATTTCATTCACTCTGGCCAGAGATTCCTGAACTAGCATAAGTGGATCAGCCTTGAACATTCGCTTCCTTCACTGGAAGGGGTAGATCCTTTATTGATCATACACTATCTTTGTCTACAAATTCCTATACCCAGTAGAGCCCTAATAATTGTCCCTGGAGACTAAGAACTAAACCAAAGCATAGTTCAGTGTACACAAGATGACTATGATGACCTCAAGTCTAAGGATACTTGTACAACTATCACTATGTGAACAACTGCTGACACGTGAGTGAACTCCATCAGTTGTTCAGCTGTGCGAGTCATGTTCAGTGAACTTATTCTATAATAAGCACCTACATACTAGCTATAGTGTCACCACACAAATGTCTATGAGAACAGACATCCTTCATAATGAAGCAAGCATAGTATGTACCGATCTTTGCGGATTATTAATTACCAGTTAGTAATCCTATGATCAGGAACTATTTAAGTTTAGAGTTATCATCTTTTAGGTCTCACTATTATGATCTCATCATAATCCATAAAAAGCTTTACTCTAAACTATGGTATATCTTATTTAAACACTTAAATAGATAAAGCCCATAATAAAAACAAAACAAGTCTTTTATTAATATCAATGAAATCAAAATAGATTACACAGGAAGTTATTCCTAAATCCTAATACATGATTGGACTTAGGACATATTCCTTTCAAGATGTGGCCTCTTTCACCACAATTGTAGCATTTGACATTTGAGTTGTCTCCTCTGTCAGACTTTCCTCCTTTGCCTTCAGTCTTTCTGAACCCTTTCTTGTCAGAACTTCCACCTTTCCTGGAAAACTTCTTACCCTTTCTGAATTTCTTGTAGGCTATCTTTGTGATACCCTTCACCATAAGAGCACACGGTTGCATCATCTCTGCATCAGCATCCACTTCAGATAATTTTTCAGGTTCTAAATCATCATCATCAGAATCTGATGACTCTGAATCAGACTGTATGATGAGAGCCTTTCCTTTTTCCTTTTTAGAGACAATTGGATTTTCTTCAGTCTTTAAAGCAACTGTCTTAGACTTCCCTCCATGCCTCTTCTTTCTTTGCTCCATCTCAAGTTCATGAGTCTTGAGCATCCCATAAATTTCATCAAGAGACATATCAGCAAGTTCATAGTTGTCTCTTATTGTAGTATCTTTCAAATCCCACTTTTCAGGAAGAGCTAGTAGGAATTTCATATTTGATTCTTCTGGATCATATTCCTTATCCACTAGTGACAGATCATTCAACAACTTTGTGAACCTATCATATGTATCAGTTAGTGACTCATCAGATTTTGGAGTCAAAGTGCTCATACTCCTGTGTGAGTATTGTCTTCCTGTTCTTTTTGATGGCATTGGTTCCTTGACATCTCACTTCCAATGCATCCCAGATTTCTTTTGCAGTCTTGCATCCAATCACCATGTTTGACATGACATTGTCAAGTGCACTATGAAGCAAGTGTCTTACTTTTGCATCCTTGCCTAGTGAAAAGATGTCTTCAGTGGTGAGTTCTCTCTTTTCTTTGGGAATCATCTTCTGTGGCTTATTCCCAACTGCAACAGAAAGCTTTGTTGGCTTGTGTGGACCATCATAAATTCTGTCTAAATATTCTGGATCTGTAGCTTCCTGAAACATGGCCATCTTCACACTCCATACAGGGTACTGAGACACCCTGAGCATAGGAACCCTAATGGTTTCATATCTACTGGTGTTTTGAATGGGTTGAACCTTTGTAGGTTCTTGAGGGTTTGGTATTTTTGCTTGATCAGACATAATTGATTGTTTGTTTGGATCTTAACTGTTTGTAAGCTTAACAGATTGGCTCTGATACCACTTGTTAGGCCTCAATGATACTATAGAAGGGGGTTGAATATAGTATCTACAATCAATTCGATTATAAACACAAGTATGTAACAGAAAACAAGTTTATTCAATATATCAAACTCTGTTACAGTAGGTTTAATCTACTCTCTCAGTGATGTATGATATCACTAAGAGCTGCTAAGGCTACAATGAATAATATTCTCGTGAATGATAACACTTATAGTGTAAACCCTTATCTATGTTTATATACTACACAGTTACAAGATATCTCCTAATTGATATGATAATGATTTTGTTTCCTAGAATACATCAATCAGAGATTATCTACTGCAGTCCTATAGCTGTCCAATTTTTCATGCATATCTTTACTTGTTTAATCCAGATCCTCTCCTGTAAATTAGCTGCTTTCCTTATATGAAGTGTACCCGCACTTAAGTCCTGATATAAGTTCTGACACCTTAAGTTTTGATAACTTCCTGTCTTCAGCAAGTTCTGATTTCCAGTTAAGTTCTGATACTAAGTTCTGAAACAAAACAAATCAGATTAGACATGACATCACAAATATATCTAATAGGATAAAGCCGGGGAAGAACTTGTGGTAATTCGTAGGGAAGTTTTTGAGGAAGAAAAGAAGGTAGAAGAAGAAGAGAAAGCTGAAGAGCCAATTATAGTAGCTATGGGTGATCAAGCAGAAAATCCGAAGGCTTTGATGGATTATTCCAAGCCAAAGATTGATGACATTCAGTCTAGCATCATTAGACCAGCTATCGTGGCTAACATTTCTGAGATCAAGTCAAGCACGATCCAGATGATATAGAACTCAGTTCAGCTTGGGGGTCCCCTACCGAAGACCCCAACATGCATATCAGGGATTTCATCGAGATCTGCGACACTTTCAAGTTCAATGGTGTGACTGAAGATGCTATCAAGCTGCAACTCTTCCCATTCTCTTTGAGAGACAAAGCTAAGTGCTGGTTATACTCTCTACCGGCAGGGTCTATCACAACTTGGGAAGATTTTACTCAAAAGTTTCTCACTAAATTTTTACCATGGAGAAGACTGCAGGAATCAGGAATGCTCTTACCCAGTTTGCGCAGCAAATTGGAGAATCTCTGTGTGAGGCTTGGGATCGATATAAGGAGATGCTAAGGAAGTGCCCACACCATGGCATGCCTGATTGGATGTTTATCAATAGTTTCTACAATGGATTGGGTCCTACTTCTAGGCCCATGCTTGATGGAGCATCAGGAGGAGCCTTGTGGGCTAAGAGCTACGATGAATCTTATGAACTTATTGAACTGATGGCTGCTAATGAGTACCAGAACCTTCCTAGAGACTGACGCAGGGAAAAGTAGCAGGAATTCTGGAGTTGGATGCAGCAACTGCTATAGATGCCCAACTTAAGGCTTTGATAATGAAGGTGGACACTTTGGCTAAATATGGAGTCAATCAAATCACTAGTTTCTCTGAGCTTTGTGTTGGTGCCCATGAGACTGATCAGTGCACAATTTCTAATGAATCAGCTCAGTTCGTGAGCAACTTTCAGCGATCACAGTAATCTGTACCAGACACCTATCATCCAAACAACCGCAATCATCATAATTTCAGTTGGAGCAATGCTCAGAATGCGGTTCAACAGCCTTATCAGCATTATCCAGTTAAGCAGTACAACCTCCCTGGTTTTCAGCAACCGCAATATGCACCAAAACAACAACTCCAGCTACAACAAGCTAATGAAAAATCTGAATTAGAGGAGTTGAAGCTCATGTGCAACAGTCAAGCTGTTTCTATCAAGATCTTGGAAAATCAAATTGGGCAAATTGCCAATGTCTTGTTAAATTGTCAACCTGGTTGCCTAGTGACATTGAAGTGCCAGGAAAGAAGGAAGCTAAGGAGCAAATAAAGGCAATCACTTTGAGGTCTGGGAAGGTTGCGAATCTCGTACAAACTCAAGAGTTGACTGAAGAAGTTGGGGTTGAGGAAGAAGCAAAGCAGCAGGATGAAGAAGTGGAACCAAGGAAGACTACTGTTGAGCATACTCTGCCTGAGGGTGATACAGGGGAGAAATAGATCTATCCTCCACCGCCTTTTCCTAAGAGGCTGCAGAAGAAAAAGCTGGACAAGCAATTCGAGAAGTTTCTGGAGGTGTTCAAGAAACTTCATATCAACATACCTTTCGCTGAGGCTCTCGAGCAGATGCCTAGTTATGCAAAGTTTATGAAAGGTATTTTCTCTCGGAAGGTGAAGCTAGATGATTTAAAGACTGTCGCTCTCACATAAGAATACAGTGCTGTGTTGCAGCAGAAGTTGCCTCCGAAGCTTAAAGATCCAGGAAGTTTTACTATTCCATGTACTATTGGAAAAGTTTCTTTTGATAGATGCTTATGCGACTTGGGAGCGAGCATCAATTTGATGCATTTGTTAATCTTCAAGCAATTGGACTTACCTGATCCCAAACCAACTTATATGACCTTGCAGTTGGCCGACCGTTCTATTATATATCCGAGAGGTATTGTGGAGGATGTCTTGGTCAAGGTGGATAAACTCATCTTCCCTGCTGATTTCGTCATTCTTAATTTCGAGGAGGATAAGAAGATTCCCATAATCTTTGGAAGGCCTTTCTTGGCAACTGGCTGAACCTTGATTGATGTGCAGAAGGGTGACCTTACAATATGAGTGTTGGATCAGGATGTGACTTTCAATGTGTTCAATGCTATGAAATTTCCTACTGATAATGAGGAGTGCTTAAAAGTTGAGTGGGTCGATTCGGTGGTCACATCGGAACTTGATCAAATGCTAAGGTCTGATGCCTTAGAAAAAGCCTTATTGGGAAATTCAGACAGTAAAGATGACGAAGGAGATGAGTAATTGCAATATTTGAATGCGTCTCCCTGGAAGGGGAAGATCGATATGCCTTTTGAATCTCTTGGAATGGAAGAATTGAGCAAAGCTCCTAAACGCCTCAAGACTTCTATTGAGGAAGCTCATACTCTTGAGTTTAAGCCTTTACATGAACATTTGAGGTATGCTTTTTTAGGTGATGCATATACTCTGCCTGTTATTATTGCATCTGACCTTTCAGGTAGCGATGAGGAAAAGCTTTTGAGAATTCTGAGAGAGTTCAAATCGGCAATTGGATGGACTATAGCAGATATCAAGGGAATCAGCCCTTCTTACTGCATGCATAAAATTCTGCTAGAAGAAGGTAGCAAACCTACAGTCCAGCAGCAAAGAAGACTTAATCCAATCATGAAGGAAGTAGTAAAGAAGGAAATTCTGAAGTGGCTAGATGCAGGGATCATTTATCCCATCTCTGACAGTTCATGGGTAAGCCCGGTTCAATGTGTACTAAAGAAAGGTGGTATTACTGTGGTAGCAAATGAGAAGAATGAGCTTATTCCTACACGGACAGTCACGGGGTGGAGAGTCTGTATGTACTACAGGAAGCTAAACAAGGCCACTAGGAAAGATCACTTTCCCTTGCCCTTCATTGATCAGATGCTTGACAGGTTGGTTGGACATGAATACTACTGTCTTCTGGATGGGTATTCGGGTTATAATCAGATTTGTATCACTCCAGAATATCAAGAGAAAACTACCTTCACTTGTCCATTCGATACGTTCAACTTTAGACGAGTTTCTTTTAGTCTGTGTGCTGCACCAGCCACATTTCAGCGATGTATGATGACCATATTTTCTGACATGATTGGCCAGAATGTGGAAGTGTTCATGGACGACTTCTCAGTCTTTGGCGATTCTTTTGATGAATGCTTGCAAAATCTTGGACATGTTCTCAAGAGGTGCGTTGAGACCAATTTAGTTCTCAATTGGGAGAAATGTCACTTTATGGTGCGTCAAGGCATATTTCTCGGGCACAAGGTTTCTAGTAAGGGTCTTGAAGTGGATAAGGCCAAGGTGGGGGTCATTGAGAATCTTCCCCCACCAATTTCTGTCAAGGGAATTCGCAGTTTTCTTGGTCACGCGGGTTTCTACAGGCATTTCATCAAAGACTTCTCAAAAATTTCAAAGCCATTGTGCAGTTTACTTGAGAACGAAGTCCCTTTCAAGTTTGATGACGAGTGCCTTGTGGCTTTTGAGACATTGAAGAAGAGTCTAATCTCGGCACCGGTCATAACTGCACCTAATTGGAATGAACCTTTTGAGATGATGTGTGATGCAAGTGATTATGCAGTTGGAGCAGTTCTAGGGCAGAGGAAGAACAACATATTTCATGTAGTCTACTACACAAGTAAGACTTTAAATGGTGCTCAAATGAATTACAATACTGTTATTCCTAGTGAACTAACAATGAGATTTACAGAAGGGGGGTTGAATGTAAATCTCAAAACTTTTTCAAGTTTTGAGCAGTTTCAAAGGCTGTGTGTTTAAGATAAACAAGTGTGTGAATTGCTTTAAGCTAATACAGACAGATATATATTCAAACACAAAAGTACAGAACACAACAGACCTTAAAAACTTTTCTGGTGGATTTGTTGTTCCACCAGAGATGGTATTTCAGAAAATCTGTGATTCAAGAAGTTGATCACAGCTGCATCCTAGTACAAACTAGATAATTTTTCTCTCAAGATTTTTCTAAACAGCTCTGGAAAAACTCTCTCTAATTACTAGCTGCTACTTGGTTTATATAATACCAAGTTTACAAGTGAAGACAAAGATAAAAAGTACAATAATAAAATAAGTTCTCCACTTGTTTCTTCTCCATTTTTACTCCAGTACATTGTTGACTATTGCCTCTTTATACTAGAGTAGAACGGCTGCTTTTTCTGATGTTCCTGAAATAGGCTACCACATCTCAGTTGTCTCTGTCAACCCATGTGCCTCTGTTTGTAGGTACAACTACCACTTGTCAACTGCTATTTAACAGAACATCCGTTGAAGCCTTCATCCGTTGATGGCTTTATCCGTTGATGTGTTAGCAGTTGAAGCTCTATCCGTTGATGCACTCATCCGTTGAAGGATGTTATCCGTTGAAGCTTTAGAGACATCCGTTGAAGCTTTGTTTCTCATCCGTTGAAGGTCTTTAAGTTATCCGTTGACACCATTTCATTTATACAAAATTACAAGGTATGAAATATTTACAATTGGCCTTCCGATCTGCATATTCTTTAGTAGTCAACATGACTTATAATTTCCCTTAACATTTAAGAATTATATCTCAAATTCAGAGACTGAAATGTGCTACAACACTAGACTTATTTCTAAGTAAAGCTACACCATCAACGGATAGCCAAAGTGGTCTTATCCGTTGAGGCTACAAACACTAGATTTCTACTTAAGTGTTTTGTTAAACATATCATCAAACTAATGCACATATATTCCTAACAATCTCCCCCTATTTATGTCTATAAGAATTGTAGACATAAATTCAAGGTTAACTTGATGATAACAAAATACTTAACAAATATATGAACTGAAACTAAGTAGAAATTTAAAAGTGCTGCAAAAGTGTATGTACTAGAAGGTAATTGAAGATTTACAGTGTTTCCAAGGGTGCTCCTCTAGCCTGAGCAAATCATCTTTTTCTTCTTTGATCCCTGGTTTTCTTTCCTAGCCCTTTGTCATTTTCCTCAATTTGGAGTTGGAGTTGTCTGAAGAATTCAGCTTCATCTTCATCACTGATATCCAACTTAGATTGCATTTCTTTGAGAGTTTCATTGCTGGCAATCTTGAGTTGGTCTTCAAGTCTGAAAAATCTTCTGACTCCTTTATCATCTCTGAATTCCATCAACCAATGAGGTGATTTGTGAATTGTAGTTCCCCTTTCTTGAATGAGTTAGGTTCTGGGTAAAGCATTGGGCTCCCTCCAAGTTTTCCTTATGTTGGCAATCTTGTTGAGAATTTCAGTCTTGGCAGTCCTGGTAAAGCCAGAATCCTTTTGTATGGCTGAAAAGACTCTGATCAAGGTAGAGTAGCCTTCATTCAAAATCCTGTAGAGAGGCCATGTTCTTTCCCCAGCTCCTTTGTATCTGAACACCAATCTCTCTGGTAGCTGTCTGTAAGCAGGAATTCCCTTTACATCCTCCAGCTCATCCAGATAGAGTTCAATGTCTGAAATTTCTTTTATGTCACAGATGTGAACATAATCATCTTTAGAAATGGGTGGCTTAGGGTTAGGTTTATGTTTTTGAGTGAATTTCTTAGAGTTTAGGGGAGGTGTAGATTTGGATTTTCTTTTCTGTTTCTTTGGTAGTGGAAGAGTGGTTAAAAAGGTAGGCAAATTGATGGTGTCCCAATCAATAGGTTCCTCTTTTGGGATGATTGGTTCACCATGGATGTTTATTGTGGGATCAGCAACAAAGGGTTCAGGTATGGAAGGTAGAGATTTGGTTCCTTCAGTGTTGCCTTCACTCCTTCTATATGCCTTGGCCTTTCTTCTGTTTCCCTTCTGCCATTCCTCTTTTTCCTCCATACTTTCACCAAATATACTCCCAAAAACCTCATCTAAGTTTGCAATCTTGTCTTCACCCCTGACTTCAATTCCTTTCTCATTTTCAACTAGACTTGACTTTAGCTTTTATTCAAGCTTTGCTTGTGCTCTTTTGTCAGCCTTGAGTTTTTCAGCTTCTTTCTTTAACCTTTTGGTTTCTTCCCTCTTGGCTATTGAGAATTTGGGATGTCCTTGCATCACACATATGCTCTTTCCCTCTCTAAAGATAATAGCCATGTTTCTCCTTACTGCCTCATCCATGGTCTCCTTGTGTTTTATGATGCTTGTACCCAAAACTTTGTCTTCATCAGGCTTCGGAAGAGGAAAGTCCACTTCTTTCATCTGAGCAAAGTCTAGAGGGTTCTTTATGGAGTCCTTGCTGGATCTGGTGTTGGGCTTGAGAACCATAGGTTTTAGATTCTTGAAAGAAGTCTCTCCAACCTTATTTCTCCTTTCTGGCTTGTGCTCCATATTGATTGGTTCAACCTTTGTGCTATGTTTCACAGATATTGATTTATCTTGTGTTGAGCCAAACAACTATTGCATCCCTTCATCAATTCTCCTCCTTTGCTCTTTCACTTGAATTTCAGCTGCTGCTAGCTGGATTAAATCAATTCCATCAGGCTTTCCTTTGATTTGAATGATTGGAGAAGTAGTGATGGCAGGAACTAGCACTTTAGATATTTGGATTTTTGTAGATGGCTCTCCTTCCCCTTCCCTTTTACTCTCCCCCTTTTTGTTATCATCAAGGAGAGGGGTCAAGCCCTGTGCTTTTGCCAGCTGCATAAGTAGATTTGTTTGAGATTGTTGGTTGTGAAGAATGGTGGCCACAGAATCTTCAATAACTTGAACTCTGTCTTCCAATTTGGCCAGCCTCTTTTCAGTATGTGATTCCTTTTTCAATCTCAACAAAATGTCCTGCATTGTACCAAAGGGCATGACTGAATCCAATTTTTCAGAATTGTAGGATTTCAAGTCAGCAATATCCTTTCTGAGTTCATCCACACTCAGATTCTGTCTTACTTGCTACAACTTCATGAGATGCAGTGAGTCCAAGTGAGCTGTAAGGATAGCCTTTATACCAGCATGAGAAGTTTTCTGAATGGCCTGTTTGATAGTACTGATTTGTTTGACTAAGGAGACATTGAATTGCCCTGTTGTAGACTCCTTTGTGAAGGCCCATTCAGGTAGATTTGGAATAGAACTAGGGCCTCCATCTCCCCCTAAGTTCATGCTTCCATCAGAAGAAACAAAGTCATCATCATCAGAATTTACTCCAAATTCTTCAAATGACTCACCAGCTGTTGAAGGCATCTTGTTAATAGCAGTTTTGTCCCTTTGAAGAGATGCTGTTGTATGTACTAGATGTAGTGTCTTTTCTGCCTCCACATTGCCCTGTGCAGCCAATACTTGATAGGCTGAAACAGGATGAGTAAAAGTGTCAGCATCCAAGGAAATGTTATCAATTACAGCTTTGTAATGTTGCTGAAATTGTCTTTCCTTTTCAGCATCATTCACAATCATTGACTCACTAGCAATGGCTGGATTCATCCTTATATCTGCTGTACCTGCCTTTCTCTCATTTTCTCTATGTTCTTGCATCAGGGGCTCCCCCTGGCTCACACAACTCACTCCAACACCTTCACCTACTAAGGTGGTACTCCTCTCACTTACTTTTGCCATGCTGGAAGAAATAGCATGCATATTTGAGCTCTCAATCTCTCCTTTTGCCTGGGAGCAACCCAGCCTCTCACTCAAATTGTCACTCCCTTCCCTCAGTCCTAGAAGTGATTGTACAGTAATCAAGTCTTCTACACTTGGAATTGTTTCAGTTGTGTGTGTAGAGACTATCAATGGATGAGGAATAGCCGTTGAAGGTGAAACTGATGGTATCAACGGATAACTGCTGTTAAGCTTATCCGTTGAAGAACAACCACTTGTCAACGGATGAGTGATATCCGTTGAAGAAGGAAAAGAAGTAGAAATTGAAAGTGATATAACTGTTGAATCTGTGTAGATTGATATGAGTTTTGGTGACACAGATCCTTCAATTACATCTGAAAGAATTTGCGGGTGATCCAACAAATCATCTAAAAGATGATGATCACCTGTATTTGAGTGGGGCTCCTCCCTAAGTTGTAAAGAGGGAGAATCAGGAATTGATGGGAATAACATATCCACATCTAGAGATGGTGAGGAAGTGTGTGGTGATTGATGTGTGTTAATTGTGAGAGAATGGGGCTGTGACTCCACATTTGTTGGAGGCACATCAAACTGAGTTTGAGAAGACATAGATACAGATGGATGTATCTGTGCAGTATGTGTACCCTGTGTAGAAGATTGGGTTTTAGCTCTCTTTCTTCTAATAAAGGCTTTTGTTGGTGAGTGTTTGGCTTTAGTGTCCCTCCCTCGTTTGTGTGTTCCTGGTTGGGAACTATTTTCAATAGTTACATCCTTTTGGGATGATGCAGCTAGGGATATGCTAGTAACCTTTTCAACCACCACAGCTTTTTGAGAAACTGTGGCTTGGCTAGCTTGGGAAGCACTTTTCTCTCCTTCCTTATCCTGGGGGTTTCTTTGATGTTCACCCCTCCCCTCACCACTCACACCCTGTTCACTCCCCTCAGGGTTAATGGTAGGTGTTACAACTGTTGTCTTTTGAGAAACAACAGAGGTGGTTTTCTTTGTCTTTGATTTTGAAAGTTTAGTTTTGGTGACCTTGGTAGGAATCTGTTGGGGCATTGTCACAGATTCCATGGCCACACTAGAAGATAAAGAAATAGAGGGGTTGGAAGAAGTAGGAGTTGTAGTAGCAATTACCTCACCTACCTGAGGTGCATTCATGATTGGTAAATATACCAATGGCACACTGCTGTTGAGATCCATTCTTAATAAATCTGCAAGAACTCTTTTCTCTTGTGCCGAGCACTTGAGTTTATTATTCTCATTCGTTATGACCAAACCTTCAGCAACATGGTTATCCAATAACATAAAGAATCTAGCATAATAAATGTTATTAGGTCTATTAGCTTTGTTACCTAATCTAGTACCCAATTCTAGCATAACATAGTTGCTAAAATTAAAATACCTATCAGAAACAAGCATATAGAGCATATTAACAAGAGATAAAGTTATGGCATCAAAATTGCTAATTTTCCCAGAGAAAACCTTGATAAAGGCATCCCCAAGAAATCTCCATTCTTTCCTAAGGCCTTTTCTTTTAATACTCCCTAAACTAGCAGAGTTAAGAGAATAACCTATGGAATCTAACATGCTGGATACATCATTATCAGTGTGTGGTGTCATGGCATTGTTCTCAGGTAATTTAAAACATGCTAATAAGTCATCACAGTTAACACAGTGATTTTTACCTTTGAGAGTGAAGGAGATAGTCATATCTATGGAGTTGAACTCAGCAGTTGTCCAAATCTCCTCAACTACTTCACAATAAATCGTTGGGGCTTCCAGCATTGCATAGCTAAGTTTACAGTTTTTGATGAAGTCCATCATTTTGTGATAATCTGAGTGGGCTTCATTCTTTTCTACCAAAGCTATGAAATTGTTCTTCTCATAGATGAACCCAGATTGAGACATAATCTTTACTACTGGTGCCATTGTTGTGAGTAGAAATTGCAGAGAATAACTTGAAGGTTTTGCAGAGAGAAAATGGTAAAAGCTTTGAAATTTCAAGAAAGCGTAAAGTAAAAATGAAAAATCAGAAGGGCTTATATACTTTCTTAAATTAAAAAAGCATAAATAAGAGATTAAACAATAAATATGTGTAAGTGAATTTCAGCCATTTAAGAATAAACTGTAAGTATTCTAAAAACTACCTTTAAAACAAATACATACAGCTGTATGTATGAGTATCAACGGTTAAGACAATAGAATCAACGGCTGTGAAACACTTGAATCGACTGATGTGATATTTCAACAGATAAGGTAAACTGTCATCCATTAAAGAGCACTTCAGTTTTATCCGTTGATGGATAAAAATTCCAGAAATGTATATGACTTTCAACGGATAATGAACATCCGTTGATAGAACAATTTTGACTTTCAACGGATAGGGAATATCCGTTGATGGAATAATCTGTGTTAAAAATCAAATTTGTTCTTGCAGCTGATACATTTCAGGCTTCAATTCAAATTGCAATAAGGACATGAATTTTAAGAGTAATTAAGCATACCTAGCTCACTTACCAATCTTGTGAATGTTGATTCATCAAGTGGCTTGGTAAATATGTCTGCAATTTGTTGTTCACTTGGAACAAAATGAAGTTCCACTGTACCTTTCATCACATGTTCCCTAATGAAGTGGTACTTGATATCAATGTGCTTGGTCCTTGAGTGCTGCACAGGATTCTCTGTTATAGCTATGGCACTTGTGTTGTCACAAAAAATAGGAATTCTATCAACATGTAGTCCATAATCAAGGAGTTGATTCCTCATCCATAACACTTGAGAGTAGCAACTTCTAGCAGCAATGTATTCAGCCTCAGCTGTAGAAGTAGAGACGGAATTTTGCTTTTTGCTAAACCATGATACAAGCTTGTTTCCCAGGAATTGGCAGGAGCCTGTTGTACTTTTCCTGTCTATTTTGCAACCTGCATAGTCTGCATCTGAGTAGCCAATTAGATTAAAACCAGACTCTCTAGGGTACCAAATTCCTAGATTTGGAGTCCCCTTGAGATATCTGAAAATTCTTTTAATAGCTACTAAGTGAGATTCTTTAGGGTCAGCTTGAAATCTAGCACAGAGACATGTAGAAAACATTATATCTGGTCTACTGGCAGTTAAATATAAAAGTGAACCAACCATGCCTCTATAACTTGTAATGTCCACAGACCTTTCAGTCTTATTTAATTCAAGTTTGGTGGCAGTGGCCATGGGAGTTTTTGCAGATGAACATTCTATTAAGTCAAACTTCTTTAAAAGATCATAAATATATTTAGTTTGACTAATGAAAATTCCATCACTAACTTGTTTAACTTGTAAACCAAGAAAATAGGTTAGTTCTCCCATCAGGCTCATTTCATAATTACTTTGCATTAGCTTAGCAAACTTTTTACAAAGTTTATCATCTGTAGATCCAAATATTATGTAATCTACATAAATTTGAACAAGTATACTAGAGCCATTAACATTCCTAAAGAAGAGAGTTTTATCAACAGTACCTCTAGTGAAGTGATTCTCCAAAAGGAATTTTGATAAGGTTTCATACCAGGCTCTAGGTGCTTGCTTCAGTCCATAGAGTGCTTTCAATAGATAATACACATAGTCTGGAAAATTTGGATCTTCAAACCCTGGAGGTTGACTTACATAAACTTCTTCCTCCAATTTCCCATTTAGAAATGCACTCTTGACATCCATTTGATAGACTTTGAAATTGGCATGGGCTGCATAGGCTAGAAAAATTCTGATGGCTTCAAGTCTTGCAACAGGAGCATATGTCTCATCAAAATCTATTCCCTCTTGTTGAGAATAGCCTTTAGCAACCAATCTGGCTTTATTCCTTATGACAATGCCATTTTCATCCATCTTGTTTCTGAATAACCATTTTGTGTCAATAGGACTCTTGTTCTTTGGTTTGGGTACCAGCTTCCAAACTTTGTTTCTCTCAAATTGGTTCAGCTCTTCCTGCATAGCTAATATCCAATCTGGATCCAATAAAGCTTCTTCCACTTTCTTAGGTTCCTCCTGAGATAGAAAACTACTATACAGACATTCATCTTGAGTAGCTTTTCTTGTTTGCACTTTAGATGATGCATCACCAATGATCAGTTCAAAGGGATGATTCTTGGTCCATTTCCTTTGAGGTAGAAGATATACTCTAGATGAGGTGGCCTCAGTATTGTCATGATGTGAGACAGAGTGTTGATTAGTTGAAACTCCCCCTGAGTTGTTGGTCCTTTGCAGGGAACTTGGAGTTCTATCAACTGATGATGTAAATCGATTATCCGTTGATGAACTATGATCAACGGATGCTTCATTTTGTACTTCAACGGATGATGCACTATGTCTTTCAACGGATACTGCATTGCCTTTATCAACGGATGCAGAATTTTGTGCATTATCCAAGGGCATGTTTTGAATCCCTTTTGAAGTGTCATCTCCATCAGTCTCCTCTTCACTATCATCATAATATATCTCAATGTTGTCAAATTTGAGTCTCTCATGGTGTCCCTCATCTGTTAGTCCATCAATCTTTTTATCATCAAACACAACATGCACAGATTCCATAACAATGTTGGTTCTTAGATTGTAGACCCTATAAGATTTTCCAGCTGAGTAACCAACAAATATCCCTTCATCAGCCTTTGCATCAAACTTCCCTTTATGGTCAGATTGATTTCTCAGTATAAAGCATTTACATCCAAAGACATGAAGAAAGTTTAGAGTTGGTTTTCTTCTCTTGAACAACTGATAAGGAGTCATGCCTTTAGCTTGATTGATCAAAGAAATATTCTGAGTGTAGCAGGCACAATTAACAGCTTCAGCCCAGAAATATGTTGGTAACTTTGATTCTTCAAGCATTGTTCTAGCAGCCTCAATTAAAGATCTGTTCTTTCTTTCAACTACCCCATTTTGCTGAGGTGTTCTTGGAGCTGAGAACTCATGCATGATTCCATTTTCTTCACAGAACAGCCTCATTGTCAAATTCTTGAACTCAGTTCCATTGTCACTCCTGATATTCCTAACCTTCAAGTCAGGATGATTATTGACTTGCTTGATGTGATTGATAATGATTTCACTTGCTTCATCCTTTGATCCAAGAAAATAGACCCATGAAAACTTTGAGAAATCATCTACAATCACTAAGCAATATCTTTTTCTTGCAATTGACAATACATTGACTGGTCCAAACAAATCCATATGTAGCAGCTGTAATGGTTCATCAATTGTTGTTTCAAGCTTCTTTTTGAATGATGATTTCCTTTGTTTGCCTTTCTGACAAGCATCACACAAACCATCCCTTGAGAATTCAACAAGAGGAATTCCTCTAACTAAGTCCTTTTTGACTAGATCATTCATTGTCTTGAAATTCAAATAGGATAGCTTCTTGTGCCATAGCCAACTTTCAACTGGACTTGCTTTGCTGAAGAGACAAGTAATAGATTCTGCATCAGTAGAGTTGAAGTCAGCTAAGTACACATTTCCTTTTCTAACTCCAGTTAGAACCACTTTGTTGTCTTTCTTACTGGTGACAACATAGGCTTCAGAATTGAAGGAAATTGTATTCCCTCTATCACATAGTTGACTGATGCTCAGTAAGTTGTGCTTGAGACCATCAACTAATGCAACTTCATCAATGATGACATTCCTTGTAGAAATCAAGCCATATCCCATAGTAAACCCTTTGCTGTCATCTCCAAAGGTTATGCTAGGGCCAGCTCTCTCCTTAAACTCTGTGAGCAGGGAGAAATCTCCTGTCATGTGTCTTGAACAGCCACTGTCCAATTACCATAGATTTCTTCTGTTTCCCTGCACACCATAAAATCAATCAAGTTGATTTTGGTACCCAAGTTTCCTTGGGTCCATTCATGTTAGCCTTTCTCCTAGACTTCATTCCTCCTGCATTTTTAGACTTAGGTAACTTTGAGTCAACCTTGATCTTAGATGTAGTTGGTTGAGGTGTAGGGTTAGTCACAGAATCATTTAGCACATTTGGAATTTGATAAGGCATGGATTGTGCAAACATGTTATTCCACATAGGCATATTGTATGGCATTTGAGGCATACTAAATGTAGCAAGATAAGGATTGTTAAAATATGGCATGTTTGCAAAATGTGCATAAGGATTCTGTTGAGACATAACAGGCATAGCATGCAGAGGTGATGCAGACATATTAGGCATGGAAGAGGGTACAGGTATGGGAGTTTTCTTAATAGATTTGCAATTAGCAGATAGATGATTAACACTACTACAATGCACACAGCTTTTTCTAGGAACATACTTATCAGGTGTGTAATTGTTATGTTTGTTAACCCCTACCTTCCCATTTCTATTAGATTTCCTTTTAGTTTCCTTTTTATCCTCAACCACTTTGAGCCTATTCTTTAAATGTTCTAAGGTCATGTGTCCTATATTCACCTTACTGAAATCTTTGGATGTGCTTGCTTCTTCTTTGACAAAGTTCTTGGAAGTTGAACCAAACTTTTTGTTGAGTTTCTTTAGATTTTCACTTTTAGACACATCTGCCTATTTTAATTGAGGAACCTTCAACGGATGCTCCTTTTCTTCCTTCAACGGATAATTTTCATCATCCGTTGATTCCACATCCGTTGACAGCCCATCAATTAATTCCATTTTCTTTTTATTTTTATCCCAGGCAGTCTCACAAAATGATTCAATTCCTTGGACCTTGACAATTTGAGCACTAACATCCCTAGATGTCTTCCAGGCTTTAATCACCTCTTGCTCTCTCTCTAATTGATTAGAAAGTATTTCTACTTTCTTAACAGATTCAGCTAGTTCATTTTCAACAGATATACAATGTAGCTTAGTTTTCTCTAGGTCAATCAACTTATCTTCTAACACAGCATTTCTATTACTTAAAAACAGATTGTTCTCTTTAATCCTACTATTTTCTTTAGCAAGAGATTTAAGAGACACACGCAAGTGATACAATTCAGTAGACATGTCATTAAAAGCATCATTGCACTCTTCTTTAGTAAGCTGTGTTAAATCAGTAGTGATTACCTGGTTGCTTGATGAACTAGCTTCATTTTCCTCAGAATCAGCCATGAGAGCCAAGTTGACATATTCCACATCTTCATCCTCTTCTTCTCCATCAGCTGCCCAGTCTTTTTCTTGAGTAATGAAAGCCTTCTCCTTTTGCTTGAGCAGATCAAAATATTTCTTTTTGTAATCTACTTGGTCAAATTTCTTCTTTTCAGAAGTTGGCTTTCTGCACTCACTTGCAAAGTGTCCACTTATACCACAATTGAAACACTTGAACTTGGATTTGTCCACCATGTTCTTATGAGGTTTAGTGGCTCTAGTGTTTTTCTTAAATTTCATCTTTGCAAATCTTCAGGACAGAAATGCAAGATGCTCATCAATACCATCAGAGTCATCTTGGCTGGAGTTGTCTTCATTCTCAGCAACTTGCTCCTTACCCTTGCTTGATTCTGATTTGCTTGTGCCATCTTTGGAGTTTAATGTTGATCTCACAGTTTCTTGTCTGCATTCTTTCTCATTTTCAGCTACCAAGGCAACTGAACCTCCTTTCTTTCTTCCCTTCTCCAATACCTCATCCTGTTCCAGCTCTAGTTCATAAGTCTTCAAGATTCCATATAATCTTTCAAGAGTGAAGTCCTTATAATCTTGAGAGTTTCTCAAGGAGACAGTCATGGGTTTCCATTCCTTTGGCAAGGATCTTAAAAATTTAAGATTTGAATCCTTCACCTGGTACACTCTACCATACAGCTTCAGTCCATTCAACAGCTTTTGGAATCTATTGAATGTGTCATTTAAAGATTCATTTTCTTCAAAATGAAAATACTCATACTGTTGAATGAGAAGCTGCATTTTGTTTTCTTTTACTTGTTCTGTACCTTCACACAGTAGCTGAACTGTGTCCCAAACCTCTTTGGCAGTTGTGCAATTTATCACATTATCAAACATATCCTTGTCAAGACCATTAAACAAAATGTTCATAGCCTTCTTATCCTTGTGGACTTCTTCTGTGTCTTCCATTGTCCATTCTGCTCTAGGTTTTGGAATGGATTGACCAACAACAATTGTGGCTGTAGCAACTATGGCTACTTTGTGGGGAATGTGAGGACCATTCTCAATGCAGTTTACATAACCTTCATCTTGGGAGAGTAGATGAAGGTGCATTTTCACCTTCCAATGGTGATAACTGTCTTTGTCAAGAACTGGGATTTTTACTCCAATATCCTTCTTACTCATCTTTGTTAGTTTCCAAGAACTTTAAACTCTTTGTGTGTCAAGAGCCCGCTCTGATACCAATTGTTATTCTTAGTGAACTAACAATGAGATTTACAGAAGGGGGGTTGAATATAAATCTCAAAACTTTTTCAAGTTTTGAGCAGTTTCAAAGGCTGTGTGTTTAAGATAAACAAGTGTGTGAATTGCTTTAAGCTAATACAGACAGATATATATTCAAACACAAAAGTACAGAACACAACAGACCTTAAAAACTTTTCTGGTGGATTTGTTGTTCCACCAGAGATGGTATTTCAGAAAATCTGTGATTCAAGAAGTTGATCACAGCTGCATCCTAGTACAAACTAGATAATTTTTCTCTCAAGATTTTTCTAAACAGCTCTGGAAAAACTCTCTCTAATTACTAGCTGCTACTTGGTTTATATAATACCAAGTTTACAAGTGAAGACAAAGATAAAAAGTACAATAATAAAATAAGTTCTCCACTTGTTTCTTCTCCATTTTTACTCCAGTACATTGTTGACTATTGCCTCTTTATACTAGAGTAGAACGGCTGCTTTTTCTGATGTTCCTGAAATAGGCTACCACATCTCAGTTGTCTCTATCAACCCATGTGCCTCTGTTTGTAGGTACAACTACCACTTGTCAACTGCTATTTAACAGAACATCCGTTGAAGCCTTCATCCGTTGATGGCTTTATCCATTGATGTGTTAGCAGTTGAAGCTCTATCCGTTGATGCAATCATCCGTTGAAGGATGTTATCCGTTGAAGCTTTAGAGACATCCGTTGAAGCTTTGTTTCTCATCCGTTGAAGGTCTTTAAGTTATCCATTGACACCATTTCATTTATACAAAATTACAAGGCATGAAATATTTACAATTGGCCTTCCTATCTGCATATCCTTTAGTAGTCAACATGACTTATAATTTCCCTCAACATTTAAGAATTATATCTCAAATTCAGAGACTGAAATGTGCTACAACACTAGACTTATTTCTAAGTAAAGCTACACCATCAACGGATAGCCAAAGTGGTCTTATCCGTTGAGGCTACAAACACTAGATTTCTACTTAAGTGTTTTGTTAAACATATCATCAAACTAATGCACATATATTCCTAACAAATACTATGGAGAAAGAACTTTTGGCTATATAGTTTACAGTTTTGAGAAATTTTGATCTTATCTACTTGGGACTAAGGTGACAGTTTTCACTAATCACGCCGCCATTTGATATCTCGTCTCGAAGAAGGACTCGAAGCCTAGATTGATTAGATCGGTTCTTTTACTCCAAGAATTTGAACTAGAGATCAAGGACAGAAAAGGAACTGAAAATCAAGTTGTTGATCATCTCTCGCGTTTAGAGAATCCTAATGCTACTTCATTGGATAAGATATTGATAAATGAGTATTTTCCCAACGAGTAGCTCTTTGGAGTGCAAGAAGAAAAGCCATGGTTTACTGAAATTGTGAACTACCTTGTGAGTAACATCATGCTTCCCGACTTATCTTATGCTCAAAAAAAGAAGTTTCTACATGAAGTAAAGTGGTATATGTGGGATGAGCCATTTTTTTGGCTAGGGAGCTGACCAAATCATCAGGAGATGTATTCTTTACAACGAAACGGGGGGGATCTTGCGAGATTGCCACTCAACGGCTTATGAAGGACATTATGGTGGAGAAAAGACAGCAACTCGTGTTCTTCAAGCAGGTTTCTTTTGGCCAACAGTGTTTAAAGATGCGTATCAGTTTGTTCTGAAATTTGATCGATGTCAACGTGTGGGTAATATGTCTAAAAAGGATGAGATGCCTCTTAATGTGCTTCTCGAGGTTGAGGTTTTCGATGTTTGGGGAATTGACTTCATGGGGCCATTTGTCTCATCTTGCAACAATTAGTATATCTTGTTGGCGGTTGATTACGTGTCAAAATGGGTTGAAGTTAAGGCATTTCCAACGAACGATGCAAAAGTCATGCTTAATTTTATTCACAAGCAGATTTTCATAAGGTTTGGGACTCCAAGAGTCATAATCAGTGATGAGGGGTCGCATTTTTGCAACCGCAAGTTCACTGCCATGATGAAGAGGTATAATGTGAATCATCGCATTGTTACGGCTTATCATTCTCAGACAAATGGTCAAGCTGAGGTATCTAACAGAGAAATAAAGCGCATTTTAGAGAAAGTGGTATGTCCATCAAGAAAGGATAGGTCTTTGAAGCTTGATGAAGCTGTTTGGGCATATAGAACAGCATATAAGACTCCATTGGGAATGTCGCCATTTCAGTTGGTTTATGGTAAGGGGTGTCATTTGCTGGTGGAGCTCGAGCATAAAGCTTATTAGGCTTTGAAGAAATTGAATATGGACTTGGATGCAATTGGAAAGAAAAGGATGCTTCAATTGAACGAACTTGACGAATTTCGACTTCAAGCTTACGAGAACAACAAAATATACAAGGAAAAAGTCAAGAGGTGGCACGATCGGGGTCTAGTGCTCAAGAAATTTGTGCCAGGGCAACAAGTTCTTTTATTTAACTCTCGTCTCCGTCTTTTTCCTGGAAAGTTGAAGTCAAGATGGTCAGGGCCCTTCATATTCAAAACTGTGTTTCCACATGGAGCGGTGGAAATTTTTGAAAATGATCCGGGCCAAGCATTCAAGGTAAATGGTCAACGGTTGAATCATTATTATGGTGATACGATAACCCGAGAGGTGGTTAGTACCGTTTTATTGTCCACTTGATCTCGAGATTCTACGTCGAGCTAGCGACGTAAAAGAAATGCTTCTTGGGAGGCAACCCAAGTATGTTGTACATTAGTAGGTAGAGGAAGCAAGAAGAAAAGAGAAAAACACAAAAAATCAGAAAAAGAAAAAAAATTGGGGCCAAGTACAGAAGTTGGGCGCGCCCGCGCTGGCCAAGCGCGCGGCCGCGCCATTTTTCCAGTAGCCAAGCGCGCCCGCGCTGTCCTAGCGCATGCCCACGCCAGTTTTCCAGAATGTGAGCGCGCCCGCGCTGTCCTAGCGCGCGCCCGCGCTGTCCTAGCGCGCGCCCGCGCTGTCCTAGCGCGCGGCCGCGCTGAGTCCCTGTTCAGAAAAAAATAAAAACAGCAGTGCTATTAGAGAATAATCGGGATTTTAATTCCAAAATCAATTCTAACCCGATTTTTACTCTTCCACATCCCATAATTCCCTCTCATAATCAATTCCATTATTCCCACGATTCCCTTAATCAATTCCCACTTCTATTCCTTATCAAATTCACACCCCTCCACCTATAAATACATACACTTGCATACATCTTCTCCACCAATTCACAAACTCGCAAACACATATTCTGTAAACACTTAAGCTTTTATTCGCTCTTTTTCAATCCGATGGAACCCAAAAAATAGAGAACTCAAGTTGGAAGCAGCGCCACCGATTTTTCTACTGCGAGTGGTGTGAGGCCCAGGTTCTCTACTCCTGAGGCTGAGGAGGAGTACACGAGGCTTCTCTCGAAGCCTATTACGAAGGAGAGAGGATTTCTGCCATCAGGAAAAGATGGTAGGCTATTGGAGATGATTTTGGAGGCTATCAGGACAGTGATTGAGAAGCTTGCGAGGAAGGTGGGCCAGGACACTTTAAACGATAAGACTCCTGAGGACTTCGATTTGGATCTCATTGTTGCTACTCTCTGTGTGCATGAGACTCATTGGAAGTTCAAGAGGGGCACTACTGATTACTCCACATTTTCTGCTTCATGCATGAACAGGTATGCACGGGCTTGGAACTCGTTTATTTGTGCTAACATCATGCCATCTTCGCATGTGCATGAGATTACAGTAGAGCATGCTCGTCTGCTTTGGGGTATTCTGCAGGGTGATTACATTGATTTGGGGATGGTGATATATCAGGGAATCCTAAGGTTTTTGAGAGAAGGTACTACTGGGGCGATTCCGTATGCGTCCATTGTAACGAAGTTATGCGTGGCAGTTGGTGTTTATTGGCCCGCACATGAACAGCTTTAGATTCTCATTGCTCCTATTGACAGTTCTACACTGCACAGCATGCAAGAGTGGGAAGGAAGAAAGCCCGATCCTAAGGGGCTTGGTTACACGTTTGATCATCTACCAGGAGATGTGCCCCGCGATCAGATGTATGCTGGTGGTACGCAGCAGGCAAGCCGAGCAGCTTGGAGAGCTCAGTATGGAGAAGAGGCTGGACCGTCAGGATCGCAACAACAACAGCAAGGGGAGGCAGCAGGAGCAGAGATGGGAGCTGGTTTGAGTTCGACGCAGTATAGGCGTCTTGCGAGGAGGATGGATGCGATGCACGGCATCCACAGTCGGTTTGCATACGATCTCACCCAGGCACTTGGGAATGCATTTAGAGCCACCAGAGTTGACATTCAGTGGCCAGTTTTTGGTGAGGTTTCCGTGTATCCACCTCCGGACAAACCTGACAATCCACCCTTTGAGGGTCTGATTCAGAGTAGGTATGCATGATTCCTTACTATTACCTTCACTGAGGACAGTGAATATTTTAAGTTTGGGGGTAGTAGTTGAAGGAATATGTTTGTGTGAGTCTCATATAGTTGCATGTTCATGATAGTTTTATTTCATATAGTTGCATATATTTTGTCATGTAGTTTTTTTTTTTTTTGGAAGTTTTTTATGATAGTTTGTTCATGTAGCTTCATGCATTTGCATTATATTATGTTTCCCTTAGATAATTTTTCCGATTAATTGGTGATATTGATGTTAGTGTAGTGATGTCGTATTTAGTAATGTTGAGTCTTATTGGATTGATTTGCATGATAGAGACATTTGTATTTCACTAAGTCTTATAGGTTGCTACAGTGCTAGATCATAGTCATGATTTGTTGGTTTTTCGAGGTTTAATCGCTTGTTTATATTTAGAATTTAGGGTATTCTCTTAATAATAAAGACATGGATATTTTAGGAATTGGAGAAAATGGATTTCATTGCTAGTTGTGTGGTTAGGTGTCAAATGGCTAGTAGCCGGCTCATATTTTTATGAGTAGTCTAGGGTTGAATGAGATGGAGCGAAACACACTCATTCAGAAATTGAGAAAAAGAAAAAGAAGGAAAAAAAAAGAAAAAAAGAAGAGAATAAGTGTTATGTATAATTGATCACGAGTGGGCTCTTTAGTACTCGAGTTATTAAGTTCTTAGGGGACTTTTTGCCTAAAGATCTAAGGCTTCTATAGTCTGGGATCCGCTAACCTAACACTCGCTACATGGGTACTATTGTATAAGTCTTTTGTGGACCTCACTCATTGCACGATCAAATAAGCATATTTGTGTTGTTTTGTTGTGAATAAAATCGTGAATCCATTTTAACTCCGATATAAGAATTGAAGTGTTATAAGTTATTTTGAGTCTAGCTTTTATTCTGTTTATAAACTTGCGATTGTTTTGATAAGTAGTGAGTTATGATTGTCGATCTAGTTGCAATAGTATATCTATAAGCATTTTCACACACGCACGTCTCTGGTATGTAGATTGATTTGTGAGATTTGGTGGATCTTTATGCGAATAATTGCATTTGCTGAGGTGTTGCTAGTTTATCGGTTTAGTTATTCTTTGGGGATCGTTGCATTCATATTAGTTGCATTCATGCATTTTTATTTCTTGTTCTTTGAGTCTGTTTATGCTTGAGGACAAGCATCGATTCAAGTTTGGGGGTGTGTTAACTGGCATTTATGACACTTATTTATGCTCTAATAAGCTTTGAGTTGGTGTATTTGTACTCAAATTATTTGTGTTTTAATGTGTTTTCAAGTGTTTTTGCATTTCGGGCTTTACTTCGTGAATCAGGTGAATTAGCATTGTTTTGATGCTAATATGGTGTTTAGGATGTGTTGGAATGAAAGCTTGAAGGATTGGCTCGAAGCTGCAAGGAATAAAGAAGAAGAAAAAATAAAGTTTTGGCAGAAGGCAGGCGCGCCCGCGCCGGTGTTGCGCGCGCCCGCGCCGGAAGTACAGAAAGGCAGCACGCCCGCGCTAGGTCGGGATATTAAAATCCTGATTCTTCTACAATTCAAATTGCTGGAATCCTGGGATCCATGGACTGCTATATAAATATAACTTAGGTCATTTTTTAGGATATATTGAGAGATATCTAGACATCAAGGAGGGAGAAGACGTCAAGAGACCTTTTGGCACAATTCAACAAAGGCGAAGACGAACTAGTTTATTCTTATGAATCTTTGTTTTGAGTTGTAATTTGGATGTTTGTTTCTTGTTTTGCTGAACCTATATTCTTGATTATACTTTGGTTTATTTATTCGTATAAAGACTACGTTTGCTATATCATGTTTTCATTGGAACCCACCTTGGCGATGAGTTCGATTAAGGGTTAATCGTTATCGTGGGGTTCTAGCGGATTTATTTATGGATTTACTTAGTTAAATTGTTTGATTCCTTAGTATGTGATGATTGTATGATATCCTAGTCATGGTTGTGCGTATTCGTCTTGTGAGCGTCGCGAACTTATAAGATAGTGTGTTAATTCTTAATGAAGCGAAAGTGAATTTAAGGATTCAGAACTTTCCATGCTAGCATAGGTTCATGTATTGTTATGCATGATTCGTAGATAATTTTAACCATCTTACTTGCCCTATGTAATCAAGATAAATAATTTATGCTTAAACCATTATATTGTAAAATTCTATAGACATATAGGGTCTCAATATAATTGGTTCCTATTCAGTTTTTATCTCTTTTGTGGATGTCTGGTAGAATGGTACTCGTGCAATGAAAGTTGGTGTTTATCAGTTTTGTGTTGTCTGATTAGTGTCATCACCATTGCATGCTATGGTTGAGAATAATAAGGCTATTGAATGAAGTATTTAATGAAGTTAGAATCCCATGTTTGTCATATATATTAACTCAATCTATCTTATTCTCATAGTTATAATAGTTAGCGTAATTCTTCGTTATAAACATTCTCAATTTGTTATCGTCTTAACATTGAATAATAACCATACATTGTTGCTTAGGTGCGTAATTTAGATAGTTAACCAATACAGTCTCTGTGGGATCGAATCTGGTTTATATCTTATACTACTTGTGAACTCGTATACTTGCGTGTAATATTAGCGCGTGTTTAGCGACTAACAAAGTTCTGGCCTAATTTATTCAGGTAAGGCGGGCAGTAAAATGTTGAGCTTTCCCATGATGGCTCCCAAAGTAACAGAATTCTGCATTTGAAGATGCTTATGAGAGTCCACCAGGGTTTGGATATCAGTTTGTTGACTTTTGACTAAAGAAGTCAGGGCTTGAACTTGTGTAGTGAGAGAAGCATTTCAGTCTTGCAATGCCAAGACTTGGCTTTGTAGAGATTGGATTTGCAGATTTGTGGAGGTTGAGCCAGGCTGATAAGAGCTAGTAGATGTGCCAAAGGTTTCTTCTACAACCTGTTTGATGCCTTCCATAAGTAAGGCTGAAGGCTCATATCTGCTCTTGTGAAGTTGTTCCAGCTTGACCTTAGTGTCATTTGAATGAGTGATTTACCGCTGGACAAATGTATGGAGAGAGATAAATGATTGTTTAAGATTTTTGACTTCTTTTTCAATAGAAGCAAGATCCATCCTTGACATTTGCTCAGCAAAGTGCTTGAATTTGGAAGTGATCTTTACTTGAGATGGTATAATCTCATCCATCTTCTCATTTACCAGCTTCCTGATTTATCTTCATGACCAGTTAGCTTGACTTTAAGAGCTTTACCAAAAAGATGAAATGCTTTGAGCTGAGCATTGTATACTTCTGTAATTGCATCATATGCATCTTGTGGAGTCAAGGCCTTTGCATTGCTTCCCAGAATAGTTATGTATTCTTCTCTAAATCTGGCCAAGACTTGATCCATTTCCAGTACAAAGTCTTGAGAGAGCCATGCATCCACATTTCCATCTTGCTCTGCATCATTGATAATCTTCTCTTTTTGCTTCTCAACTTCTTCATTGTATATAAGCATGATAGCTTGATAATCTTGGTTGCTCATGTTTAAAGTCAGTAGATGTTGTGAAATGTTTGCCAGTCCAGAAATCTGCTCAACTAGTAGATCATCTACAGATGTGGGTTAAGAGCAAGATTCTTGTAATCAGTGAGAGAGAATGTGTGGTTGTTGAGGTTGTGAAGTTGAGGGTTCAGAAACACATGTGACTGTAACACCCCCAGATCCGGGGTCAGGGATCCGGGTCGTACAAGTCTTTGAATCCACAATTTAAAAGTTATTGCAACCCAAAATAATTACTTGAGAAGTTTACAATTAATTGCCATTATCTGCCACAAGTTATAATTATACATAAATGAATTCCCAAAAGTAGAAGGTCTGTTCTACAGATAGATCTACCTCTGGAGCTATAGCAGCTATGATCTCAACGGGAAGGCGCGGGGCGCTTCCCACGCTCTTGCGCTGGGTCTGCTTGAGTTTGGCCATCTTTCCTAACTGTTGTTGTGTGATGAAGAAATAAAGCAAGAGTGAGCATTACAGCTCGCAAGATAATATATAGTGTAAACAATAATGCAAGTATCTAAGAGGATAACTTACTAGAATCCTTTATCAAGTGCAAGATAATTACTTACTGGATATAAGTAAAAACAAGGGATGAAGTTACCAATTACTTCACTATACTTATATCATTTATAAAGCTATTGAACTACCGCTGTTCAAAGTATAATGAGCTTTCAACATTTCATCACATAGATGAGACTACAAGACAAGATTTGAATAGATTAAATCTTTGAAGTATTATTGAAGGAAATGAAGTTATGATATACTTCATTAAGTTCCGATATATATATCCACATATACATCTTCTTTATACATTTCCTGAAAACCTTTGTCATGTAAGGTATGAACAGAGTTTGTAACATCCAATAAATTTTTGGAAGAAAAAAGAATTGTGGCACAAACCCGATATCTTGTTGATCAGGCAAAGATACCAATAAGTAACCTTTTCTACTAGTAGATGGACGAATTCCCCACTAGTCATCACCCTGGTCGCAATAGGACCTTATGCTGGATTGCCACTCAGCCACTTACGCATTTGATGGACTCCCACTGAGCCACTTACACTATCATGGACGCCTACTGAGCCCATGTTGCTTATGCCGACTCGATAGATGGACTTACTTCCCAAACGTTGGGTAAGTAATCAATTCATTTACCAAAACCGCAACCTTGTTGCGAATATAAAATACACCACAGAGCCGGATCCCTCTGGTTTTGAGCGAGTATTTAAATCCCCTTTAAAAAGGAAGATCATAAATATATAAAAAAATTGAGTTTTGGGATCCGCTCTAACTTTTGAAAATCATTTTAAGGACTCGAAAACACTTTAAAGAGTGTTTGGAGTAATGCTGACTTAATAAAGTAAATCAGTCCCAATATATTAGAAAATATCTGAATATTATTATTTAAATAATATTCTTATAAAGAATAATCTTTATACAAATAATTGAAGTAGAAGTTTTAAAACTTATACTTGAAATGAGTATTAAATAACCAAAGATATACTTATACGAAAGTACTATCTTTATTTGAATAATCAAAAAAAATAAGTTTGATTATCGACACCTTATTCTTTAATAAAATAAAGAATATATCTCAGCAAATAATCGGAGTCATAGGTCCTCAAATATATTCAAATAATATTCATTAAATAATATAAACTGAGTCATAAGCCCTCGAATGAATATTCAAATAATATTCAATTAATAAAATAAACTGAGTCATAAGCCCTCGAATGAATATTCGAAATAATATTCATTAAATAAAATAAAAGGAGTCATAAGTCCTCGAATGAATATTCAAGTAATATTTATTAAATAATATAAAGTTATCGAATAAACCTTATTCGATTAATAGTTTTAAAAACTATTCATATATATATTATATTCGGGAGCCTCGCCTCCCGGTTTTAGAAAAAGTTCACCTTTTGATCCCCTATACTAAGGGTATACGCAAATACCGCTTATCTCTAGCATAGGTATTGTGCAACGAATAAGCATTTGAACCAACAGATATATAAATCAAGAATACGAAACAGGCATGCATATATACCATATCACATGCTACAATATATCGCAAGAATTTGCTAATAACAAATATGCATTTATCACAAGATCATGCATATACACATATACCTCACAACAACAGTATAACGGGTAGAAAACTTGCCTGAGCGACTGGGGGTTACAAATGGCTCGGGACAAGTCTGGTAACCTATAAACAACATATAAGTTGAAATTAAACCGAAGTCACTTGTAAATCTATACTTTAACCAAATTAGACTCTAACGCTCGCTTTGCGCTTACTGATTCTCTTAAGTCGCTCGAGTACCCTCCGCTCCACCATTTTTACTAAATTAACCATTACGAGTTTTAAGGCGATTCCTTCGCGAGTATCTTACCAACTACCTATTACACTTTACATAAATGTTTCATACTCCAATTAGTCCTTTAAGGTCTTTAACCTATGTTTCAAAGTAAGGCGAGGGGTAATGGTTCGTTCGCGAAACGTCGTTACTTAAAACGGCAGTTTCTCCTAAACCGTACATCGGAATCAAACGAACAACATATCAAAACGAAGCTCGTAACATGAACTATCTAATCATGGCAATGGTCAAAACCTAGCAGGGAGTTCTCGAGTCCTAATGTTATGAACAAAAGCAGTCTAAAGTAAATCGGACATTACGACGGCTATGTTTACGCGATTTCCCAAATTTAAAACACTCCAATTCATATCAATCAAACTACCAATAAATAACAACTCCAGATACACATCAATGCCACTGATTTTAGTCATAATAAGCTCAAGGATCTCAATCCAATCATATATTATAACATCTCCAAATTCAACTAAACTACTTAAGAATTAAGCTCGAATCATGCTTAACATTCAATTTACTACTCATCCACCCAAACCATCTCCAAACTTCAACATTCAAACTTATTACTAAAGGGTAAGAAGATTTATACCTTTCTTGGAGGGTGGAAAGTTACTAGGGATCCTCAAAGAACCTTGATCTATCCTTATATAACCTTGATCTTGCAAATGAAATCAAGAAACACAAAGTTAAAAATTTGAAAACACTATTCACCCTAATCTTTGGTGAATTAATTAGCTATGAAAATCATGGAATCTTGAGCTTAAACTTATGGCTCATCTAAGCTATGAATTATGGAAGCTAAAGAAACAAACCTCTTGATTTTTGAAGGTGTGTAGCTAGGGTTTTGAAATTTTCTTCCTTGGTTTAATAAAGAAAAGCCGAGAGCAAGATTAAGAAAATGAAATGATCTTTGTTTTTTGGGTGAAATGATTGTTGGTTGGTTGTTTTTAGCTTGATTTTGGTTAATTACCTTTTTAACCATGAACTTTGTGTGGTTTTAAATCAACCACACCTCCTTCCCCCTCATGTCATGCTTATGTCACATTGTTATGTCGTCATCCCTTACTTGCCCTCTTCTCATTGGTTGGATGACATCATCCCCTCTAGTCTCTTTGATTAGCTTCTAATTGTTTGCCTAATGACCGCTGATCTGTTATACGATTCGCTTATCTTTCGTTCTCGTTTCTCGTTTGAGGGATCATACCCGGGATCTTATTACTTGGGTCTTCTTAACCTTTCTCAATACATTAGATTCCTTTTATGATCCTCTCTTATAATCCTTTAATTTAAATCCTTTTTATCCTGTTACATTATACTCAATTCTTTCTGTATCTGGTGGATTTTCGGGAAAAATCAAAGTGTTCGGATTTGGATTCTGACGATCTTTACATACACTTATATATCATATAGACTACTAATAAAATCTCAGAATATTCATATAAAAACCCCTACATAGTGTGGCATGAAAAGTTTTCTTGTTCAGAAAAAACACTATTCATAAGGGTTACAAAAAGTTCAAAATTTTGGGGGTTATTACAGTCTCCCCTCCTTAAAAGGATTCCGTCCCGGAATCAAATAGAAAACAAATGGGGGTACTTTTCTAGCATTGCGCTCTCTAGTTCCCAAGTTGATTCTTCCACATTATGATTCTACCATAGCACTCTGACTAGCTTGATCACTTTGTTCCGAAGCACCTGCTCCTTCTTATCCAAAATCTTTACTGGTTTCTCCACGTAAGTCAGATCTGGTTGCATATCAACCTGCTCGTACTCCACTATGTGTCTGGCATCCCGATGATACTTCCTTAGCATTGACACATGAAACACATTATGAACTTGTTGCAAGTTAGGGGGTAAGGCTAGCTCGTAAGCTAACTTTCCAATCCGTCTTAATATCTCAAAAGGTCCAATGTATCTTGGGCTTAGTTTCCCTTTCTTTCCGAACCTCATTAATCCCTTCCAAGGGGATACTTTTAGTAGTACTAAGTCCCCTACTTCATATTCCTTGTCCTTTCGGGCTAGGTCTGCATATTTCTTCTGTCTGTCTTGGGCTGCTACAAGCCGCCCTCTGATAAGTCCACTATGTCTTTGGTCCTTTGGAGCACTTCGGGTCCGAGCATCTTCCGCTCCCCTACTTCATCCCAGTATATGGGAGATCGACACCTTCTTCCGTACAGGGCCTCATAAGGCGGCATTCCGATGCTAGCATGAAAGCTATTGTTATAAGAAAACTCGATCATCGGCAAGTGATCATCCCAACTTCCTTTAAAGTCTATTGCACAGACTCTCAACATATCCTCTAGTGTCTGGATGGTCCTTTCACTCTGCCCATCCGTCTGGGGATGGTAAGCGGTACTCATGTTCAGTTTGGTTCCCGCATATTCTTGAAAGCTCCTCCAAAATCTGGAGTTGAATCTGGGGTCTCGGTCTGAGACAATGGACGCTGGGACTCCATGTCGCGTCACTATTTCCTTATGGTAAATATCCACCAGTCTATCGACTGTGTATCTCTCATTGATAGGAATGAAATGAGCTGACTTTGTCAGTCGGTCTATAATCACCCATATGGCATCATGGTTGGCTTTCGTCTTTGGTAAACCGACAACAAAATCCATGGCTATCTGTTCCCATTTCCATTCGGGAATCTCCAGCGGTCGTAAAAGTCCACTGGGTCTCTGGTGCTCTGCCTTCACTCTTTGGCAAGTCAAACATTTGCTTACCCATTCTGCTACGTCCCTCTTCATGTTGGGCCACCAGTAATATTCCTTCAAATCCCTATACATCTTGGTGCTTCCCGGGTGAATGGAATACCTTGAACTATAACTTTCATCCAAAATCTCGTCTTTAAGTTCTTGAACATTCGGAACCCAAATCCGGTAGGAGTACCTCATTATCCCTTTATCATCTTTCTCAGTATGGATCTCTTCTCCAGTCATTGACTCTCTGCCTTCATTCATTATTTTCTCTTGGCACAATCTGATCTTTTCCAATAACTCTGGCTGCATTGAGATCTCAAAAAGCTTTTCAGTTCCGGTTCCGGTTACCTTTACTTCTATTTCCATTCTCTTAAAATCCCTTATCAATTCTTCCAAAGTCGTTATCATTCTGAGTCTTTCCTTTCTACTAAGGGCATCAGCCACCACATTGGCTTTCCCCGGGTGATAGAGAATCTCACAATCATAGTCCCTGATTAGCTCTAACCATCTCCTCTGGCGCATGTTGAGCTCTTTCTGCATAAATATGTACTTGAGGCTCTTATGGTCTGTGAAAATCTCGCACTTCTCTCCATACAAGTAGTGCCTCCAAATTTTTAAGGCAAAAATTATTGCTGCGAGGTCAAGGTCATGAGTAGGATATCTAATCTCGTATTCCTTCAGTTGTCTCGATGCATACGCAATCAATTTACCATGCTGCATAAGCACACACCCTAATCCTTTGTGCGATGCGTCACTATATATCACAAAATCTCCATTTCCGTCTGGCAATACCAACACCGGGGCTGTTACCAACCTTTTCTTTAATTCCTGAAAACTGTTCTCGCATTTCTCCGTCCATTCAAACTTCTCTGTCTTACGAGTAAGTCGTATCAAAGGGGCTGCGATCTTCGCAAAGTCCTGTACAAATCTATGATAGTAGCCGGCCAATCCTATGAAACTCCTTACCTCTGTGGGTGTGGTTGGCCTTTCCCAATTTGAGACCGCCTCTATCTTGGAGGGGTCGACCAATACTCCTTCTTTATTGATCACATGTCCTAAAAACTGTACTTCATTCCGCCAGAATTCATACTTCGAGAATTTGGCAAATAACTGTTCCTCCCTGAGTATTCCTAGAGCTATCCTCAAATGCTCTGCATGTCCTGCCTCAGTCCTTGAGTAGATTAAAATATCATCGATAAAAACTATCACACACTTGTCCAAGTACTTCTTAAATACTCTGTTCATTAAGTCCATGAAAGCCACTGGGGCGTTGGTTAATCCAAAGGACATTACCAAGAACTCATAGTGCCCATACCTGGTACGGAACGTTGTCTTGGAAATATCTTCGGGTTTAATCTTTAGTTGGTGATATCCAGTTCTCAGGTCAATCTTGGAAAAATAAATATCATCCTTTAGCTGGTCGAACAGATTGTCTATTCTAGGTAACGGGTACCTGTTCTTTATGGTTAGCTTGTTCAACTCTTGATAGTCGATGCACAGCCTCATGCTCCCATCCTTCTTCCTTACAAATAACACTGGTGCTCCCCACGGAGACACACTGGGTCTTATCATACCCTTATCCAAAAGTTCCTGCAATTGGGTAGCTAATTCCTTCATTTCTAATGGGGCTAACCGGTAAGGTGCTTTTGAAACTGGCGCCGTCCCTGGGGCCAACTCAATAGCAAATTCAATCACTCTATCGGGTGGTAATCCCGGAAGGTCTTGTGGGAATACGTCTTCAAATTTGTTGACTACCGGAATATCTTGTAAGTTGGGCACCTCCTTCTACGTGTTCCACCATATAGGCTAGGTAAGCCTCATTTCCTTTTCGTAGCATCCTTCTGGCCTGGGCCATAGTCAAAAATTTCTGCGTCTGCCTCTTTCCTCTAAATATAACTTCTTTCTTTCCTGGGATATTTAACTTAACTTTCTTCCCCTTACAGCCTATCTGAGCATCATTGCTAGATAGCCAGTCCATTCCCAAAATTACATCAAACTCCCCTAATTTAAAAGGAATCAGATCAACACTAAAAGATTGCTCCCCTATGCCTAACTCACAGGCGGGGTGAATCTGGTTAACAGGAATAATTTCATGATTGGCTATTTCTACTTGCAAGGGTTCTATCAAGGGTTCAGCCTTAAGTCTTAACTTACGCGCAAGGTCCTTTGATATAAAAGATTTAGTTGCTCCCGAATCAAATAAAACATTTGCACTGACTGAATTTAGAGAAAGGGTACCTGCTATCACATCTAAGTCTTTCATAGCATCCTGGACTGTTATGTTGAAAGTCCTCGCAGTAGGTGGCTTATTGGAGGCAGCCCTGCTGGCTCTTGAAGCTGCTGGTTTGTTCATTGGGCATTCCCTCTTCCAATGACCCGGGCGTCCACACTGATGACAAGTGGTGGTTGGAATGACGGCAGGGGTTGATGAAGGGCACTTAGTTGAATAGTGACCTTCCCGACCGCACTTAAAGCAGGTTACTGGCTTTCCTTTACACTCCCCAGTGTGTATCCTTCCACAAGTGTTACAGGCTGGTAATGGGGGTCGAGACTGGTTGGAATAGGACATTCTTGACTTTTGGCCGCTCTGGCTCACACTCACGCTCATTGGCCGCTTAAACCCAGTGTTCTTTCCCGGTAGGGACACTGCTCCTCGATTAAATCTGGTTGGGAAGCTCCTTCCTGCGGAACCTCCACCCATGCTCATACTTTTCCTCTTTATTCCCTTCTTCTCTCTTTCCTTCTGCATCTGTTCACTTCCGGCTTCTACAATTGTTGCATTTTGCACCAGAGTGGCATAATCCTTAAGCTCAAGGATTGCCACCCTATTCTGAATCCATGGTTTCAGTCCCTGCTGAAACCTCCTAGCTTTCTTTTCCTCGGTGCTCACAAATTCCGGCACAAACCTTGATAACTCAGTAAATTTTGCTTCGTACTCTGCTACAGATAAGTTATTCTGCTTTAGCTCCAGGAACTTGAGTTCCATCTGGTTTTCCATAAACCTCGAGAAATACTTTCCCAGAAACAACTGACTGAATCTCTCCCAGGTTATAATAGCATCTGTCTCCATGTTTTTCTTGGCCTCCCACCAGTAGTTGGCCTCTCCTTTCAGAAGGTAGGTAGCAAATACAGTCTTCTGTGCCTCATCGGTACTCAAAATCTCAAAGGATTTCTCCATTTCCTTTAACCATGCCCTTGCCTCAACTGGGTCGACTGATCCATGGAACTCAGGGGGCTTAAGGGACTTAAAAGCCCTGAAAGAGTTTGCCACAACATTGTTATTTCCTTGAGGGGCTGGGTTGGGTTGACGTTCCAAGTTCTGCCTTAGTAGTTGCATGAACTGGCCCATGGGATCCGTGCCTGGGTTTGGTACTGGTTGCTCAACCTCAGTTTTTCCTTCTTCAGCCTCTATCTCAAATCCCTCAACATCATATGTTTCATCTTCCTCTTCATACAAGGAGTCATCCTGTTCCACATAATCCTCATCTTCCTCTTCACTGTGTTCCTGGTTCCTATCGTCCTGGTTATGGCTTCCCTGGTCCTCAGATCCAGGGTTCGCCCTAGTTCCAATCTTTCTTGGCGGCATGATACTGATAATAATAAAAAAATTATTGGGAAAAATCAACGTTAGGTCACAATCATACTCAACATTGTGCCTTGCACAGCTCTTATAATGGGGAGAACGTATCTCGCAATTCTATTATATTATGACAGTTGTAATAAGAAGTGCAGTAATAATAATGATAAAAACAGTGATCTCGTCACTAAGGAACTGAACTGAAAGGAAACAAATATATACATAATGCGAGAAATACATAGTTTGATCTGGTCAAAAGTACAACAGTGCTACAGCCATCTGTCCCAAAAGTGATACACAAGAGTCTATCTGTCTAGTCAGAAAAAGGGATGCTATATACAAGTCAACTATCCCGGAAAATTGGCTCTTACTAAGGCCTCGACTAACTAGACAACTAGACTATCCCATCGTCAGTCCTGAATCACACACCGGAGCGGGTCAGCTCCCATACCCTTTCCATCGCACGACGGAAGATATAGTCGGCCTGCCGCCTGGAGATCCTACCATGCCTGTCCCCCTGGAGCGATCTGAGTCTCGCTCGGGACGTGAGCTCTATCCCCGTCAGCTCCCTCCTCAAGGATCGGGGTATAGCAACCCTAGTCTCATAAGCTCGGGTACGCCTACCCGCCCTCTCCGCATCCAACTCCCTCCTGGCCTCATCCAGCCGGGCCTCAGCAACAGCCACTCGGGTCCTCAGTACATCCTGAACATAGCCGTGGGTTAAAAAAGACTGCCTATGGGCAGGGTCGAGAGGTGGTGAATCCGAAGCCGCTGGAGGTGCCTCCTCGGTCTGCCTAGGCTCGGAAATATGGGCCTCTGAGCTGTCATCATAGGGGATCCAAGATAGTGGTGGAGGGGTAGGAGCTCTGACCACAGGGGGTGTGGGTAAAGGGGTACCAGTGTACACTACCATAGGTCCGACACGCTCCTCAGCTACTGGGACCTCATCCGGGTCCTCCTCATCTGAAATAACAATGACCTCTGTCTCTCACTCCTCTGAGGGGTCCTCATCATCCTCCTCCATCTCAGGCTCTCCGTGATCCTCGACATCTAGCAGTGCCTCATCATGCTCACGCTCGAACATCTCAAGGTCCTCTATCTCATGCGCCTACACATTAAACGAGCTAAGTTACTATCATGATAATTATAAGGGTTCCCGTAAGGGTTCCCGTAAGGGTTCCCGTAAGGGTTTTAACTGTCAGTGCTACTTTAAGTAGTCCGACCATGAACTTGGCAAGAGTTCTTATTATCTTTGTGAGTTTATTATTATATCGTCGCATCATCTCTGAGGTTTATAACGCTTGGCTCTGATACCAATTCTGTAACACCCCCAGATCCGGGATCAGGGATCCGGGTCGTCACGGTATTTCTTTCCACAATATCACTTCACTTAATTAATAATAATTAACCTTATGCTGTGACCCCATACTAACACACACCACAACCCGTTATAGTCTCAGAGATGAAATTGGAATAGGTACAAGTCTTTGAATCCACAATTTAAAAGTTATTACAACCCAAAATAATTACTTGATAAGTTTACAATTAATTGCCATTATCTGCCACAAGTTATAATTATACATAAATGAATTCCCAAAAGTAGAAGGTCTGATCAACAAATAGATCTACCTCTGCAGCTATAGCAGCTATGATCTCAACGGGAAGGCGCGGGGCGCTTCCCACGCTCTTGCGCTGGGTCTGCTTGAGTCTGACCATCTTTCCTAACTGTTGTTGTGTGATGAAGAAATAAAGCAAGAGTGAGCATTACAGCTCGCAAGATAATATATAGTATAAACAATAATGTAAGTATCTAAAAGGATAACTTACTAGAATCCTTTATCAAGTGCAAGATAATTACTTACTGGATATAAGTAAAAACAAGGGATGAAGTTACCAATTACTTCACTATACTTATATCATTTATAAAGCTACTTGAACTACCGCTGTTCAAAGTATAATGAGCTTTCAACATTTCATCACATAGATGAGACTACAAGATAAGATTTGAATAGATTAAATCTTTGAAGTATTATTGAAGGAAATGAAGTTATGATATACTTCATTAAGTTCCGATATATATCCATATATACATCTTCTTTATACATTTCCTGAAAACCTCTGTCATGTAAGGTATGAACAGAGTTTGTAACATCCAATAAATTTTTGGAAGGGAAAAGAATTGTGGCATAAACCCGATATCTTGCTGATCAGGCAAAGATACCAATAAGTAACCTTTTCTACTAGTAGATGGACGAATTCCCCACTGGTCATCACCCTGGTCGCAATAGGACCTTATGTTGGACTGCCACTCAGCCACTTACGCATTTGATGGACTCCCCCTAAGCCACTTATATTATCATGGATGCCCACTGAGCCCATGTTGCTTATGCCGACTCGATAGATGGACTTACTTCCCAAACGTTGGGTAAGTAATCAATTCATTTACCAAAACCACAATCTTGTTGCGAATATAAAATACACCATAGAGCCGGATCCCTCTGGTTTTAAGCGAGTATTTAAATCCCCTTTAAAAAGGAAGATCATAAATATATAAAAAAATTGAGTTTTGGGATCCGCTCTAACTTTTAAAAATCATTTTAAGGACTCGAAAGCACTTTAAAGAGTGTTTGGAGTAATGCTGACTTAATAAAGTAAATCAGTCCCAATATATTAGAAAATATCTGAATATTATTATTTAAATAATATTCCTATAAAGTATAATCTTTATACAAATAATTGAAGTAGAAGTTGTAAAACTTATACTTGAAATGAGTATTAAATAACCAAAGATATACTTATACGAAAGTACTATCTTTATTTGAATAATCAAAAAAAATAAGTTTGATTATCGACACCTTATTCTTTAATAAAATAAAGAACATATCTCAGCAAATAATCGGAGTCATAGGTCCTCAAATGAATATTCAAATAATATTTATTAAATAATATAAACTGAGTCATAATCCCTCGAATGAATATTCAAATAATATTCAATTAATAAAATAAACTGAGTCATAAGCCCTCGAATGAATATTCGAAATAATATTCATTAAATAAAATAAAAGGAGTCATAAGTCCTCGAATGAATATTCAAGTAATATTCATTAAATAATATAAAGTTATCGAATAAACCTTATTCGATTAATAGTTTTAAAAACTATTCATATATATATATATATTATACTCGGGAGCCTCGCCTCCCGGTTTTAGAAAAAGTTCACCTTTTGATCCCCTATACTAAGGGTATACGCAAATACCGCTTATCTCTAGCATAGGTATTATGAAACAAATAAGCATTTGAACCAACAGATATATAAATCAAGAATACGAAACATGCATGCATATATACCATATCACAAGCTGCAATATATCGCAAGAATTTGCTAATAACAAATATGCATTTATCACAAGATCATGCATATACACGTATACATCACAACAACAGTATAACGGGTAGAAAACTTGCCTGAGCGACTGGGGGTTACAAATGGCTTGGGACGAGTCTGATAACCTATAAACAACATATAAGTTGGAATTAAACCGAAGTCACTTGTAAATCTATACTTTAACCAAATTAGACTCTAACGCTCGCTTTGCGCTTACTGATTCTCTTAAGTCGCTCGAGTACCCTCGGCTCCACCATTTTTACTAAATTAACCATTATGAGTTTTAAGGCGATTCTTTCGTGAGCGTCTTATCAACTGCCTATTACACTTTACATAAATGTTTCATACTCCAATTAGTCCTTTAAGGTCTTTAACCTATGTTTCAAAGTAAGGCGAGGGGTAATGGTTCGTTCACGAAACGTCGTTACTTAAAACGGCCGTTTCTCCTAAACCGTACATCGGAATCAAACGAACCACATATCAAAACGAACCTCGTAACATGAACTATCTAATCATGGCAATGGTAAAAATCTATCAGGGAGTTCTCGGGTTCTAATGTTATGAACAAAAGCAGTCTAAAGTAAATCGGACATTACGACGGCTATGTTTACGCGATTTCCCAAATTTAAAACACTCCAATTCATATCAATCCAACTACCAATAAATAACAACTCAAGATACACATCAATGCCACTGATTTTAGTCATAATAAGCTCAAGGATCTCAATCCAATCATATATTATAACATCTCCAAATTCAACTAAACTACTTAACAATTAAGCTGGAATCATGCTTAACATTCAATTTACTACTCATCCACCCAAACCATCTCCAAACTTCAACATTCAAACTTATTACTAAAGGGTGAGAAGATTTATACCTTTCTTGGAGGGTGGAAAGTTACAAGGGAGCCTCAAAGAACCTTGATCTATCCTTATATAACCTTGATCTTGCAAATGAAATCAAGAAACACAAAGTTAAAAATTTGAAAACACTATTCACCCTAATATTTGGTGAATTAATTAGCTATGAAAATCATGAAATCTTGAGCTTAAACTTATGGCTCATCTAAGCTATGAATTATGGAAGCTAAAGAAACAAACCTCTTGATTTTTGAAGGTGTGTAGCTAGGGTTTTGAAATTTTCTTCCTTGGTTTAAGAAGAAAAGCCGAGAGCAAGATGAAGAAAATGAAATGATCTTTGTGTTTTGGGTGAAATGATTGTTGGTTGGTTGTTTTTAGCTTGATTTTGGTTAATTACCTTTTTAACCATGAACTTTGTGTGGTTTTAAATCAACCACACCTCCTTCCCCCTCATGCCATGCTTATGTCACATTGTTATGTCATCATCCCTTACTTGCCCTCTTCTCATTGGTTGGATGACATCATCCCCTCTAATCTCTTTGATTAGCTTCTAATTGTTTGCCTAATGACCGCTGATCTGTTATACGGTTCGCTTATCTTTCGTTCTCGTTTCTCGTTTGAGGGATCATACCCGGGATCTTATTACTTGAGTCTTCTTAACCTTTCTCAATACATTAGATTCATTTTATGATCCTCTCTTATAATCCTTTAATTTATATCCTTTTTATCATGTTACCTTATACTCAATTCTTTCTGTATCTGGTGGATTTTCGGGAAAAATCAAAGTGTTCGGATTTGGATTTTGACGATCTTTACATACACTTATATACCATATAGAGTACTAATAAAATCTCAGAATATCCATATAAAAGCCCCTACATAGTGTGGCATGAAAATTTTTTTGTTCAGCAAAAACACTATTAATAACGGTTACAAAAAGTTCAAAATTTTGGGGGTTATTACAGTGACTAAAGTCACAGTTTTACTCACAGATTGCTCTGTGGTTATGGCTAGTTATTATTCCATACTAGTGGTGGGAACCTCCAATTGAATTGGAGGGGATTTGACCGGGTTACTACCATGTGCACCAGTCCCAAACCCTTATGTGTCTTGCACTACACTATCACTTGAATGTGCTATACTTGCCTCCCCTATGACAGGATCATAGACAATTGTAATCCTAGCATCAACTACCAAAGCAATCTCTGCTAGGATTTTGAGGGGAGTTGTTCCTACATGAGGAACCTCCAATTGAATTGGAGAGGATTTAGGTAGCTCCCCCTCAGGAGTACTACCCCCAAACCTTACAGTCTGAAAAGACTGATTTACACATGAAGGTGCATTTGGTATCTCCATGGGGTCTTCAGTGAAAACTGATGAATCCCCCATGTTTTTGATGGTATCATCAAGGTCTACCCCAGCTAGTAGCCTCTCACCATCTAAATGAGGTGTCTGGGTGGTAAGCAAGGTTTCTAGAGCCAAGTCACTTTATTTTTCTTGTACTTGAGAATTAGATTCAAGTGTAGTTGGAAGAGAAGATATTTTAGATATGAGAGATTGTTGCTCAGGTGTGAGTGTTGGCATCTCCCCCTCAATGGATGAGGGAGCTTCAAAAGATGTGCCCTCACAGTGTATGCCATCCTTGTTTCTCCTACCATACACTTGAATTTCTTCATGTGCAGGCTGTGTAGACTCACTACTAGGTGCTTTTACAACTGTATCCTGTTAGGAGGATATAGAGGTGGCTGGAGTGGTCAGCTCAGTTTTCTTACTTCTTTTGGATCTCTCGACCAAAGGTGACTCAGCTTCTGCTACATCCTGACCACTCTCAGCTATAACTGCTAGGGTTACCCTCTTTCTCTTCTTTTTACTCACCTCATCCTTTTGAGAAGATGAGGTGGTTGGTTTCCTAACTTCTAGAGGTTTTGAAAGAATGGTTGCAGCTTGGGAAGATCCCTATGGGTGTTCCTGTATTTGTACTTCCACAGGTTCAGGGATCATAGTTGTGCTAGATTGTATGTTGATCTCATGTCAGGTATAGGGTAAGGTTAAGTCCTAAACCTCTCCAATATGAATGGAGTGATTTTCAGACTTACATTTACCTTATTCTTTGTAGTAAGTGAGCCAAATATTATTTTGGACACTTGCTTATAATTGCCTATTTTTGTGCTATCTATACCATTCAATAAGTGTATGTCTGCTACTTTATGATTTAAAGTGGACATAATAAATCTAGAAAAGAAAATTTCCTTACCTCTAGCTGACAAGGTCATTGTTAGCCTGGTTGTAAGTTCTTCCAGGATTAACAGACCAACATTCAAGTGTCTATTGTGGGAAATTGAATACACCAGCTTTTGCACAACACTTGAAATATTGCCATACCCTATTTTCCTGCAAGTGAAGGCATTTACCACAGAATCAAAGATAAAGGACCACTCCTTCATTATATTAGTCATGTTTAAGCTTGACAGGTTGATTCTTCCATCATAATTGATGAAGTCCATAAACTCAGTCAGCTCATCAGAAGTTGGTACCTCCATCAGATTTTCAGTTGGCAGCCCCAAGGCTCTATTCACATATTGGTCATTGAACTCTATCAGTTGGCCTCCAATTGTGCATGTCACCACCATAGAAAGAGAGTTGTCATTCATATCAGTCCTCACTACTGTTGTAGTCCGGAATTCATGCAGCACATCTAGATGCAGGACTGGATTTACATTCAAAGCTCCTGCAAGATAAGACTTAACCAAACAAACCCCTTGAAACTGTCAGGAGCTTGGTTTGCATCAGTAAAAGCGAGGTAATTGGTTCCTTTCTCTGGAATAGAGGCTCTTGCAACATTGAGTGCTATCGTTGATTGATGAGAATGAATGGGTAAGAAATTTTTTTGAGAAAGGAGTAAAACTGAGAGAGAAATCGGTTTTTGCTTGAAAGGCTAGGTCACTTGAGATCTCGAAAATTGTAAGTATGTATATGTATCGAGAAGCCTGGTTATTTATAGTAAAAGCAAATGACTTGTCGAGAACTCAAAAATAGACGTTTGGAATTTGTCTATCAGGAAGTCATTTTAGGAAATGAAAGACATATCGAGAAGTCATTTTAAATTACTCTTATAGAGAACTAAAAGTTGACTTATCGAGATGTCAAATAAATACCCAGTTTGTCCCAAAATGGACTGAATTAATTCCAAGTTTTATTTGAATAAATTCAAAATAAAATTAGAATAAATTTTCCAAAAGTATTTTACCAAAATAATTTATTAAATTAAATTATTTCAGTTCTGAGTTATTGATAAGTCAAAAATTGTACTTGTAGAGAACTCTGTGAAAGAACACTACTAGAGAACTCTACAAGGACTTATCGATAAGTCATGTTTAAGCCTATCGAGAAGTCACTTGAGAAGTCAGTAAATTGACTTGTCGAGAACTCACTCGAGAAGTCCTAAAATGACTTGTCGAGAAGTCAATTAGACTTATCGAGAACTCAGTTCTCTATATACTTTTGACCATTGTAATTCTGCCTTGTGTTAATTTTAAATATTAAGGATGTAAATTAACAGTTGAGCAGTTTACTTAGAATTTGAAAAATTCCAAGTTGAATTTTGAATTTTGAAAAATAAATATGCAGAGATTTCTGAAATATTTATAATTCATATTTCAGTTAATTTCCAATTTAAATCAAATAAAGATTGATTTATTAGAAATTAATCTGCTGCAAAACATTACCTGAGTTCTTACCTTAGGATGAAGAATTAAGCATTCCAATTTCACCTACAAGTCTAGTGAAAGTTGCTTCATCCAAAGGTTTAGTAAAATTGCCAGCTAATTGTTTTTCTGTTGGAACAAAAATGAGCTCAGTGGTACCATTTGTAACATATTCTCTAATAAAATGGTACCTTATATCAATGTGCTTTGTTCTAGAATGATTAACTGGATTAGCCACTGTAGATATAGCACTAGTATTGTCATACATGATAGGAATTTTGTGTAACATTAGGCCATAATCCATTAGCTGATTTCTAATCCAAAGCACTTGAGCACAATAACTTCCGGGATACAAGTCTTTGTCCAAGAAATTGACAGCTTCCACTAGTACTCTTTCTATCAACCCTGCATCCAACAAAATCTGCATCTATGTAACCAACAGCTTCAAAACCAGTTCCCTTAGGATACCATAATCCCAAGTTTGGAGTTCTCTTCAAATATCTGAAAATCCTCTTTACAGCCATCAAATGTGATTCTTTTGGATTGACTTGAAATCGTGCACATAGACATGTTGCAAACATGATGTCTGTTCTACTTGCTGTTAAATAAAGCAATGATCCAATCATCCCTTTATAACTTGAGATATCTACACTCTTGCCCTTTTTATCTTTATCCAACTTTGTTGTAGTAGACATAGGTGTAGATGCAGGTGAACAATCAACCATACCAAACTTTTTCAATCAATCCTTGACATACTTAGTTTGGCTGATGAAGATACCATCACTTCATTGACTGACTTGAAGTCCAAGAAAGTAACTCAGTTCCCCCATCATACTCATTTCATATTCGATTTACATAAGCTTGGAGAATCTTTGGCAAAACTTCTCATTTGTAGAACCAAAGATGATATCATCCACATAGATCTGAACTAGGATCATATCCTCACCATGTTTCTTGTAGAAGAGAGTCTTGTCTATAGTACCTCTAGTAAAACCATGCTTCAGTAGGAATTCTGACAGTATGTCATACCAAGCTGTAGGTGCCTGTTTTAGTCCATATAGAGCCTTGAGTAACTTGTACACAAAATTTGGAAATTCTGGATCTTCAAAGCCAGGTGGTTGTTGCACATAAACCTCTTCTTCTAGCTCACCATTCAGGAAGGCACTCTTGACATCCATTTGATACACTTTAAATTTTGAGTGTGCAACAAATGCTAGAAAAATCCTTATTGCTTCAAGTCTTGCAATTGGAGCAAAAGTTTCATCATAATCAATTCCTTCTTCTTGTGAGTAGCCTTTTGCAACCAACCTTACTTTATTTTTGGTAACTATACCATTTTCATCCATCCTGTTCCCGAACACCCATTTTGCTCCAATAATGCTTCTATTCTTTGGTGCAAGAACCAATTCTCAAACTTTATTTCTTTCAAACTGATTCAGCTCTTCCTGTATGGCAGATATTCAATCAGGATCCAATAGAGCTTCATCAATTTTCTTAGGCTCTACTTGAGACAGAATATATGCATGTAGGCACTCATTAGCAGTTGCACTTCTAGTCCCCACACCAATAATAGGATCACCAATTATTGCTTCTCTAGTGTGACTTCTATCCCACTTTCTTGTATGAGTTTGTTGACTTGTGCCTTCATTATTTTCTTCATTACTGGTATGACTGCTAGATCCTTCTTCTATTTCTCCCCCTGAGTTTGTGCTATCAAATTCAGATGTTTGAGATGAGCTTCCATTTCCATGATTTTCTTGTTCAGTAGACTCTTCATTTGTCTTCTATTGTGCATCAACTTCATCTTCCCCATCAGAATCACTATCAATGTTGAGGTTTTCAAATACAAGGGCTTCAGCTTCATTTCATCAAGGCATTCCAAGCCTGGACACTTGTCATCATCCAAAGTCACATATGTGCTTTCCATAATCTTCTTTTGATCTATTACATAAACTTTGTAGGCTGTTCTTTCCAATGAATATCCCAGAAAAATTGCTTCAAAGACTTTTGAGTCAAATTTTCCTACATATTCAGAGTTGTCTTTCAAAATATAGCACTTGCTTCCAAACACATGAAGATGCTTTACAGTAGGCTTTCTCTTAGACATGATTGATTAAGGTGATTTGCCATGTGCCTTGTTAATGATATATCTGTTCTGAGTGTAACATGCAGTGTTAACAGACTCTTCCCAGATACTTGTTGGCAACTTGGCATCTTGCAGCATTGTTCTAGCAGCTTCAACAAATGTTCTATTCTTTCTTTCAACTACTCCATTTTGTTGAGGTGTTCTAGCAGCTGAGAATTCTTGAATAATGCCTTTACTTTTACAGAATTCACTCAATGTTGCATTTCTGAATTCTGTTACATTATCACTTCTCAATCTTTTTACATAATTATGATATTCAGCCTGTTTTTTTATCTTCTTGATGTACTCAATTATGATGTGTGGAGTTTCATCTTTAGAGTGCATGAACTCTACCCAAGTGTATCTTGAGAAATCATCAATCATCACAAGTGCATATTTGTTTCTTGAAATTGATAAGACATTTACTGGCTCAAACAAGTCCATATGAATAAGTTGCAATGGTGCACTTATAGAATTCACATTTTTGACTTGTGACTTGATCTTTTCATTTTTTCTTTCTGACAATCTTCGCAAACTTCAACTTGAGCAAACTCCAATTTAAGCATATCTCTTACTAACTCATTTTTTGACCAAGGTGTTAATTGTCTTGAAATTCAAGTGAGACAGTTTCTTATGCCATAACTTGCTTTGTTCTTCTGATGCCTTGGTGTAGAAGCAACAAATTCCATCCTTATTTGTTGAGTCCAAGTCTGCAACAAATAAGCTCCCTTTCCTTACTCCTTTCAGAGCAACTTTACCAGTTTTCTTGCTGATAAAAGTGCATTCTTCATTGTTAAATAAAACTTTAAAGCCTTTGTTTGTAAATTGGCTAACACTGAAAAGATTCACTTGAAGACCAACTACCAGTGCTACATCATTAATGACAAGATTTTCTGAAATAATCTTGCCATATCCCATTGTGAATCCTTTGTTGTTGTCTCCAAAGGTCACCAAAGGACTAGCTTTCTCCTCAAACTGTGATAGCAGGGTTTTATTACCTGTCATATGCCTGGAACATCTACTATCTATGATCTAGATGACTTTCTTCACTTTGCCCTGCACATAATGAGTTTTAAGTGTGTTTAACAACCCAAGCAATGTTGGGTACTTTCTTCTTGTTAACTGATTTAGCAGAAGTAAAATGAGTAGATTCAGATAAAATAGAGTTCATTGACTGTTGAGCATTTTCCCTTTTTGTTGTAGACCCAATTCTTGTTTCTTTGAGGTCTACTCTCAGTTTGTGACAACTTTCCATTACTTTTAAGTTGCAAGGAATGCAGTCAAACTTGTCACAGAAGGAGTAGGGATCATTTGCATTTACTTCATTGTATTTGTAGGCTCCTTCAGTTGGCTTACTAACTGCCTTTTTACAAAGGTGAGTTAGGTGATTCACGGAACCATATTTTTCACATTTCTTTCTTGGAGCATCTGCAACATAAGCAAAATTGTTGCTTTTGTTTATCCCTATTTTCCCATTTTTATTTTTCTTTTTCTTTCTTGCATATTCAGTTTTGGTTTCTTTAACAGGTGTCTTGGGGCTTTGTTTTTCCATAAGCTTCTCTTCAGTATTGAAAGACTGAGTTGATTCTGCAGTTTTCTTCTCTTTGTCTTCATCAGCAATTTTTTACTTGATAATCAATTCTTCTTCACTGAAGTTGACTTCACATGCCTTGAACATGGGTGATACAACCTTTTTCAGCATAGCTGGAATATTTTCATTACCTGTTGCTTTTCCTTTGTCACATATCTCTTTCTTCTTGCTGTTCAAGGCATAATAGTCAAGACCAATAGCAATATTTGCACATGGTTTGTTTTTCTCATGGTATTATCCAACTAACTCAGATGCATGTCTAAAATACTTCAACTTCACCTCATTCTTTTCAAGCTTCTCCCTTAGCACTGCTTCAATTTCATTGGCACATTTGAGCTTGTTCTTGAGATAAGCATTCTCTTGTTTTACAGCTTCAAGCTCCACCAACAACAATTCAGTTTCTTGCTTCTCACTTTCAAGCTTCTCATTTATCTTTGTCAGTCTGCTCACTTCTTCATTAGCAGCAACCATGCTTGTGCGAATGTGAAACATTTATGTGCTCATCTTCTCTACAGCTTCCATATATTGACTCGCATTTAAATCAGTGGTGGTAAGAGTTGCTACATGTGATTTAGATGAGGATGATTCTCCTTGCTCCAAGGCCATGAGTGCATAATTTCCAAATTCTTCATCTTCATCATTTTCAGAGTCATCCCAACTTTTTCCCTTTACAATATAAGCTTTGCTTTGTTGTTTCTTCAGAAGAGCTTCATACTTTGCTTCTAGTTCAAGATAAGCTTTGTCTTTCTTTGCTTTCTGGGGTTTCCTGCATTCTGTAGAAAAATGGCCTATTTCATCACAATTAAAGCACCTTACTTAGATCTGTCAACAGATCCAGTTTTGTAACCATTCTTGTTGTCAGAAGTGTACTTCCCTTTTCCTTTCAAGCTACTGTCTTTGTAGAAAGACTGTCCTTTACCCTTGAAGTATCTTGGCTTCTTTACTCTAATGTTAAAGGATTTTCTAGCCAAATAGGCCATTGACTGATCTAGCTCATCCAGTTCATCAAGAGTGTAGAACTCATCTTCTTCCAATTCCATAATGACTTGTTCATGTGAATCATTTGTTATTTGCTCACTTGTTGAGCCAACTGAGTTTGAGATCTTGGCTCATCATTTGATGTTTGGCTTTCATTGACAATTAAAGCACTTGAGCCATCTACAACATGTCCTTGACCAGATCTCAATGATTTCCTTTGAATCATTTCTAGTTCATATGTTTTGAGAATTCCATATAGAACTTCCAGTGTTATTCTGCTCAAGTCTCTCCCTTCCCTGATTGTTGAGATTTTCTGTTCCAAATGATCAGGGAGAGTAAACAAGAACTTTAAGTTCACCTCTTCAGCTTCATAATATTTGTTATAGAGCTGCAAGTCATTTATCAGCATGTTGAACCTTTCAAACACATATGTTATACTTTCCTTTGGTTTAGCCATGAAACCCTCATACTGTGAAATCAGTATCCTTCTCTGATTTGATCTAACTTCCTCAGTTCCCTCACGGAGTATTTTAATCTTTTTCCATATTTGCTTGGCAGTGTCACAGTTGACAATGTTGTTGTACATCATATTGTCAAGTGACTCAATCAATATCAATTGCAAGCCACTATCCAGGGAAACTTAGAAGGGTCAGTATACTTAGAAAGGTCTTTTGGAGCATAATGAGCTGGAATGACCATATCACCATCTGTTGATTCTTCAACTCTAACCATATGAGTGAAAGGCCCATTTTTGAGAATCTGAATATAGAGTGGATTGGCCATCCTGACAAATAGTAATATTTTCTTTTTCCAAAGAGTATAGTTATCTTTGTCAAAGGTAGGAATTTTGATGCTACTGATTTTCTGTGTATTCATTCTTCCAAGATCTTAAATCTGTTTACTTTCAGATTTTACTCTAATACCACTTGTTAGGAAATGAATAACACACATAGGGGGGTTGAATGTGTTTTACTGTTCTTAAGCTTTTCTTTGAATCTTTTATGGTTGAATAAAGTAAATTAAATCTTGTAGTGAAAGTGCGTTCATGCAGAAATTAAACTTGCAAGAATAGAGAACATAGAACTTCAAAACTCACTTAATTTTATATTAAAATTAAGAATATTTTGCTATAAAATTTTTAGGCTCTTTGTTGATAAAGAGCTTAGCTTCTTCTTGAGAGAGATACAAGATTTTCTATATAAAATTGTTACAACTAACAAAAGACCAGTGTTAACTTTATAACTCAGTTAGCTACTAGTTTACACAGTGTATAATAAGACATGTTATTAACCTTTACTAAACTGTCACTTGTCATTTCCATTTTAGGAAAAGTGAATCTTCTATTTCTGGCTTAACATATCTTTAGCATCATGTGATTATCTTGATCTTCCTTTGTCAGTTAATCTTCACCATTGATCTTGCACATCCTTCAAGCTGCTTTTTGTAGACTTGTCAATCCAGCTGGTTGGATTGTTCGTTAATTGTATATCTTGGATATTGAATCGGTCTGCATTTTGTACTTTGAGATTTTACCTCGAGATCTTCATTTGGTCTATAGAGAACTGGACATCTCGATAAGTATGTTGGCTTATCAAGATCTCTAATACTCCATAGTAAATTTGACTTGTAGAGGTCTCTGAGTTCTCTATAAGAGAATTTAGCTTGTAGAGATCTTTAGTCTTCATATCTTCACTCTGACTTATCAATATCTCTGAGTTCTCTAGTGGCTTATTGACTTATCGATAACTCAGAGTTCTCTAGTCAACTTTGACTTGTCGATAACTCAGAGTTCTCTAATGAATTTTGGCTTATCGATATCTCTGAGTTCTCTAGTGGAATTTGACTTATCGATAACTAAGAGTTCTCTAATGAATATTGACTTGTCGATAACTCTGAGTTCTCTAGTGAAGAAATAACTTGTCGATATCTCCAATCTTCATGTCTTCAATTTGGCTTGTCAATATATCTGAGAGTTCTCTAGTATCTTTCCTGACTTCTCGATAAGTCATTTGGAGTTCTCGAGTGACTTCTCTATAAAACTGAATTTGTGACTTGTAGAGATCTTGACATTGAATATTTTTCCTAAAACAGATTTATTCAACTCCAAAATTCTTCATAATTCTTCTGAGGCATGATCTTCTTGATCTTCTTCCAGATAGAATTATTAGGTTTGACACTGTTTATAGAAAAAGACTCCAGTTTGCTCCTTTGACATTTTTACAGACTTTAAGTTTTACAAGTACAAAATATAAATTAAGATAACAATACAACTTACTTAGGGTTGACAAATTGTCTTAATCTTGTTAAAGTACAGGCATGTCTTGCACAACATTATCATAAATTACGTATCATAATACAAAATTATCAATATTTGAACCGTATAAGAACAATACTCTAATTTTAGTTTAGAATGTTATTCTTAGAAGTAGACAATTTTTCGATAACATGTCTACTACTACAAACCAAAATTTATAAACGTTCGAGCAAGTTTGGAGAATTATATCGTATTTTGTCTCTTATGCATATATATATATATATATATATAATACCAATTATAATGAGTCGCTTACTTAAAACATCCTTTGAATACTTTTTCATTTTTATTTAAAAAGTTTCAAAATAAATCTGTCAAAATACTATGTAAAATAACTTTACATTAGATCTATTAATTTCAAATTTCAAATAAATATTGTAGCAACCTCTAATTTAAATGGCTAGGGTTGAATAAATATCATTTAACAATATCTTAATTTATTATTATGATAATAATTATTTATTTTGTAGTCATGATTTTCTCTCACCTCGACTTTCAGTTTACCGTCTCAATTTGTAATAATTTATCATAATAAAATCTAGGTTTTGTCATAATAATTTTTAATATAATTAGAGTTTAACATTTTTTATTATAAAAGTTTTTTACCGTCACTTTCGATGGTACGTCGTCTTTTAATTTAACAATGTCTAAATTTTTTATAGCTTGATTTTAATTTATTTTTTGTACTTTTGTTATTAAGGTCTATAGGTGTCGTCTTCGACTAGAGATGCACAAAAAATTTGGACCCAAAAATCTGGCCCGGCCCGGTTAAAATCCTGGGCTTCGGCCCGACCCGGTCTTTGGCCCGGCCCGACTCGACTAAAAAATCGAAAAAACCTGGTTAAAATCTGATTATTTTAGTATATTTTCTTATATATTTATGAATTTACATTTACTATAAATATAAATAATACTTTAAACACATATATATTTACATATTCGTTATTAATAATATTATTAATATACTTTATTGAAGAATTAATGAAAGAAGATATAGTAAGCACACTATTTATATTTGGATAACAGTGATAAAACATATTATTCTATAAACATGTTTATTTTTTTCCAAACTTAAATATTTTCAACGAAGTAATGTTTTTTAAAAAATATTTCATGCAAACTAATATATTTTTACGATGATCTAGTTGCTAACATATGTAGTCATCGGAATATTTAATAAAACTCGATCTCATTTAAATTAGAAAAATGTCCGGCCCGATCTGATCCGACCCGAAAAAAAGCCCGATGAGACCCGTTTCGAGGGTCCAAACGGGCTCTGACATTTTCCGAAAATCCTGCCCGGTCAAAATCAAAGCCCGGAAAGTCCGTCCCGATCAAAACCAGAGCTTTTTAAGGCACGGTCAAAACCCGGCCCGGTGGGCCTTTTGAGCATCTCTATCTTCGACGCTATATCGATTTTTAATTAATGTCGCAATTTATAATAAATTTATTTTAATTCATATTTAATTTTTATTATGAATTTTTTTCTACATCGCTTAAGATTATACCTCGACTTTTAACTTAATAATTTGTAATAATTTGATTATAATTAAAGTTTAGTTTTTATCAGGAAGGTGATAAGGTTTATCTGTATTTTCTTGAACGACACTTTAACTTTTAATTTGACGTCTCAATTTCTAATTTAAATAGTTTTAAATTGAAATATTTTATAGAATAATAATTGTTTTATATTTAAAAATTGAAATATTATTATATTTTATTAAGAAGAAATATTAATTTTAAGAAATTTCTAGGCCAGAGGTTAAAATCTATCAAATACATGTAATGCTTAAAAAATAAATTCAAACCTCAAAATAGAGGAAGCGCCACCTTAATATTTGTGGTATACTGGTATAAGGTTAAAAGCTCAAGTGGAGTCATACTTTCTACTTCAGAAGCTAAATACTTTATATATAACCACTTTTGGGAAGTGTAACGATCTTATTTTTTGCTATCCCCAGGGACCAGGGTTTTAGAGCAAACTGCGTACATCTACTTTATTTTGTTTAAAGTATATGACTTGAGTTATATCCAGTTTCCCACAAGTATTTGATGCACTGCATAATAATATCATTTGTGCTTTGGGCCCTCAGCATCCCTTCAATACCTAAAAAATATAAATGTAGAATATAAAACTTCGAATTTAAACATCTTAAACCATATGAATCAACAATTGAAACTAATGTATTCAATGTACTGTAACCTAATAATGGCACAATTAAGAGAAAAGCTTTCTAGCCTTTATTAAGTCACTTTCATATTTTATTGTACTATCATTCTAAATTTTTGAGTCAAACTTCCGGATGCATCAATTAAAAACCGTAAAATGATCCAAAATGTCACTTTTTTGAAAATAATGACCCGAAATATCACTTTATAACCGCACTTCATTTACTGTTTTATATTATTTTTTTTAAATGTAAAACGGTACATAGTTTACCATTTTGATACTTTATTATTATTTTTTTTAATGTGCAAAAAAGTTGAAATAGCATGTTGGCTCAGAACGGTACATCATATAGCGTTTTGTACCAAAATGAACTTTGTCTACCGTTTTGCACATAAAAAAAATTCAAAATGCCAAAATCGCTACACGAAGTACCGTTTCAGGTTTTTTGCATAAACGATACACGATGTACCGTTTTGAAGTGACATTTAGGGCCATTTTCAACCCCAAAATGACATTTAGGGCCACCACCCTCAATTTTTAGCCCTATCCTGCTAATTTTTCTTTCTTCATTTTCTCTCTGAACTTTTTGTAACAACAGAATAAATGAAAGGTGAACTCTTCCTAACAGAATAAGCAAGCAATTGGTTTTACCAAAGCCACGTAATTAAAAAGGTGAACGATCCAAATAACGAAATCCTAAATCCTAACAGCGCACAACTCTTCATCCAAAACTCCATAAATTTTTTCATAATGCATTTTTGACTACCATTGGTCCAGCAGCATAGCATCAAGTATTGTTACAATAAAAATATTTTATTAACTATACATACAACTTAAACCTGTCAGATGTAGGTTATCGGATCTGGTTCCTAATATAACAAACATGTCTGGCAACAAGAGCTGAGATACAAAAACTGACACTACGTCATCTTAAAGAAAAGCAATATAGTGCTCGACTATCTGGCAACCAAACTTTAACAATTTGCTTTTAGATTCAAGAAGTAACTCCGTATGGAAGGATAGCAGCAGCCACAATCCTGCCTTCCTCATTCAGTATGTTATACGTTGATGCAGCATTTTTCTGAAATTAGATAAAAAATGGGTTGCAGCTCATACTAGGTGAACTTGTAATATTGCCACGAGATAATCAGAATTCAGTAAAGTGTGATAAATTAGCAGGAAAAAAAAATTCTAGTGCTAGAAGAAAAAGGGTTTGACCATGTTGAGTTGCAGATAAAATCTGCTTATCCACTTTATATAAACACTTAAACCTCTATAAATTAATAATCCTGGGACTGACAAATTTTTTTAATCTATCAAGGATATATATACAGTATCACTATTATGTTGGGAGTTGGGACTGAAAACATACATTTAGAATACTAATTTATCGCGGGTTATTAGTTTACCAAGGTTTTACTTTATAAACGAAATTAATTTTCTAATCTTGTTTACCTTTAACCGCAAAGGATCCTCATAAAGGCAGTACAAGTAACGGTGTTCATTTTTTAATATCATGTTCACATTTAACTGCAACAGTTTCAATACTTGGAAAAAGAAATATATAGCACTTGATCACACCTGATATAATAAAAACCAAAGAAATGTATATATAAAGGCAAATGATCAAATAGAAACCACTGAAATAGAAACTTAAATCGAAACCAAGAGAAACAACCCCTATATGACATCATCCACCCCCTAGCTAGGGATGTAATTCGAGTCGGGCGGCTCGCGAGCGCACCCGGCTCGAACTCGTTTAAGTGGGCTCGATTCGGCTTGTTTAGTTAAACGAGCCGAGTTCGGGTAGAAGTTCCGGCTCGTTTAATTACCCGAGTCTCGACTCGACTCGTGAAATTAAACGAGCCGAGTTCGGGTAGAGTTTTTGGCTCGATTAAGTGTAAAATTAAATAAGCCGGCTCGCCCGACTCGTTAAAACCGGCCCGCTCGTTTAGCTAAACGGGCCGGCTCGACTCGATTCGACTCGTGAAATTAAACGAGTCGAGTTCGGGTAAGGGTTTAGGCTCGATTAGTTAAACGAGCCGGCCCGGCTCGTCTCAATTAATCTCGGCTCGAATTATGCCCGACTCGAAACTCGGCTCGCTCGGCCCGAATTACGGCCCTACCCCTAGCACATCACCCACCTCATTGATCACATAACCTATCCGGAGCCTACTTCCGGCCCTCCAAAATCCACCCCGGGCCCACTAGGCCTCACCAAGGCTCGAATCATAATCCTATATGGCCCCAGACATGCAAAATAGACCCCAATGGGCCCTAGTAGGCCCCCACCCTGGCCCACTAGGCCCCCACCCTGGCCCACTAGGCCCCTCCCCGGTCCCAACCTAAGCTTGCCAAGGCCCAATCTTGGGGCCCACCCTCGGGCCCAACTACCATTCCTATCATCCTAAAAGGTTAAGTTTCCATTTAGTTTCTATTTTAGTGTTTCTATTAGAGTAGCCCTCTATATAATATATATATATATATATATATATATTATATATGCTTAATAAGTCGTTTTATAGTGATATATACCGAATCAATTGCTTCCAATTTCATGCCCGTAGACCGAATAAACTTCCGCAACTCGGGATTCACTTGCTGTATATATCTCCCACACCCAAGAATCAGAATTTCTGGAATAAAACAAGGGGCATAAGCTGAATGATGGACACTATGCAAATTACTAGTAAAATAATAAAAACTACTGATACTGATTGACATGCACACCTAAGGTGATTCATTCTTGTGCTTTCTTGGTTGCAATAGAAATCTTAAAGAAAGAGGACTTGCATAGTAATTTAGTAAAACATTACGGAGTTAAATCTAACCTGGTATGGGTCGCACCGTCTGGAAGATAGAGAGGCTGCATGACAAGAACATGTAATATGAGAAAGCAAAATATTCTAGCAACAAAAACAAGATTTGGCACTGGCTAACCACTTGCATATGATTAAGTGGTTCACGCAAAATATGCAACTTGAATACTATAAACAACCCGTAAGGACATACATTGCCATTCCTCCTATTGGAAGGAATGCAATGCACTGAACAGTGAAATGATTAAGGAAGAAGCGGAAAAAAGTGGAATTTTATACATGCACTTGGATGCTCAATAAATCTTGACCCCTAGACTGAAAAATTTTCAAAATGGTTATCACATAACTCAATAGCTTCTACCAAGATGGGTATGAGCCCACGCTTTGAGCCAGATTTGACTCCTTAACGGAAGGGGAGATTTAAAAAAAATGCTATCTTCAGTAGAAATCGTGTAGGAAAACTAAATGTTTGTCCCGAAATATCGAATGCTTCATGGATAAATAATGATATAGTTGTCCGATTGATAGTATTGTATAACTTTGTAAACATCTATTGGGTGCACCAATGCTGTTCAATGAAATAAATTTACTACAAAAGTGCCCTTCTAGCCTTCAAGAGGTCCATACCTCTACTTCCTAGTCTTAAAACATCTTATATATTTGTACTTCTGAAAAAGAAACTACAACAGATACAAAGTATATGCATAAAACATTAAAGACCTTTAAACAAGAATTGATTATGAGTAATTCCGTACACTAGAATAATCTTATTACAAGAACAGCTGAAATATTGAACTGGCTGAAGTAACCTTGCGTAACATGTCAACCCATTGTCCGAAGGTTATATACAAGGGAACCGTATTATGTACAAGTTCTAAGATCCACAGCAGGCAAGCAAATTTATGTATAATTCTAAAAATTCTTTAAGACAGATAATGACATAATCAACAGAAACATTAACCTATCGGCAGTGATCTCTGCAAAAGTTTTTGGAGTCCAGGACAATATCAAATTCCCTATGCAGAGCACACTGCCTTCATAACTTTTACCAGTAACAGTGAACCCTGTATCAGTATACCTACAAAACATCATCATACAAGTCAAAGTTAAAGCTATAGGTGTTAGTTCACCTACAATATGCACGGATCTATTAAAGTATATTGAACAAAATGATCCTTTATATTGAACATAAAATCAATAAACCCACTGCTACCAATTTATATGCAAGTGAAACTATAATTTATCTCCAAACCAACAGAGTTGTAGTCGGACTTCATCAAAAAGATCATACACAATCCAAACTAAAAACTTTCTTATTATTCTATTTTCAAAATGCAAATGCCCTTTAGTTGTGCGGACGTGCGAGCATGTACGAGTACCTGTGTGTGAGCGTGATGTACGTAGCACCTTCTGTACATATGTCCAAATGCATTTGTTTAACATAAAAAATTAATATAACTATATTTTGAAAGGACTCAAAACTATCCAATTAAATAGCAACTAAGATAGTAATTACTAATTAGACAAACGTTCAAACACAACTATGACTTTTGATGCATCAGTTGAATTGAGAGGCAATGTAATATTTTATCTTCAGCTAGCAGGTTACAATATATTATTCTCTGGGTCTATGCAGGGTATTAATAAGCTGAAAATATTAGTAAAGCTTCTAACAAATGTAGGTCTAATGTGTAGATCTGGAATTCTGTATAATAATTACCTACAAAAGCTTACTAAAGCTATCGAATTCACTGACATGCTACTACCAAACAATATCATTTTAAGAAGATACCATGATATCACTAAGAAAATTAACAATGGCACTATATTGGTCAGATATCATTTGGAGAGAGAGCATCCAAGACCAAGTCCTACTCATGTCACTATTCATTAAGATATCATATCACCTAAGCTTAAATAGTCCTCATATGGTTTCAGCTCCACATTTTTGACACAAGAAAGTGTCAATTTAACTGATTGTAACTTATCAATTCCCTTGGTTCTTGATCATAAAGTAATTAAAACATTCAGACCATTGATAAGTCCGGGTCAACATGGTAGCTCTTTTTCTGTGTATCTACACTGATGTACCATTAGGGAGGATAATTTATCTACAGGGTTAATGTTTGTTAATCCCGTAAGCTGATATCTATATAGGTAATCAAAGTGTCAAACTAGTAATGCTTCAAAACAGAGAAAGAAGTTCAAAGTGCTGGACATGTGATGGAAATTACTGTAGCAAACGATATCAATCACAAATGAAGTATAAGTAGGATAATTTTATCAATTAAGCATCAACTCTAGCAAAATAAAGTACCATATAGAAAATAATTCATCTCTCTCTCTCTCTCTATCTATATATATATATATATATATTGTTGTGGATCTCATTTGTTCTTGGTGAGTTGTACATACACCAACTATAAACTACAATTTCATGTTCAGATTATACAATCAATCTCATATTGTCTATTCAGCATATCCTAGGTTTTTATAGCGTTTGAACGCTAACATAACACGTATATAGGCTGGTGCCAAAAAACCAAAACCAAAATTAAAAATAAGAACTTATTGGAATCACTCACTATCAAAAAATCCAACATTTGCAATGATGTGAACAAATATTGTATCACATATTAAGTGATTTATATATGGTGTTAAGCATTTCTAGATTTACATATGCTTTCCGTAAATACCAAAACTTAAAATCCATTATTGATAATTTGCAATATCCCGACTAGTGATTTGTGCTCATTTAGTGACACCTCTCGTATATGACTGTAACCCGTTGTTTGGTTTTAAATGGTGAATATCAGTACAGTAACTCAATGAATGAATCATAATAATTAGGGATTCGTATTCGGCTATCCTAGAGTAATATAACATTCAACTAAAACACAAGCATAAACATGTATATAAATGCAAATAAAAGAAACTAAAAAAGGCACAAAAAAACCTAATTATAAACCAAAAATGATATAAGCTAGAAAACTCAACACATAATAAAACTAAACCAAAAATCAAAGGAATAGGTGCAAATATTGATTAAGGCGAGTAGAAATAGAATATACCCTTGGAAGCGTAATTGATCTTCGGGGACGTTATCGATGAGATTAATTTGATCGTAGAGAGAGAAAGCTCGGCGGAGAGATGGTAAGGGCGTGTTTGGGGGCTTGTTAATAGTTTTGGTTTTGAGAGCTCGCATTAGCGTCGGTAATGTGGCTACTGCTCTCTGTCGACCTGCCATTTTCTTTCGGGTCGGAGAGATTGATCGGTTCGGACTCTACTGTGTGGGTTTAGGAGCATGTTCTAGGGTGAAGGGGTAAAATAACTATTTTTTATTTACAAATACAAGCGATTAAAGTAACGATTGTAACCCGTGAATAATAAATATTAACAGCATAATCTAAAACAAGTTAGCATTTCACTTGAGCGAGAACAAAACAAAAACGGAAATAAATTAAAAATATTTAAGACTATTCTCATTTGTTTTCTCTCCATTCTATGTAAGAGACGTTTAAATGTTTTCTCTCCATTCTATCTTTTAGAATTGTGGGAGTCTTGTGGTATCGTTTCATCGATTGAGGATATAGAGATGCAGATAGAGGTATTGGATATTGAAAATGAAGAAAATGAGGAATCGGCTTCTGAAGAGGACGTGGAGGTGGAGTGCAATAGATTTGAGTTATGCATTGTGGGTCGTTTCTTGACTGAGAAAAACATTAACACTCGGGCATTGAGAACAAAGCTTGCGGATCTGTGGAAACCTGCAATGGGCATCAATATCAAAGAACTAAAGGCTGGGATTTTCTTGTATCAATTTTATCATAAGGATGATATGGATTGGGTACTTAATAATGGCCCTTGGACTTTCGATGGTGCACTTTTGGTGATGAATATCGTTAAAATGGGAGAAGATCTTGTTAAGGTGTCGTTGAATGAGGTGGATTTCTGGGTACAAATCCATGACCTTCCAGTAGGTTACATGACAAAGATGGTGGGCAAACAGTTGGGGAATTTCTTTGGAACCTTCCTCCATTATGATGCAAAGAACAACTCAAGCATATGGCGTCAATTTATGCGTCTACGAATAAGGATTGATGTACGTAAATCGCTTAAAAGGAAGAAGAAGATCGTGAAAAGGGACAAAACTGCAGCTGTAGTAAATTGTAAGTATGAAAAATTAGGTGATTTTTGTTTCATCTATGGGCTGCTATCTCATACAGAATGGTTTTGTCGGAAAAAGCTAGAGGTGAATACTGGAGAAATTATCAAGGAATGGGGATATTGGCTCCGTGCTCCGCCACGAAGAGCAGTGGGCGGTAGTACGAGTAAGTGGCTCCGTGAAGAGGGGGACGATGATTGGAGGCGGAAGAAAGGAAATAATAATTACGACACGGAAAATCAGGGATTTCAAAAATCTGAGTTAGCGCGATCAACAACTGGATCGCATATTCGAAGGGATAAGTTGAGTACAGCAACTGATAATCAGGGATATGAGGGGGAATATGGGAATAATATGACAATTAAGGCGGGGGATTTGAATTTAAGTGATATTAATGGGCTGGACTCGGAAGAATTATATGGGCTTGATTTAGAGGAAAGAAAAAGGCAGAGAATTGAGGCCCAAATTAATGGTGTACAAACAAGACGAACGGAGAACTCAACCAAGGACCCTACTCTTTCTTATGGTGATTGTGCAGGGACCTCTTTAACTTTTATGGTTAAGCTTGCTCCGCAAGCTAGCCAGCAGCCATGAGTTACATCAGCTGGAACTGTCAAGGGCTTGGAAACCCTTGTACAGTTCGTGTGCTTGGTAATCTTATAAGGGATCACAAACCCATTTTCTTGTTTTTGATTGAAACAATTTCTTTTGCTAATAAAATCGAAGAGCTTAGAGTTTAGTTTGGCTTTGATCATTGCTTTTCAGTAGATAGAATTGGTAGGAGTGGAGGTCTAGCGGTTTTGTGGAAACAAGCTGCACATTGTCAAGTTGCTGGTTATTCTAGCCACCATATTGATATGCAGTTCATGGAGAATAATGTGGTGTCATGGCGTCTTTCATGCTACTATGGTTATCCAGAGCGTGCAAGACGAAGAGAATCATGGAATTTAATTCGGAGACTAGCAGACATATCAGATGTTCCTTGGTGCATATGAGGAGATTTCAATGACTTGTTCTATGCCTCTGATAAGAAAGGTACGAATTCTCATCCTCAATATCTTCTTGATGGGTTCCGTACTGTGATTGAGGAATGTCAATTATCTTAATTAAGCTTAAGGGGTGGTAAATACACGTGGGAACGAGGGAGAAACACAAATGCTTGGGTAAGAGAAAAATTGGATCGTAGTTTTGCTAATGCAAATTGGATGTCAAAGTTCCCAGCGAACACTCTCAAAGTTGTGCACACTCCAATTTCTGATCATGAACCAATTGTCTTGGAACTACTGAATACTGAATTTTCAAAAGAATTCTGGTTTCGTTTTGAAAACGTTTGGTTAAAAGAACCAGAGTTTGTACGAGAAGTTTCCGAGATTTGGGTCTCGACTCCGGTTGTTCACTTGCTCCCAAAAATTATTGAAGTCACTTATTTTATGGCTCGATGGGGTCGGTCTTTCTTTCACAAATTTAAGGAGAAGATTAGGGAGCATAAAGCAAGGATGGACGAGTTAGTGGACAGTGAAAATGCTGATGATATACAGGAGTATCTAAGTGAGAAGCACCAACTGAATACACTTCTACTTCAGGAAGAAACTTACTGGAAACAGTGAGCTAAATTGTTTTGGCTCCGGGAGGGTGATGATAATACTCGATTCTTTCATGCTTCTGCATCTGCAAAAAAGAAGGCGAATAAAATTGCTTTCTTAACTAATGATGAAGGGGAGAAAATTGAGAATCATGATGGAATGTGTGAGGTTGTTCGTGACTATTTTACCAGTCTTTTTACTGAGGAAGACGATCTTGTGAGCATGCCTTTTGCTAACAGTCATAGAATGCTTTCTGCAGATCAGAATCAAAGATTAGTGGAGGAATTCACTTTCGAGGAGTTCACTAATGCCTTAAAACAGATGCATCCTGATAAGGCTGGGGGTCTTGACAGGCTTAATCCGGCGTTCTTTCAGGATTTTTGGAAAGTGATGGGACAGGAGGTGTTCAAACAATGCACACAATGGCTTAAAACAAATAAATTCCCAGGAGAGCTTAACAGTACCAATGTGGTCTTGATTCCGAAAAAAGAGAATGCATCTAGTATGCGTGACTTAAGACCCATTGCATTGTTCAATGTCTTATACCGCATTATGGCGAAGGTGTTAGCCAATAGATTACAAGAAGTGCTTCCAGCTGTAATCTCTGAGAACCAGTCGGCTTTTATTCGAAATAGAGGCATAACAGACAATATACTTATTGCTTTTGAGATGATTCATTATATGTCTCGCAAAAAACAAGGTCAAGTTGGAGAAGTCGCTTTGAAATTGGACATCAGCAAAGCATATGATAGAGTTAATTGGTCTTATTTACGTAGGCGAATGAAAGCAATGGGTTTCTGTGATCAATGGATAGAATGGATGATGCTTTGTGTTAAAACAGTTACCTATAATTTCAGTCTCAATGGATCACTTATTGGTCCAGTTGTTCCTAAGAAAGGGTTGCGACAGGGCGACCCCCTCTCCCCGTATTTGTTCCTCTTGTGTGTGGAGGGACTTTTAAATGCAATTGATGATGCATCTACTAATGAACTGATTCATGGCTGCCAAATAAATCCAGCAACTCCAACGATTTCACACTTGCTATTTGCCGATGACAGTTTTTTATTTTTTTGAGCTACTAGTCAGGAAGCACGAAATATCAAAAAACTCCTTGTTGATTATGAAAAACTATCTGGCCAATCTGTCAATTTTCAAAAATCTGGTGTGTATTTTAGTTTGAATGTTGTTGAAGATAAACGAAGGGAAATCTCACAGATTTTTGAGGTGCACAATGAGATCATGAATACGATGTACCTTGGCCTACTATCTTTAGTAGGTCGATCCAAGAAGAGAGTTTTTTATTACCTGAAACAGAAGGCGACTAAAAAAATTCAAGAATGGAGAGCTAAACCAATTTCTCAAGGAGGAAAAACAGTATTGATAAGGAATGTAGCCCATGCAATTCCGACTTACAGCATGTCATGTTTTTTGCTCCCTACAACGTTATGTCATGAGCTGGAACAATTGTACAATAACTATTGGTGGCGAACAGGTAGAGGAGAGGACCAGAAGGGCCTCAATTGGCTAGCCTGGAACAATATTAGTTATGCAAAGAGTAAATGTGGCTTGGGTTTTCGAAATTGACATGGGTATAATATCGCTTTACTTGGCAAGCATATTTGGAATTTTATGCAAAATTCACAATCACCGGTGACAAGGGTGTTTAAAGGGAGATATTTCCCGTATGATCATGTCTTAAAGGCAACTAAAGGACAGATATGGACTGCAAAGGAGGAACTCAAAAATGGTTTCAGATGGGTACTGGGCAATGGAAATGATATTGTCGCTACTCAAGATCCATGGTTGAGAAACAAAGCTAACTTTAAGGTGGAGCAAAATCAGTTGTATGTGGGACAGACTGGAAAGGTACCTAGTTTGTTTTTGCCAGGAGAGAAAAGATGGAATATAGATTTAATCCAAAGAAATTTTCTCAAAGAAGATGCAGATGAGATATTAAAAGTTCCTATTCCTCAGCGTATGATGACTAATAGAGTGGTGTGGGCGAATTCGACAAATGGTCTGTACATTGCAAAACATGCATATCACTTCTAGTATAATTCCCACTTTGGTAGTACGATAGTGCCTCACTGTACAGGATGGAAAAATATCTGGCATCTTAAATTACCTCCCAAGATTAAAATCTTTGTATGGCGTTTTTGTCGAAATGCAGTTTCAGTTCGGAGATGACTGAGCTCTAAAGGAGTGAGGATTCCCATTACTTGTCCTATGTGTACCACTGACATTGAACATATGTTAAATCTATTTTATGATTGTAGTTTTGTTGTTGGCTGTTGGAATCATATTGGCTTAACGTATGACTGGTCTCAAACAGAGTTTGCTCCAGAGTGGTTGATTCAGAAACTTAGCACGACAACAAATGAAGAAAAGGTTAAAATATGTGTGGTGTTATGGGGTATATGGCACTGGAGGAACAAGAAGGTATGGGAGGGAAAGGTAGTTACTCCGAGTTTTGCTATGGACAGCAGCTTTCGTATGCTCTCGAAATGGACTCAAGCGAGGAAGAAACATGAGAGTAGTACCCAAGAGAATGTAGCTGTTACACCTGCAAGTCGAACAACGAAATTACCTGCAGCTGGAGTGTTTAAAGTGAATGTTGATGCCTCTTTTTATCCAGGCACGAATACCTTTGCTGTTGGAATGGTTCTGAGAGATAGTGCAGGTACTTTTATGGGAGCGAAGAATTGTAGATTTTGGGGTGAGGTTCCTGTTAGTGAAGTAGAAGCGGTATGCGTGCGTGAAACTCTGTCATGGCTCAAAGATATGCACAGGCACAATGATGAAGTCGTAGTGGAATCGGATTCTCAACTTGCGATCAAAGCTATTCAAGGCCATAGTCTGAATTATTTAGAGATTAGTGATATTGTTGAGAGTTGTCGGCAGCTTCTCGCGAGTTTGCCAAAGGTTTTAGTTAGTTTTATCCGGAAAAATGCAAATAGGGTAGCACATGAGGTGGCTAAAATCCCTTGTTTAGCAAATTCCTATAATATTTTCACGTCTCCTCCTACGTGTTTGTCGGAGGCCCTTTCTTTGATGTTTCGTTTTGAATGAAATGAATCAGTTAATTTCAAAAAAAATAACGATTGTAAATATGGTTGACGGATTGATTAAGCATCTTCTCATTGGACAGGAGCATCATCAGGGGAGTAGTTATTTTTATTAGCTAAAATATTGTAAAATAGGTATTATTTAAAATTTATTGAACTTGTAAAATATTTTGATTTAATGGCGTTAGTTATAATGTTTAGTCATATTTGAAAAATAATATTAATTGTTTTTTCAAATTTTAACAATTTATTCATATTTTATATCTATCTTTTGAAAAAAAAGAGAGAGATTGTTAATGAATTATTATAAATATATTTTTTAATTTTTTTATTTAATATAAGTGAAAATAAAATATATAACTAATAATTTTTTTTTGATATAATTGTAACAATCTAAATATCTAAAAAACTAGGTAACAAACATTACCTATATATTATAAAACATTTACTAATTTTTTATTATAGTCGTTTATAAATAATTTTTATAAATACATAATGTACACTAAAATAGTTATAAAATGTAACTAAAAAATTTACTTAACAATGAATTTTTTTATAATTTTATAATAAAATAATTTTACACTTAAGGTTAAATAAAATTAAAATATAATATTAAAAAGTAATACACACACATATATATATATTATAACTATTAAATTATAAATATATATACATGTATACTGACACACATAAATAGGGTTAAAGAATACATTAATTTTAGAGAGGGAAATGACGTGGATTTGATACAGATGATGGGTTCTCATTCGATATATGTAGCGTGCTAGTTTCTCGTTATCTAAATTTTTTTTCTAATAGATGTCTCCGTTGGAGAGGTCTCTTTTTTACATATTAGGTATATTTTCAATTTTTTTGTTTGCACCTAAATTTTATAACTAATAGGTGCATCCCGTTGGAGATGCTCTAATAGCTAATACCCATTTTTCAAATAACCATATGGTACACGGGTGTATTATATATTAACTAGTATTATAATCTGTGCGGGGCCATTTTCTAGTTCGGAATATAGTATATGTAATTTTTGAAATTTCAGCTTGCACATATTTTGTTAGAAATAAAGAGCATGGCCCCTAATAATTTAATTAAAGCGTGCGGAAAATACTACTTAAGCAGTTTATACTCAATGATCATTTAGACTGTTGAGTGATGGTATGTCGTGTCATATTTACAATTTTTTTGTAGACATTGATGATTCAGGTGACTGAAAATATTTTGGTTGTACATGATCTCTGAGTTAAAGATATGATGTTCATTATAATTTGTGTAGAATTGATATATATGTTTGTAAGATAATTGAACCTTGTTGTATATGGAATTGATAATTTCTCGGTCTAAATTCAGCGTTCTCGTGTTAAAATTTAGTAAAATGTTCCTCAGCCAGAGTATGTTGCTTAAATGCGGTTTATCTTGGTTCACGTGGTTTGTAGGCTATTGCCTGAGCCCGTGGAATTTACCCAGTGCGCACCCGAAGGGTAGTGGCTGCGGGTTCTCTACGATAAAAAAATATTAATAAAATGTTGTTAAATTCATTGTGGTAACGTGTAGTTAGCAAATTCATTGTGTATATATCATCGTGTGTTGCTGTGTTAATGTAACTTTTGGATATTTATTACAAAATTTCATAATGTCTTCCAAAACCTTTCTTTTTGTACTGCATATAAGATTTCTCAATATCAGTTCTTTTATGAGAAAATGACCTAGATAGCACAAAAAAATATTAAAGGCCAAAATAATGGCCCTTTACGACACTCTAAAATGATATATCGTGTTATGTTTTTAGTTCTGGACAGAAATATAAGAATTGTACACGGGTTAAAATATAATCAGAGTACCGTGTCACAGAGTTGACATGCAATTAGAGTGTCGTTTCATAACATTTTAAATACCAAAACAATAATTAATTAATAGAAATGTGTTATGAGTGCATGAGATGATGTATAATAACATGTGAATGGATCCTACCTATTATATATATATAAATATATATTATTTGTGTGGTCATTAATCAACGCATTATAAACTTATGTGTGTATGAAAATGGCAGTTTGGTACGTATCTCTTGTATAGTACGGACAAAGAAGTTATGTATATGCTAATTAATAAAATTGTGTCAGATAGTGTTAACACCCATATTTCACTGACTTCTTAATTGTTCGTTTCAGAATGCTATCGTCTCAATAGCTAGGCATCTAACTCTAAAGTTATTTCTCCTTGAAAGTTTTGTTTATACTCCCTCCGTCCCTTCCATTTCTTTACATTTCGGAAAAAGTGTCTGACACGCATTTTAAGGTGCATATAAAGTATTATTTCGTAACTTATTTTTATAATTATTTTCTAAATAACAATTGAATGGTTGAAGTTTTATTCAGAAAAAGAAAATTATAAAAATAAGTTACGGAACTATACTTTATAAGTCTCTTAAAACATGTGTCGGATACTCTCTGCGAAATGTAAAGAATTAAGAAGGACGGAGGGAGTAGTGCACGTTTGGAAAATCTTAAAATAAGTAACTTATGACTTAAAATGAATAATTGACTTATAAGTGGTAAGTAGATAAATACTTATAAGTTGTATAAGTGTTTGGATAATTTACTTATAAGTCAGAATTTTTTTAACTTAAATAAATAAAAATAAATAATTTTTAAATTTTTTAATCTTAATTCGTGAATTTTAAATTAGATTAACATTTCAAAACATATATTTTAAAACTAAAGTTTATAAAAAAATGAAAATTCAAAATAAGTTGAGAAAAAGTACGTCGTTGCTAACATTCAACTTATCAGCTTATAAGTAAAATTTACAACTTATACGTTGCGTCGACAAACACTCGTCAATAAGTACTTACGGGCTTATAAATTAATAAGCTGCTTATTCTTATGCAGCCAAACAGGCCCACATATATCATCGTCGTGATCTATATGTAAGAATATATGATGTTGTATGGGTAACATATAATATATTTTTATTTGAATAATTAATCATTATATATAATCTTATATCATATACATACCAATAATTGCTGTCTTGTATTGATGATTTTAATCGAAGAGTACTTAACAAAAATATTGTATCAATATTGAACAAATACATATTATATATTTTATTTTCCGCATAAGTGTATACATGATATTAGATATTTTAAAATTGGTTTATATTTTCTTATAATTGCATACATGGTCATTATATTTTATTAACCATTTCTTATAAGTAATATCGTAAATTTTAATATAACTTCTACTTTAAAAAGTATAACATCGTTAATTAAATACATGTTATGTGTTAACTCATCGATCTTTTTCGTAAAATAGTTATTTCATATGTAAAATATCGATTATTATTATTTTGGTGGTAACTTAATTTTTTTTGAAATATATAGGTAATTAAATCAGCAAATATAAAAAGAAAAATATCATTAAAAATGTTATTCTAGAACTCTAACGCGACAATACCTATTAAGTGTATGATTACTAACATAAAAGACATACTAACATAGTAGTATTGAATTTGAAGTGTGCATGTTATTGGCTAGATTTATGTTCAATTCCCATTAACAACATTTTTTTAAGTATATTAAACATACGGGTAAATCTATCATTTCACTGAGAATAAAAAGTCTCATCAATATTATGCCCATGTTATCCTATTATATATAGAAGAGACTTTATTTTTCAAATCTGATGAGCAAGTTTTAGTTAATAAAATGTAAATTGAAATGAAATTAAAAAGTAATTTTAATTTTTTTCAGAATAAGTAAAAAATGAAGTAACATGTGATTGCAAAATGTATTTTGTCGAATAATTTAGAAGATGATAAAACCGCAAAAAAAAAGTTTAGGAGCAAATTAATATTTTGAATTGTCTTATATTTTATTTGGTACAATTTATATTCGATACAATTTATATATTATTTTGGGGGTTTGAATCACATCCTTAACTGTCAACAAAACCAACCAAAAATAAAAAATTTAAAATATTTTTTTTAAAAAAAATAAATATTCCTAAATAAATATTTATTGAATTTAACTTTGTATATAGTACAATTTAATGTCAATATTGTAAATAATTATCAATTTTATAATTACAAAAATACTGATAACGTAATTATGTTAAAATTATTTGTAACTCTAAGGGGCAATTGCAAATGACGGCACGTGTAGGGATTCAAGAATCACTATGAGGTTCAAGATTGATTCCTGATATTTTGTGTTTGGTTCAATGTTATAATTAATTGATTTAATTTTTAATATAATTGACAACTCAATTTTTGTTCTAATATTATGTGCAAGTATATATATATAGGGAAATGATCAAATACAAACTAAAATTAAAATAGAAACTAGGAACCAATTTAAACCATTAGATGTACCTTATTTAATGGTCCCCCTTATATCACCCCACCCAATTACTCTACACCCTATCACACCCAATTTCAGCTTTTCCACTCCATTTTTAATTTGATTTTTTCCGTCAAACCGTAAGTTTTTTTTAAAATCCAATTTCACTGTATTTTTCTACATCTCTCAACGATCGATTTGCATACCATATATGTTATTTTCGAATTTATTTTAAAAAAAAATTATTTAGTTTTTAGTTTCTATTCTAAATTGGTTTCTATTGGAGTAGCCCCCTATATATATATATATATAGGGGGCTACTATAATATAAACCAATTTTAGAATAGAAACTAGAAACCAAATATTTTTTTAAATTATTTCAAAATATAACACATATAGTTTGCAAATCGATGAGAGATGGAGAAAAATACAGTGAAGTCGGATTTAAAAAAAACTTAACATTTGATGAGAAAAATCAAAATAAAAATGGAGGGAAAAAGCTTAGATTGTATGTGGGAGGATACATATTAGTTGAGTGTGGTGCTTTTAGGGGGTTCATTAGATTAAATTGATTTAATGGCTTAGATTAGTTTCTAATTTCTATTTTAATTTTAGTTTCTATCTGATCATTTACCTATATATATGATGCTAATCCCTAACAATCATGTGTTATATAACCCATATCTAACATACTGCTCCAGAACCCTTTGATCATTATTTCAAGTGCTCAGATCTTAGGAATTTTTTTTACCCTTCCGCGAACGGAAGGGCATTTTTCCTTTCCACGGATTTCGCGGAAAATATCCGCGGAAGGGTAAAAGAATTCCTTAAATCTGATCCCATGAAATATAGATCTGACGCCCCTGGAGTAGTATGTTAGATAAAGCTTAAACATGAGAGTTAGTTGATCTCCCTCCCGGGTGTTCTATTATTGGGTGTAAATAGATCTTCAAGAGGAAGCAAAAGCCCATTGGCTCAATCGATAAGTACAAGGCTAGGCTAGTTGCTAAGGGCTTTGGGAAAAGGGAAGACATTGACTATTTTGATACATACTATCCTGTTGCCCGTGTTAGTGTGTGTGCCCTAGAGACAACACTATGATGTTTATGTTATGAGATCTTTAGATTATTAATTATGATTCTATGGATTATTCTTTAGTAAATTATCATATCTTTATTTTCTGTGATAAAATGTTTATTTTAATAAATGTACTTGGAATATGATATGTAAATCTATATCTCTAAGTAAGTGACTTAGAAATGAGATTATGAGAATAGTATTGATAATCCTAAAGGTCCCTAGTCAAGTATTATTGTTAATGGACGATAATAAATACACTGAGACTAGTGTGATTATTGACTGATGATCACATCTCATTGATCATAGGTATGGTGATACTAAAGTCAATACACAGGCACATGTATTAAATACATGGTGCTAGATTGACCCGTTGTGAGATACTACATGTTTAAAGTGTCATAAGTTAATCTCACAGTGATAATCATGTATTGGTCCTTAAACCTGAAATCATTATAATATAAGGCTAAATGGATTATATTACATTGTACATTATTCACGAAAGGTTTAATTGAATCACCAATTATTATTATTACTTGGGGAGCAATGATGTATTGCTAGATGCCACTCATTGTTTATGATTTTATTATTAGAAAATAAAATTATTGCCAACGTAATAATAACCTAAAAGGTCACACACAAAGAACATATAAAAAGGAGTGTTATTTAAATTATGAATTTAAATATTTTTTTATTATTAATTCAAATTTAATTATTAAATTAATTAAGTGAGACTTGATTAATTGTATATATATTAGAATTCGAATTTAATATTATTGTAAACCCAAAATTAGAATGGGTCCTTTTAGAAGCCCATTAAGATTAGGGTTAAGCCCTAATCCTCTCTCCCTTATATACATTAAGATGTATATTTTTAGGGTTAGAAGTTACATCACGTTTTTTGAGAAAAAAACCTAGCTACTCTACATCTTAAAGAGGCTAGAGAGAGAGAGAGAGAAAGAGGAAACCAAATCGGCTAATACCGGCTCCGGTGATCGTTGGACGATCGGACGTTCGAGTGGATACCTTGGAGAGTAGATCTTCGTAAAGAGGGATGTTGTGTTGGTTCATCAAGATCAGAACGTCCATTACAATCAGAAGGAAAGCTTTATTAAGGTAAACATCCATTCTCCATAATTATCCAGTCATTATACATAGATCCTGCGGCTGGGATTCAAAAATTTTGTTTTTTTGTTGTGTTTTATTGCTTGAATCCCTAACAATGGTATTCGAGCTATGTGTATAATGGGATGATTTGGTTACATGTTTTGACATTTTTTCAATATATTAAGCATGATTCAGATCTGCCATGTATATATATGGATACCGTTTATGTGTGAGATTTAATATGCATGTTGTTATGTTGATTAATGATCTAACTGTTATATAGAGTTTTCTGTATATTCACATGATGTATATGCATATGATGATACTAGCACGTTATATTTTGCCATGACTGATTAGTGAGCGATTTGTATGTTAGGCAGGATATCCGCTTTATAGATAGTGATATAAATTGTTGGCCAGATAGTGTATTGACATGATCTATTAAACGGGGAATGAACGGTATGTATATGATACATGCTTCTGGAATTGCTTATGATACAGTAGAGGCATAGACTGGTTCAGATATGATTTGTAGTTCTGAAATTGAGATTTTTGTACACGACTGGTCTTCCGGAAAAAAAAATTCTTTTTACCCCCGAACCCACGCCCGGGGCTGCCGCCCCCGAACCCCCGCCCGGGGCTGCCGCCCCCGAACCCCAGCCCGGGGCTGCCGCCCCCGAACCCCCGCCCGGGGATTCCGTCCCGGACCCCGCTATATTTTTTCAAGTTCTTTATTTGTTTACTTGAGCATGGTGCTGGTTATGGCCTTAAGACCTTTAGATTAAAGTTTATGGTTTAGGTTTTATAAATACGACTTGCATATCGTTTTCATTATTCTTGTAACTATTTAACCTCGAATGTAACTCAAGTTTTGTTATATAAGTACATTAGTATATGTTATTTTAATGTAATGTACTTCAAGAAGGCATGATCCAAGAGGAGAAGCAACAATCGAGACAAGAAGAATGAAGACTTGTAATTGTATTTATATTATTTACCATAGATTGACCTTGATCCTTTCATTAGCTTGAAAGGATCACATAGGATAAAGGCCATAACCAAGCACATTTACATACCTCACTTTACATATTGATGTATGAATATATGTATAGAATAGTTAATGATGCATGCTTTAATTAGATTAATCATGCATGAATGTATGTATTAGATACGTCACCCATGACATGCCTGCTAAACAAGATAAAATATGTAACGACTCAAGATTTTATTAAAATTTACAAACGATTATGAGATTCTCGTGTTTATGAAACACGAAATAAAATATGAATCTTATTTATTTCTGACATGGGGCGATTTTGTCAAAAACGGGTTCATTGAACTTGTAAGGTTGTGGGTTTTACGCGAGACCGATGTGACTCCTCCACTACCTGTAAATCAAACCATTGACGAGTATTGATTTGAAGTATTTTATTCAAGAAAAAATTGGGAATCTCTTTATGATGGGATCATGATCGTTTTAATACTAACAAAGCCCTAATGTTTATATTAAGTTGTTCAGATGCCTTCCAATATGTCCAACACGTTAACCTTTAGATCGATTAGGAGTGGGTTCGCCAGAGCGAAGTACTCCCATCTATCGTGGGACGGTGTGTTGAAGTGTATGATACTTTTAGACTTTTGGGTTTGACTTTACTAAGTTGCCACTGAAGAAATTTATGGACGAGCGGAAGCATGATATAACAATTATTCCGTAAAACCATGTATCGCACATATAGAAAAAACATATAAAATCAAGGGAGCGGAGGAATCGTAATCATACCTTAAAAATCGAAGCTTTATAACAATGGATGCTAGCAGTTGCTCCTCAGAGTGTGAAGCACTCTACTAGTATCCACCAAGAATAATCCTTCGATGAAGATTTTATAAAGATGAAGCTTTATAAAAAGTGGTGCCCTTTTCTTTTTGAGAGAGAGATGAAGAAGAAGGAGAGGGTGGCAACTAAGTTTTCACAAAAACACAAGTGCATCCCAAAACCCTTCTCATCTCATTCTTTATATAGGGCTCACTAAGTTTTCAAATAATTAATATATCAATATATATTATTATATAAATCCCACACTTTATCTTATAAAATGTTTAAATAATAATTAAAACTATTTTAATCATTATTATTTTTCTTAACTCTTTAGAAAATAACTTGCTCTCTCAAAATACCTTCATCAATAAATTAATCTTTTTATGGTGTGACCCTGTAGGTTCAATATTAAGCCGGTAGTAGAAATAAATAATAATAAACCTTCTATTAATTATTTCTATGAATTTTAAAATTCAATAAATATAATTAACTGATTAATTATATTTATTCTACATCGTGAGTGATGCTTCTCAACATATCGCGACTATCCGGATAATATGAATTCACTGCTTAGAATACCAAGAACCTTTCAGTGACTAGTTACCGTACAATGAATTCCTTCTACCCTTACAATCACCTGATTAAACACAAGGCATGGATCTCATGTCAGACCTATCAAATTTAATCATATGATTGTGCCGACTGAGAAGTTTGCGACGTGATTAAGTCAATAAAATATGATTTATATGATGTGATTATAAAATATGTGATTAAGTGATGATTTATTTGTCTTCACGGTATATTAGAATCTAGGAGCGTAAATAGAAGCGTTCCAATTTAAAGAGTCAGCTTAAGAGTTAAGCTGTGTTGTCGGGCCGTCAAGTAGAACGGAACCCGTCCTAAAAAGAGATTAAGGTATTTAAAATGTGAATAATGTGATATTATGTGTAATGAAATGCTTGAGTAGAGTGTTACGTCCTAATGACGTGTCGATCGATAAAGATATTGAGAAGCGTAATTGAAACCTGAGCGTCGGGCCGTCAGGTTGAACGTGACCCGGTACGCGTAAAAAGGAATAATATTAAATAAGGACAATTTCTTTGATCAGACATGAGTTGTGATGTGTTCGTATGTGTGCTTGTTTTTCTGTATGCATGATTATGTGGTCTGTTGATATTTTATGGATTTATGGGAATTATTTGATTTAAATAAAGGTTTATTTAACCTTCGCACATTTTTATAAAATTATATGAGTAAGATAAAGGTATGAGATTTGTTTTGATATCTTCAAAATAATCCTGTAGACTTTCTAAAAATGATGAACGGATTTATTTGGTGATCGTTGCATTTTAAATTAATTTTTATGTGATAAAATGTTATTATCAGCACAAACTTGTAAAAATCATATAAAATCAATCATACGCTCAAAATCTTATTATGAGTAATGGTTGGAAAGCTAATTTTGAGTTTTACGTTTTAAAATTATCATTCATATCAAATTTATCTTTTCCGAGAGAGATACTTGCAGGTCAAATTCATGTTCTTTTAAAAATAAAAAGTGAATCAGAAATGAGATAACCTAATTACCATACTACCCCTCCCTTGGTAGTATATAACCTCACCCACCTCCTCTTTTCTTTATTTTTACCCCGAGCTTCTCTCTTCTCTTTCTTTTCTTTCATTTTCTTCTCCCTCTCGGGACTTCTCCCTCTCGGGACTTCTCTCTCTCTCTCTCACTCGGTACACTCTCTCTCTCTCTCTCTCGGTACACTCTCTCTTCAATCTCTCACTTGTTCTTCATCCTTTTTGGTTATAGAACCATGATTGTGTGAGATTTTCTGTTATCTACCTATATAAATATACATGCATATCACTATCTTCAAGTTTTTGAGAAAAACCAAAGTTGGAATTTGGTGGTTTTGAATTCGGTTTTCATGAAAATAAAAGGGTTTTGGTTCTTGAATGATTTAAAGTGAAGATGTGTGCTTGCATGTGTGTAATTACTTGAGAAATTGGTGGTTGAAGGTTGGAAACCCCCGAATGGGGGCACCGCCGTAATGCCACCGCCACCGGTGATGAACTCCGGTGAACCGGTGGTGAGCAATGATGTTAAAAACTGAGCTCTAGTATCTTTAAATCGAATATTTGTGTTTGCATGTGGTATTTTGATAAAGGGCCGAATGGTTTTGTAGTTCAAATAGTTAATAAGTTGATTTTTGATGGATATGAATGTTAATCTAGCATAATGATTAAAAGATTAGTGTGATTAAGATGCAAGGGTTTGAAATTGAGTTTGCATGTGGGAATTCTTTGAAGAGGCCGAATGGCCCTTAATATTTTTGGAAGATCATGTTTATTTTGTTGATGTGAATGACTTATTGATAATTGTTTTTATAATTGGTAGAGTAATGAGAATAAGTTATGGTTAGAAGTCCAAATCGATGCATGCATGTTGTGATTCTTGGAAATTTCGAATGTTTCTACTTGATTAAGTTGAATTAAGTGTTAAATTGAGTGATCATCCATGATTACGTTTTAATTATGAGTTTAAATGAGTTGTAAAAATGAAATTAAACTAGTTCGGGATGATATACTTGATGCATGTCAAATAAGGGTTTTCCGTGTTTGATTCTTGATTGTGATAAGTGTTAAGGCCGAATAGGCCATGGGAAATAAAGGTCAAGATTTGATTTTTGGTAATTGATAGAATGATTGAGTGTTTATATGTGAAAATATTTGGATTTGTTTGTTTGATTTTGGTTTTGGTTCGAATTAAGGATAAAAGGGGAAGGAAATTAAGTTGATTGTTAAGCTATGGTCGTAAGTAATTAGCTATGAATGAAATCGTGTACTCTTATGAGTTATAAATGTTTGATTTTTGGAATAATCATGATTTAGCGAGTATAAGTTGATGATCGAGTATTTATATATGGAGATATAAAGGCTATAAGAAAAGAATGTGTCATGTGCTATGTGCATGTGTGTATATAAGCTATACTCTTATAGTTCGAGTCAGGAGTATAGCCAACCTATTGTATTGAGTGATCGTTCCGGGAATCAGAGTTGAGAACTAATTGAGGTTTTGGTTTTGATTGTAGATTCGGAATGTGAGGGCATTCAGGCTATGAAAGGGAAAAGTATACTAGGTGGCAGTAGTTCAACCTTCGTGAAACTGGAAAGCGAATTCAGGCAAGTAACTCTAATTACTTGTGAAAGATATTACAGCTGGACCGATATCTCGATCACCTACGCTGTAACCAATAACCAGTAACCAGTAACCAGTAACCAGTAACCATTCCAATTTTAAAAACCTTTTTATTGAAAAAGGAGCCGAATCCTTTGACATCCTAAATAATTTTTATTCCCCCAATCACTTGGGCAGGAATTCTCGCAACAAAATCATCTTTCTCAAAATCCAAAATATTTATAAATCCAGTAATTTGATAAGTAAAACATTTAACTATTCTGAACATAGAATAACAGAGGGTACTTGCATAAACAGAATTATTTAATTCAGCGATATATAAAACATTTATCTATTCTAAACTGAGAATAGGAAAATCAATATTTGCATGATAAGATTTAAAATAAATATTGTAATATCCGGGATATATCGTGTAATTATTTTTGATATTAAATAATTATTATGTGTGTTCAGTATCTATTCTGTGAGTTAATTGTTAAGTGTTATCTGTACTTGGATATTCAAAAATAATATTAATTGAGTATTTTAATTTTTATATGTCCAAAATAAAATATAAATAATTATCATATCTTCCTAATTATTTTTATGTTGATTTATGGATTTATAAGAATCATATGAAATTTCTAAAATCTTTTTCCAGGTAATTAAAATCTATTTTATAAAAACGGGAACCAACCGACGTCACCCGTTGTTACGTTTTTGGAACCTGAAACTCTTCCGAAAACTCCTTCCTAACCTAATTATAATATTCCGAGCATATTCCATGTTTCGACTTTTTCGATCCGGCGTACGGTTTGTTCTGCGCGGGTCCCGGCACAACATTTTCGATACAATATTCGTTTCGGTAAATCAATAAAACCCGTATTTTCGATAAACGGGAGCTTTTTATTAAACTATCCCAATTATCACTTCGTAGTACGTGTAACCAGGCGCTGAGACCAAGACCGCAGTACAAATTGTACTGATTTGGATAATTATCCCGAAAGCCGATACCGTTTGGATCAGTTTTTATAAATAAACGTACCGTTTCATATGTCATACGTCTGATTTGGAGTTCAATAACATGCTCAAAAATGGGTTTAATTTTCGAATTTCAAAATTAGGGTTTATAACCCGTATGAATGTTTTTCAATTGAAATTTGGGGGTTTTTGATACAGGGGTTATTAACTGTTGATTTATAGTGGGTTGTGTTCCTTATGAAATTTGCAATCGATTGATATATAGCTCGTTAACAGAGGATGCTTGAATCGTAGGGAGTTGTGTTTTTAAAATTCCTGATGTTCGCCGGAAACCGGCGATGTTCTTGGCCAATTTCCGGCCAGAACAGGGATGATTAGAATGATTTGTTTGCATGGATATGTTCCTGGTAATCTGTAGTTTAATTCTGGAGGTGATGGTGGTGGGAGGATGCCGGAGGTGAGTTCTCCGACCACCCCCGATTTTCCGGCGACTGGAACTGCAAAATTACAGTTTAGTCCCTGTATATTTGAAGATGGTGAAGTTTAGTCCCTGTAGTTTGCAAAGTTTTCAAAAATAGGATTCCTGTTTATAAAATGTTTAAAAATCATATTTCCTATTTATTTTTATTATAAAAATTCATTTTTAATTTCTGAAAATTCTAAAAATTATTATTTTAATTCCGAAAATTGTTTTTAATTCACAAATAAATCTGAATTAATTAGTTAATTAATTTCAGTTAATTTTAATTGATTAATTGGTCAATTAATTCGAAAATTAATTGATTAATTGATTTAATTAATTATTAATTGATTTTAATTAATTATTTAATTAGATTTAATTATTTAAAAATGATTTAAAAATTCCGAAAAATAGTTTCGAGCTTTAAAATATTATTCTAAATTATTTCCAACGCTCGATAATTATTCTAAAATTATTTCGGAGCCAGAATTGCCCAACCGAACCCTGTTTATTAATCTGAAATTGATCCAACGACCCGCTTTAATTCCGAAAAATGTTTTAAAAATCATTTTAAATACCAGAAAGCCTATTTATGACTCGAAATGTCTTTATAAATGATATGTCATTGATTATGTGACGTATTATGTGTTATATATGATATGTTGGTTGACTGTCGGTTGGTATATTCGATGTTTACTGTTTATTGCGTAACTTTCAATTCGTTAATCGGATTTGGGTAAAACGAAGGGTAGATAGAAGTATGTGTTGAATAGAACTCTATAAGTCGATTATTGATAGATGCTTATGATATGTGAGCAGAAGAGGCAAGATGTAGGAAAGGGAAACAGATAGTTGAGGAATAAGACGGTTGTGATTGGAAGCGAGTGCAGTGTAGTAAGCTAATACCAGGCAAATGTTCTGATCTTTCTCGAGATATTGTTGTACTTGATAGTCTTGTTGATATTGCAAGTGCTTGAAGCACTGAAACCCAAACCCTGATTCCAGTTATTGTTCTTGAGCCATGAACCTTATTCTTTCTAGACCATTGATTGTTGTATACCCAAACACGAACCTCAAGTATACAATACTCCTCCACAAATACATACACATTAAATATAAAGCACGAAACCAGATTGCTTATACCTTCAAACCATTGTATTTTATGCTTTGAAAGCCCAAATCTTTGAAACCCTGAAATATTGATTCCTTTGTTATCCAATTCTTTCATTACCCAGCATCCAAGCTTTTAAATTACCATATTGATCCTTACAAAGATTGAAATCCTTTCATTGTTAAACACTCATTGTTGTTAAGGATTCTGGTTATTATTTATTATTGCATATTCTGTTATTATGTTAGAATTGGATTGTTTTTATAAAATTGTGGACCAGATTCGTGGTCAGACCATATAATGGTCAAGTTAGGCCAATGTGTGCCTTGGATCCAGTAGTTAGAGCAATGCTGTGTGCCTTGCTCGGGGTTAGTGCGTGACTGATCAACAGCCTAACCTTAGTTTTTAAATTAAAAGTATAATATCCAATTCTAAATCATAATCCATTGTTCACTTGATATCATAATCATGTTCACCTGATGATCATTATTCTCAGTTTTGTCATTGTGACTTTCTGAGCTAGTTAGCTCATTTGTGCGATGTTGTTTATATTCTTTCCAGTTTAAAAGGAACCAGTAGGTAATGAGGATCCCCAGTCCAGCGCGAGAGCTAGGGGTTCAGGTTGAGGAAGCTGAGCTAGTAGGCTTCTTTTGGAATAATTTAAGTCTGTAAAAGGTTGTAATAATGTTTAATACTCAGTTTGAGTTTGGAATAGTTGGGATTTGAACGGTTTGTAATATATTAGTATGTTTGGCTTGTGTGCATACTTTAACCTGTTGCGGTCCGTGGTGGTTGGTAAGTAGGGTCACTGTATATATATTATTATCTTTATTATTGTTATAAGCAGGTTATAAATAAGGTGTGAGTGTGGACCCCAAACTTCTGACCCGGGTTTAGAGGGCGCCACAAATATCACTTGAACAATAAGTGATGATAAGGATACTTGCATAGTATGATTCGAAATAAACATCACTTGAACGATAAGTGAAGTTAGGGGTACTTGCAGTATATAAAATAATGTTCTGGAATACTTGCCTTTGGGTTTTTAGCAGTTAGTCACACTCGTAAACACGCATCTATTCTGACATTCCGTCTCAAGACATCACCGTCCTTCTTTTCAACACTCCATCAATATGTTGCTCCTGCGATTGCTAGAAGCCAGACACCCAATACCATTCCATCTCATTCTTTATCCAACGTCTTGTCCCGATCAACTCGAGAGATCCGCATCTATAATTAAAAGATATAGCTTTAATTGCCTAAATGATAATCACTCGACGAACTGCGCGTCAAAATCCTATTGTCTACCCATACGATAGCCCACACATAAATATAACAGACAATCACAGGACTCTTGATCCACATACACACATAATTCATATAACACGTAATCACATAACTCACGTATCACATAATTCATATAACACAGGACTCGGTACGTTTAAAACTAAAATTGGGTCAAAATACGATTTATCGATCAATAATCGACTTAGAATGACTTGTAAAACAAGTAACCTTTCGAAACAAAATGATTTGGATCTCAAAAGTATTTTTAATGAAAGCGGAATATTTTTCTGAGTCTGTACGCGTTCGTTTCGTATTAAATAGATGAACGGTTGATTTATTATGAATAAAGTAAGAATAAATCAATTAATAATAATGTTAATTGATTTTTAAATACCAAATTGACCAGAAAAACATTATCTACACGATTATAACATCAAATCACATCAACAACATCAAGAACAAATTTTCATATTTTAATTATCAAATAATTTGAATATAAATAAATAAATAAGAAAATTACCATGATTTCTGGGCAAAAACTGATGATTGATTCAGAAAGAAGATTTCGAGAGCTTCGTTTTGATATGCTACACGCCCGAATCGGAGTTCGATAATGCCTTCGTTCGTGTGTTTGATTCTCGGGAACGTATCAGTTTCTCAGGTTTTTCTCTGTATTTACGGTGTTTTAACTGGTTGCAAATGAATAAACTGAATAAACGAAATAAGAAATAGGCTATTTATATTTATGGAATATTGGATCATTCTGGATCGTTTTGGATCGTTAAATCAGTTACTTAGCCGCTAAGTAACTATAAAAACGATACAATTCAATACCAGAATTGGATAATTATCAAAACCGAGCTTTTTATAAAATACTATATACGAAAATAACGTAAAAATATCCCGTCTCTCGAGAATACGGTTTTATTGTTTACCGAAATAACTATCGTATCGAAAATCTTGCGCCGGGCCGCGCACGGGTCAAACTGTAATCCGGATCGAAAAAGTCAAAACACGGAAAATGTCCGGAATTACCAGATTAGGTTAGAAAGGAGTTTTCGGAAGAGTTTCGGGTTATAAAAACGCAAAAAACGGTTGAAGTTTGACGATTCCCAGCTTTATAAAATAATTTTGCAATTATTCAGAAAATAATTAATAAATACATAAATCATTATAAAATCATATAACACTCCAAAAATTACCAGAAAAGTATCACAATTATCTATATTTTATTCTGGACACATAAAAATTCAAATATTCAAATAATGTCACATATAAACACCCAAACACCAATTCCAATTATCAAATAATTCACCAAAATTCACATAAAATCACATAAATAATTTCAAATAATAATAATAATATTTGAAAATATGGGATATTACATAGATAGGGGGATATTTTCCAGTTTTTCCTCTGTTTAACCCTGATATTGTACCTTATTTCAGAACTTGTGGACTTTTCATTATGTACCCTTTGTTTAAATAAATCCATTATCTTGTTTACTATCGTGCACCCTAAATGTCTCATAAACTGTTCTAAATGCCATGTTTTCGTATAACCGTGTTTAAAATTCATAAAAACCCTATTCTGTTCCATGAGAAAATAACACTGATATGATAATTATGTAGTAATAGGATTGCATGTGCAAAATTGGGTAAAGCTTAAAACACGCAAAAGAAATTCCATAATAAAATGTTTATATATATATGCCATGCTATCGTATTGCTAAATAATTGCTCAATCAGGTTTGTAAGAAATGGCCAACTCACCAGATCACAAAGAAGAAGAAATACCAACCCAAGACCCAGAAGTAAACCCAGAAACCACCATGATGAGCAGACTTGCTCAGCTTTTGCAATAACCTGTGGCCCCTAAAGTTGGAAACTTCAAACACTTTCAATCTGTTCATCCCCCAGAATTCTTAGGTGTGCCAGACCCGATTAGAGCACAGTCGTGGTTAAGAGAAATGGAAAAAGCCTTAGGCAAGAGGATATGTCGGTAGCGGAGTATGAAGTGAAATTTTCGGAGCTGTCTAGGTTCGTACCTGAGTATGTAAATACGGAGGCAAAGAAGGCTAAGAGGTTCCAACAGGGACTCAAGCCATGGATTTGGAGTCAAGTAGCGTTGTTGGAGATCAAGAATTATGCTGCCTTGGTTTAGAAGGCAATGATAGTAGAAGGTGAGCGTGAAGCTGCAAAGAGAGAAAATGAAGGAAGGAAAAGGAAATTTGAAAGATCGAAGCAAGAGCAAGTAAGTTCAAAGTTTAGAGGAAAGTTTGGAAGGAATGGTGGAGGTCAGCACCAAAAGTTTCAGAAGTTTAAACCCGGTAACGGAGCTCAGAAGAACCATTTCCAGAAGGCAGGACAATCGGGAAAGGATATCAGACCTCAGATTCAAGAATGCAAGAATTGTGGGAAGAGGTACCCGGGAAGGTGTAATAAGTTGGACGTGACATGTTTCAAGTGCAACCAGAAAGGGCATTATTCTTCAGAGTGTCCAAATGGAGCAAGGAAGCATGACGTGGCTTGTTTCAAGTGTGGAAAGGTGGGCCATATGGCCAGGAATTGCAAGGAGCTGTTCAAAAGGCCAATGTTCTTAGGATTGCTGGACCGCCGTCTCTCCCAGCACCATCAGCTCAGCCCAGAGCTAGGACCTTTAATATGACAATGAAAGATGCGGTACAAGATGTGGACGTGGTGGCAGCTATGTTTGTTATTAACTCAGTAGAAGTAAAAGTATTGATGGATTCTGGAGCAACTAGATCTTTTATCTCTGAAAGTATTCTTGATAAGTTAAATTGTGTTGTGTACCCTCTGGAACCTAATTTGATTATAGAGGTAGCAAATCAAGAGAAAGTTATTGTTAGCAAAGTTTGTCCTGATTGTGATGTGATTATAGAAGGTCGGCACTTTTCTGCTGACTTAATTCCCTTTAAGTTAACAGAATTTGAGGTTATACTAGGAATGGATTGGTTGTCAAACCATGAAGTACAAATAGAATGTAAAAGTAAGAAGGTGAAGTTAAGGACAAAGGATGGTGAGGAAGTGATATTCAAAGGAAAGAGGCAAGAGAAGAAATTCCTAACGGCTATCGAGATAAGGAGATTATTACGTCAAAGATGCGAAGTTTATTTGGCTCATGTTGTGGATGTGGAGAAAGAACCCGTGAGGATTGAGGATATCCCAATAGTAAGAGATAATCCAGATGTATTTCCTGATGAATTGCCTGGACTACCTTCAGATAGAGAGATCGAGTTTACGATTGATTTGGCTCCTGGAACGGAACCAGTATCGAAAGCTCCCTATCATATGGCGCCAGTCGAGATGAAGGAATTGGCAGCTCAGTTGCAAGAATTGTTAGATAAAGGAGCAATTCGACTGAGTGTATCCCCGTGGCACGCACCAGTGTTGTTTGTAATGAAAAAGGATGGAAGTATGAGGTTGTGCATTGATTATCGCGAATTGAATAAGTTGACGATTAAGAATAAGTACCCTCTACCGCGAATTGATGACTTGTTTGATCAGTTAAAAGGAGCTTCATATTTCTCCAAGATTGATTTAAGATCTGGGTATCATCAATTAAAGATTAAAGCGGAGGATATACCCAAGACAACGTTTCGAACAAGATATGGGCACTACGAGTTTTTGGTAATGACATTTGGTTTGACGAATGCGCTAGCCGCATTTATGGATCTTATGAACATAATATTCAAGCAATATTTGGATAAATTCGTTATTGTGTTTATTGACGATATACTGATTTACTCCAAGACGGAAGAAGATCATAAGGAGCATTTGAGGATTTTTTTTGGAAATACTGAGAAAAGAGAAGTTATACGCTAAGTTTTTGAAGTGCGAATTTTGGCTAAAGGAAGTGCAATTTCTTGGTCATGTAGTTAATAAAGAAGGAATCAAGTGGACCCAGCCAAGATAGAAGCTGTAATGAATTAGGAAAAGCCCAAGACTCCTATAAAAGTCAGAAGTTTTCTGGGATTAGCTGGATACTACAGAAGGTTTGTGCAAGATTTCTCTAAGATTGTTGTCCCATTAACGAAGTTGACAAGAAAGAATGAGAAGTTTATATGGACGGAAAAGTGTGAGGAAAGCTTTCAAGAGTTAAAGAAGAGACTGGTAACCACCCCAATATTGGTGTTACCTGATGAACAAGGAGAATTTGTGATATTCAGTGATGCTTCGTATAAAGGACTTGGATGTGTGTTAATGCAACACAGGAAGGTAATAGCATATGCATCAAGGCAACTTAAGCCGCACGAGCAAAAGTACCCTACGCATGATTTGGAATTGGCAGCAATTGTGTTTGCCCTTAAGATTTGGAGGCACTATTTATTCGGGGAAAAGTACGAGATTTATACAGATCATAAGAGTTTAAAGTATATCTTCACTCAAAAGGAATTGAATATTAGATAGAGAAGATGGTTAGAGTTGATCAAAGATTATGATTGTGCGATAAACTATCATCCTGGAAAGGCAAATATGGTAGCAGACACTCTAAGTCGCAAGGAAAGGTTGAATATGTTAACGTCGTCGGAAGATTTGGTCAAGGATTTTAAAAAGATGGAAATAGAAGTACAGACTCCAGAATTTGGAGGTGAAGCTATGTATGTGATGTCATTTCAACTCAAAATTTTGTAAAAGATTCGATGCTGTCAAGAGCAAGTGATGAATCGCGAAAAGGATAAGTTGTCAGGAGAAGAAATTAAAGCTCAAAAGGATGGAAAAAGGAATATACCGTGTTAACTCACGTATTTGGATACCTAATGTCATGGAACTAAAGCACGAGATTTTGCAAGAAGCGCATAACTCGAGATTTTCAATTCACCCTGGAAGTACGAAAATGTAGCAGGATTTAAAAGAAAATTATTGGTGGCCAAACATGAATAAGAAAATTGCGGAATGGATAAGTAAGTATTATACGTGTCAAAGAGTCAAAGCGGAACATCAGAGTCCAAGTGGATTGCTTCAGCCACTGGATATACCAGAATGGAAATGGGAACATATCGCGATGGATTTTGTGATAGGATTACCTAAAACCAAGTCTAATCATGATGTGATTTGGGTGGTAATCGATCGGTTGACTAAGTCAGCACATTTCTTGCCGATAAATGAAAGGTTTTCATTGGAAAAGTTGGTCAAATTGTATTTGGATGAGATTGTGATGCGTCACGGAGTTCCTGTATCTATCGTATCTGATAGAGATCTAAGGTTTAACTCGAGATTCTGGAGACAATTCCATGATCATTTGGGAACTAAGCTAAGAATGAGTACGGCATATCATCCGCAGACTGAAGGACAAAGTGAAAGGACAATTCAGACGATTGAAGATATGTTGCGAACCTGCGCAATAGATTTCAAAGGAAATTGGGACGATCATTTACCGTTAATTGAGTTTTCCTATAACAACAGTTATCAAGCGAGTATTGGCATGCTGCCTTATGAAGCGTTGTATGGAAGAAAATGTAGGTCCCCTACGTATTGGGACGAGGTTGGCGAGTGCAAATTATTTGGCCCAGAGCTAGTTCAACAAATGAAGGAAAAGGTAGAAATGATTCGGAGAAGGTTAGTTGCAGCTCAAGATCGACAAATGAAGTATGCAAATCGAGAACAAAAAGATGTGCAATTCGAATCTAGAGACAAAGTCTTGTTAAAGACATCTCCTTGGAAAGGTTTAACCCGATTCGGAAAGAAAGGGAAGTTGAGTCCTAGGTATATTGGACCATTTGAAGTACTGCGACGAGTTGGGAAGGTGGCATATGAATTCGCGCTACCTCCGCAAATGCAACATCTACATAATGTATTTCATGTATCTCTTCTGAAGAAGTATAATGCTGATGCGAGCCATGTGATCGAATTGGAACCAGTGGAAATTCAACCAGATTCGTCTTATATGGAACAACCAGTTTGAATATTAGACCGAAAGAAGAGGACACTTAGAAATAAAGTTGTACCTCTAGTCAGAGTGTTGTGGAGAAATCCATTAGTAGAAGAATCAACTTGGGAATTAGAAAGTGAAATGCAAGAAAAGTATCCCCATCTATTTGCTTAGACTAGATTCTGGGGACAGAATCCCTTTAAGGAGGGTAGATTGTGACGACTGAGAAGTTTGCGACTTGATTAAATCAATAAAATATGATTTATGTGATGTGATTATAGAATATGTAATTAAGTGATGATTTATTTGTCTTTACGGTATATTAGAATCTAGGAGCGTAAATAGAAGCGTTCCAATTTAATGAGTCAGCTTAGGAGTTAAGCTGTGTTGTCGGGCCGTCAAGTAGAACGGAACCCGTCCTAAAAAGGGATTAAGGTATTTAAAATGTGAATAATGTGATATTATGTGTAATGAAATGCTTGAGTAGAGTGTTACATCCTAATGACGTGTCGGTCGATAAAGATATTGAGAAGCGTAATTGAAACGCTGAGCGTCGGGCCGTCAGGTTGAACGTGACCCGGTACACGTAAAAAGGAATAATATTAAATAAGGACAATTTCTTTAATCAGACATGAGTTGTGACGTGTTCGTATGTGTGCTTGTTTGTCTGTATGCATGATTACGTGATCTATTGATATTTTATGGATTTAAGGGAATTATCTGATTTAAATAAAGGTTTATTTAAGCTTCGCACATTTTTATAAAATTATATGAGTAAGATAAAGGCATGAGATTTGTTCTGATATCTTCAAAATAATCCTGTAGACTTTCTAAAAATGATGAACGAATATATTTGGTGATCGTTGCATTTTAAATTAATTTTTATGTGATAAAATGTTATTATCAGCACAAACTTGTAAAAATCATATAAAATCAACCGTACGCTTAAAATCTTATTATGAGTAATGGTTGGAAAGCTAATTTCGAGATTTATTTTTTAAAATTATCATTCATATCAAATTCATCTTTTCCGAGAGAGATACTTGCAGATCAAATTCGTGTTCTTTTAAGAATAAAAAGTGAATCAGAAATGAGATAACCTAATTACCATACTACCCCTCCCTTGGTAGTATATAACCTCACCCACCTCCTCTTTTCTTTATTTTTACCCCGAGCTTCTCTCTTCTCTTTCTTTTCTTTCATTTTCTTCTCCCTCTCGGGACTTCTCTCTCTCTCTCTCTCTCTCTCTCTCTCTCTCTCTCTCTCTCTCTCTCTCTCTCTCTCTCTCTCTCTCTCTCTCACTCGGTACACTCTCTCTTCAATCTCTCACTTGTTCTTCATCCTTTTTCGGTTATCGAACCATGATTGTGTGAGATTTTGTGTTATCTATCCATATATATACATGCATGTCACTATCTTCAAGTTTTTGAGAAAAACCAAAGTTGGAATTTGGTGGTTTTGAATTCGGTTTTCATGAAAACAAAAGGGTTTTGGTTCTTGAATGATTTAAAGTGAAGATATGTGCTTGCATGTGTGTAATTACTTGAGAAATTGGTGGTTGAAGGTGGGAAACCCCCGAATGGGGACACCACCGTAATGCCACCGCCACCGGTGATGAACTCCGGTGAACTGGTGGTGAACAATGATGTTAAAAACTGAGCTCTAGTATCTTTAAATCAAATGTTTGTGTTTGCATGTGGTATTTTTATAAAGGGCCGAATGGTTTTGTAGTTCAAATAGTTAATAAGTTGATTTTTGTTGGATATGAATGTTAATCTAGCATAATGATTAAAAGATTAGTGTGATTAAGATGCAAGGGTTTGAAATTGAGTTTGCATGTGGGAATTCTTTGAAGAGGCCGAATGGCCCTTAATATTTTTGGAAGATCATGTTGATTTTGTTGATGTGAATGACTTATTGATAATTGTTTTTATAATTGGTAGAGTAATGAGAATAAGTTATGGTTAGAAGTCCAAATTGATGCATGCATGTTGTGATTCTTGGAAATTTCAAATGTTTCTACTCGATTACGTTGAATTAAGTGTTAAATTGAGTGATCATCCATGATTACGTTTGAATTATGAGTTTAAATGAGTTGTAAAAATGAAATTAAACTAGTTCGGCATGATAAACTTGATGCATGTCAAATAAAGGTTTTGCATGTTTGATTCTTGATTGTCATAAGTGTTAAGGCCGAATAGGCCATGGGAAATAAAGGTCAAGATTTGATTTTTGGTAATTGATAGAATGATTGAGTGTTTATATATGAAAATCTTTGGATTTGTTTGTTTGATTGTGGTTTTGGTTCGAATTAAGGATAAAAGGGGAAGCAACTTAAGTTGATTGTTAAGCTATGGTCGTAAGTAATTAGCTATGAATGAAATCGTGTACTCGTATGAGTTATAAATGTTTGATTTGTGGAATAGTCATGATTTAGCGAGTATAAGTTGATGATCGAGTATTTATTTATAGAGATATAAAGGCTATAAGAAAAGAATGTGTTATGTGTTATGTGCATGTGTGTATATAAGCTATACTCGTATAGTTCGAGTCAGGAGTATAGTCGAGCTATTTTATTGAGTGATCGTTCCGGGAACAAGAGTTGAGAACTAATTGAGGTTTTGGTTATGATTGTAGATTCGGAACGCGAGGGCATTCAGGCTAGGAAACGGAAAAGTATACTAGGTGGCAGTAGTTTAACCTTCGTGAAATAGGAAAGCGAATTCAGGTAAGTAACTCTAATTACTTGTGATAGAGAGAATATTGTTCATACCATGTAGAGTATTGAACTGTTAAAATAATGAACCCTTGTTATTGATTTGAGATACCCTGTCTTTGATCTTGTAAAACTGTTATTGATAAGCTTATTGATTCAACCTTTTGGTAACCTATCTTTTCTATTCCAATTATTTGTTATGCCATGAACTGTTATAAACCCTATAATTACCCTTACGAACCCCTTGTAATGATGCCATACTCTTTGATCACCATATTCCCTGTTGATCCTTGGAACAGTCTGATTCTTTTAACTTAAGTACCTTGCTATTATTGATTCAAAACCCCTAGAAATTTCATCTTGCTTATCCTTGATTCGTTTCCTTCACTTTGATTTCTTGAAATTGAATCTAAGAATGAGTTTCGACTTGAAAGAGTCCGAATGATTTCATATTCTTTGTAATGATAAAATGAATTTAGAAAACCTACTCTTTTTCCAACTTAAGGTTTTCCAAATGAATTCCTGATGGATTGGATTGGATGTAAGAGGCTAGTGGGACTAGTCCAGTCATGGTAAGAGGCTAGCGGGGCTAGTCCAGTTCAAGGCTGAAATTATGCCAATTGGTACCTTAAAGACCGGATGGAGGTCGGTACGGGCTGATCACCCGTATTATAATGAAATGAAAGATAAAGTGATCCAATCAAGGGTTCTATATTGATTATTTATAAAGGAATCGAAACTTCCTATTTAGTAATTGATTCTTTGAAAATGAAAAATGGTTTATATTGTTGTGAAAAGAGTTGATTGTGAATTTATGAAGCTTAAAGCTCGTGAACCCTTATTTTAATCTGTTGATCATATAATTGATTCCATATAATGAAAATATTATTGTTTTCCTTTCCGAAAGATCTATTCTGATCCTTTCATGATTTGTGAGGAATATCGGCTTTCACCCTAATATGAGCCCTGTTCCTTGAAAGCCCCATATTTTTCCTTCATAACCCTTTTCTTAACCCGAAAGATAGAAATCTGCCACCTAGATCAGATAAAGTAGAATGCCTAGAGATTGGTAAAGTATATTGTGGATTTTATATTGTAGAACTGCTCTATAGTTACTTGCTGAGTTTTATACTCATACATTTTGTTTTAATCTAACCATGACAGTTAAGCAAGAAGATGGCCAGGCTTAGGCGCACTGCTCGTAAGAGCGTACCTGGTGGTCCCTATCGTGTTGAGGGCTTCCGGTTTCCAGAGCAGGTAGTGGTGTTTTTGAGTGTGCAAGCTCTTAGCCAGAGAGTTGTAAAGATACAATGGGTTATCTGTCGGTTCCAAGCCGGAATCGATTATGTTTATTTAATATTATTTTGGGGTTGTAAGTTATATTTTATGATTGATAGTTGTAATCTTGTCTCATACTTCATCCTCTAACACCAGCAGTGGTGGGTACAAAACAGGGATGGTTGATCGAAGCACCATTTGATGCTTCAACTGCAATGAGTTGGGACACTTTGCCACAGAATGCAGGAAGCCAAAACAAGTTAGGAAGAACTCTTATGATTCTAATCAGAAGAGTAAATCTGAAAGGGCTTACCTGCCAAAGGGAAGAAGCTGGGATGATACTAACAGTGAAGATGAAGAAGTTGGGAATCTTGCTCTCATGGCTACTGATGCAAACACCTCATCGTCAAGAAAAGAGGTAAAATTTACTGATGCTGAATTAGTTTATCATCTAGGAGGTTCCTTAGATTGTGCTCGTCATGATAATGAAATGTTAAATCAACAAATCAAAGACCTTGAGAAAGAGGTCAATGAATTAAGACTTGTGCACATTAATCAAGATAAATTAAAAGAACAAGTATCTTTTCTAGATAATAGAGTTGACTGTTATAGACAACTCGAAACTATTCTCAAAGACAAGATCACTGGTCTTGAGGCTAAGGTTAAAGCTTACTTTAATTCTTGTTCGAAGTCCAAAGAGTTTTACAATAAGCAAGCTGTTAATCAAACATCTGTAATAGGTTATGATTACAATGTTGCTATTGGAAAATTAGGCATAAACTCCCCTCCTCATGTCTGTGCTAAAGGTAGGGAAGTACCTCATGTGCTTAAGGGTGTTGATGAACCCCTGTATAAAGAATCAATTGCTGAACCATTTGATGAGACCTCATTTATTATTCAAGAAGAAATCCGTGCTAAAGATCTTGCTAATGAGAAAGCTGTTTCCAAGTCAAGTGTGTCAAAGGTTCCAGTCAAAGTTGTGAAAGCAACTGAGACTAACTCAGACACACATGAGTTGGATAACACAAATGCCATGTCTACCATGCATAATTTGCCTATTGTTAATCCCTCTCATAAAGCATGTGGTGTTCCTGATTGTATGTCTTGTGCTTTTAATTTGATGTATGCTTATTTTAATGGTAAGCATGTTTCTAATGATAAGACTACTCCTCGTCAGCATGTGAATAATAAGAAGCATGATAGGTCTAAGACTGCTAGTCCTCCTAAAGCTAGAAAGGAGACATTTGTGCCTAAGCCTAAACAGAAATTTGTCAAGGCTGTTCACAAGGTCAAATGTCCAGTCATTGAGAAAGTTGAGAACATTAAAGTTAAGAATGTTGTTTTTCCTGATAAAGGCCAATTTTACAAGTATGCCGGACCCAACCAAGCTTGGGTTCCGAAGAAGGTCTAATCCATTTGTATTGCAGGGCATTAAACAGGTACAACCGGTAGTGTGGATTCTTGACAGCAGATCGTCAAGACATATGACCGGAGATAGAGCCCTGCTATCAAATGTGGTTGACAAAGGTGGCCCAGTGGTTACCTTTGGAGATAACAGCAAAGGTTTAACTGAGGGATATGGCTATTTGCTAGCTGGAAATGTTATCATTGAAAATGTGTATGTTGTGCAAGGACTTGAACACAATCTGCTTAGCATTAGTCAGTTCTGTGACAACGGCTACAATGTTTTATTCGACAAGCTGAAGTGTCAGATTCTGCACAAGAAAAATGAAAAACCCTCCTTGATGGGAATACGGAAAGGAAATCTGTTCGTAGCTGACATGAACTCTGGAAGCAATCCTGAAGTCAATTGTTTCTATGCAAAGGCATCGTCAGATGAGAGTTGGCTATGGCACAAGAGACTTTCTCATCTCAATTTCAAAACAATGAATTCTCTTGTCAAAAGAGAATTGGTCAGAGGTCTGCCTCAGCTGGAATTCTCCCCAGAAGGACTGTGTAAGGCTTGCCAGAAAGGAAAGTCAAAGAAAGCAAGTCACAGAGGCACTGACACATCCTCCATAACTGGTATTCTGTAATTATTGCACATGGATTTATTTGGACTAGTTAATGTTCTTTCGATGTCAAAGAAGTGTTACTGTCTTGTGATAGTTGATGACTATTCCAAGTATACGTGGGTTTTATTCCTTCACTCTAAGGATGAAACACCACAAGTTGTGATTGATCATATCAAGTTGATCGAGTTAGATTCTAATGTCCCTGTTAGAGCAATAAGGTCAGATAATGGAACAAAATTCAAGAATTCACTTCTCAATGGATTCTGTACAGACAAAGGGATTACCAGACAATTTTCAGCTCCTAGAACCCCTCAGCAAAATGGAGTTATAGAAAGGAAGAATCGTACATTGATTGAAGCTGCAAGAACGATGTTAAGTGAATCAGGTCTTCCAATGTACTTTTGGGCTGAAGCTGTCAATACTGCATGTTATACTCAGAATCGAACTCTAATCAACAAAGACTTCATGAAAACTCTTTATGAGATTATGAATGAACAGAAACCTTCTATCAAATACTTTCATGTATTTGGTGCCAGATGCTTCGTGCTCAAGGATGAAGATGATCGTCATGGTAAATTCGAGGCAAAGGCATATGAGGGTATTTTTGTTGGATATGGAAGAAGATCATACAGGGTGTATATCATTGATCAACACAAAGTAACTGAAAGTGTCAGTGTTACATTTGATGACACTAAACTCCCTAGTATCCAAACTGAAGATCCTTCTGAGAAACTGAAGTTTGATGATATGTCAAATTCAGAATCAGAACATGATCAAGAACCTGAGGTTGTTGCTGGTGAAGAACCTGTTAATCATGATGATACTCAAGGTAACGATGATGGAAACTTTGGCAACAATGGAGATACCACTGCTACTGACGGAGAATCTTCAAGTCAACATGGCAACAACTCAGGGGGAGATGCTGAAGGATCAACTAGTAGGACACAACATCCCAATGAATTTCAAGGCGAATCATCAAGATCAAATCTTCCAAGACAGACTATCTGGAATAAAGCTCATCCTTTTGAGTTGATTATTGGTGATCCAGATGTTGGAGTCAGAACTAGACATGCTACTCAAAATGAGTGTCTGTTCTCAGGATTTCTTTCTGAGATGGAACCTAAGAAGATTGAGGAAGCACTGACTGATCCAGATTGGGTGATTGCTATGCAAGATGAACTCAATCAGTTTGAACATCAACAAGTCTGGAAACTGGTACCTAGACCTACACACAAGAAAGCTGTTGGTACTCGGTGGGTATTCAGGAATAAACTAGATGAAGATGGTGTGGTTACAAGAAACAAAGCAAATCTGGTAGCTAAAGGGTATTCTCAAGCGGAAGGCATTGATTATGATGAAACCTATGCTCCAGTGGCTAGACTGGAGGCTATCAGGATATTTCTTGCATTTGCAGCATTCTCTAACTTTAAAGTTTATCAAATGGATGTCAAGAGTGCCTTTCTGAATGGAAAGCTGGATGAAGAGGTATATATAGAGCAACCTCCTGGTTTTGAAGATCCTGATCATTTGGATTTTGTCTACTTTCTTTTCAAGGCTATCTATGGACTCAAACAGTCTCCGAGAAAATGGTATGACTCTCTCTCTGAATTTCTTATTGAAAATAGCTTTATTAGAGATGTCATAGACAAAACTCTCTTTTCTAAAAAGCATAAAAATGATACTATATTAGTCCAAGTCTATGTGGATGATATATATTTAGGTCTACTAATGATAATCTCTGTAAGACATTTGCTAAGTTAATGCACAGCAAATTTGAAATGAGCATGATGGGAGAGCTGAAGTTCTTTCTTAGATTACAAGTAAATCAAAGGTTAGATGGAACTTTTATTTTTCAATCCAAGTATCTCAAGGAACTCCTCAAAAAGTACAATCTAGAGGATTCTGCATCAGCAAGGACTCCGTCAACTACAGCTGTCAAGCTTGGACCATGTGAAAACTCCATTAAGGTAGATGTCACAAGCTACAGAGGTATGATTGCCTCGTTACTCTATCTTACTGCAAGTAGACCAGATATTATGTATGCTACATGCTTATGTGCAAGGTTCCAAGCGAATCCTAGAGATATTCATCTCGTTGCTGTTAAACGAATCTTGAGATATCTTAAGGGAACACCAAATCTAGGTATTTGGTACCCTAAAGAATCTGGTTTTAACCTTGTTGGATATACAGATTCAGATTACGCAGGAAGTGTTGTTGATAGGAAAAGCACCTCAGAGAGTTGTCAATTCCTAGGTAGCAGACTAGTCTCATGGTACAACAAGAAACAACAAACAGTTTCCAATTCAACAGCCGAGGCTAAATATATTGCTGCTGGAAGCTGCTATGCTCAGATCTTGTGGATTAGGAATCAGCTACGGGACTATGGCTCTGTATTGAACAAAATACCTATTCTATGTGACAATACAAGTGCAATAGCCATCACCAACAACCCTGTGCAGCATACAAGGACCAAGCACATTGACATCAGGTATCATTTTATTAGAGAGCACGTCATGAATGGTACTGTTGAACTATTTTTTGTTCCAACAGAAGAACAAATAGCAGATATTTTTACTAAACCTCTTGATGAATCCACATTTACCAGATTAGTTGGTAAATTGGGTATGTTGAATAGCTTTAGTGATTAAACTTATTAATATCTGAAATCTGTTCTTGAATGAATTTACAAATGAATTTTTCATAAATGAAAAATTAATTTGCAAATTTATTTTATCATATTTTCCATAATACTTGCTTATTTCTATGTAAATTTTATTATCTTATCTTATTTATTTATTCAACTTGTTAATTTTAATGTCTCAGAATATTTTATTTTCTTTAAAAATATTTTTCTATGAATTTTATTTGCTAAAATTCAAAAGAAATCTATTTTTGGACTGAAAATATAATTATCTCTGAAATATTTTAATTTTGTAAATATTCTCTAAATTTTTTATTATTTATTTTTATTTTGTTTTTTATCAGTCTTTATTTCAGTTTTCTATAACTGGTTAATATATATTTCTGTGTATAAGTTTATTTTATACTAGAATGACAATCGGCAAGACAATTGAAATTGTCTTGCTGAAAGTCATTCCAGTACATATATGTGTTTAATTTTAATTCAGTTTAATTTTATAACTGGCAAGACAATCGGTATGACTATTGATTGTCATGTCAGTAATAAAATTTATATCAGATAATATTTGTTTTTATTTTGTACTGGTATGACAATCGGTATGACTATCAGATTGTCATACCAGTTATATTATTAGTATTTTTGTTTTCTCAATTGTCTGGTATGACAATCGGGAAGACAATCGGTATGACTTTCCTCGATTGTCATACCAGTTGTTCTACTTAACGATTTCTTGTCTTGTTTTGTAAAATCATTCAGTTCAGTTTTCAAAATTCCAACAGTTCTTTTTCTCTCTTTTGTTTCTCTCTCTCAATTCGATCACAAACCTCCATTGATACTTTTTGCTCGAGTTTTTACTCAGCAAACAAAACTTCACTCCTGTTATATATACATACACGTATATACATACAGAAGTGCTGCCCAATTTTTATTTTTAAATTTCACTTCGTTTTTGTTCCCTTCAAAATCAGTGTTTATTTGTTTTTGGGTATTTTTAGTTATTTTTTGTTTTGTGTCTTGTGCGTTTTTCAGATCTGTTATTGTGAGTTAAGAACATTAACAAGATACATTACTTTCTAAATTTTTTGGATATAATTGATTTAATTCGAATTATTAATTTAATTTAATTAATTCAAATTTTCTTAATATTACTCTTAAAATTCTGAAAGTGTGTGTTTTATTATATTTTTTAATGGCTCTCAATTTCCAAATTGTCTCACATAATCTTGTTGGTTATTTTAATCCAGAAAAATGTGATGTGGAAAAATTTAAGCCGTGGATTAGATTTTTAAATGACCATTCGATTGTTAGCTCTGCTATTAAATCAAATATGATTTAAATGTCGATCTGCTCAGACTGATTTGCACAACCTCTACTGTGGCCGATGATTTTAAATCTTTTTCATTCATCGTGGCAAACACACAGTATGTAGTTGATGAAACAGTCTTCAATCGAGCGTTAAATTTTCCATTGGACAATTTTTGTAATTTGCCCTCTGAAAATGATATTTCATACTTTTTCCATGCTATTCACTATCAGGGGGTGATTAACTTAACCAAGTTGTCTAAATCCAATTTGGTTTCTGAATGGGACATTTTTTTCGATACACTTTCTAAAGTATTTGCCAACTGCACTAAATCCAACTTTCACAACATCACTTCCACTCTGCAGTATATTGGCCTTGCGGTTGTTTTCAATCAAAGGATCAATTTTGGCAAACTACTTTTACCCATTCTTTTGAGACGTCTCACTACTGCTTTACGTGATCATTCTACCAATCGTAGGGTTTCGTGCTACTACGCTCATTTTCTCATGCTCATAGCAGAACATCTTCTCTCACCTGAGCATAAAGCTCTTTTTGCTAACTCTTCAGTAACCGAACCCCCTCCAGTAAGCAAAAAGATTTACACACGCCAAGACACAACCTTCAAATTCATGCAAGTTCCAGTACTTGTATCTGCTTTCATGGCCACTTACATTCCTTTACCTATCTTCAATCTTCCCGGTCATGAACAGCAAACTCAACCTCCAGTGGTTCAAACCACCCAGGCACAAACATCAGATGCTCTTCCTCTGCAGGTAATAATTCCTCAAACTCAAACTATTCCTCCTTCTGTTGAAAGACCCCCAGTGGTTGATAGGACTGACCATGAAGTTGTAGAACCACAGCTTCAATCCCAGGTCATAGAGCCAAACACAGAGTCACAACCTATCTCAACCTCTCCCCCACTGTCTAAAATGTTGCCTAGAAGGTTAGTAGAAAGTAGTATGTTGGTGGATGTGAATGAACCCTCAGCTCTGCCTCCTCCCAAGAAAAGAAGAACATTTACTGAGGCATTTGAAAGCCCATCCTTGTCCTCCCAACAGGACATGGACTTTGATATGGCCAGTGAACAGTTACTAGAGACATTCTATCAACAAAATGAATCTATTGAAATTCGCCATAGGGCCATGGCATCCTGTACTGAGTCAAGCACACTTCCATTACTCACAATGGAAGCATACAGACCAATAGATGATACTCAGGACACGGAGCGAGGAGTGCACATTGAGTCGGTTACAGTGCCTGCCATAGTTACGGCAGAAGAGCAGTCACATGCTTTTGAGGGAAAATCTGACTCTCAGCCACCTTTAATAGAGTCATTTTCTCCCCTCCCAGATCCAACACCTCTGGCTCCCTCACGGGATTCTCCACTCACAGATTTATCTGGAGAAAGTGGAGGGCAACTCGGTCAATCTATCCCTGAAGCAATTCAGACATCTATTTCACATGAAAAGATAGGTTTGACTGAGGATCGGGACTCGCGAATTCCCATTGCACCACCACTGACCTCTCTTGAAGAGGCTAGGGTGATTTTAAATGTAGGTACAGAAGATCAGCAGCAGGAAGACTCCTCACGAGCAATAATATTGAGAGATACACAAGCACGTGAGTTGAGTGAATCAAATAGGAGAGATATTCAGGTGAGCGCACACTCAGACACAAACACTGAAAATCTGTTAGCTCAAATTGCTGAACTGAAAGAACAACTTGCAAAAAGTCAGGCCGAGGCTCAATCATAAGCACAAGTGGTTGAACGGTCTTCTTCTTCCACCTCTGCCAATAATCAGCTGGCTCTCATCAAGACTGAAATATCAGATTTGAAGACCTCTGTTGTACAAAAGCTTAACTCAATCCAGGCATCTCCAACTTTATCAGCTGAAGATATTTCAAACTTTTGCTCTCTCCATACAAGAATGACTTCTCTTGAAGACTTGGTTGAAATGAATCATTCACTGGATTCCTCTAGATTTGTGAAGATAGAGACGGGCATGAAACATCTCAATGAAGGGATGAAGCACTTGTACTTCATGATCAAAAATTCTCACTGCTCTAATGAAAAACAAAGGACTTTCTTTGAAGGGCCGTCTGGTGGAGGCTCAGGCTCTGGAGGTGATGGAGGTCATGGAGGATCTAAGGGAAAGTCTGTAGAGGATTCCTCAACTAAGGGGGAGAAGAAAGGGAGAAGTGAAAAGGGAAAAGAAAAAGATTCGTCTGCTGGAGGCACATGGAAGCCTGATGATGTCTACTATAGTGGAAAACAGGATGACTTTGATATTTGTGACGTTCCCACTGAATCAGTCTTGGAAGATAAAGATGGTTTCTTTGAAGCTGAGGAGGAAAGTGATTTTGGAGAATGGGAAGAGGAAGCTCTAGTGGATCCTGTGTTTGAGAAAGAGTTTCAGCAGCAGCAGTCAGAGTTGAAAAGAAAAGAAGCTGAACTCAAAAAGGTATCCCAGATCATTGATATGAGGAAAAATATTGAACGAACAGAAACTCTTGAAAATCAACGTCTTCATGACATTAAAGCTAAAGAAAGGAGAAAAGATGTCAGACTGAAGATTGGTGAAAAATGGGATGAAGCTAGGAGAGTACTTGATATGCCTTAGCTGAGCACAAACAATGATAGGCAGTTTCTACATCTTCTGGACAAGCTGGAGATCTCTAATCCAAACAATGACGTGTACATGAATGCTATAAAGACTGAAGTCTCAAGGATCACAGCTGCCTTTGACAGATCTCTAAATGAAATGAGCATATTTGTATATTGTCAGAGCGAAGGATCTTTCAAGGTATCACTTCATCTGTTTGAGAATCGTTCTTTATCAGAGATTTGGGTTCTTCTCAACAAAGTCAAAAGAAGCTCAGAATTGAATGAAGTTCTTCGAGAAAGGCTCAAAGAGTTTGCCAGCAGGGCAAGTCCTCAAGTGGTCAACAATCCTCATCAGGTAAGATTCTTTAAGTCTGACTGTCTTCAAATCTGCCAGCTCGATTCACAATCTCTTAAAGACTACTCAGCTAAGCATCTTGTCTGGATGGAACATCACTTAAGAACTGCTGGATATTCATCCATGTTGAAAACTCAAGCAACTAATCTGATTCAAGCTTATTGTGAAAAGAATATTAAAAGGTACAATCAGTTCAAGAATAAGCTAAAGTCAGTTGGAGTTCAACCAGTCAGACCAGCTAGCTTCACTTCTGAAAAGGATCGTGTCTTTGACAAGGAGTTGCTTTAAGATTTGGAAGAAGGTGAATTCGGAAGGGAAGATAACTGAATTCAATTAGCTCAAAACTTAATGTAATATGATTAGAGCTTTATGAATCAAGATAGACTAATGTAGTTATATGTTCAGACTAGAGGAACATCTATCTTGTATTCACTTGTAAATTTCTTTTGGAATCTGGAAAATGTTAAATATAATCCAGAACTTTTCTGCTATTTACTTTGCGTTACTGTTTATATCTTTTTCTTATTTGTTAGTTGAGTTATCCTCTAGGTATTTGTTGTTATTGTCTAACAAACAAATAGGGGGAGATTGAAAGGCATATGTCATAGCCTATTTGTTTATTCGAGGATTTAACTCAACTCAAATAAGGATGTAACAAGTAAATAGTGGTTCTATCATCAGAGAGATATTTCAAAGTAACATATGTCAAAGGATTAAGTAACATTGTTCGTCTACAGACTTGAGGACTTAATTCACTGGAAGAAGCTCAAGAAATTGATCAAGCCTCAGTGATATAAATTAAGATTGTGGATTTAATCAAGTGATAAAGATCTCGTCAGGGTATCAATTAATTACAAGGGATTAGTCTGAAGAAAATCAAGAGTATCAAGAGTATCAAGGTCAAGGCATGAAGAAACGTCACGGAAGTTAGTCACTCATGAACCAGACAGTACATCGAGTGTCAACATTGTAGTGGTGGAATTGATTCATAATTGACAGTGATTTTCAGAAGATTTTCAGAAGAATGGTTGCTGCTCAAGATTAGTATTAATTCTCTATTAATTAATTAAGTCATAAAATTTAATTAAGAGAATAATTAAATCTGCAAAGATTAATTTATTGATTAATTAAATTAATTGATTAATTAATTCAGAATTATTATTTGATTAAAATCTATTTTAATCCAGCAAGACTATCTTTTGTATTAGCAAGACAATCGGCATGACAATCAATAGTCATACCGAAAGTCATGCTAGTTCATTTAGATTGTCTTGCCGAAAGTTCTATCAATTCATTGGATAGTCCTACCGAAAGTCCTACCAGTTAAAAGGATTGTCATGCTAAGCAGAAAGGATTGTCTTGCCAGTTAAATCAAGGATTGATTTAATATAAAAGAACTAAAGCTGATTTTAAAGAGAAGCAGTGCATTGAATATCAAACACAAAAGAACACAGAACAAAAGAAAATTGCAGAGAACTTATTGCAAATTCTCAGATCATTTATTTCTAGTATTTATTGTTAAATCTAATCCACTAGAAATCCTTTTCTTGTTCTTGTGTAACTATCTAGCGGATCAAAATCCCTAGAACTTAATCTCAAATTGCATTTAGCATTTGATCCTTTTTATTACAAAAATAGAAAAAGTTCATGTCGAATTTATTCTAGATTTGGAATAATTTATTTGAGATTAATCCCTTGTAAACGATACCATTGTTGTAACACCTTTCAAGTTTAATAATATTTTTATTTAACTTGAATTTTATTTCACTTTTTTTATTCCGCATTTTATTCGATTAAACGGTATTATTTGTATTCAACCCCCCTTCTACAAACATATTGAGACCTAACAGCAGTTGTGACTAATTTACACTGAGAAGCCACTGTAAAAAGAATGTCAAAAGATGCATAAAATGAGCACAAACAGTGAGGTGAATTCTTGCATAACTTTATTCTATAGTAGACTTCACAATTCAAAACAGATTTTAAGCACTTTTCTTAGTTATGCCTTATTTGTAAGATATACTGAAGTTTATCAGACTTTAATCTTTATCTGATAATTTGCACATACACACACTATCACTCCATATGAATGATGAAAATTACAGTGGTGATTAAGTTGTTTCAGATAAATAGTTAAGCATTATTTGTATAAATTATGAGGACAAGTTCTGATGAAAGTTCTGATGATTAAACTCTGAAGAACACAGTCAGTATTTGTGTGAAGAATCACATAAACAGTCATTCACTTTTTGAGTACAGAAGCCATGTTCTGATGACCATTAAATTCTAATGATAGTTAATTTCTGATGCAAATCCTGATGGAAACTCTGATGCTTACGTGTCATTATTTAATTACTTGACTTATTTTTGGTATTTACCGTAACAGTCATATTTTATCAGAAAATACTTAGGTGAGATAAAAACAGTTTTAATTATTTGGCTAATGGGTTGCGTGTTTGTTTTGGTAACAGCATGTGAGCAATAATTAATGCACATTTACCGTGCCCATTAATAATGTGGCGCCCTCCAAAACCGGGTCAGAAGTTTGGGGTCCACACCACATACACAATATATAAACCTGTATAAGAAATATTATTTGCAATGACCCTGTTTTACATAACCAGGATCGCAACAGGTTAAAGTATGAAAACAAGCCACAACCTTAATTTATTACATCGTACCAAATCCCGACTGATTTAACTTACAACTGATAATAAAAAATTTCTTACAATCATACTATCTCTCCACCGCATGAAGCTCCTGCTAGCTCGATCCAACTCAAACTGGAACCTTAGCCCGCACTTTGGACTGAGGAACTTCACTATCATCCATATCCTTTTTAACTATAAAATATATAAAAAGTTTCGCAAGAGTGAGTTAACTAGCTCAACAAGTCACAATAACGATAACTGAGGTTAAACAATGATCAAATGAGATGATTCAGAGGAATCAAGTTTTTTTTAACTAATCATTAGAATTGGATATTCATTTTAAGTTTTGAAAACCAAGGTTAGGCTGCTGATCAGTCACGCACTAACCCCGAGCGAAGCACACAGCTCTGCTCTACGAACTGGATCCAGGGCACAGATTGGCCTAATTCGACCACGAATTTGGTCTGACCAAGAATCTGGTCCACATAAAGAAAACTATCCAATTCTAAAGAAATTCAGTATAATAAACAATGTAATTCCATAAGCAAGATCATAATCAATAGTGATAAAGCATTGGTATAAAAACGTAATGCGATTCATGAGTATCACAAGGGTATATCTGGGTATGTATAAGAAACGGTTTTCAGTTTGTAAAAGGATCAGGTATTAGACCAGTAATGATTTCTCAAGGTGTGGTACTTTGATGTTATAAAGAATGGTTGGAGTATAAAAGTTTATGTGTTTTCAAACAATTCTCTTCCAGTGTTTGGTGTTTGGTAGTTATACATTTGGGGAGTAATATCATATTTATATGGTTTGGTGTCTGAAGATCAACAATGGAAGTTTTACAAAGAATAAGGCTTATGGCTCAAGATCAAGAAAAATCAGGGTTCAAGGTTAAATAGTTTAAAGCATTTGCAATATTAAAACAAGAGTTATTTGAATAATAGCGACATGTTATGAAACAGTTCGAAAATATTTGCAATATATCTTGAAGAAAAGTTCAGAAGTACTTGCCTTACAGGGCTTTACACTATTACTGATCGACTCTGAGCCGACTCTACCGCTCAGTCTTTAACATCCAACCACTAGTCCACATTAGATTCGACCTCGACACTCACGTTTTTCTGTTGAAACTCTACTGAGCTCGTCGACTGACTTCTAGGACATTTTTAGTCCAACGTCCTCTTTCGGTTTCTCGCCTAGGACCTACAGGGTCAAAATACCCTATGTTAGACGTCCAAGTATGCTTGACATATCCTCGACACCAATTCTAACCAACGATATTCAAACCCGACTCGTAATTATATACATTATTATAATACAATAACACATCCAACAGTCAGGGTTCACGTTCTCGAGAAATCGGTTTGGTGTTCAGTTTCAGAAAATACGTATACTCGTCATTTTACGAAATTAGGGTTACTGGATTTTGACAAAACATTCACCACAACATACAATCAGGTTTCACACAAGATATATGTATATACTTATTTATACTTGTTCGACGTTCCGATAATTACAGGGTACGTCCCGCATTTTCGAATTTAATTTCCAAAAATTCGGGCAGCACCTCCTCTATTTATCGGCATGCCCGTCGAACAACTCGACGTCTCAACAATCAATAAACCAACAATCCAATCATTACAGTTTCACAATCCACAAATACAACTCACAATCCGAACCAAATTCATAACTCGAACGCCAATAAAATTTCCAAGATAATTAAATATGTTTCAATTCGAATATTAATATATGAACTAAATTATTTATTTTAAAATATTAGGACTCAGAATTATATCATCACCGTCCACCGTCGGCTCGTCGCGGCTCATCGCCGACGACGGCGAAATTTATTGGTGCCCGATAATATCCGGGTTTCCAAATAAACTCCACCGATATACAATGACTTATGCCGCAACTAAATTGATTTCACGAAAACTAATCAAAATTTCTGCAGAACATTCAATTAATTAAATAAGTAAAAAGGAACCCAACACAGACGCGTATACTCACGCGCACAGCATCACAGCAATACCCGGAAAACACACGACCAGCCGGAAACAACCGAGAATAACAAGCACAGATACACGTTTACACACACATACAAAGAAACCACACACACAGACTATGCACACACTCACACACCCAGAATATGTATATATACACATACGATCTGACAGGAACCGCACAGAGGCAAGTAACACGGCGGCTTACCGGAGGGAAACGTGGCGGAAGCAAACAGGGAAAATCCGGGAGAAGGAGGGGATTAACAAAAGCAATAAAAGAAAAAGAAAAGACGAGAGAGCGAGGAACGAGAGAAGCGAGAGAGATGAACGGAGAGAGAGAAAAGGAGAGATCAGGGAGGAATAGAGATGAACAGGGGAAGAAATTGTATATACTATATATTTTTTATTTTTTTCTTTCTGTAACCAATCCAGCACAGACACGCACCAACTGATTTGCTGAAATATGAACACGTGTCCCCTCAGACAATTATAAAGATTTTGAGGCTCGACTTAACCCGAGATCCAATTTTAACGAACCGATTTAGACTTAAAATAAATTCATAAAATTATCAAAATAGTCTTAAAATTTTCTAAAAATCCCGAAGTTAATAAAATAAAATTTCTCTAATTTTTAAAGCATTTTTGAAACGCAACTCGTACCCGCATTACACAATTAATGAACCGAGCTGCACTTAAAAACAAATTCAGCAAATCACGAAAATAGTCTTAAAATGTTACAAATATCCTGAAGTAAATAAAAACATAAGTTTCGAAATTTTAAAACAATTTTTGAAATGCAATTTGTACCCGCTTTTTAACAATTAAACGAAACAACGCGCGGATGGAATTAATCCCGAAAATTTCCAAAATAATTTTAAAATTCTCAGAATATTACAAACTTGGTAAAATACGAATTTTGTGATTTTTGAAGAATTCTGGAATTAAATATGGATTTTACAAATAAACACAATCAGAAAATCACTTAAAGATAAATAATTAATAAAATGTTGATTTCTCAATTTTATAAAATCCTGAAAATAATCATTGTAATTATAAAACCATAAAAACAATTTTAGAGACATTCTAAATATTTATGCAAATAGATTTGCACTAAATCCTCTTTTAAAAGTGAAAACAATTCAATATGACTCCATAATTAATTACGCGGACAACCCGGTACTTTATAAATCACACATCAATAATCAAACAACACATAGTTGTCAAAACCATTACACATATTTTATTCATTTAATAATTTCCATAATCACATTTTTAAATAATTCAAAAGTACACGAGTCGTTATATCCTTCCCCCCTAAAAAGATTCTGTCCTCAGAATCTGGTCTAACTAAACGAGTGAGGATATTTGTCAAGCATATCGGACTCTAATTCCCAGGTAGACTCTTCTACTCGAGGATTTCAAACGTGCTTACTATGGATATACTCTCATTTCCAAGAACTCGCCTTTAATGATCAAGAATTTGGATCGATCACTAAATGCAGAATAAACTTAGACAAGAGCCGATTGGCTCCTAACCAATCGCTTAATTCAAATCAAATACTTACCGCTTCAACATTAACAGGCCAAACACATTATATGTACACACTGTTGTGATGGTAATATCAACTCATGAACAACTTTATCTTTATTTATCGATACTTCGAATGGTTCACTAGTTTAGGACATAACTTGTCCCTTCTGAAGGGTTTTTAGCACATAAACGCAACGAAAATGTAAATTTAAATCTTAAAAAAAACGAAACCCTCCGTAGGATCCATGCGAAAAATAATATTTAATTCGTAGTTCAGTATGTTTACCTTAAGAAGCTTTACGTTAATGGAAAGATGGAGGTCTTTAATAGCGATCCAAGAACGATGAACGGAAATCCCTAGCAGCTGCTCCTTAAGTGTGAAGCACTCCACCGGTATCCACCAAGAGTACAATGTGATGGAGGAGGAAGAGGTTGAGAGAATTAGTTGCCTCCCTCTTGTTCTACTTTAGAATTAGGGTTAATTATTTGGGTTGAGGCAAATAGGGTTTATAATAGTATATTTATAGGCAAAATTTTCAGCTGAAAATTTTCCATAAAATATTATTATTATTATTAACCCTTCAATTGATTATTCTTATTAACCAATTAACTAATAATTAAAACACCCTTTAATCATTAATCCCTTTTCTAAACACTTTAGAAAAATAATCCTCTCACTTTATTTAATTTCCAAAATTAAATTTTTAATTAATAATATTAAGAATTAATTAAATCTCATTTAATCAATTATTAAATCTGCTAATTAATTATTTATTTCAAAAATAAATAATTACAAGCCATTATTAATTAATTCCTCCACCATTAAATTATTTTCTTTTATGGTGTGACCCTGTAGGTTCAATATTAAGCCGGTAGTAGAAATAAATAATAATAAAACTATTTTATCATTATTTATATAAATTCTCTAATTCATTAAATATGATTAATTAATAAATTAATCATATTTATTCTACATCGTGAGGGATACTTCTCAGCATATCGCGACTATCCGGATAATACGAATTCACTGCTTAGAATACCAAGAACCTATTCAATGAGTAGTTACCGTACAATCAATTCCTTCTACCCTGCAATATCACGATTAAATACAAGGCATGCAACTTGTGTCAAGCCTATCTTATTTAATCATTTGCTTTCCCATTCACTATGCTTAGTTCTATTTAATGTAAATTAGAAACTCCTTTCTAATTTCATTCACTCTGGCCAGAGATTTCTGAACTAGCATAAGTGGATCAGCATTGAACATTCTCTTCCTTCACTAGAAGGGGTAGATCCTTTATTGATCATACACTATCTTCGTGTACAAATTCCTATACCCAGTTGGACCCTTATAATTGTCCCTGGAGACTAAGAACTAAACCAAAGCATAGTTCAGTGTACACAAGATGACTATGATGACCTCAAGTCTAAGGATACTTGTAAAACTATCACTATGTGAACAACTGTTGACACGTGAGTGAACTCCATCAGTTGTTCAGCTGTGTGAGTCAAGTTCAGTGAACTTATTCTATAATAAGTACCTGCATACTAGCTATAGTGTCACCACATAAATGTCTATGAGAACAGACATCCTTCATAATGAAACAAGCATAGTATATACCGATCTTTGCGGATTACTAATTACCAGTTAGTAATCCTACGACCAGGAAATATTTAAGTTTAGAGTTATCATCTTTTAGGTCTCATTATTATGATCTCATCATAATCCGTAAAAAGCTTTACTCTAAACTATGGTATATCTTATTTAAACACTTAAATAGATAAAGCCCACAATAAAACCAAAACAAATCTTTTAGTAATATCAATGAAATCAAAACAGATTACATAAAAGTTATTCCTAAATCATCATACATGATTGGACTTAGGACACATCACTTTCAATCTCCCACTTGTACTAAAGCCAATCACTCTGGTATCTAATGCCCATCTTGTCTTTACGACGATCAAAGTGACTTTGAGAAAGTGGCTTTGTTAAAGGGTCTGCTATGTTGTTATGTGTGTCAACTCTCTTGACGTCTCCTCTTTCAATACAATACAAGAAATGTTACCGCGCTCCCACTAACCTTCTTGTAGACACGTGGTTCATCTATGTTTTTGATAAAACCAAATTCTTTGATTGTCTCATCAAAACGGATGTTCCATCTATGAGAAGCTTGCCTTAAACCATATATGGTTCGCAGCAGCATACACACTAGGTTTTCATTTCCCTTGGAAAGAAAACCCTCTGGTTGTGTCATATACACTTCCTCTTCAAGTTCCCCATTGAGGAAGGCCGTTTTCATGTCCATTTGCGAGATCTCATAGTCGTAGTAAGCAGCAATCGCAAGCAAAATCCGAATTGATTTTAACAGGGCTACAGGCGAAAAAGTTTCATCAAAGTCAATAGGCTTATAGGTCTCCACCTGGCCATCTGCTCCAATCTTTCTTTTGTATACCCACTTGCACCCAATAGGCTTAACACCTTCAGGCGCCTCAACTAGAGTCCATACTTGGTTGGTATACATAGATTCCATTTCGGATTTCATGGCACTATGCCATTTCTCCGAGTCAACACTACTCATAGCCTCATTATAGGTCACATGGTCGTCATCATCAATGATTAACAACTCATTGTCATTCTCAATGACAAGGCCATAATACCTCTCAGGTTGACGAGACACTCTCCCTGACCTACGAATGGGCTGTTCCACAGAAGGTTGTTCAGTCTAAACAGGTGTTTCCACTTGATCCGTAGTAGTTTGTGCTTCTTGAACTTCATCAAGTTCAATTTTGCTCCCACTATTTCCTTCAAGGATAAAATGCTTTTCCAAGAAGGTAGCATGTCTGGAGACAAACACCCGATGATCGGTGTAAAAGTAATACCCTAAAGTCTCTTTAGGATATCCCATAAGATTACATTTTACGGATCGAGATTCCAGCTTCTGGGTCAACTTTCTTGACATAAGCTGGACATCCCCAAATCTTAACATGTTTAAGACTCGGTTTCCTTTCTTTCCATATCTCATATGGAGTTTGAGGAACAGATTTGGAAGGCACCTTATTCAGTAAATATGCTGAGGTTTCCAATGCATAACCCCATAGGAATACTGGAAGATTCGCATAGCTCATCATAGACCGAACCATGTCTAACAAAGTTCGATTTCTCCTTTCAGATACCCCATTCAACTGTGGAGTATATGGAGGAGTCCACTGGGAGACTATACCATTTTCTTTGAGATAAGCTAGAAACTCTCCATTCAAGTATTCACCACCTCGATCTGATCGAAGAGTTATAATACTATGTTTGGTTTGTTTCTCCACTTCATACTTATATTCTTTGAACTTTTCAAAGGCTTCAGACTTGTGTTTCATCAAATACACATATCTGAATCTAGATCGATCATCTATGAAAGCAATGAAGTATGAAAATCCACCCATGGTTTGCGTAGACATTGGTCCACATACATCTGTGTGTACCAATCCTAGCATATCTGCAGCCCTCTCTCCATGTCCACTAAATGGAGATTTGGTCATTTTACCCAATAGACAAGACTCACATGTAGGATATGATTCAAAATCAAAGGGGTCAAGTAACCCTTCCTTATGCAATGTCCGCAGTCTATTCTTACTAATATGACTAAGTCCGCGGTGCCACAAGAAAGTGAGATTTTCATCATCCCTTTTTCTTTTATTAGTATGTTCAATTTGTAGTAAATTATGCTCTACGTCACATACATACAGACCATTTTTTAAAATACCACTTCCATAAACAACGTTATCTCTAAGAATTGAACATTTATTATTCTGAATAACAAACGAAAATTCAGCCAAGTCTAACATGGAATAGAGATAATATTCCTCACAATCGAGGGAACAAAATAATAATTATTTAGAATAATAGTTTTGCCCGTAGGCATATGTAAATGAAATGATCCTACAGCTTCAGCAACAACTTTTGCTCCATTTCCCATTCGTAGAATCACCTCCTCTTCTTCAAGAGTCCTACTTCTCCTTAGTCCCTGCAATGAATTGCTAATATGAGAACCAAAGGCGGTATCTAATACCCAAGTAGAAATTTGACTTAGTGACATATTAACTTCGATCATGAACATACCTGAATCAGAAGCGGTAGTCTCACTACCCTTCTTCTTCTTCAATTCTGCAAGGTAAACCTTGCAGTTCCTCTTCCAGTGCCCCACCTTGTTACAGTGAAAGCAAACAGCTTTGCTCTTGGGGTCTTCATCTTTTGGTGGAACCGGCTTTTTCTCACCTACTTTCTTCTTCTTGGAAAAATTCTTCTTCCTTTTCTTAGGATTGGAACCTTCACCAATTAGAAGAACATAACTCTTCTTAGGGGGGAAATTCGATTCCGCAGTCTTCAACATGTTGTGGAGTTCAGGTAGGCTGACATCCAGCTTATTCATGTGAAAGTTCACAACAAACTGCGAGAATGAACTCGAAAGTGATTGCAAGACCAAGTCTTGGCTCAGCTCCCCATCCATGGCAAAACCAAGTTATCCAAGACGTTTAATCAAATTGATCATCTTAAGTACATGGTCATTCACAGATGATCCCTCAGACATCCTACAACCGAACAGCTCCTTCGATATCTCATATCGAGCTGTCCTCCCATCCACATCATACAACTTTTGTAGATGCATAAGGATAGTGTGAGCATCCATATGCTCATGCTGCTTCTGTAGCTCAATGTTCATGGAAGCTAGCATGATGCATTGAGCAACATTTGCATCATCTATCCACTTAGGATACACAATATGTTCATCATTATGTGCATCGCTAGCAGGTTCAGTAGGCTTAGGTGAGTCAAGCACATATTCTAGCCTCTCAACCCTGAGAACAATTCTCAAGTTTCGAAGCCAGTCAGCAAAATTAGGACCGGTCAACTTGTGAGCATCTAGTATACTCCGGAGTGATTGTGCAGAAGACATAACGAATATAGTAAATCTGTAAATGATGAACACATAACAACACTTAGCAAATATTCAATTTCATTTCAAAACACTATATGAATCGGGTCTTTATTCATAAGTGGCTCCCACTAGTTTATCTAATTTATACAACCCCTAACTGAAAATTAAGCATTCATAATGCTAGTGGGAATAGGGATCCTACATTCCATCACACAACCTCGGCTGTAGCACGAAACGTCATGTGATGTTCAATAGGCAGACAACTCTTGTCAATTACATGTTATGTTATTCCCTAATAAAACTTTAGCCTCTTGAATAATTGAGTCACGGCTGTAGCACGATAAACTCAATATTCTAAGTCAAGTCTAACCCAGCATTTCATACAATTGAATCAGTCTCCAACGGCCCACGGCTGTAGCACGTAACGACCTTTAGATTCTAATTCAATGTACACATCTTTATGTAATAGACAAGTATTTCTTATTTCGAAATCAAAGCCCTCGGCTGTAGCACGAAACGATAATGATTTAAAAATAAGAACTACTTTCTACCATGTTGGAAGGCTTTGACCGACACAAGCCCGTTGTGTCATTGGCCAATTACTACTTGATATTATTTAATTTTAGAGGGATTATATTATGTTACAATCATAATCATATTATAAAAAGATTCTTCCTTTTAAATTAAATATTTCAAATCAATAATCGATAATCAGATGATTCCCAGATCGAGGGGAGCATTGTCAAGAGGCGTCACTTAATACCCCTTTCTTACAAATAGAAATCTGCTTTTGACAGAATCATCCTTTCTCTCAATATTGAAAATTCATATTTAATTACGTGTTTCATAAACACAAGAATCTCATGATTGTATTCATAATATTATTGTTAAGGCAAGAAACGATTCCTGTTCTAGATTTTCTAGAGCACGCCTTATATTGATTTAAGTTCACCTAAATCTATCATCGCATGGTAAACATAGGCATATATCTCATATATAAAATTAAATAAACAAGTAAATGTAAAGTGCAATAAAGTAAATGTGTTTGGTTATGGCCCCATCCTATGTGATCTTTATCAAGCTCATGATAAAGATCAAGGTCAATCTAATATGGTGATGGAAACAATACAACTACTTATTACATAAGTCTTCTTCTTTGTTTGGACTTCTTGTATGCCTCGTCTTCTTCTTTGTATCACCTCCATTGGATAGCCTTCTTGAGTCTCCAATTACATTACATGATTGAAAGTAAAACTAATCTAATGAACTTACAAGAATAACTCGAGTTACATTCGAGATTTATGATTACAAAGATTGACGACATGCAAGTCGTATTTAAAACCAAAACCATCACACTAAGGTCGAAAGGCCATAACCATCCACCATGCTCATACAACACATAAAAGCATGTTAAAACACATAATCAGATCTTAACATATCATATTATCCATGATCTAATCATAAAAAAATGACAAAAATCAGAAAAATCAGAATCAAATCAGAAACGAGTCGTTGATAGCTAAAGCTATCAGTTTTGTTCAGACGCTCGTTTATGTATGAAATAGGGTATTCGTTTGCGTAAATCGGACACCAGACCCAGATTTCAGCAAATCTGCAGCAACCAATTCAGAATCCGTATCTAATATGATTCTCATAATTAGAACAAACATAAATCATGTATATATCATTATATATACAGATTACATAATCATCTTATGATTATACAACTCACATGAATATCATATATTCAAAACCATACATATATAAGTGTATTATATCAACATCAAATCATGGCGAATCACGTACATGCTCATATATCGAAAACAGTTAAACACATAAACGAATTAAAACCTTTTTGCAAGTAGCTCTGATTCCATTGAAGGGTTTTTAGCACATAAACGCAATGAAAATGTAAATTTAAATCTTAAAAAAACCGAAACCCTCCGCAGGATCCATGCGAAAAATAATATTTAATTCGTAGTTCAGTATGTTTACCTTAAGAAGCTTTACGTTAATGGAAAGATGGAGGTCTTTAATAGCGATCCAAGAACGATAAACGGAAATCTCTAGCAGGTGCTCCTCAAGTGTGAAGCACTCCACCGGTATCCACCAAGAGTACAATGTGATGGAGGAGGAAGAGGTTGAGAAAATTAGTTGCCTCCCTCTTGTTCTACTTTAGAATTAGGGTTAATTATTTGGGTTGAGGCAAATAGCCTTTATAATAGTATATTTATAGGTAAAATTTTTAGCTGAAAATTTTCCATAAAATATTATTATTATTAACCCTTTAATTGATTATTCTTATTAACCAATTAACTAATAATTAAAACACCTTTTAATCATTAATCCATTTTCTAAACACTTTAAAAAAATAATTCTCTCACTTGATTTAATTTCCAAAATTAATTTTTAATTAATAATATTAAGAATTAATTAAATCTCATTTAATCAATTATTAAATCTGCTAATTAATTATTTATTTCACAAATAAATAATTACCAGCCATTATTAATTAATTCCTCCACCATTAAATCATTCTCTTTTATTGTGTGACCCTGTAGGTTCAATATTAAGCCGGTAGTAGATATAAATAATAATAAAACTATTTTATCATTATTTATATAAATTCTCTAATTCATTAAATATGATTAATTAATAAATTAATCATATTTATTCTACATCGTGAGGGATACTTCTCAGCATATCGCGACTATCCGGATAATACGAATTCACTGCTTAGAATACCAAGAACCTATTCAGTGAGTAGTTACCGTACAATCAATTCCTTCTACCCTGCAATGTCATGATTAAATACAAGGCATGGAACTTGTGTCAAACCTATCTTATTTAATCATTTGCTTTCCCATTCACTATGCTTAGTTCTATTTAATGTAAATTAGAAACTCCTTTCTAATTTCATTCACTCTGGCTAGAGATTCCTGAACTAGCATAAGTGGATCAGCATTGAACATTTTCTTCCTTCACTGGAAGGGGTAGATCCTTTATTGATCATACACTATCTTCGTGTACAAATTCCTATACCCAGTAGAGCCCTTATAATTGTCCCTAGAGACTAAGAACTAAACCAAAGCATAGTTCAGTGTACACAAGATGACTATGATGACCTCAAGTCTAAGGATACTTGTAAAACTATCACTATGTGAACAACTGTTGACACGTGAGTGAACTCCATCAGTTGTTCAGCTGTGTGAGTCAAGTTCAGTGAACTTATTCTATAATAAGTACCTACATACTAGCTATAGTGTCACCACATAAATGTCTATGAGAACAGACATCCTTCATAATGAAACAAGCATAGTATGTACCGATCTTTGCGGATTACTAATTACCAGTTAGTAATCCTACGACCAGGAAATATTTAAGTTTAGAGTTATCATCTTTTAGGTCTCATTATTATGATCTCATCATAATCCATAAAAAGCTTTACTCTAAACTATGGTATATCTTATTTAAACACTTAAATAGATAAAGCCCGCAATAAAACCAAAACAAGTCTTTTATTAATATCAATGAAATCAAAACAGATTACATAAAAGTTATTCCTAAATCATCATACATGATTGGACTTAGGACACATCTCTTTCACCTTCTACTCAGACTTATCCAATCTCTTTCAAGGTGGAACTTTTACTAACACTACTGGTCCTATTTCTATACTCATATTATCTCTCGATATAATTTCGCCTTCTTTCTTTGTCTACTCCGAGTTGCTTCAATCAATATCTCCACGCTTTTGGTGTGCTGAATTAACTTAGAATTTGACAACTTTCTTTCTCCTATTTTATCTCAATAAAAATGGGGACCTACACTTGCGTTCACATGAAGCTTGGTAAAGTGGCATTCCAAAGCTGACATCGATGATAAATGATCATTCCATTGTTTCCTTAAAACTCAACCTCTCAACATATCTTATATTTCCTGAATCACTTCCGTACTTTAACCCTCCGTTTAAGGATGATAGGCGGTGCTCATTTTCAACTTTTGCTTCCAAACATTTAAACATCTTCTATTCGTTTTTTCATTTTTTTAAGGTTGAAAAGTATCTCATATATTCACTTATTATCACTTTTAGGTATTCAAACTTCATATTCTCCTCTTTTCAATTCGTTATTAACTCCTCAGTGGTTTTAATTACATCCAATCCTATTTTTCTGCACAAGGCATCTGTCACCATTCGGCTTTGTTTAGGTAGTTGTTAACGAATTAATCAGAATCTTTCATTAATCTCGGTCAAAATTTCATTCTTGAGGACTCAACGTATAGTTGCTTTCCTTCTGATCTTTGGAAAAAAAATCCTTGGGCATCCCACACAGACTTTCTTATTCCTTGAGTAGCTGAGGATGTTATCAATAAATACAGTTTGCTTGTCCAAGTACTCCTTATACACCACGTTCCTTAATTCCTTATAGCCACATGATACCCTTGTGATTTCACATAATATCACCAGAGCTTGTAATGCTCTTAACTCACTTTAATTGTAATCTCTGATATGTTCTCAGGTCGGATCTTAAGTTAATCCTCGAGACATAACATACTTCTTGAATTAGGTCTCGTAAGTAATTAATTCTTTATAGGGGTCACTTATTCTTATTGGTTGTTTTGTTAAACTCCCGATAATCAGTACACAATCTTATAGTTTCATCCCTTTTCTCCAACAACATCACTGGTACAATTTACGATCCGCTTCTTATAAAACCACTCCTTGGTCTGCCTTGTCCACTAGGCCTCCGATACTTTGCCTTAATTCTTTGACATGTCCAACACTTCCTAATCCATCTTGAAATTTCCTTCTTATACCTGGTTATTACTATGTTTCGTTAAATTTTCATATATCTTGGCATCTCTTCAATAGATTTAATACTATATATTGTGAATTCCCTGTAGGATCTCATTTCTTAATTCCTTTACTTGTAACATCCAAATGTCGGAAGAAAACCTAGGAATATCGTGATCGTTCTTCTGGATGCAAAATCTTCCTCTTACTCATTGTTAACATCGTGATCTATTATTTTCCCTTGACATCCCCTTCTCTTTTCTCAACAATTCTGACTGAAAGGTCATACTACCCATCCTTGTTTCCTTGGGATTGTATATCTGACTTCTAACTCCAACTTCTAAAATTCCATAGGTAATTCTTCTGGTACAGTTTTTATGTTCATTTTCTCCTTTTTGCTTATCGCCTGCCTCTACATTTGCTTTTCCTCGTGAGTACATACTTCAAACTTTTATGGTCCTTATAGATCTTACACTTTTCTCCATACATATCATATTTCTCAATCCTTCATAACAAATATTATTACTGTTAGTCCTAAATATAAGTAGGATACTTCTGCTCATAAGGTTTCGGTTGTCTGGTTGCATATACAATAACTTTTCTGTGCTGCATCAACACACATCCTACTTTCTTATGAGAAGCATCACTATAAACTACCAAATCCCCTTAATACTTTCCAAAGTGATAATGCAGGTGCTGTAATTATTCTTTCATTTAACTCCACAAAACTTCTTCACCCTTCTCCATTTTATATAAACTTCTTGCTTTTCCTGGTTAGTTTCGTCAAAGGTATTGCAACTTTTAGGAAACCTTGCACAAATTTTCAGTAATAACTGGTCCATGGTGAAACTTCTCACTTTTATTGGTGCTTTTGGTCCTTCTTTATTCATGTTAACTTTAATTTCTACTGGATCTCCTTTGGTCTTCTCCTCACTGATTATTTATGCTTTCTACCATCAAAAGTTTCACTTTATAAATTTTTCATACTACTTCTTTCTTCTTCGACTCCCCAGTTATTATTAACTGCTTGGAAGGGTCCTCTGTTGACTTTAAGTAACACAAATACAACTTGTCCAGATATTCCTTAAAGATTCTGTCCATCAAGTTTAAATATTACTGGTATATTGGTTAATCCAAATGACATTGTTAGAATTTTATAGCAGCAGTACTTAGTTCTGAAAATTATCCTTGATATATCCATAGGTTCAATCTCCAATTGGTAATACCCAAATCTTAAATCAAATTTAGGAAATACTTTTGTTCCTTTCATCTGATCAAATAGATCATTAATTCGAGGTAACGGATACTTGCACTTGATAGTAATCTTGTTGAGTTTTCTCTAGTCGACGCATAATCTCCTACTTCTATATAACAAATAATATCGGTGCACCCTATGGGATACCCTGGGTCTAATCGCTTCTTCTTCTAGCATCTCCTGCATCTGCTTTGCTAACTTCCTCATTTTAACTGGTGCCATTTTGTGTAAGGCCTTAGTCACTGGCTTCGTCTCAGGTGCTAAGTCCATCGCGAGCTTCATTTTCCTATCTGAATGAGATGTTGATAACTCACCTGGAAACATATCTTGAAACTCCCTAATTACTATAAAATCTTCAAATTTCATTTGCTTCTAACTTTTATGTATCCCATAATCACCATAATGCTCATATCTTGATCACCGTAATCATCATTAACGAATTCTTTACCTTCTTCCATCTTCTGAACCTCATCACCTTCTCATTTGGCGTCCTCAGAATTATCTTTTCATCACGATGGTCTGTCTGGACATCATGCTTTAATAGTTAATACATTCCTTAGAATAATGTCTAATCCTCTTATCTTCCATGATATCAATTCTTCACAACTTATTGCCAGAAATCTCAATTCCATCATTGGTACTCACTTATTTAACAACTACACGTTCTTGAATTGCTAGTCCTTTAATCACAATCTTATTAATTCAACAGGGTAATTCATCTTACCAACAAAACCTTGGGAGCTAAATAATCAAGTTGCTTTCACATCTTTCAATACTTCAATGCATAAGTTATCCACGATAATCATTCACATTACCATATCCATATTCTGAATAACATATTTCACAGGAAAATTACAATTTCTCGTTCTCGGAGACGTATTCCTCATTAAAGTAGATTCCCTTGACTCTTAGTGCATCCCTGACTGGGGCTAGTGATTTGCAATCCTCGCCATATGCCCTTGTTTCCTTTCCATGCATAAGAGGTAGATGGAACTTCATCCGCTTGGTTCATAATACGTTGATTTGTGTGAAAAACTTTTGCAAAGAACGATGGTATAACGAAATAACTAGAAGGATTCATAATTCAATAAACTTGAAGTTGAAAAGAAGGAAGAAATAATGATTTGGATATGAATGAGACAACCACATTGGTACTTAAAATGGCCAGTCTTTCATACCATATGGCATACAGCACATGATTAGGTGGCGTCCCACCCAACTCTTTGTCATCCAGACAAAGCGTCTTACCATAACACTGTTTGTCCTAATCATAGAGCAAAACTTGAGGGGAACAATTAAATTTGAAAAGAATGCAAAATTCTCCTTTTTGATATTATCAGAAAGAATTTATTAAGAAAAGAAGTTCATACATTTTTAGGAATTAAAAAGGAATATACACTGTAATGTTGAGGACAAGAATGATATCATTGGTCACCATCCACATTTCACTTGTATTCATCCTTCGAGCTTGTTCAATCATATCTCAATAGTGTCATATAACAACTTTAGAAGGTACACTGAAATGCCTTCGCAAATTAAGCATTATGGTAGATTCCTACTTGTCACGTCTTGCGTCTTTAACATCGCACCTACACGTATAGTACTTTAACAATTTGATCATAATGGCGTTCCTACCAGATAACTTTGAGTTTCCTCTTTTTAATTTAGAATAACCATGAATCATTCAACATAACGATCCTTTTGTTAATAATATTCTTCTTTTAGGAAAATCTGGAAATCTTCTCAATCTTCTTCGGTCATGCCCAGGCTTCCGTTAGATCAATGAATTCTTTGAACCTGGATAGTCCTAGTAATTGGATGAGTAATTGCTCCGTACGCTAATTCCGTTGTTAATCTTATCAAACAATATTTGTACCTTTCTGTTAGGAATAATCAACTTCTTCATAATCGCGGATCACTTTGTCCTTTAAATTAACAATACTAAATTTAAAATAAATATCCTTCCAGGTAATCCGGGTCTTTTTGACAAACAAGAAACTCAAGTAGTAACTTGACAACCAATGTTTAAAACTTATTTTTTTTATTCAAAAAAACTTTTAGAACTTTTTTAAGGAAAAATCTTTTTTGAAAACTTGTTAAAATTTTGAAAATCATAAATTTGGTTGTCCTTACTGTATGAGTTGGTTATTGTCCTTCCGACCTATAACAACATACCAAATTAAAGGATAGATCATATAAAAGTCCATTTACTTCAATCTAATCTATCTCCTTTATTGGGTCCATTTGCCTTCCTTAATCGACGATCACTTCAATTGTCGTTGCATGTTATTGTATTCGTAGCTTCACATCAACACTCTCATACTGGTAATGCTCCCGTCATCAACCTTGCAGTCGTAAAGTAGAACAGGTTATCCAATAGTCAACAAATCCACTGACAACACATCATATTGTTACTACAAATATATCACATCATTATAACACCATTATCTAACTCTTAGGGAAGCTCCAGATCCATACTCTTCTCTAATTCTCTTTCAAAACTCATCTAGTCCATTCTACAATCTAGCCATGGGTGGCCTAACTACTAATGACTTCTTTTAACCTGATAACAGCTATTCTCCTCAACACTTGAAGCTTCTTTCTAAACTTTTTCTCACCTTTATTTATATCTCAAGTACCCACCATTTATAGTAGCTTTCAAATCCATCCTCGTAGGTACTGTTGCATCATAGAACAAGTTTTAAACCGAGGATATAGAACAGGAGGTGGGGTAAACTAAAGAGATACACTCACAGCCGAATGTCCAATAAAACAAGAATAACCAGATGGAGGTTCTTAAATAGGTAGTCTCGTATCAAGAGGTGGTAGAATAGTGTAGAATAGCTTGAAGAGGTGCAACTATCATAACAGAAGGTAGTACCATTAATACCGATGGAGGAACAAGGTGCAAATCAAATCCGAGATAAGGTGACGATCCTTGAACGGAAAGCTCCAAACGATCAAACGATACAGGGAAATCAGGATCTGCCATTGCCGTTGTTTGGAAAACACGTCGCAAGTTAAGAATACCGAATCGCAATACGAACCGTGCCGGAGACATACTATACAATCGCACTCAATCTCACAATGTCTTATCTTTCTGATTTCCTATTCCTAATCCTAACCCTCTACCCAATCCCGACAATCTAGGCTTGTTTCAGTGACTTATAACCTGTAGCTCTGATACCAACATGTGGCGCCCTCCAAACCCGGGTCAGAAGTTTGGGGTCCACACCACATACACAATATATAAACCTGTATAAGAAATATTATTTTCAATGACCCTGTTTTACATAACCACGGATCGCAACAGGTTAAAGTATGAAAACAAGCCACAACCTTAATTTATTACATCGTACCAAATCCCGACTGATTTAACTTACAACTAATAATAAATTTTTTCTTACAATCATACTATCTCTCCACCGCATGAAACTCCTGCTAGCTCGATCCAACTCAAACTGGAACCTTAGCCCCGACTTTGGACTGAGGAACTTCACTATCATCCATATCCTTTTTAACTGTAAAATATATAAAAAGTTTCGCAAGAGTGAGCTAACTAGCTCAGCAAGTCACAATAACGATAACTGAGGTTAAACAATGATCAAATGAGATGATTCAGAGGAATCAAGTTTCTTTTTAACTAATCATTAGAATTGGATATTCATTTTAAGTTTTGAAAACTAAGGTTAGGCTGCTGATCAGTCACGCACTAACCCCGAGCGAAGCACACAGCTCTGCTCTACGAACTGGATCCAGGGCACACATTGGCCTAATTCGACCACGAATCTGGTCTGACCATGAATCTGGTCCACATAAAGAAAACTATCCAATTCTAAAAATTCAGTATAATAAACAATGTAATTCCATAAGCAAGATCATAATCAACAGTGATAAAGCATTTGTATAAAAACGTTATGCGATTCATGAGTATTACAAGGGTATATCTGGGTATGTATAAGAAACGGTTTTCAGTTTGTAAAAGGATCAGGTATTAGACCAGTAATGATTTTTCAAGGTGTGGTACTTTGATGTTATAAAGGATGGTTGGAGTATAAAAGTTTCTGTGTTTTCAAACAATTATCTTCCAGTGTTTGGTGTTTGGTAGTTATACATTTGGGGAGTAGTATCATATTTATATGGTTTGGTGTCTGAGGATCAACAAAGGACAATTTACAAAGAATAAGGCTTATGGCTCAAGATCAAGAAAAATCAGGGTTCAAGGTTAAAAAGTTTAAAGAACTTGCAATATTAAAACAAGAGTTATTTGAATAATAGCGACATGTTATGAAACAGTTCGAAAATATTTGCAATATATCTTGAAGAAAATTTCAGAAGTACTTGCCTTACAGGGCTTTACACTATTACTGATCGACTCTGAGCCGACTCTGTCGCTCAGGCTTTAACATCCAACCACTAGTCCACATTAGATTCGACCTCGACACTCACGTTTTTCTGTTGAAACTCTACTAAGCTCGTCGACTGACTTCTAGGACATTTTTAGTCCAACGTCCACTTTCGGTTTCCCGCCTAGAACCTACAGGGTCAAAATACCCTATGTTAGACGTCCAGGTATGCTTGACATATCCTCGACACCAATTCTACCCATCAATATTCAAACTCGGCTCATAATTATATACATGATTACAACAATAACACATCCAACAGTCAGGGTTCACATTCTCGAGAAATTAGTTTGGTGTTCATTTTCAGAAAATACGTATACTCATCATTTTACGAAATTAGGGTTACTGGATTTTGACAAAACATTCATCACAACATACAATCAGGTTTCACACAAGATATATGTATATACTTATTTATACTTGTTCGACGTTCCGATAATTACAGGGTATGTCCCGCATTTTCGAATTTAATTTCCAAAAATTCGGACAACACCTCCTCTGTTTATCGGCCTACCCGTCGAACAACTCGACGTTTTAACAATCAATAAACCAACAATCCAATCATTACAGTTTCACAATCCACAAATATAACTCACAATCCAAACCAAATTCATAACTCGAACGCCAATAAAATTTCCAAGATAATTAAATATGTTTCAATTCGAAAATTAATATACGAACTAAATTATTTATTTTAAAATATTAGGACTTAGAATTATATCATCACCATCCACCGTCAGCTCACCGTGGCTCATCGCCGACGGCGGCGAAATTTATTGGTGCCCGATAATATCCGAGTTTCCAAATAAACTCCACCGATATACAATGACTTATTCCGCAACTAAATTGATTTCACGAAAACTAATCAAAATTTCTGCAGAACATTTAATTAATTAAATAAGTAAAAAGGAACCCAACACAGACGCGTATACTCACGCGCACAACATCACAGCACCACCCGGAAAACACACGACCAGCTGGAAACAACCGAGAATAACGAGCACAGATACACGTTTACACACACATACAAAGAAACCACACACACAGACTATGCACACACTCACACACCCAGAATATGTATATATATACATACGATCTGACAGGAACCGCACAAAGGCAAGTAACACGGTGGCTCGCCGGAGGGAAACACGGCGGAAGCAAACAGGGAAAATCCGGGAGAAGGAGGGGATTAACAGGAGTAATAAAAGAAAAAGAAAAGACGAGAGAGCGAGGAACGAGAGAAGCGAGAGAGATGAACAGAGAGAGAGAAAAGGAGAGATCTGGGAGGAATAGAGATGAACAGGGGAAGAAATTGTATATACTATATATTTTTTATTTTTTTCTTTTTGTAACCAATCCAGCACAGACACGCACCAACTGATTTGCTGAAATATGAACACGTGTCCCCTCAGACAATTATAAAGATTTTGAGGCTCGACTTAACCCGAGATCCAATTTTAACGAACCGATTTAGACTTAAAATAAATTGAGAAAATTATCAAAATAGTCTTTAAATTTTCTAAAAATCCTGAAGTTAATAAAATAAAATTTCTCTAATTTTTAAAGCATTTTTGAAACGTAACTCGTACCCGCATTACACAATTAATGAACCGAGCTGCACTAAAAACAAATTCAGCAAATCACGAAAATAGTCTTAAAACTTTACAAATATCCCGAAGTAAATAAAAACATAAGTTTCGAAGTTTTAAAACAATTTTTGCAATGCAATTTGTACCTGCTTTTTAACAATTAAACGAAACAACGCGCGGGTGGAATTAATCCCGAAAATTTCCAAAATAATTTTAAAATTCTCAGAATATTATAAACTTGGTAAAATATGAATTTTGTGTTTTTTGTAGAATTCTGGAATTAAATATGGATTTTACAAATAAACAAAATCAGAAAATCACTTAAAGATAAATGATTAATAAAATGTTGATTTCTCAATTTTATAAAATCCTGAAAATAATCATTGTAATTATAAAACCATAAAAATAATTTTAGAGACATTCTAAATATTTATGCAAATAGATTTGCACTAAATCCACTTTTAAAAGTGAAAATAATTCAATATGACTCCATAATTAATTACGCGGACAACCCGGTACTTTATAAATCACACATCAATAATGTCACCATTACACATATTTTATTCATTTAATAATTTCCATAATCACATTTTTAAATAATTCAAAAGTACACGAGTCGTTATAAATAATGTTTTTACTGATTACATGCTGACAGGTGTCAAATGTCTGTTTTACTTCCAAAAAGAGCCATTGAGTGGAAAGAGTATATGTATTAGAGTTAAATGATTTCACAATCTTTTACCTACTCTTACTTTATCTTTTATTTCTTTTACTCTCTCTCTCTTTTTCCCTCTATTTTCTGATGGACTCTCTTACAGGGATTTTATCAAACACCTTTCGTACACGCAACTTTTCACTTAATTTCTTACAGAAATGGCACCCAAGGACATCATCTTTAATGGAGCAAAGTTCGTCCCAAATAACTACATGGTTATTCTCAGCAAGGATGAAGCTCCATCAGATCTTCACTTCATCCAAGACTTTCTTGCTCGAAGTGAGATTGGGTATGCTTTGACCCAACCACAATCACTTTCAGGAACTCAGATACTGGAGTTTTGGACGGCTGGTGTTTATGATGATGGTGAAGCTGGGTCCCCAAGTATTATTTTCACAACAGGGGAAGATGAGCATCTGGTTACTTTGTCCACTGTTCGACAAGCTCTACATTTGCCAGAAAATTGCACTTTCAATGCTCAGATTGAGGAGACACTTCTACAAAGTATGATGGCCAACATTGGCTATGAGAAAGGTTTGTCAAAGCTGGGACAACTGAAGAGGCCATACATTAGAAGGGAGTGGAGTTTTTTCTTTGACTGCATCACCAGAACTTTTACCGACAAATGCTCCAACTTTGATGCCATTCTCATTCTGAGTCAGCAAATAGGGTATGTACTTCTAAATCAAATTCACTTCGATTATGCTACTGCTATTTTAGGTTTTATTGGGGATAGGATGAAGGAGGACCCAAATACTGTTTGCTTTGCTAGATTTTGTCAACTCATTTATAGTTTTTGTAGTTTTGATAAGCCTCAAAACTTTAGTGAGTCAATTCAACCTTTTAAACTTGCTAAAAGGGCTTTCACAGACTTGTTATTTACTGATAATAAGAAAGAGATACTAAGAACCCTTCAAATTCCTACATCAGTAAAACAGTTCTTAGTAAACTCTGACCCCAACACATATACAACCCAATTTCCTGATATTGCACAATCTTCTCAACCTCCACCAACCCAACCTTCCAACTCTCAGCCACAGCCTACCATCAGAACCTATTTCCAACCAGCACAATCTTCTCAACCACAACCATTGACACCTACTACCAAACCAACCTCTGGCATTTCCCAAAAGGTGCCAGTTGTAAAATCTGCTACAACATCTAGACCTAAACCTTCAAGAGAAAAATTTGTTCCTCAATCTCCACCAAGGAGAAGAAGGAGGATTATTCTGAGGGATGAATCAGATGAAGATGAACAGGTCCAGGTTCCAGATCAGAACCTGTGACAGTAGAAGTTGAAGAGTCAACTCTTCAGAAAGCAAATGAAGCTGAAGGTTCTGGAATTCAGAAAAGGAAAAGATCTGCAAATTCTGATGCAGATCATGTTTCTCCTCCATCCAGAAGATCAAAGAAGATGAGAGCAGGTAGGCGTATGGCACAACCTCAATCTGAGGATGCTAAAGATGCTGAGAAAGGGGATCAGGAATCTCTGATCTCATCAGAACCTATAGTAATTAAAGCCCTTCCAGCACCTGCAGACACTGTTCCAGACACAGTGATCACACCTCCTATCTCTCCACTCATAAAAACAGCTACAGTTAAAGATTCAGGATTAAGTCCTGAAATTGACATTCATAGGATGAACATTCCATCTTTATTGTTTCTGGAAGCACCACAAGGACAAGTGACAACTCCACCTGTTTCTCCATTAAATGTTGAAATACCAACTACTCCAATTCTGGATGTGGAAACAGATGAAGTTGTGCCAGAATCTCCTATAGCCACACACACTCTTGTGTTGTCAGAAGATGATGAGCTTCTAGCAAGTTCTAGAGTGTCAACTCCAGTAAACACTCCAGCTCAAATTCTTAGAAAGGAGGCACTGCTTAAAAAGTTTGTTGAAAAAGATGCTCCTGTTCCATGGGAAGAAAGTTACAGAGGAGTTGAATGGACCAAGAAGTGGAATGAATCTGACTTCATTCCCAGCTCAAAAGTTCCATCAGATCATATTGCAAAAGCTGATGAGTTGTTGACAAATTCCAACTTCAAAACTCAACTTAAAGTCACAGCTCTCAGTACTAAAAGTCTTCAAGGTCAACACTCCATTACTCATGCCAAGGTTGATAAACTAAAGGAAAATGCTGATGAGCTGGACCTGATGCTCAAGTTAGACAAGAACAGGTTTATCAGACCTATTCATGAAAAAGTAGCGGCTATTGAGAAAGTTCAAGAAAAGCAACAGTCCTAACTAAATGAGGTCCTGTAGAATCAAGCCTCTCAACAAACTCAACTGAATGAAATCCAATCTTCAGTGGAACTTCTTCTCTCTCTACTCCTATCAGATGATGCCAAAAAGGGGGAGAAGGTAGTAAAGTCCAAATGCTCAACTATTCAAGTACTGAAGAAGAAGGATGATAAAAAAGATGACCAGGGAAACCCTAGCAAGGGCAAAGGTCAATGTGGCGCCCTCCAAACCCGGGTCAGAAGTTTGGGGTCCACACACACACCTAATTTATAACCTGCTTATAACAATAATAAAGATAATAATAATATATGCAGTGACCCTACTTACCAACCACCATGGACCGCAACAGGTTAAAGTATGCACACAATCCAAACATACTAATATATTACAAACCGTTCAAATCCCAATCATTCAAACTCAAACTGAGTATTAAACTTTATTATAACTTTTACAAACTTAAATTATCCCAAAAGAAGCCCACTAGCTCAGCTTCCTCAACCTGAACCCCTAGCTCTCGCACTGGACTGGGGATCCTCATTACCAACTGGTTCCTTTTTAACTGAAAAGAATATACACAACATTGCACAAATGAGCTAACTAGCTCAGAAAGTCACAATGACAAAACTGAGAATAATGATCATCAGGTGAATATGATTATGATATCAAGTGAACAATGGATTATGATTTAGAATTGGATATTATACTTTTAATTTAAAAACTAAGGTTAGGCTGCTGATCAGTCACGCACTAACCCCGAGCAAGGCACACAACATTGCTCTAACTACTGGATCCAAGGCACACATTGGCCTAACTTGACCATTAATATGGTCGGACCACGAATCTGGTCCACAATTTTATAAAAACAATCCAATTCTAACATAATAACAGAATATGCAATAATAAACAATAACCAAAATCAATAACAATAATAAGTGTTTAACAATGAAAGGGTTTCAATCCTTGTAAGGATCAATAAGGCAATTTAAAAGCTTGGATGCTGGGTAATGAAAGAATTGGATAACAAGTGAATCAATATTTCAGGGTTTCAAAGATTTGGGCTTTCAAAGCATAGGATGCCATGATTGAGTATACAAGTAATTCAGTTCAGTGTTTGGGATTTTGTTTGCATGTATTTGTAGAGTAGTATCGTATGCTTGAGATTCGTGTTTGGGTACACAACAATCAATGGTCTAGAAAGAATAAGGTTCATGGCTCAAGAACAATAACTGGAATCAGGGTTTGGGTTTCAGTACTTCAAAGCACTTGCAATATCAACAAGACTATCAAGTACTACAATATCTCGAGAAAGATCAGAACACTTGCCTGGTATTAGCTTACTACACTGCACTCGTTTCCAATCACAACCGTCTTACTTCTCAACTATCTGTTTCCCTTTCCTACGTCTTGCCTCTTCTGCTCATATATCATAAGCATTTATCAATAATCGACTCATAGAATTCTATTCAACACATACTTCTATCTACCCTTCGTTTTACCCAAATCCGATTAACGGATTGAAAGTTACGCAATAATCAGTGAACATCGAATATATAAACCGACAGTCAACCAACATATTACATATAACACATAATACGTCACATAATCAATGACATATCATTTATAAAGACATTTCGGGTCATAAATAGGCTTTCTGGTATTTAAAATGATTTTTAAAACATTTTTCGGAATTAAAACGGGTCGTTGGATCAATTTCGGGTTAATAAACAGGGTTCGGTTGGCCAATTTTGGCTCCGAAATAATTTTAGAATAATTATCGAGCCTTGGAAATAATTTAAAATAATATTTTAAAGCTCGAAACTATTTTTTGGAATTTTTAAATCATTTTTAAATAATTAAATCTAATTAAATAATTAATTAAAATCAATTAATAATTAATTAAATCAATTAATCAATTAATTTTCGAATTAATTGACCAATTAATCAATTAAAAATTAACTAAAATTAATTAACTAATTAATTCAGATTTATTTGTGAATTAAAAATAATTTTGGAAATTAAAATAATAATTTTTAGAATTTTCAGAAATTAAAAATGAATTTTTATAATAAAAATAAATAGGAAATATGATTTTTTTAAACATTTTTAAAACAGGAATCCAATTTTTGCAAAGTCTGGAAAATTCAGGGACCTAACTGTATCTTCCCCAAAAGTTCAGGGACCAAACTGCAAATATTACAGTCCAGTCGCCGGAAAACGTCGGGGGTGGCCGGAGAACTCAACTCCGGCATCCTCCCACCACCACAAGCTCCAGATCAATACTACACAACACCATGAATCTATATCTGCAATCAAAATTCATCAATAACCCCAGACTTGGCCGGAAATTGGCCAAGAACATCGCCGGTTTCCGGCGAACATCGGAAAACTTCAAAATACAACTCCCTTCGATTCACTAATCCTCTGTTAATGAGCTATATATGTAATAACCCCAATTTTTTTGAAATTTTTTGAAACCCTTATGAATAGTGATTTTGCTGATTATGCTGAATAAGAAAACTTTTCATGCCACACTATGTAGGGGTTCTTCTATTGTTATTCTGAGATCTTGTTAGTACTTTATATGGAATATAATTGTATGTAAAGATCGTCAGAATCCAAATTCGAACACTTTGATTTTTCCCGAAAATCCACCAGATACCGAAAGAATTGAGTATAAGGTAACATGATTAAAAGGATTTAAATTCAAAGATTATAAGAGAGGATCATAAAAGGAATATAATGTATTGAGAAAGGTTAAGGGAACCCAAGTAATAAGATCCCGGGTATGATTTCTCAAACGATAAACGAGAACGAAAGTTAAGCGAACCGTATAACAGATCAGCGGTCATTAGCCAAGTAATTAAGAGCTAATCAAAGAGGTTAGTGATGATGATGTCACCACACCAACAAGAAGATGACAAGTGTGGGAAGATGACATAGGAGGATGACATAAGCATGACCAAAGGGAAGGTATTGTTGGTTGATTTCAAGCCACACAAATTTTACCATGGTTAAAAGGTAATTAACAAAACAAAAGGATATCAACCAAGCCTTTTATGCACAAAGATCAATAAAACAAAGCAAGCTTCTCTCTCCCCCCTTTTCATCTTCTTCATTTCGAATTTTTCACCAAAATGGTGAATTAGAAATTCAAAACACAAGCTATACTCCATGGAAAATTATAAAGTTTATTTCTTTGGATCCTATATTTCATAACTAAGAAGAGAAAGTAGTTTGAGTGCTTGAATCAAAGGTTTTCTATCTCAAACAAATCATTTTAGTTTAGGGTGAATAGTAACTTTCAAGAACAAATTTTTGATTCTTGATTTTATTTGCAAGGTCAAGGTAGCTTAAGCATATATTAAGGCTTCCATGGACATTCCAAGGATCTTTCATTGATTAAAAGCTTCAAGGAAGGTATAACTCTTCATGATCTTAGTATTAAGATTGTTTGATATAAATGATTATGATGATGGAATGATAGATTAAGTGTAGTAGTTGTTTTGTCATGTTGAGATCTTAGTGGTTAAGTGCTTTTGTTGATTTTGGAGTTAAAAAGTAGCACTAGTTGTTCTTGATGATTCATGGTGTGATTTGAGATTGGTTTAAATGGTTTAAAGTGGTTGAGGAGTGATATGGTCATATGGTTGTATTGGGATAGATTGGTGATGGTTTGGTGTTGAATTGGTTGGTAAAATTTTGGGAAATCGCGTAAACATAGCCGTCGTAATGTCCGATTTACTTTAGGCTGTTTTTGTTCTTAACATTAGGACCCGTGAACTCACTGCTAGGTTTTGACCATTGCCATGATTAGATAGTTCATGTTACGAGCTTCGTTTTGATATGTAGTTCGTTTGATTCCGATGTACGGTTTAGGAGAAACGACCGTTTAAGTAACGGCGTTTCACAACCGAACCATTACCCCTCGCCTTACTTTGAAACCTTGGTTAAGGACCTTAAATGACTAATTGAGGTAAGAAACAATTATGTAAAGTGGATTAGGCAGTTGGTAAGGTACTCGCGAAAGAATCGCCTTAAAACCCTTAATGGTTAATTTATGAAAAATGGTGGAGCCGAGGGTACTCGAGCGACTTAAGTAAATCGTTAAGCGCGAAAGCGAACGTTAGGACTCTAAATGGTTAAAGTCTAGTTTCTTAAGCGACCGGGGTTTAATTCTGACTTATGTTGTTGTTCATAGGTTATCGGACCCACTCTAAGCTTAAGTCTATCCGGGAGCACTCAGGCAAGTTTTCTACCCGTTATACTGTTGTTGTGATGTATATGTGTATATGCATGATCTTGCGATAAATGCATATTTGTTATTAGCAAATTCTTGCGATATATTGTAGCATGTGATATGGTATATATGCATGCCTGTTTCATATTCTTGGATTATATATCTGTTGGTTAAAATGCTTACAGTTGTATAATACCTATGCTAGAGATAAGCGGTATTTGAATTTACCCTTAGTATAGGGGATCAAAAGGTAAACATATTTCTAAACCAGGAGTCGATGTTCCCGAGTATAATATATATATTTTTTTATATATATGGTTATAGTTTTCAAAACTATTAATCGAATAAGGTTTATTCGATAACCTTAACTTTATTTTATTATTGAATATTATTTTGAATATTCATTCGAGGGCTTATGACTCAGTTTATATTATTTAATGAATATTATTTGAATATTCATTTGAGGATCTATGACTCCGATTATTTGCTGAGATATATTCTTTATTTTATTAAGGAATAAGGTGTCGATAATCAAACTTATCTTTGATTATTCAAATAAAGATAGTACTTTCGTATAAGTATATCTTTGGTTATTTAATACTCATTTCAAGTATAAGTTTTAAAACTTCTACTTCAATTATTTTTATAAAGATTATTCTTTATGGGAATATTATTTAAATAATAATATTCAGATATTTTCTAATATATTGGGACTGAGTTATTTCATTAAATCAGCATTACTCCAAACACTTTTAAAGTGTTTTCGATTCTTCAAAATGATTTTTAAAAGTTAGAGCGGATCCCAAAACTCATTTTTATATTTAAGATCTTCCTTTTAAAGGGGATTTAAATACTCGTTCAAAACTTGAGGGATCCGGCTCAGTGGTGTATTTTACATTCGCAATGAGGTTGCTGTTTTGAGAAAACATCTTGATTACTTGCCCATCGTTCGGGAAGTAAGTTCATCTATTTGAGTCGGCATAAGCAACATGGGCTCAGTGGGCGTTCATGAAAGTGTAAGTGGCTCAGTGGGAGTCCATCAAATGCGTAAGTGGCTGAGGCAGTCCAGCATAAGGTCCTATTGCGGCCAGGGTGATGACCAGTGGGGAATTCGTCCATCTACTAGTAGAAAAGGTTACTTATTAGTATCTTTGCCTGATCAGCAAGATATCAGGTTTATGCCAAGGTTTTCTCCTTTCCAAATTCATTGGATATTGCAACTCTGTTTATAATTTTCATAACAGAGGTTTTCAAGGAGTGTATGAAATGTATATATATAGGTGTATATATATATATCGGGATTTAATGAAGTATCTCGTAACTTCATTATTTATAATGATATTCAAAGATTGAATCTATTCAAATCTTGTCTTGTAGTCTCATCTATGTGATGAACTTTTGAACTGATTATAACTTGAACGGTGGTAGTTCAAGTAATATTTGGAAAAGATATAAGTATATTGGGGTATCTTGTAACTTCATATTTTCAACTTATATCTAGTTAATGATTATCTTATGCATATCAAAGATTTTCAGAAAAATGTTGAGACAAGGGTAGATATATGAGATCACCTTGCAACGATATTTTTATACAGTTATAAACTGGAACTCTGTGTATATTATGCATGGAAGAGGACTTCCAAGATTTTGAAAAGTATATATGTATATATACTGAATATTTTGCGACTTCATCGCATTAAGATATCAAACTTGGTTCATTTCTTTTGACCAAGACTTTCATGAGTACTATGAGAGGGCTCATATATTGTTAATCATTATACATATTATTTTGGTGGGCTTGCTGCTCACCCTTGCTTTCTTCTTTCATCACACAACAACAGATAGAAAAGATGAACAGGACCAAGCTCCCGATTCGCAAGCGGTTAGAAAACATTCCGCAGTCTTCTGAAAGCGTTGATGCCGCCGTAGCTGAGGTAGGAGCTACCAATAGGCTAGGTTTTCAACTATTGATGAACCAGACTTATGTATAATATGAATTGTAATAATGGCAAGGAATATATAAATTTATTCAGAACCTTTTTAAGGTGTAACGGTTTATAATTGTGGAATATAAGGACTTGTGTTATTTTTGAGTGTTCATCTCTGAGACTATAACTTGTGGTGTGTGTTTATTGTGGGGTCACAGTACAAAGTAGTTGATTATTTATTAAGATTGGGTGTTATTAAGGGAAATGGAACTCGTGACAACCCGGATCCCCGACCCCGGATTTGGGGGCGTTACAGAAGTGGTATCAGAGCTAAACGTTATAAACCTCAGAGATGATGTGATGTTAAGATAATAAGTTCACTAAGATAATAAGAACTTTTGCCAAGTTCATAGTCGGACTACCTAACGTAGTACTGACAGTTAAAACCCTTATGGGAACCCTTATAAATATCGTGATAGAAGCGTAGTTCGTTATCGTATATGGTAGCGGGACTCCGAACCCTGAGGTTGAGGAGCAACAACGCGATGATGTTTTATTACTTATTGGAGATCAGATTATGGATTCGATAGAGCGTCCTAACGCGGGACCGGATGATGTTCATATTGAGGATGTAGCGGTTGAGGATGTTGTCCTAGAAGGGATTGTTGCTGAGAAGAATCCTGTGGAGGATCCTGACAAGAATGAATAAAGGGACCACTGAGGAATTGATGACTATGGTTAGGGCGACTACCAGAGGTAGGATTGGCCGGTTACTACCAGAGGTTCATTCAAGTTCCTAAAGATAATAGCCCCTTTAACGCGGCTTACTCGTAAGACTGAGAAGTTCGAATGGACAGAGAAATACGAGAACAACTTTCAAGAACTGAAGCAAAGATTGGTGATGGCCCCTATGTTGGCATTGCCGGATGGAAAAAGGAGATTTTGTGATTTGTATTGACGCTTCGCATAAGGAATTAGGGTGCTCTTATACAGCACAAAAAGGTACTCGCGTACGCGTCAAGAAAATTAAGGGAATATAAAATTCGATATCCCCACCTATGAGCTTGGGCTCATGGCAATAGTTTTGCCCTAAAGATTGGAGGCACTACTTGTATGGAGAGAAGTGCGAGAATTACCTAAGCCATAAGTGCTCTAGTACATTTTCACGCAGAAAAGAGCTCAACATGCGCCAAATGAGGTGGTTAGAGCTAATCAAGGATTACGATTATGAGATTCTTTATCATTCGGGGAAAGCCAATGTGGTGGCTGATGCCCTTAATAAAAAGGAGAGACTCAAGATGATAATGTCTTTGAGAGAGTTTACAAGAGATTTTGAGAAAATGGAAATAGAAGTGAAGGTAACCGGAGCCGGTACCGAAAAGATGTTTGAGATTGCAATACAGTCCGAATTATCGGAAAAGAACATATTGTGCCAGAAAAAGTGATGAATGAAGGCAGAGAGCTAACAATTAGATAAAAGATTAATACCAAGAAAGATGATAAGGGAATAATGAGGTATTCCTACAGAATTTGGGTTCCAAATGTTCTAGAGCCTAAAGATGAAATCTTAGATGAAAGCTAGTTTGAGGAATAAGATTTAGAGCAAACCCTGAACGTGATAGTCAGGGAGGTCGCCATCAAGATAGAAGGAACCCATAACATAATGAAGTGGAAAATGAGGATTTTAACGTATAAAATAACCCCAAGTATGGGAGAAGGATGAAACATTTCATACTAAGGAAACAAAAAGTCGAGTAAGGAAAGGAGACCCGAGACGGTTCTCCTATACGGCAATTCATGGACCTGTCTAAAAAGAACTTAGACTATTATCCCCAACCACCACCTTGAGGAAACAATGCGGTAGGAAATTCTTTCATGACCTTTAAATCACTAAGCTCTCAGAGTTCCAAGGAACAGGTTGACCCAGTCGAGGCAAGAGCCTGGCTAAAGGAAATATTGGAATCATTTGAGATTCTAAATGATTGACGAATCACAAAAGACTGTTTTGTCACTTACCCTCCTAAGAGAGAGGCCACCAGCTGGTGAAAGGCCAAGGAAGGCACGGAGCCAGAGGTTAGAATAAACTGATTAAAGTTCAGTCAATTGTTTTCGGGAAAGTAACTCCCAAGGTTATGAAGGTAGTATAAAAAACTTTAGAGCCAGAACAAAAGCGGACAAGTATGATGAATTATGAATTTAAGTTGTAAAAGTTGTCAAGATTCGTTCTGAGGACACGAATCTAGAATGACGGGATGTTTGAAATCAATGCTTATGTTGTGGTTGTAATGGAAACGAAAATAAAAGACTGAAAAGGGTAGGAGTATAAAGGGATATAAAGGAAATAGAGTTGAGAAGTGATAAGGGAGTTAGGTATGGGAAACCCTAAAAAACCCTTGCAATAAATATAGAGAAGTGTGTCATCATCAGCGCGATGGTGACTGATCATGAGATAAATTCAAGGTTTGAAGACGTAAGCGATACGTATAGTTAATTCCCTTGAAGTTGAAAGTATTCGATGAAACTTTGAGATAGATCGATTGATTAATAAGGAAACGCGGATGGACTGAGGAGTCAAGAAAGTAAGAAATTAGGAAAATTGGATGAAGGAAGTGACCTTCAAGAATATGAAGTGTAAGACCGGTGGCTTGATACCTATAAAGGGAGACGCCATGTATGAAAGATATCCCAACATTGAGATGACTGTTGAGATAAACAACAAAAGTAAATAAGGAATTATTAAGAAGAAGTTCACGTTGAACACGACCAATATCTTCCAGAACACCCTTGTTATCGTTACCCAATTTAGGCAATAAAAGCGGATAACCGTTGTTATCTTTTGGAGGCCATATTGATTGACCTCATTTTGAATACAGATGTTATTGTGAAATTCGGCATATACTATCGAGGTGGGAATAATTGAATAAGACACCCTTATCAGGGATATATGACTTAATTTATCCATGAAAGGATGCATGTACCTTTTTAAAGGTGGAATTAAGGATAAAACATCAATAACTTAAAATGAATCCTAGGGGAATGCATAAAGGTTGGCATTTCACCCTTAATAGGGATAGTATGAGTTTTGACAGTATGAATTGGAAAGGATTAAGGTAATAACAACCTTTAAGAATCAGTGGAGAAATTTTTCAGAAGTATATAGACAATGATTCTGGTATTAATAAATGGTATCTTGATATGCCCTGTATCTAGGGAATACAGGAGGAACGATTCGAGGATAACCTTAGAGGTTTTACAAGGAGAAAAGTAATATTCAAAATTCTCAAGAATAAAAATGTTGATAAAGGAAATATGACGTAATTATAATGATGCCAAGTGGGGCACGTGTTAAACCACGAGAAAGTATGGATCAAACCAGTAAAGGTCAAAATTGTTCAGGGCAATTAGGGCCTAGGATAAAAGATGTTCTAAGTATGATTGAGAGTCAGTCGTGACAGTGATTAACCTCTAAAGACTGAGGCAATAACTTATGGAAAAATGGTGATATTTTTTTTTACTCATCAGATTTTAAGGAAAACATCTTCACACAAGCAGTGATTGGAAATGAAGTAGAAAATTTAGTGAAGGTGGTTAAAATGACATTGATTGTAAGGAAATATTACTATCAAGAAAGGCCAAAGAGGTGGCCGACACTTTAAGTGTAAGAGGACAATTATAGGCGCTCGTGCCAGAGGAATATAGTGATAATGGTTAAGGCTGTGAAGGTTGTATTATGGTGTGGAAGATTGACATTCCTTCTGATGATTGTGCGATACTCAACCGTGATAGTAGTTGGGTAAAGATTAATTTTTGTAATCACCGTGAGCGGGCTATCTATCTTAGAGGGTCATATCTTAAGATAAGCCAGGACCATGTTACGAAAGGACTAAATGAACCTTTGAGCTTCATGTCTCCTAATAAAGACATATGGTTAATAATGGTATTAACCTGCTATCATCGCTTTCATTGAAACTCTTCTGCAATTTTATCTGCTTCATGTCATATGTACGTCAAGTTCAGGAGTGTTCTTCATGAATCATGAACGGTTATCATGTTACCTCCTTAGAAGAATTCGATACGAGATGTATGGACTCCGTATGGTTAGCTATTAAGACTTCATGGAAAATGGATGACTACAGTAGGTCAACAATGGACCCTAGTAGTGCAGGAATGATTCTGCGGTTAATGAGCCAATTAAATACAACCGTAAGAGTTGTATTGGAATGGATGTGAGATTAAGTACCACTAATCGGGTTGTGGTGATGTATAAGTTATCATTGATAGACTAATTAAGTCGATTATCTACCTATTGAATATTTATTCCTTCTTATCAATAGAGAGTCGTATTACTATACAAGGAAGGTTGCAGTGCAAGCATAGAATTTTAGTAACGGTGATGTCTAGAATGAAAACCCAGATTCGATTTTCGATGTCGAGGGAGTTTCAAAGGTGATTGTGTATAAGCTCGAGCAAGAGCATGGGTCCATAGAATGATGGATGGAATAGTAAATATTTAAGCATGTAAAATGCGATGCTATAATACTTGATGTTGATATAAATACACATATGTTTTGTTCTCCTATATCAAACCTCTATAGTTCAGAGGTAGGTTCCAAGCCAGATATTTGGTGGCAGTATATTTTTTTTCACATATACAATTCTCTTCAATTCGTTCTTTTCTCTTCTTTTCATTTCATATAAGCTGAGAAGAACAACCCTTCCAGAAGGGGAGGTATTGCCGAATGACTATCTATCTATGTGATAGAAGCCGAGTAGGATACCATATATTGTTTAATTGCTTGTCAAGTACTAAAGGCTGGCCACCTTCTGTACTAACTATGCAATGTAACAAGTGTTCATGATCATAGTGATCTCTCAATAAATTCTTTTACTTCTATATGAAGGACTAAGCTTTCGAAGATAGAAGCAGCTGAAAAAGGAGTAGTAAAGTTGTGGTGGTATGCGGAATGGAAACACATTCGTGATACTAAGGTTGACGAGGTTATTAAAAGGTTATAGAACGCTAACGAGCAAAAGTATAACCAGTATAATATTAGGGACGGAAGGTAGTAGCGATTACGAACTGGAAAAGAATGGGTATTGAGAAGCAAAAGCTCTAATGCTAAAAGCTATAATGAGAGTCTGTGCAATTGACTTGAAAAAAATTGGAATGATCACTTAACACAGATTGAGTTTTCTTACGACAATAGATCTTATGTCATTATCGAGTTGTCCCCTTATGAGATCCTTGAGGGCAGACAATGTCGATCTCCCTTATGTTAGGATGAAGTTGTAGAGCGCAAGATGCTCGGACCCACAGTAGTCCAAAGGACCAAGGATATAATAGATCTAATCAGAGGACGACTGGTAGTAACCCAAGATGGACATAAGAGGTATGCTGATTTGACTCGAAAGGACAAAGAGTATGAAATAGGGGACCTAGTGATGTTATAGGTATCCCTTGGAAAGGATTGATGAGGGTTGGAAAGAAAGGAAAGTTTAAGTCCACGAATTGTTGGACCCTTGGATATACTAAAACATATTGGGAAGTTAGCATACGAGCTAGCCCTACCCCCTGACCTGTAACAAGTTCATAACGTGTTCCACGTATCAATGTTAAGGAAGTGTAATTCGGATGCCAGATAAGTAGGGGCATATGAGCGCATAGACATGCAACCCGACGTAACCTATATGGAGCAACCGGGAAGGGTTATAGATTGAAAAGGGACAAGTGCTTAGGAGAAGGGTTATCAAACTAGTCAGAGTTTGATGGTAGAACCACAATGTGGGAAAATTACTTGAGAGTTAGAAAGTGCAATGCTAAGAGAGTATCCCTATTCATTTTCTATCTGATTCCGGGACGGAATCCTTTTAAGGAGGGGAGACTGTAATAACCCCAATTTTTTTGAAATTTTTTGAAACCCTTATGAATAGTGATTTTGCTGATTATGCTGAATAAGAAAACTTTTCATGCCACACTATGTAGGGGTTCTTCTATTGTTATTCTAAGATCTTATTAGTACTTTATATGGAATATAAGTGTATGTAAAGATCGTCAGAATCCAAATTCGAACACTTTGATTTTTCCCGAAAATCCACCAGATACCGAAAGAATTGAGTATAAGGTAACATGATTAAAAGGATTTAAATTCAAGGATTATAAGAGAGGATCATAAAAGAAATATAATGTATTGAGAAAGGTTAAGGGAACCCAAGTAATAAGATCCCGGGTATAATTTCTCAAACGATAAACGAGAACGAAAGTTAAGCGAACCGTATAACAGATCAGCGGTCATTAGCAAAGTAATTAAGAGCTAATCAAAGAGGTTAGTGATGATGATGTCACCACACCAACAAGAAGATGACAAGTGTGGGAAGATGACATAGGAGGATGACATAAGCATGACCAAAGGGAAGGTATTGTTGGTTGATTTCAAGCCACACAAATTTTACCATGGTTAAAAGGTAATTAACAAAACAAAAGGATATCAACCAAGCCTTTTATGCACAAAGATCAATAAAACAAAGCAAGCTTCTCTCTCCCCCCTTTTCATCTTCTTCATTTCGAATTTTTCACCAAAATGGTGAATTAGAAATTCAAAACACAAGCTATACTCCATGGAAAATTATAAGGTTTGTTTCTTTGGATCCTATATTTCATAACTAAGAAGAGCAAGTAGTTTGAGTGCTTGAATCAAACATTTTCTATCTCAAACAAATCATTTTAGTTTAGGGTGAATAGTAACTTTCAAGAACAAATTTTTGATTCTTGATTTTATTTGCAAGGTCAAGGTAGCTTAAGCATATATTAAGGCTTCCATGGACATTCCAAGGATCTTTCATTGATTAAAAGCTTCAAGGAAGGTATAACTCTTCATGATATTAGTATTAAGATTGTTTGATATAAATGATTATGATGATGGAATGATAGATTAAGTGTAGTAGTTGTTTTGTCATGTTGAGATCTTAGTGGTTAAGTGCTTTTGTTGATTTTGGAGTTAAAAAGTAGCACTAGTTGTTCTTGATGATTCATGGTGTGATTTGAGATTGGTTTAAATGGTTTAAAGTGGTTAAGGAGTGATATGGTCATATGGTTGTATTGGGATTGATTGGTGATGGTTTGGTGTTGAATTGGTTGGTAAAATTTTGGGAAATAGCGTAAACATAGCCGTCGTAATGTCCGATTTACTTTAGGCTGTTTTTGTTCTTAACATTAGGACCCGTGAACTCACTGCTAGGTTTTGACCATTTCCATGATTAGATATTTCATGTTACGAGCTTCGTTTTGATATGTAGTTCGTTTGATTCCGATGTACGGTTTAGGAGAAACGACCGTTTTAAGTAACGGCGTTTCGCGACCGAACCATTACCCCTCACCTTACTTTGAAACCTTGGTTAAGGACCTTAAATGACTAATTGAGGTAAGAAACAATTATGTAAAGTGGATTAGGCAGTTGGTAAGGTACTCGCGAAAGAATCGCGTTAAAACCCTTAATGGTTAATTTATGAAAAATGGTGGAGCCGAGGGTACTCGAGCGACTTAAGTAAATCGTTAAGCACGAAAGCGAACATTAGGACTCTAAATGGTTAAAGTCTAGTTTCTTAAGCGACCGGGGTTTAATTCCGACTTATGTTGTTGTTCATAGGTTATCAGACCCACTCTAAGCTTAAGTCTATCCGGGAGCACTCAGGCAAGTTTTCTACCCGTTATACTGTTGTTGTGATGTATATGTGTATATGCATGATCTTGCGATAAATGCATATTTGTTATTAGCAAATTCTTGCGATATATTGTAGCATGTGATATGGTATATATGCATGCCTGTTTTATATTCTTGGATTATATATCTGTTGGTTAAAATGCTTACAGTTGTATAATACCTATGCTAGAGATAAGCGGTATTTGAATTTACCCTTAGTATAGGGGATCAAAAGGTGAACATATTTCTAAACCGGGAGTCGATGTTCCCGAGTATAATATATATTTTTTTATATATATGGTTATAGTTTTCAAAACTCTTAATCGAATAAGGTTTATTCGATAACTTTAACTTTATTTTATTATTGAATATTATTTTGAATATTCATTCGAGGGCTTATGACTTCTTTATTTTATTAAATGAATATTATTTTGAATATTCATTCGAGGGCTTATGACTTCTTTATTTTATTAAATGAATATCATTTTGAATATTCATTCGAGGACTTATGACCCCTTTTATTTTATTATTTGAATATTCGTTCGAGGGCTTATGACTCCTTTATATTATTTATTGAATATTATTTGAATATTCATTCGAGGGCTTATGACTCAGTTTATATTATTTAATGAATATTATTTGAATATTCATTTGAGGATCTATGACTCCGAATATTTGCTGAGATATATTCTTTATTTTATTAAAGAATAAGGTGTCGATAATCAAACTTATCTTTGATTATTCAAATAAAGATAGTACTTTCGTATAAGTATATCTTTGGTTATTTAATACTCATTTCAAGTATAAGTTTTAAAACTTCTACTTCAATTATTTTTATAAAGATTATTCTTTATGGGAATATTATTTAAATAATAATATTCAGATATTTTCTAATATATTGGGACTGATTTATTTCATTAAATCAGCATTACTCCAAACACTCTTTAAAGTGTTTTCGATTCTTCAAAATGATTTTTAAAAGTTAGAGCGGATCCCAAAACTCATTTTTATATTTAAGATCTTGCTTTTAAAGGGGATTTAAATACTCGTTCAAAACTTGAGGGATCCGGCTCAGTGGTGTATTTTACATTCGCAACGAGGTTGCTGTTTTGAGAAAACATCTTGATTACTTGCCCATCATTCGGGAAGTAAGTTCATCTATTTGAGTCGGCATAAGCAACATGGGCTCAGTGGGCGTCCATGAAAGTGTAAGTGGCTCAGTGGGAGTCCATCAAATGCGTAAGTGGCTGAGTGGGAGTCCAACATAAGGTCCTATTACGGCCAGGGTGATGACCAGTGGGGAATTCGTCCATCTACTAGTAGAAAAGGTTACTTATTGGTATTTTTGTCTGATCAGCAAGATATCAGGTTTATGCCAAGGTTTTCTCCTTTCCAAATTCATTGGATATTGCAACTCTGTTTATAATTTTCATAACAAAGGTTTTCAAGGAGTGTATGAAATGTATATATATAGGTGTATATATATATCGGGATTTAATGAAGTATCTCGTAACTTCATTATTTATAATGATATTCAAAGATTGAATCTATTCAAATCTTGTCTTGTAGTCTCATCTATGTGATGAACTTTTGAACTGATTATAACTTGAACGGTGGTAGTTCAAGTAATATTTGGAAAAGATATAAATATATTGGGGTATCTTGTAACTTCATATTTTCAACTTATATCTAGTTAATGATTATCTTATGCATATCAAAGATTTTCAGAAAAACGTTGAGACAAGGGTAGATATATTAGATCACCTTGCAACGATATTTTTATACAGTTATAAACTGGAACTCTGTGTATATTATGCATGGAAGAGGACTTCCAAGATTTTGAAAAGTATATATGTATATATACTGAATATTTTGCGACTTCATCGCATTAAGATATCAAACTTGGTTCATTTCTTTTGACCAAGACTTTCATGAGTACTATGAGAAGGCTCATATATTGTTAATCATTATACATATTATTTTGGTGGGCTTGCTGCTCACCCTTGCTTTCTTCTTTCATCACACAATAACAGATAGAAAAGATGAACAGGACCAAGCTCCCGATTCGCAAGCGGTTAGAAAACGTTCCGCAGTCTTCTGAAAGCGTTGATGCCGCCGTAGCTGAGGTAGGAGCTACCAATAGGCTAGGTTTTCAACTATTGATGAACCAGACTTATGTATAATATGAATTGTAATAATGGCAAGGAATATATAAATTTATTCAGAACCTTTTTAAGGTGTAACGGTTTATAATTGTGGAATATAAGGACTTGTGTTATTTTTGAGTGTTCATCTCTGAGACTATAACTTGTGGTGTGTGTGTTTATTGTGGGGTCACAGTACAGAGTAGTTGATTATTTATTAAGATTGGGTGTTATTAAGGGAAATGGAACTCGTGACAACCCGGATCCCCGACCCCGGATTTGGGGCGTTACAATATACCAATCGATTGCAAATTTCATAAGGAACACAACCCACTATAAATCAACAGCTAATAATCCCTGAATCAAAAACCCCCAAATTTCAATTGAAAAACATTCATACGGGTTATAAACCCTAATTTTAAAATTCTAAAATCAAACTCAAATTTGAACATGTTATTAAACTCCAAATCAGACGTACAATATACCAAAATCATCAGGAAAACAAGCTCTACAACATGCAATCATCAAATCATACAAACAATCATCCGAACAAAAATTCATATTTTTCATAAAAATAATTCGAAAATAAATAATTTTTTTAGAAATTAAACCTTTGATTCTGCAGGTGTATGGATTACAGATTCTGATAGAGCTTCTCAAGACCTTCAAATCCAGTACTCGAGCTTTTCAAATAAAGATCAATAACACCTTCAAAAGTTGGTTTGATTCTTGAAACAGGTTATGAATATAGGATTTTTCTCTGTAAAATTATATATTTATCTGTCTGCAAATGATTTTGATACGAAATAAAATACGGTAAAAGGCTATTTATATTTACGGAAAATTAGTATCCCGTTGGATCATTCCGGATATAAAATGGTACGTTTATATTTAAAAACTGATCCAAACGGTATCGGTTTTCGGGATAATTATCCAAATCAGTACAATTTGTACTGCGGTCTTGGTCTCAGCGCCTAGTTACACGTACTACGAAGTGATAATTGGGATAGTTTAATAAAAAGCTCCCGTTTATCGAAAATACGGGATTTATTGATTTACCGAAATGAATATTGTATCGAAAACGTTGCGCCGGGACCCGCGCAGGACAAACCGTACACCGGATCGAAAAAGTCGAAATATGGAATATGCTCGGAATATTACAATTAGGTTAGGAAGGAGTTCTCGGAAGAGTTTCGGGTTCCAAAAACGTAACAACGGGTGACGTCGGTTGGTTCCCGTTTTTATAAAATAGATTTTAATTACCCGGAAAAAGATTTTAGAAATTTCATATGATTCTTATAAATCCATAAATCAACATAAAAATAATTAGGAAGATATGACAATTATTTATATTTTATTTTGGACATATAAAAATTAAATACTTAATTAATATTATTTTTGAATATCCAAGTACAGATAACACTTAACAATTAACTCACAGAATAGATACTGAACACACATAATAATTATTTAATAGCAAAAATAATTACACGATATATCCCGGATATTACAGTCAAGGTCAAGGGCAAAGCAGCAAAGTTTCTTCATGGAAACTAATTTCTGATTCTAGCAAATCTTCTACACAGAAGAATTCAAGTTCTGAAGCTGTGAATGCACAAGTTCTGAAAGCAAGTTCTGATAATCAAAGTCTGATATCAAGTTCTAAAATTTTGATTCAAGCTAAAAGTCAAGACTCTCAGAAGTTTTTACAAACTCTGAAACTTAAGGGAAGGGAGACTACTGTCTACTATAAGGATCCCAAGATTCAGACACTTGATGAAGAGATTGCTAGAAGAATATTTCTCAAGCATAATCCTGGAATGGATTTAGAGAGTCTTAAGGAGGAAGAAGCTAGATTTGCATCTAAGAAGACAAATCTTAAATCTAAAGCTTTTAATGCAAAGAAACCTCCAAGGCCTAAGGTAAAAGGCATTGTGATCAAGGAAAGGCCAACTTCTGAGGCTTCAAAGCCCAAGACAAGATCACAAGTTGAGATTGATCCCAAAGCAAAAGGGAAAGAAAAGGTTGATGAACCAACAAAGATTCAGAAGAAGAAAATTCCTTCAGTTCTAATAGATCCTGCCTATCAAGCTACAATGCATGATGATGATACTCTGATAGAAGAGGAAGTTGAATCTTTGAAGGGAAGGAAGAAATTGAAAGAAACAGAGTTAACTACTGATAATGCTCAAGCTACTCAAACTCTGGAAGCTCAGAGTTTATCAAATTCTGAGAAGCTATCTGCTCAAGAAGATAATGAAACAGCAAATCCTGATCAAGTCATCAAAACATCAATTTCTGACGGAGCTCAAGTTGATTTGAAGAAGATGACAGTTACTGATAAGAAGAAACTCCTATGGAAAAATGTTAAACCATCAGATCCTAAAAAAAGTCAACTATTATCTAATTTCATGCCTATTGGATTGAAATCCAGAGAAGTAAGAGACATAGTTGGACTAGGTTCTGAAGAAGCCAAGATCAAAACATGAGTTGAAGTAATTACCAGAGATCCATTCTTATTAACTGACAAACCTCTTGAGGAAGTTACACATAAACACCTTGACAAGGTTATATCTATTCAAGTGGTACTGGATGCTCATGATAAGAGTAATGTCAAATTTCTTTTGGAGATAAAGTCTGAGATTACCAGAAGATGGTTAAATTTCATCATGAAGACTATAAGGGATAATGTCAGAATATCTGGATCAAGGGTTGCAGAATTTGTTCCAAAGATAGTTGAAGATGATGGAAGTTAAATTCCAATGAAGAAAGATTCTGCTAAACTTGAAGTTATTCTGAAAGAGAAATGTTTGTGCTATAATGAAGACTCATCTCATCCAAGAGTAATCAGACTTGATGATGGATTAGAAAGAAATCACATCTTAGCACTTAGGACTGCAATCTACCAGATTGGAAGTCAAGATGAAGAAATGAAGCAATTGAAGGCTACATTAGCTCAAGTCCTGAGAAATACAGAAGATAAGCTGATATCAAACTTTGTCAAGAATTACTTTGGATTCAGATTGACTAAGTAAAATTGGTAAAAGCTGCAAGGACTGTAAGTTGTAGTTAGTTGTCTAAATAAACCCTCATTGCATTTGTACTTAAATGTTTTTGACATCATCAAATCTATTAACTTGTATATTTTTCATAATTTACAAGTTGGGGGAGATTATTAGATATATTTGAGATGTCATGTCTAATCTGTTGTGTTTAGTTTCAGAACTTAATATTAGGACTTATCAGGACTTACTGGAAATCAGAACTTACTGAAGTCAGAACTTATATCAGAACTTAAGGCCGTCAGGATTTATATCAGGACTTAAGTGCGGGTACTTCAGATAAAGAATACGGCTGATTTACAGGAGAGGATCTAGACTAAAACAAAAGAAGATATGCATGAAGAGTTGGACAGCTAGAAGACTTATAGAAGATAATATCTTATTGATATATTTTAGGAGACAGAATTATATTCCATATCAATTAGAAGATATCTTGTAACTGTGTACTATATAAACACAGCTTAGGGTTTACACTATATGGGTTATCATTCATGAGAACATTTTTAATTGTAACCTAGTATCTCTTAGTGATATTGTTCATCACTGAGAGAGTAGTTTAATCTACTTTGTAACAGAGCTTATTATATTGAATAAACTTGATTACTGTTGCATACTTGTGTTCTAAATCGATTTGATTGTATAAACACTATATTCAACCCCCTTCTATAGTGTTGTGTGACCTAACATATTAATATTAATGAAATCAAATAAGAATACAAGAAAGTTCTTCCTAACTCATCATACATGATTGGATTTAGGACAAACACTTTCAATCTCCCACGTGAACTAAAGCCAATCACCCTGGTATCTAATACCCATCTTCTCTTTATGACGATCGAAGTGAATATGAGACAATGACTTTGTGAGTGGGCCTGCTACGTTGTTATTTGTGTCAACTCTCTCAATCTTGACATATCCTCTTTCAATGATTTCCCTAATCAAATGAAAGCACCGTTGTGGCGCCCTCCAAACCCGGGTCAGAAGTTTGGGGTCCACACACACCTTATTTATAACCTGCTTATAACAATAATAATAAAGATAATAATCATATGCAGTGACCCTACTTACCAACTACCACGGACCGCAACAGGTTAAAGTATGTACACAAGCCAAACACATCTACTTATATTACAAAACGTTCAAATCCCAACTATCCAACTCATAACTGAGTATTAAACATTATTACAAACTTTTACAAACTCAAATTATCCCAAAAGAAGCCTACTAGTTTAACTCGATCAACCCGAACCCCTAGTTCTCGCGCTGGACTGAGGATCGTCGGTACCAACCGGTTCCTTCTTAACTGGAAAAGAACAGAAACAATATCGCACAAATGAGCTAACTAGCTCAGCAAGTCACAATGACAAAACTGAGAATAATGATCATCAGGTGAACATGGTTATGATATCAAGTGAACAATGGATTATGATTTAGAATTGGATAATTATATTTTCATGTCAAAAACCAAGGTTAGGCTACTGATCAGTCACGCACTAACCCCGAGCAAAGCACACATCACTGCTCTAACAACTGGATCCAAGGCACACATTGGCCTAACTTGACCATTATATGGTCTGACCATGAATCTGGTCCATAATTTTATAAAAACAATCCAATTCTAACAGAATAACAGAATAAGCAATAATAAACAATAACTAGAATTATTAACAACATTTGACGTTCAATAATGAAATGGTTTTAATCTGCATAAGGATCAAAAGAACATTTTCAAAGTTTGGATGCTAGGTGATGAAAGAATTGGCTAACAATGAATCAATGTTTTGGGGTTTCAATGATTTGGTCTTTCAAAGCGTAAAATACAAAGATTTGAATGTGTAAGCAATCTGGTTCAGTGTTTAATATTTAGTTTGTATGTATTTGTGGAGTAGTATCGTATATTTGAGGTTCGTGTTTGGGTATACAACAATCAATGGTCTAGAAAGAAACAGGTTACAGCTCAAGATCAATAACTGGAATCAAGGTTTAGGGTTCAGTGCTTCAAAGCACTTGCAATATAAAATAGGAATATCAGTCACGACAATATCTCGAGAAAGTTCAGAACACTTGCCTGGTATTAGCTTACTACACTGCACTCGCTTCCAATTACAATTGTCTTACTCCTCAACTACCTGTTTCCCTTTCCTACATCTTCCCTCTTCTGCTCACATATCATAAGCATCTATCAATATTCAACTCATAGGATTTTATTCAACACATACTTCTATCTACCCTTCGTTTCACCTAAATCCGATTAACGGATTGAAAGTTACGCAATAAACCAGTAAACATCGAATATACAGACCGACAGTCAACCAACAAGTCACATATAACACAAAACACGTCACATAATCAATGATATATCATTTATAAATAAGTCTCGGGTCATAAACAGGCTTTCAGGTATTTAAAATGATTTTTAAAACATTTTTCAAAATTAGAACGGGTCGTTGGATCAATTTCGGTAATAAATAGGGTTCGGTTGGCCAATTCTGGCTTCGAAACAATTTTATAATAATTATCGAGCCTTGGAAATAATTTAGAATAATATTTTAAAGCTCGAAACTATTTTTCAGAATTTTTAGATCATTTTTAAATAATTAAATCTAATTAAATAATTAATTAAAATAAATTAATAATTAATTAAATCAATTAATCAATTAATTTTCGAATTAATTGACCAATTAATCAATTAAAAATTAACTGAAATTAATTAACTAATTAATTCAGATTTATTTTTGAATTAAAAATAATTTTTGGAATTAAAATAATTTTTTTTGGAATTTTCAGAAATTAAAAATGAATTTTTATAATAAAAATAAATAGGAAATATGATTTTTAAATATTTTTAAAACAGGAATCCTATTTTTGCAAATTCTGGAAACTTCAGGGACCAAACTGCATCGTCCCCAAAAGTTCAGGTACCAAACTGTAATTTTCCAGGGGGGTCGCCGGAAAATACCCTGTCTCGCCGGAGAACACGATCCAGGGATGCTCAGGCCACCACCACCTCCAGATCACATCTATACAACACCAGGAAGACAACCATGCAATCAATTCATCCTAACAATCCCTGAGTTGGCCGGAAAATGGCCGGGAAGTTCGCCGGTTTTCGGCGAACTCGACGTAACTTTAAAATCACAACTCCCTTCTCTACAGACCTCGTTGATTCATGAAACTTGTACGACTGGATTGCAAATTTCACAGAGAACACAACCCACTATACCACAACATCAATCTATTCCAAAATAAGAAACCCCCAAATTTCAATTAAAAACATTCATACGGGTTATAAACCCTAATTTTAAAATTCGAAAATCAAACTCAAATTTGAACATGATATTGAACTCCAAATCAGACGTATGACATATGAAAATCATCAGGAAAACAAGCTCTACAACATGCAATCATCAAATCATACAAACAATCATCCGAACAAAAATTCATATTTTTAATAAAATTAATTCGAAAATAATTAAAAATATAGAAAAATAACCTTAATTTCTGCAGTAAAACGAAGCTCAGAATCTGGTAGAACACTTCAAATCCTTCATTTTGGTTATTCAAGCTTTGAAAACAGAGATCGGTAACGCCTTCGTTTTGCTGTTTGATTCTTAGAATAGTTTATGAAATTAGGGTTTTCTCTGAAAATTATAAAATTAACTATCTGCAAATGTTTTGCTACGAAATAAAATACGGGAAAAGGCTATTTATAATTACGGAAAATTAGTATCCCGTTGGATCATTCCGGATATAAAATGGTACATTTATTTATAAAAACTGATCCAAACGGTATCGGTTTTCGGGATAATTATCCAAACCAGTACAATTTGTACTGCAGTCTTGGTCTCAGCGCCTGGTTACACGTACTACGAGGTGATAATTGGGATAGTTTAATGAAAAGCTCCCGTTTAACGAAAATACGAGTTTTATTGATTTACCGAAACAAATATTGTATCAAAAATATTGCGCCGGGACCCGCGCAGGACAAACCGTACGCCGGATCGAAAAAGTCGAAACATGGAATATGCTCGGAATATTACAATTAGATTAGGAAGGAGTTCTCAAAAGAGTTTCGGGTTCCAAAAACGTAACAACAGATGACGTCGGTTGGTTCCCGTTTTTATAAAATAGATTTTAAATACTCGGAAAAAGATTTTATAAATTTCATATGATTCTTATAAATCCATAAATCAACATAAAAATAATTAGGAAGATATGACAATTATCTATATTTTATTTTGGTCATATAAAAATTAAAATACTCAATTAATAATATTTTTAAACATCCAAACACATTTAACACTTAACAATTAATTCACATAATGGATACTGAACACGTATATTAATCATTTATTAATAACATAATTACACGATATATCCAATATATTACATCCTTCCTCCCTTAAAAGGATTCTGTCCTCAGAATCTCCTAAGAAAATAAATGAGGGTACTTTTCTCTCATATCACTTTTTAATTTCCAGGTTGACTCTTCAACCTTTGGGTTTCTCCATAATACTCTTACTAGCTTTACCACTTTATTCCTCAATACTTTCTCTCTTTCCTCTAGAATTTCTATCGGACTCTCTACATATGACAAATCTGCCTGAAGCTCTATTGGCTCATATTCTATTACATGCCTGGAGTCTGGATTATATTTCTTAAGCATCGATACATGAAAAATATTGTGAATGTGCTCCATATACGGCGGTAACGCCAACTCGTAAGCTACTTTGCCAACGCGCTTTAGGATCTCAAAGGGTCCGACATATCTTGGGCTTAGCTTCCCTTTCTTCCCAAACCTTGTTAGTTCTTTCCATGGTGATACTTTCAGTAATACCAAGCTTCCTTCTTCAAATTCCATGTCTTTTCTTGACTGGTCTGCATATTTCCTTTGACGGTCTTGTGCTGCTATCAATCTTTTCTGGATTATTTCAACAACTTCCTTTGTCTGCTGCACCAATTCAGGTCCAAGTATTTTGCATTCTCCTACTTCATCCCAATGCACTGGAGATCTACATTTGCGTCCATAAAGGGCTTCATAATGTGGCATTCCAATACTGGCGTGATAACTGTTGTTATAAGTAAATTCTACCAGATGTAAATGCTCGTCCCAACTTCCTTTGAAATCAATTGCACAAACACGTAACATATCCTCGATTGTCTGGATCGTTCTATCACTTTGGCCATCCGTCTAGGGGTGATAAGCCGTACTCATATTTAATCTCGTTCCCAAACATTCTTGAAAACTTTTCCAAAATCTTGAATTAAACCTTGGGTCTTGATCAGATACGATAGACACAGGAACTCCATGACGAACTACTATTTCCTTCAGGTACATATGGACTAGCTTGTCGAGCGAAAATCTTTCATTTATAGGCAGAAAATGAGCTGACTTGGTAAGTCTATCCACTATAACCCAAATGGCATCATGATTAGCCCTTGTCCTTGGTAATCCAACTATGAAATCCATGGTAATATGTTCCCACTTCCACTCTAGAATCTCCAATGGCTGTAACAATCCACTTGGTCTCTGATGCTCTGCTTTAACTCTCTGACAGGTATAACATTTGCTAACCCATTCCGCAATTTCCCTCTTCATATCTGGCCACCAATAATTCTCCTTTAAATCTCTGTACATCTTGGTACTTCCTGGGTGGATGGAAAATCTTGAACTATGTGCCTCTTGTAAAATTTAATTCTTTAACTCCGTCACTGGTGGAATCCAAATTCTAGATGAAAACCTCAAAATACCTTGATCATCCTTTTGCGTACATAATTCTTCACCTACCAAACGATTTAGATCTTGATCCATTACATCTTCCTGACATTTCTTTATTTTCTTCAATAACTCCGGTTGGAAAGTGATACTGTACACTTTCGCTTCCTCAGGCTTGCAAACTCTAATCTCCAATTCCAATTTCTGAAATTCCTTATATATCTCTTCAGGTACTGATAACTCATTTAACCTTTCCTTCCGACTTAACGCGTCTGCTACAACGTTCGCTTTACCGGGATGATAATTAATCGAGCAATCATAATCTTTGATCAATTCTAACCATCTGCCTCATATTAAGTTCCTTCTGTGTGAATATGTACTTTAAGCTTTTATGATCCGTGAAAATCTCGAACTTTTCTCCATACAGATAATGTCTCCAAATCTTCAAAGCAAAAACTATGGCTGCTAGTTCCAAATCATGAGTAAGATACTTCTGTTCGTGTGGTTTCAATTGCCTTGACGCATACGCAATCACCTTATCGTGCTGCATTAAAACACATCCTAGTCCTTTGTGAGAAGCATCGCTATAAATTATGAAATTCCCTTGATCGTCTGGAAGTGACAAAACAGGTGCCGTGATTAATCTTTGCTTCAATTCCTGAAAACTTCCTTCGCACTTGTCGTTCCATATAAACTTTTCATTCTTTCGCGTAAGATTTGTCAGTGGTGTTGCAATCCTTGAGAAATTCTGGACGAATCGACGATAATATCCCGCCAATCCCAAGAAACTTCTTACCTCGGTGGGTGTTCTCGGTCTCTCCCAATTCGTAATTGCTTCGATCTTTGCCGGGTCCACTTTGATCCCTTCGTTACTGACTATGTGTCCTAAGAACTGAACTTCCTGTAGCCAAAACTCACACTTCGAGAATTTAGCATATAACTTCTTTTTCCTTAAAATCTCCAAAGCTGTTTTCAAATGTTCCGCATGATCCTCTTCCGTCTTTGAATAAATTAAAATATCTTCTATAAACACAATAACGAACTTGTCCAAATACTCCTTGAAAATTCTATTCATTAAATCCATAAACGCTGCCGGGGCATTAGTCAATCCAAAAGACATTACTAGAAATTCATAATGTCCATATCTCATTCTGAATGCTGTCTTTGGTATATCTTCTGGCTTGATCTTCAGTTGATGATATCCCGATCTTAAATCAATTTTGGAGAAGTACTTGGCTCCCTTCAATTGGTCAAACAAATCACCAATCCTAGGTAACGGATACTTGTTCTTGATTTTAAGCTTATTGAGTTCTCTATAGTCGATGCACAGTCTCATGTTTCCATCTTTCTTCTTGACAAATAATACCGGGGCTCCCCACGGGGATACGCTGGGTCTGATTACTCATTTCTCTAACAACTCCTGCAATTGCTTCGCAAGCTCTTTCATCTCAACAGGCGCCATTCTATACGGGGCCTTAGATACTGGTTCTGTTCCAGGTGCTAAGTCAATCGCAAACTCAATTTCTCTATCTGGAGGAAGTCCTGGTAACTCATCGGGGAAACACATCTGGAAATTCATTCACTACTGGAATATCTTCAAGTTTTGCTGGCTCCTGACTTCTGTCGATCACATATGCTATGAAATGCTCGCAACTTCATGGCTTGAATCATTGTTAAGAACTTCTTTACTTGCTTCTGGCCCTTGAACATTACTATTCTTTCGTCTGGCGTCTTCACCATTACCTTCTTATTTCGACAATCTATCTGGGCATCGTGCTTAGATAACCAATCCATCCCTAATATAATGTCAAATTCTCCTAACTTAAATGGTATTAAATCTACACAAAACTTACTACCAGAAATCTCAATCTCACAATTCCCACAAACTTGATTAACAGATACACATTCTTGATTTGCTAATTCCACAGTCATTATTTCATTTAAATACTCAACTGGACAATTTAACTTGCTAACAAAATCTTGTGAAACAAACGATCGAGTGCTCCCGAATCTATTAACACTTTCACATATAAAGAATTCACATTAAGCGTACCTGCCATGACATCCGTATCCTGGATAGCATCCTTCACATACATGTCAAAAACTCTAGCCCTTGAAGTCTCATTCACTGCTGGGGTAGGTCCCATAATCCTCAATGCATTACTAACTGGGGTTGGTGTCTTGCAATCCCTGGCTATATGTCCTGGCCTCCCACATTTAAAGCACATAAATCCAATGGCTGGAACCTTCACTGCTGGATTCCGGATAGGCTGATCCTTATGTGCTGGTTCTCTTGCTGGCTGATTTCGGCACTCCCTTGAATAGTGTCCTTTCTGGTTGCACTTGAAACAAACTACATTCAACTTATTACAAACTCCCCCATGCTTCTTCCCATATACTTGACAATCTAGAAAAGTTAATCTCAACTGATTCGGCTGATTCGCATTAACTGGACGGTTGCCCTGGCCTCCGTCGCTTGCATTTTGTCTCCTGAAATTAAAATTCCTCCCTGACTGAAACTTGCCCTTCTTAAAATTTGGAAACTTCCTTGGTTGTGACAGGCCCTCATTCCCTTCAAATTTCCTTTTCTTGCTTTCCTTTTCCTTCTGGAACATCTCACTCTCTGTCTCTGCGATCATAGCCTTCTGTACCACTCCTGCATAGGTATCCAATTCAAAACTGGCTACCTTCCCTCTGATCCATGGTTTCAAACCTTGCTGGAATCTTTTAGCCTTCTACCTGTCAGTATCCACATACGACGGCACATACCTTGACAATTCCTCAAACTTATCCTCATAATCTGTTACCGACATATTCCCTTGCTTTAATTCTAAAAACTTCAGCTCCATTTGATCTTGGACAAACTGAGAAAAATACTTTTCTAAAAATAATTCCTTAAACCTCTCCCAAGTAATAACATCTGTACCTTCCAATGTCTTCACCATCTCCCACCAATAGGTGGCCTCATTCTTCAGATAGTAACTTGCAAACTCAACCTTCTGTTCTTCCTTTACTTTCACTAAGGCAAATGCCTTCTCTATTTCCTTTAACCAAACATTTGCTTCAATTGGCTCTAGGGATCCCTTGAATTCTGGTGGGTTTATTTCCTGAAAAGTTTTGAAAGTTACCTGGGGATTGGTCTGTCTTTGTTGTTGTTGTGCCAGGTGAACTGTTTGTTGGGCCAAGATTTGAAAAATCTAGGAGGCATTTTTCTGTAAAGAATCAAACAACTTATTTAGCTTTTAAACAAAATTCTTTGCAGAAAAGAAAAGTTTTGTAAAACAGAAATATCTCTTTTTGAAAACAGTTGTAACTAAGTAAATTGCATGCTTCTTTACAGAATATAAACAGTTATAGGAAACAGGGTACATGGTATCACAGGGGTACAACTAGTGCAATAAATAAGGTAAAGTAAAATAGGTGCAGTAAAATAAATGACAATACTGGAAAGGAAATGTGCTGATATATATAGATCAAAAGTTTTGGGTAGTATAAGCGTAAAGACGCTTCGAAAGTAAAAGCAAAAGGGTACAACAACCTACTCACTAGTCAGCATAGCTAGTCTATAAATACAACTCAAAAGTCTACGGATACACACTACACACTACTGCACATACTACACAAGCATAACAACACTGCTCAACATCTCTATCTCTGGATCTCTGACTCAACTCCAAGGAAACTCTAGTCCTGCCAGCCTCTCAAAGTCCTCCATCACCTCAGTAGCCCAGCCCATCAGTGCATCAGGGCCTCTGCCGGGTAGTGTAGCTCCATGTAGCCTAGCCTCAAAAACCCTCCGTGTCACATGAATATCCTCTCAAAGCTCCCTCACACCACGATCAACATCAGTAGTCCTAATGATATGTTGTAGCTTCTGATCTGGGCCAACAAGGAATCACGCTCCAATAGAAGAGCCTCATACCGGTAGTAAGGAACTGGGGGCAATGTAGACTGGAATGGGGCACTCACAACTGAATGCCCAGTGGAACCTGAATCAGCTGGCGGGGGTCCTCTGATAGGTGGCCTCATGCCTGGAGGTGGAATAGCCTGCAGTGGTACGGGCTGCAACACAGGTGGAGGTAGTATAGCCAACACTGGTGGAACAACAGGATGTGGATCTGATAAGGGTATCCCAACAGGACGTGGATCTGATAAGGACCTGTAATTTTCCAGGGGGGTCACCGGAAAACACCCTGTCTCGCCGGAGAACACGATCCAGGGATGCTCAGGCCACCACCACCTCCAGATCACATCTACACAACACCAGGAACACAACCATGCAATCAATTCATCCTAACAATCCCTGAGTTGGCCGAAAAATGGCCGGGAAGTTCGTCGGTTTCCGGCGAACTCGATGTAACTTTAAAATCACAACTCCCTTCTCTACAGACCTCGTTGATTCATGAAACTTGTACGACTGAATTGCAAATTTCACAGAGAACACAACCCACTATACCACAACATCAATCTATTCTAAAATAAGAAACCCCCAAATTTCAATTAAAAACATTCATACGGGTTATAAACCCTAATTTTAAAATTCGAAAATCAAACTCAAATTTGAACATGTTATTGAACTCCAAATCAGGCGTATGACATATGAAAATCATCAGGAAAACAAGCTCTACAACATGCAATCATCAAATCATACAAACAATCATCCGAACAAAAATTCATATTTTTAATAAACTTAATTCGAAAATAAATAAAAATATAGAAAAATAACCTTAATTTCTACAGTAAAACGAAGCTCAGAATCTGGTAGAACACTTCAAATCCTTCGTTTTGGTTATTCAATCTTTGAAAACAGAGATTGGTAACGCCTTCGTTTTGCTGTTTGATTCTTAGAACAGTTTATGAAATTTGGGTTTTTCTCTGAAAATTATAAAATTAACTATCTGAAAATGATTTTGATACGAAATAAAATACGGGAAAAGGCTATTTATAATTACGGAAAATTAGTATCCCGTTGGATCATTCCGGATATAAAACGGTACGTTTATTTATAAAAACTGATCCAAACGGTATCGGTTTTTGGGATAATTATCCAAACCAGCACAATTTGTATTGCGGTCTTGGTCTCAGCGCCTGGTTACACGTACTACGAGGTGATAATTGGGATAGTTTAATAAAAAGCTCCCGTTTATCGAAAATACGAGTTTTATTGATTTACCGAAACAAATATTGTATCAAAAATGTTGCGCAGGGACCCGCGCAGGACAATCCCTACGCCAGATCGAAAAAGTCGAAACATGGAATATGCTCGGAATATTACAATTAGGTTAGGAAGGAGTTCTCGGAAGAGTTTCGGGTTGCAAAAATGTAACAACAGATGACGTCGGTTGGTTCCCGTTTTTATAAAATAGATTTTAAATACTCAGAAAAAGATTTTATAAATTTCATATGATTCTTATAAATCCATAAATCAACATAAAAATAATTAGGAAGATATGACAATTATCTATATTTTATTTTGGACATATAAAAATTAAAATACTTAATTAATAATATTTTTAAATATCCAAAAACATTTAACACTTAAAAATTAATTCACATAATGGATACTGAACACGTATATTAATCATTTATTAATAACATAATTACACGATATATCCCGGATATTACAATCGCAAAACATGTTTGGAATTTTTATGAGACCTAGGTTCCTTGGCTTGTGCTATTGCTGCCTTGTTATCTCAATATAACACAATAGGCTCCTCAATGCTAGGAACAACTCCCAACTCAAAAAAAAATTTCTCATCCAAACGACTTTTTTTGCAGCCTCACTTGCAGCTATATACTCAGCTTCCGTTGTGGAGTCAGCCGTTGTAGACTGTTTGGAACTCTTCCAACTAATCACACCATCATTCAGAGTAAACATGTACCCTGACATGGATTTGCTATCATCACTTTCTGATTGAAAACTAGAGTTAGTATAACCCTCTATTTTCAACTCAGATCCACCAAAAACAAGAAAAATATTCTTAGTCCTTCGCAAGTACTACTTAAGGATGTTCTTCACTGCTTTCCGGTGGTCTTCTCCTGGATCGGACTGATATCTGCTTGTCACACTAATTGAGTAAGCAACATCAGACCTAGTACATAACATAGCATATATGATAGATTCTATTGCTGAAGCATAAGGAATCTTACTCATACGCTCTCTTTCCTCGGGTATCTTAGGAGACATCCTTTTGGAAAGGGATACTCCATGGCTCATCGGTATGAGACCTCTCTTGGAATTTTCCATGTTAAACCTTTTAAGCACTTTCTCGATGTATGTACCCTGGGTAAGACCTATCATTCTTCTAGATCTATCTCTATAGATCTTCATACCGAGAATGTAGGATGCTTCTCCCAAGTCCTTCATAGTGAAGTTCTTCGATAGCCACATTTTGACTGATTATAGCATTGGTATATCATTTTCTATAAGAAGTATGTCATCCACATATAGTACAAGAAATGTTACCGCGCTCGCACTAACCTTCTTGTAAACACATGGTTCATCTACGTTTTTGATAAAACCAAACTCTTTGATTGTCTCATCAAAATGGATGTTCCATCTACGAGAAGCTTGCTTTAATCCATATATGGTTCGTAGTAGCTTACACACTAGATATTCATTCCCTTTGGAAACAAAACCCTCTGGTTGTGTCATATACACTTCCTCTTCAAGCTTCCTACTGAGAAAGGCCGTTTTGACATCCATTTTCCAGATCTCATAGTCATAGTAAGCAGCAATCGCAAGCAAAATCCGAATTGATTTCAACAGGGCTACAGGAGAAAAAGTTTCATCAAAGTCAATCCCTTGCCTTTGTCTGAATCCTTTTGCCACGAGTCTGGCCTTATAGGTCTCCACCTGGCCATCTGCTCCAATCTTTCTTTTGTATACCTATTTGCACCCAATAGGCTTTACATCCTCTGGTGCTTCAACCAAAGTCCATACTTGGTTGGCATACATAGATTCCATTTCGGATTTCATGGCACTCTGCCATTTCTCTGAGTCAATATTACTCATAGCCTCATTATAGGTCATAGGGTCATCATCAATGAATGACAACTCATTGTCATTCTCAATGACAAGGCCATAATACCTCTCAGGTTAGCGAGACACTCTCCCTGACCTACGAATGGGCTGTTCCACAGAAGGTTGTTCAATCTGACATGTGTTTCCTCTTGAATCGTAGTAGTTTGCGCTTCTTGAACTTCATTAAGTTCTATTTTGCTCCTACGGTTTCCTTCAAGGATAAACTGTTTTTCCAAAAAGGTAGCATGTCTGGAGACAAATACCCTATGATCAGTGTAAAAGTAATACCTTAATGTCTCTTTAGGATATCCCACAAATCTACATTTTATGGATCGAGATTCCAGCTTATCAGGGTCAATTTTCTTGACATAAGCTGGACATCCCCAAATCTTAACGTGTTTAAGACTCTGTTTCCTTTCTTTCCATATCTCACATGGAGTTTGAGGAACAGATTTGGAAGGCACCTTATTCAGTAAATATGCTGAGGTTTCCAATGCATAACCTCAAAGGAATACTGGAAGATCTGCATAGCTCATCATGGACCGAACCATGTCTAACAAAGTTTGATTTCTCCTTTCAGATAACCTATTCAACTGTGGAGTATATGGAGGCGTCCACTGAGAGACTATACTATTCTCTTTGAGATAATCTAGAAACTCTCCATTCAAGTATTCACCACCTTGATCTGATTGAAGGGTTTTAATACTATGTTTGGTTTGTTTCTACACTTCATTCTTATATTCTTTGAACTTTTCAAAGGCTTCAGACTTGTGTTTCATCAAATACACATATCCGAATCTAGATCGATCATCTATAAAAGTAATGAAGTGTTAAAATCCACCCATGGCTTGTGTGGATATTGGTCCACATACATCTGTGTGTACCAATCCTAGCAAATCTGCAGCCCTCTCTCCATGTCCATTAAATGGAGATTTGGTCATTTTACCCAATATACAAGACTCGCATGTAGGATATGATTCAAAATCAAAGGGGTCAAGTAACCCTTCCTTATGCAATGTCCGCAGTCTATTATCACTAATATTACCAAGTCTGTAGTGCCATAAATAGGTAAGATTTTCATCATCCCTTTTTCCTTTTATTAGTATGTTCAATTTGTAGTAAAGTATGCTCTACGTCACATACATACAGACCATTATTTAAAATACCACTACCATAAAGAACGTTATCTCTAAGAATTGAACATTTAGTATTCTGAATAACAAACAAAAATCCAGCCAAGTCTAAACATAGGAATAGAAATAATATTCCTCAAAATCGAGGGAAAAAAATAACAATTATTTAAAATAATTGTCTTGCCCGTAGGCATATGTAAATCAAATGATCCTACAGCTTCAGCAGCAACTCTTGCTCCATTTCCCATCCGTAGAATAACCTTCTCTTTCTCGAGAGTCCTACTTCTCCTTAGTCTCTAGAACAAATTCCAAATGTGAGAACCACAGGCGGTATCTAATACCCAAGTAGAAATTTGACCTAGTGACATATTCACTTCAATCATGAACATACCTGAATCAGAAGCGGCAGTCTCACTACCCTTTTTCTTCTTCTTCAATTCTGCAAGGTAAACCTTGCAGTTCCTCTTCTAGTGCCCCACCTTGTTATAGTGGAAGCAGACAGCTTTGCTCTTGGGGTCTTCAGCTTTTGGTGAAATCGGCTTTTTCTCACCTACTTTCTTCTTCTTCTTGGGAGGGTTCCTCTTCTTTTTCTTAGGATCAGAACCTTCACCAATTAGAAGAACAGAACTCTTCTTAGAGGGAAAATTCGATTCCGCAGTCTTCAACATGTTGTGGAGTTCAGCCAGGCTGACGTCCATCTTATTCATGTGAAAGTTCACAACAAACTGCGAAAACGAACCCGGAAGTGATTGCAAGACCAAGTCTTGAGTCAGCTCCCCATCCATGGAAAAACCAAGTTGTCCAATACGTTCAATCAAACTGATCATCTTAAGTACATGGTCATTCACAGATGATCCCTCAGACATCCTACAGCCGAATAGCTCCTTCGATATCTCATATCTAGCTGTCCTCCCTGCCACATCATACAACTCTTGTAGATGCGTTAGGATAGTGTGAGCATCCATATGCTCATGCTGCTTCTGTAGCTCAATGTTAATGGAAGCTAGCATGATACATTGAGCAACATTTGCATCATCTATCTACTTACGATACACAACATGTTCATCATTATGTGCATCATCAGCAGGTTCAGCAGGCTTAGGAGAGTCAAGCACATATTCCAGCTTCTCAACCCTGAGAACAATTCTCAAGTTTCGAAGCCAGTCAGCAAAATTAGGAACAGTCAATTTGTGAGCATCTAGTATGCTCCGGAGTGATAGTGCAGAAGACATAACGTATATAGTAAATCTGTAAATGATAAACACATAACAACACTTAGCAAATATTAAATTACATTTCAAAACACTATATGAATCGGGTCTTTATTCATAAGTGGCTCCCACTAGTTTATCTAATTTATACAACCCCCTAAGTGAAAAATTAAGCATTCATAATGCTAGTGGGAATAGGGATCCTCCATTCCATCACACAACCTCGGCTGTAGCATGAAACGCCATGTGATGTTCAATAGGCAGACAACTCTTGTCAATTACATCTATGTTAATCCCTAATAAAAATTTAGCCTCTTGAATAATTTGAGTCACGGCTGTAGCACGACAAACTCAATATTCTAAGTCAAGTCTAACCCAACATTTCATAGAATTGAATCAGTCTTTAACGGCCCACGGCTGTAGCAAGTAACAACCATTAGAATCTAATTCATTGTGCACATCTCTATGCAAATAGACAAGTATTTCTTATTTTAAAATCAAAGCCCTCAGCTGTAGCACGAAACGACAATGATTCAAAAATGAGAACTACTTTCTACCATGTTGGAAGGCTATGACCGACACAAGCCCGTTGTGTCATTGGCCAATTAGTACTTGATATTATTTAATTTTAGAGGGATTATATTATGTTACAATCATTATCATATTATAAAGAGATTCTTCCTTTTAAATTAAATATTTCAAAATAATAATCGATAATTGGATGATTCCCAGATCGGGGGGAACATTGTCAAGAGGCGTCACTTAATACCCCTTTCTTACAGATCGAAATCCGCTTTTGACAGAATCATCCTTTATCTCAATATTGAAAATTCATATTTAATTACGTGTTTCACAAACACAAGAATCTCATGATTGTATTCATAATATATTTGTTAAGGAAATAAACGATTCATATTCTAGATTTTCTAGAGTACGCCTTATTTTGATTTAAGTTCACCTAAATCTATCATCGCATGGTAAACATAGGCATATATCTCATATATATAAATAAATAAATAAACAAGCATGCAAGTAATATCATGTCACACATTGATATATATTGATGTATGGATTTATTATAGTATTTAAAAGCAAGTAAAACAATTAAAACAAGCTTTAAAACACTTCCGGGAACATAAACAGTTCAAAACTATTATATAAATCCCAAAGCAAAAACTGACGAATTCATTTATTGTAGTATTTAATATAACTATTATTATTATCATTATTGGTCCCTTTTGTAACTGTTATTGCATTTATGTCCCAAAAAACTGACGAATTCATTTACTGTAGCAACAATTACAAGGTCAGCCAATGGATGAAAGCAAATATTAAATTCATATTTATTCACATGCATAATTATTTTATGAATTTTAATTAAAACAGTTTTAAAAAAATCATAACAAATAATCTACATATCACAAAATTATGAATAACAATACCTAGATGATCTACAACACTTGTAGAACCTAGATCAGTGGTCAAAATCCAATGCAAAAATTATTTCGAATTAATTCATAATTAAATCTAAATAAACTTTCAAAAATTATAATAAATCCATACATGCATAAAAAAATCTGAATTTTTTTATATGAATCTCTATATGCAGAACCTGGCTCTGATACCAATAAAGAAATTTACGGACGAGCGGAAGCATGATATAACAATTATTCTGTAAAACCATGTATCGCATATATAAAAAAACATATAAAATCAAGGGAGCGGAGGAATCGTAATCATACCTTGAAAATCGAAGCTTTATAACAATGGATGCTAGCAATTTCTCCTTAGAGTGTAAAGCACTCTACTGGTATCCACCAAGAATAATCCATCGATGAAGCTTTTATAAAGATGAAGCTTTATAAAAAGTGGTACCCTTTTCTTTTTGAGAGAGAGAGATGAAGAAGAAGGAGAGGGTGGCAACTAAGTTTTCACAAAAACACAAGTGCATCCCAAAACCCTTGCATCTCATTCTTTATATAGGGCTCACTAGGTTTCATATAATTAATATATCAATATATATTATTATATAAATCCCACACTTTATCTTATAAGATATTTAAACAATAACTAAAACTGTTTTAATCATTATTATTTTTCTAAACTCTTTAGAAAACAACTTGCTCTCTCAAAATACCTTCATCAATAAATTAATCTTTTTATGGTGTGACCCTGTAGGTTCAATATTAAGCTGGTAGTAGAAATAAATAATAATGAACCTTCGATTAGTTATTTATATAAATTCTAAAATTCATTAAATATAATTAACAGATTAATTATATTTATTCTACATCGTGAGTGATGCTTCTCAACATATCGCGACTATCCGGATAATATGAATTCACTGCTTAGAATACCAAGAACTTGTCAGTGACTAGTTACCGTACAATGAATTCCTTTTACCCTTACAATATCCTGATTAAATACAAGGCATGAATCTCATGTCAAGCCTATTAAATTTAATCATATGATTTCTTATTCATAATGCAAAGTTCATATTAATGCAAATTAGAAACTCTTTTCTAATTTTATACACCCTGGCCAGAGATTCCAGAACTCGCATATTAAAAATAACATAGGATATTCTCTTCCTATACTGGAAGGGGTAGATCCTCTATTGACGTTAACTATCTCCATACACAAATCTCTATGTCCAGAATAGATCTAATGGATGCCCTTGAGACTAAGGACTAAACCAAAGCACAGTTCATTATATACAAGATAACTTTAACGATCTCAAGTCTAAGGACACTTGTATAACTATCACTCAGTGAATAACTATTGACACGTGAGTAATCTCCATTAGTTGTCCAACTTATCGAGTTATGTTCAGTGAACTTATTCCCTAATAAGCACCTACATAATAGCTATAGTGTCACCACACAAATGCCTATGAGAACAGACATCCTCCTGAAGGGAACAAGCATAGTATGTACCAATCTTTGCGGATTCATAAATTTCGATTAGTTATCCTATGATCAGGAACCGTTTAAGTCTAAAGTTATCATCTTCTATATCTAACTATTACAATCTCATTATAATTCTAGAAGCTTTACTCTAAACTATGGAACATCTTATTCGAAAAACTTTAAATAGATAAAGCCCATAATAAAACCAAAACAAGTCTTTTATTAATATTAATGAAATCATATAAGAATACAAGAAAGTTCTTCATAACTCATCATACATGATTGGATTTAGGACAAACACTTTCAACCACAATAGGATTGTGAAATTAGAGGCATAGAGTTTGGTGAGATTTATTGGATAAATATAAATTAATATTGTTCCACTAAACTATCCAAGAGTTATATAGTTGATATAATTGACAAATGTTGTCTACCTTATTGAATAATGTTTTAGGAGTAAAGCCAAAGCTGAACTAAAACGTTGTGAAATTTGGATCTTGGCTCACTAAAAAGTATATAGAAGATATTCTTTTCGAATTAATAGTTAGGGCTATTAATTTGATAAAATAGTGGGAGATATATATTTTGAATATATATCAATAATCACTTGAACATAATTTAATAATCATCTGTACACTAATTTATCTTATGCATTTTAAACATAGTAGATATCAAATGGCAAACAATTCAAACAACTTCTCTGTGCGATCAATCCTTGAGAAAGACAAGCTGACAGGAACAAACTTCCTGACTGGAAGAGGAACTTGAGGATTGTCCATAAACAAGAGCACAAGCTCTGTGTAATAGATATCCCACTCCCTGATCCTCTCCCTGAAGGAGCATCTCGTGCTCAACATAATGTTTATCAGAAACATATCAATGATGACACGGATGTTCAATGTCTCATGTTAGCGACCATGAGTGCTGAACTTCAGAAATAACATGATAATATGGATTCTTATGATATGATAGAGTACCTTAAATATATGTTTAAAGGACAGGCTCGTCAGGAGAGGTTTGATACTTTCAAATCATTGCATGCATATAAGCAGGGAGAACGTAATTTGGTTGGACCGCATGTTTTAAGGATGATAGGGTATATTAAGTACCTTACCAAATTGGGTGCCCCGATTGCTGTGGAGCACCAGATTGATCTAATTTTTCAATCTTTAAACAACATATATTCTCAATTTGTGATGAATTACAATATGAATGAGATAGATAAGAACCCCACCAAATTTTTGACTATGTTGAAAACTGCTGAGACCAACATTCAGAAGGCGTCCCCTGCTTCATGTTGATGGTGAATAAGGGGAAGGCCAAAGGAAAGGGTAAATGGAAAGGCAAGAGGAAGATGGGATCTAAATCTAATGCCAATCTGAAACCTGATCCGACCAAGGCTTTGAAGCCTAAAGATGGTGTTCCAAAGGTTGGTGATTGTCACTATTGCAAGAAACCTAGTCATTGGAAGAGGAACTGTCATGCTGGAGGATCTGAAGAAGAAGAAGAAGATTTTTGTTGCTCCTTCTGATTTATGTATTTATGTTATAGAAGTCAATTTTTCTACTTCTACATCTTGGGTATTACATATTGGATGTGGTTCTTATATTTGTATAAATGTGCAGGAACTGCAGGAAGTAGGACATTGGCGAAGGGAGAAGTCGACATACGAGTTGGAAATGGAGCAAAGGTTGCTGCTTTAGCTATAGGGACTTATCGTTTATCGTTGCCCACTGGGCTTGTTTTAGAACTAGATAACTGTTTTTACGTGCCTGCCATTTGCAGAAACATTATTTCGGTTTCTTGTTTAGACGAGAAAGGTTTTTCATTTTTGATTCAGAATAATAGTTGTTCCTTTTCATTCAATAATGTTACCTATGGGGTTCCATGTTTGTTTAATGGTTTATATTTTCTTGATTTAGATATTCCTATCTATAACATAAATAATAATAATAATAATAATAATAATAATAATAATAATAATAATAATAATAATAATAATAAACATATTAAGATGAAAGACTCAAATCAATCATACCCTTGGCATTGTCGTTTAGGTCACATAAATGAGAAACGCATTTCCAAATGATATCAAGATGGTTACGTGGATAAGTTTGATTTTGAATCATACGAAGAATACAAATCTTGTCTCTTTGGAAAAATGGCTAAATCTCCTTTTACCGGACAAGGTGAAAGGGCCACCGAACGATTAGGACTTATACATAGTGATGTATGTGGTCCAATGCATACGATGGCAAGAGGTGGCTTTTACTACTTTATTACATTTACTGACGATTTCAGTAGATATGGATATGTGTATCCTTTAAAGAACAAATCCGAATCTTTTGAAAAGTTTAAAGAATACAAGGCCGAAGTGGAAAAGCAAATAGGGGAAAGTGTAAAAGTTCTACGATCAGATCGTGGAGGAGAATACTTAAGCCTCGAGTTTAAAGGTTTCTTGAAGGAGTGTGGTATCGTATCACAGCTTACTCCTCCTGGAATGCCTCAATATAATGGAGTTTCTGATAAGAGAAATCGTACCTTGTTGGACATGGTGCGATCGATGATGAGTCTAGCAGATCTTCCAATAAGTTTCCGGGGTTATGCTCTAGAAACGGCTGCATATACACTAAACCGAGTTCCAACTAAATCGGTTCAAAAGAGTCTATATGAGATATGGACTGAGAAACGTCACATCATGTCATTTATGAAAGTATTGGGATGCGAAGCATTTATGAAACGCTTGGTGTTTGACAAGCTGGGACCAAAATCGGATAAATGTTATTTTGTGGGATATACTGAAGAAACTAAAGGGTATAGTTTCTATAATCCTACCGAGAATAAAGTATTTGTTGCTCGAACCACTGTATTTCTTGAAAGAGAGTTACTTTCCAAGAAAATTAGTGGGAGGACTATAGATCTCGATGAAGATCAAGTTGTACATAATAACATTGAACCAGAGTTGGAAAGTGGGCAGGAAGTACATCAAGATGTTCCTGTTCTGGAAACACAGGTTGTTCATAGATCTAGTAGGGCTCGTCATGAGCCAGAGAGATATTATGGATTTCTCTTGACTCAAGATGATGATGTGATGCTCATAGACAATGATGAGCCTCTAACCTACCAAGAAACTATGAACAATACAGTCTCTGAGAGATGGCCAGAGGCCATGAAATCCGAAATGGAATCCATGTATCAAAATAATGTATGGACTTTAGTTAATCCACCTGAAGGGGTAAAACCTATAGGGTGCAAGTGGGTTTTTCAAGAAGAAAACTGACATGGATGGTAAAGTACAGACCTATAAAGCGCGACTAGTGGAAAAAGGTTTCAAATAAATTCATGGTATGGACTATAATGATACTTTTTCACCAGTTGCTATGGTCAAGTCCATCAGGATTTTTCTAGCAATAGCTGCTTACTACGACTATGAGATTTGGCAAATGGATGTCAAAACCGCTTTCTTAAATTAAAGCCTCGAAGAGGATGTATACATAATACAACCTGAGGGTTTTGTCGATCCCAAGTTTGCTAAGATGGTCCGTAAGTTGCTTCGATCTATTTATGGATTGAAGCAAACCTCAAGGAGATAGAATCGTCATTTTGATGAAACAGTCAAAGAATTCAGCTTTATTTAAAACAAAGATGAACCATGTGTTTACAAGAAGGTTAGTGGGAGCCATGTGGCATTCCTAGTACTATATGTAGATGACATATTACTAATAGGGAATGACATACCTTCTCTATAGGCTGTTAAGACTTGGTTGAGAAATAGTTTCTTGATGAAGGACTTAGGCAATGCTACCTATATATTAGGGATCAAGATTTATAGAGAAAGATAAAGGAAATTAACCGGCCTAAGTCAGAGTACATACATTGACAAAGTATTGCGTCATTTTGGGATACAAGAGGAAAAAAGAGGATATGTCCCAATGTCTCATGGGATATTGATCTCAAAAGACAACTGCCCTAAATCATTAGATGATAAGGGCCGTATGAGCGAATTTCTATATGCTTCGGCAATTGGATCTATGTACTCATCCTGATATTTTGTATGCCTTGAGCATGACGAGCATATACCAGTCTAATCTAGGGGAGGGTCACTGTACAACTGTCAAGAATATTCTTAAGTACTTGAAGAGGACTAAAGATTTATTATTGGTGTATGGAGGAGATGGGAAGCTGGTTGTAAAGGGTTACACTGACGCCAGCTTCTAGACAGACAGAGACAATTCAGTATCTCGGTCAGGTTTTGTGTTTTGCCTTAATGGATGTGCTATAAGCTAGAAGAGTTCAAAGCAAGAGACAATAGCTAATTCTACAATGGAAGCTGAGTATATTGCTGCCAGTGAAGCAGCCAGGGAGGATGTTTGGATACGGAAATTCATAACGAAACTTGGTGCGGTTCCATCGATCACAGATCCAGATGATCTTTACTGTGAAAATAATGGAGCCATCACGCAGGCTTAAGAACCAAGGTCCCATTCACGGGAAAAGCATATACTTAGGAGATATCACCTTCTTCGAGAGATTAATGAAAGAGGAGATATACATATATGTAAAGTGCATACTGATGATAATGTTGCAGACCCACTGACTAAGGCTTTGTCGCAGCAAAAACATGAAGGTCATACTAGTTCCATGGGTATTAGATACATGGGTGATTGGCTCTAGTGCAAGTGGGAGATTGTTAGTGTGTGTGCCCTAGAGATAACACTATTATGTTTATGTTATGAGACATTTAGATTATTAATTATGATTCTATGGATTATTCTTAAGTAATTTATTATATCTTTATTTTCTGAAATAAAATGTTAGATTAATAAATGTCCTTAGAATATGATATGTAAATCTATATCTCTAAGTACGTGACTTAGAAATGAGATTATGAGAATAGTATTGATATTCCTAAAGGTCCCTAGTCAAGTATTATTGTTAAGGGACGATAATAAATACATTGAGACTAGTGTGTTTGTTGACTGATGATCGCATCTCATTGATCATAGGTATGGTAATACTAATGTCAAAACACAGGCACATGTATCAGATACATGGTGCTGGATTGACCTGTTGTGAGATACTACATGTTTAAAGCGTCATAAGTTAATCTCACAGTGATAATGATGTATTGGTCCTTAGACCTGAAATCATTATATTACTATACGAGATTAATATACTTTGATACTATTGAAAGTTATCCTTGACCGGATAATAATAAAAGTAGACATTGGGTATATTATGAATCGTATGAGAAATATGAATGAACTAGAGGGGATTAAGCCCTCCTATATTAAAGGAGTGATATTATTGGCCTCTTGATTGAGTAAGACTATAAAATGTATGGCCGTGCTCAAATACTGATTTGTTTAATAGTTTACTCATTGATCAAGGAAAGAAGGATTAAACGTTAACAGAGGATGACACAATGCATGTCTCGAGTTTGATCTATAATATAAGGCTGAAATGATTATATTACATTGTACATTATTCACGAAAGGTTTAATTAAATCACCAATTATTATTATTACTTGGGAGCAATGATGTATTACTAGATGCCACTCATTATTTATAATTTTATTATTAGAAAATAAAATTATTGTCAACATAATAATAACCTAAAGGGTCACACACAAAGAACATTTAAAACGGAGTATTATTTAAATTATGAATTTAAATATTTTATTATTATTATTTTGAATTTAATTATTAAATTAATTAAATGAGACTTGATTAATTGTATATATATTAGAATTCGCATTTAATAATAATATAAACCCAAAATCAGAATGGGTCCTTAGAAGCCCATTAAGATTAGGGTTAGGCCATAATCCTCTCTCCCCTAAATATACATTAAGATGTGTATTTTTAGGGTTAGAAGTTATATCAGGTTTTTTGAGAAAAAAACTCTAACAGCTCTACATCTTAGAGAGGCTAGAGAGAGAGAAAGAGAAAGAGGCAACCAAATCGGCTAGTACCAGCTCCGGTGATCGTTGGACGATCAGACGTTCGTGTAGATACCTTGGAGAGCAGATCTTCGAAAGGAGGGCTGCTGTGTTGGATCATCAAGATTAGAACATCCATTTTAATCAGAAGGAAAACTTTATTAATGTAAACATCTATTCTCCATAATTATCCAGTCACTATACATAGATCCTGCGGTAAGGATTCAAAAATTTTGTTTTTCCGTTGTGTTTTATTGCTTGAATCCCTAACAGTCCGAACGATAACAATCAGAATGCTTATTGCATTTGCTTTCGTACATGGTCTTATCATCCATCAAATGGATGTAAAGATAGCTTTTCTTCATGGTGACCTTGAAGAAGAGATTTATATGGATCAACCTAAGGGATTTGTTGCTTCTGAGAATGAGAGAAAAGTAAGTAGACTGGTCAAGTCCATCTATGGCCTTATACAAGCACCTATAGACTGACATAAAAAGTTTAATGAAACTGTTTCATACTTCGAGTTTTTAGTTAATGAAAGTGACAAGTGTGTCTACTATAAGGTTTGAGGTAATGATTGTGTCATTATGTGCTTGTATGTAGATGATATTTTGTTGTTTGGAATCATTATTGAGATTATTAATGGGATAAAGAGTTTCTTGAAGAGGCACTTTGAAATGAAGGATATGGGTGAGGCTAGTGTGATTCTTGGGATCAAGTTGACTCAGTCAATTGATGGAATAACTGAAAGAGATGTGTCCTAAGTCCAATCATGTATGATGATTTAGGAACACCTTTTATGTAATCTATTTTGATTTCAAATATATTAATAAAAGACTTGTTTTGTTTATATTATGGGCTTTATTTATTTAAGTGTTTAAATAAGATATACCATAGTTTAGAGTAAAGCTTTTTATGGATTATGGTGAGATCATAATAATGAGACCTAAAAGATGATAACTCTGAACTTAAATAGTTCCTGGTCGTAGGATTACTAACTAGTAATTAGTAATCCGCAAAGATCGGTACATACTATGCTTGCTTCATTATGAAAGATATATGTTCTCATAGACATTTGTGTGGTGACACTATAGCAAGTATGCAGGTGCTTATTATAAAATAAGTTCACTGAACATGACTCGCACAACTGAACAACTGATGGAGTTCACTCACGTGTCAGCAGTTGTTCACATAGTGATAGTTGTACAAGTGTCCTTAGACTTGAGGTCATCATAGTCATCTTGTGTACACCGAACTATACTTTGGTTTAGTTCTAGTCTTTAGGGACAATAATAAGGGCTCTACTGGGTGTAGGAATTTGTACATGAAAATAGTGAATGATCAATAAAGGATCTACCCATTCCAGTGAAGGAAGAGAATGTTCTATGCTGATCCACTGATGCTAGTTCAGGAGTCTCTGGCTAGAGTGAATGGAATTAGAAAGGAGTTTCTAGTTCACAAAGTATAGTGAATGGGAAAGCATGATAGATATATTTGTGATGTCATGTCTAATAATGATTTGTGTTTAGTTTTCAGATCTTGAATAACAGGACAAATGAGGACTTAACTGGAAATCAGTACTTATACTGAAGTCAGAACTTAAGATATCAGAACTTAAGTTATCAGAACTTAAGATATCAGAAGATATTTATCAGGAGATAATATCAGGACTAAAGAAGACATTCAGATAAGGAAGACGACTGATTGAAAGAAAAGAAGATCAAGACTAAAACAAGAAGAGATATGCATGGAGAAGAATTCTATGAAGAATAGAAGACTTGGAGGAAAAGATAACTAATTGATATATTTTAGGATGCAGACTTATATTCGATATCAATTAGAAGATTATCTTGAAACTGTGTGTCTATATAAACACAACATAGGGTTTACACTATAAGTGTTATCTTAATCGAGAATATTATTCATTGTAACCCTAGCAGCTCTCGTGATATTTGTTCATCACTGAGAGAGAACGGTTCTATTACAATACTATTTTATTAATAAGATTATTATGTGTTTCATACTTGTGTTCTTAATTCGATTTGATTGTAGTATACACTGTATTCAACCCTCGTCTACAGTGTGTGTGACCTAACAAGTGGTACTAGAGCCTATCTGTTAACACATATACAGTAAAGATCCAAAACAATCATGTCTGAAAAAGAACAAACTCCAACCAAGCCCACCAAAACTGAAGAAACTCTAAAGACTCAAATCCATAGTCGATATGAGACTATTAGGGTTCCCATACTGAAACCTTCTGAATATCCCATATGGAAAGTGAGGATGACTATGTTTCTGGAAGCTACAGATCCATAATACCTTGACAGAATTAATGAAGGACCACATAAGCCAACCAAGCTCTCTGTTGTAGTTGCGGATCAGCCAGCACAGACTGTACCAAAGGAGAAAAGTGAATATACAGCTGAAGATATCTCATCTATTGCCAAGGATGCAAAGGTAAGGCATTTGTTGCATAGTGCCATTGATAATGTCATGTCAAACAGGGTAATCAACTGCAAGACTGCAAAGGAGATATGGGATGCCTTGGAGACAAGATGTCAGGGAACTGATGCAATTAAGAAGAACAGGAGGATTATATTCACTCAAGAGTATGAGCACTTTGACTCAAAACCTGATGAGTCATTAACCGGTTTATATGACAGATTTGTCAAAGTCTTGAATGATCTGTCACTGGTGGATAAGGAATATGATCTTGAAGATACTAATCTTAAATTCCTTTTAGCTCTTCCTGAAAGTTGGGATTTGAAGGCAATTACTATAAGAGACAACTATGCTCTTGATGAAACTACTCTTGATGAAATTTATGGTATGCTCAAAACTCATGAACTTGAGATGGATCAAAGAAGCAAGAGACATGGGAGAAAGTCAAGAACAGTTGCTCTTAAGGCTGAAGAGGAATCCCCCAAAGTGGTTGTCTCAAAAAAAGGCAAAGGAAAGGCTCTCATCACAAAGTCTGATACTGAGTCATCAAGTTCTGATAGTCACTACACCATAGAATGCATATAGCAACATCAAAAATTTATTGCCTAAATGGCTTTTTATATTGCAGTAGAAAATATGGCAACAAATATGAAAAATTTTGGCGTTGCATCCGATGGTGATGCAATAGAGGTCCTATAGCAACGTTTTAAACCATATATAGCAACAACACAACCTCATTGCAATAGACAATATTTAGCAACAAATTTAATTTTACAGCAACATAGTAAAATCATTGCAATAGATGTTTTTGTCTGTTAATTAACCACCTTAAGGCAACATTAACTAGTCCAACTGCAATGAATTTATGGTCAAATTTAACAAATATTGTAAAAAATTTGAACCAACTGCAATATTTTATGGCTGATGTAATTCTCAATGGCAACATTTTTGGACATAATTGCAACAATATTTTTAAAAAAACAAAAGGAACTATTTATAAATAGACTAGCCAGGCATTTTTATATGCCACAAAACCAAGCAATATTGTCATTCAAAAGTACCATGACCAAATCAAAAGCAGCTCTTAGGCTGTCCCAACTTTAGCTTTACAAACATTCATAATTTAAGTATAAGAGAACAACAAAAAAGAATTTAACTATTTGTAGAAACTTCAAAATTAAAAATTAAACATAAAGCAATCACATGTGTAGCGCGACATTATTATTAATCTTCCTATAGTTAGGCTTGAAGAGGTGATTTTCTTTCCGTGGAAGAATGTTGTCCAAGAAATCACATACTCCGTATGATAGCCAGGAAATCTCGCTACTAGTTTTTTGGCCCCAAAAGCAAATGCACTGCTACACAAAACAAAATAAAATAAAACACTAAAACATCAAGGTGGCCGAAAGGTGTTTTTAGGAGCACTTATCCACAAGGTACCAGCAATAGCAAATATCCACAATACGTTGACAACCCGAGGTCCGATCAGTATCTTTTCTGGTTCTGGTCCATCTAGTACTTCTAGACCACCTAGATAAATTACCAGAAAAACAAAATAAGTAAACTTTACTTCAAAATAATTTATTGGATAAGAGGGTACAATTACCAGGATCAAAAAGAGGGTGGTTGGACCATTCTGTAGAAATCACCAGTGCTACAATTATGTAAGCACATTAACAAGTAAATGGAGCTACAATTTAGAAAAACAGAAGTGTAATACGTTGCATTGCTACAGTCATTAGATAGAGAAAATGTAAACCATCTTATCCCTAATTACTAGCAGTTAGCTCAATGGACACTACATAAACCACACACTACATAAAGAACCCAATGTCATAAAAGAATACCAGCTCATTGATATCCAGCTTGCTTGACTGAGCACCACACTTTAGTGCAGCAGCAGTAATGAAATAATTGCACAAACATTTAATAATGAAACAGAGAAACAAATTGATATTAACAAAACAAAATATTTTTCCATAGATAAACCTCTGGATTGCTTAAAGAACTCATATAAAGCTCTAGTTCATATGTACCCATAAAAAAGACAAAAAAAATTAAGAAAGTTAACCTGAATAAAATACACTAAACTTGGTCTAAGCCCATCAACTGATACAACACAAGCCTGTACAATTGATTCATAACATCAGATTAAAATTTAACATGAGACTAAATATAAGGTGCTAAATATAAAAACCAAGTTGGAAGGTGCTAAATATTAAAAATTTGTAATGTTTTTTATGGAACATGAGGCTGTGTTTCAAAACATAAAAGATACATATCTGGTTACCTGGTTACACCTGTAACAAAATCCCATTTGTATCCAATAAACGCAGATTCACTGAAGCAAGAATTGAACCCTGTGTCCATTCGGTTTCGCATACTCTGCCATTCCCAATCCAAATCAGATGTTTTTTCTACATCATTGTCAGGAACATTCCATAATAATAGAATCGCTTATGGAGCCCAAAGTTTCTAATCATCGTTAATAGAATGACACTTGTTCATTATGTTTAATTTTTATAAACTACTAATACGATGTTCTTCTGCAAAAGGAAACCAATAAAAGAGCAAGAGACATTGATATTTCTATAATTTGACTCTTTCCAGCACCGTAAATGTAAGTCACACATATTAATTTGTTCACTCAAAATAAGTTTCGCTTGCTCTTTTAAAACTTTCTCTATAGAAGACCACGAGCAAATACCTAGTCGGAAATTTGAATTGCTACCAACTTCATACGGCAGTTGGTATATATACAATGTTAAGGCTTAGAATTAAACACTAAAATTTAATAAATGACATGATGAAAACAGTTGAAACAAACCATCAAACACTTAGAAGTCAATTACAAACACCATACATCAACATTACAATCAAATTCAGTTTAAGTTTCTCAGGGGAGTTTTATCAAACAGGTTACGACATTGCTCAAACCCCTTACATAAAAACCATATTTAACCCTCACTTAGAATATCAAAAATAAATCACGGTGTCATTCAATTCAACAACAAAAAAATAGAAAAGATCACGCCAATATAACAACTATTTTCATTTTCATTATTAAATAAAGGAAGTACATAACTTGAATTTAACAAAGAGGCATCACCTGGGGCTGTGTAAAGAACACCGGGGGCGTGCAAAGTTGAGAATTTGGCAAAATCAAAAATGTTTTTAGCTGGAGTTCACAGGTTTGCAAGAGCCGTGCAGGAGCCTCCGGGGTAAGTTTGCAGCCGGATAGGAGAGTCTGGTACATTTACGGCTTAAATCTTCTTCTCGAGCGCATTATTAAATCTTGATATGTATTTTTTGGATCAAACTTAAATCTTCTCTCTCTCTCTCTCTTGCGTCGTGTTTCTTGGTATGTGGTAGTGTGTGGCTCTGCTGTATATTTTTTTCTTATCTTATTTTTTTTTACTTTTTATTAGCCGGCAAAGTTTTGTAGTCAAATTGTTTAGAAGCCCGCCAGTAGTTTGGGCCCAAAATTCGAACATATGGCAACACCTTGAAAAATTCATTGCAGTAGAATGCTGGTTTTTAACTCCCTCCATTTTTTGCATATGTATTGCAATGCTTTTAAAAGTCCTTGCAATACATCTAATGTAATCTCTCATTTGCAATAATTTTTGACAAAGTTTTTAATATGTGGTTGTCATAGCCAATCTATGGTGTAGTGAGTGATGAGGATTCAGAAACTGAAAGTCTATCTGAGATGGATGCTGATGAAGAGATGATGAAATTGTGTGCTCTTATGGTGAAGGGTATCACAAAGATAGCCTACAGGAAATTCAGAAGGGGAAAGAAATTTTCCAGGAAAAGTGGAAGTTCTGATAAGAAGGAATTCAGAAATTCTGAAGACAAAGCAGGAAAGTCTGACAGAGGAGATTACTCAAATGTTAAATGCTACAATTATGGTGAGAAAGGCCACATATCTCCTGATTGCAAGAAAGGAAAAGGTGAAAAAGTCAAGGCACTTGTCACAAAGAAGAAAAGCTGGACAGACACTTCAGATTCTGAAAATGAGGTGAACTATGCCTTGACGACAAATGCTGATAGTAGTTCTGAAGCTGCTGAGTTAAAGGTACCTCAAACAACTTATGATTTTCATACTGATGATATTATTGAGTTGAGATATTATCTTAAAACCATATTCATTAGCTATAGAGATCAGACTTTAACATGTGATAGGTTAACTTCTGAAAATCTGGCTTTTAAGAAAAGGATTGACTATTTAGAAAAAGAGTTAGTTATGTTCCATCAAACTCAGAAAGAAAGAGATGATGCTTTTTATGTTAGAGATGAAGTGTTAAAATTGAATCAATCTCTAAAAACTGAGTTAGAAAAGGAAAGAGAGTTATCAGGATTTGGACTAACTCTGGCAGAACAACTTAGAATTTACTAAGTAGTGGAAACTGGAAAGATGGCTTAGGTTATGGAGATGATAAAAGTGAAACAGGAACTGAACAAATTAAGCCAATTATTGTTAAACAGACTAATAAGCCAAAGGTAAATCCTGTTAAGTTTGTACCTAAAACTGTAACGTCTGATTCTGAAAAGATGAAAGATATTGAGACATAAATTAAGGCAGAGTCAACTTCTGATAAGTTAAAACAGGATAAACTAGTTGAAGTTAACATAGGCTTAATGACAAAGAAGCGGCTTAAGTAATAGCTGAAAGAGATTAAGAATGTAAACAAGGTAAAGCCACCTAGGAAAAATAGGAATGGAAAGGAAGGTGTGAATAAAAGCAATAATTATATGCCTGTTCCTAATGCTCCTAGAAAGAAATGCTATAACTGTGGAAATTCTAACCATCTGGCTTCTTTTTGTAGGAAGAATAAAAATATAAACTCCTTACCTTCTAAGTCAGGAGTTAAGAGTCAGTCTGTTAGGTTTATGCCACAAAATCCTTGTTTTCATTGTGGTAGTTTATGGCATTCCATTTATACTTGTAAGGAATATCATAGTTTGTACTACGATTATTTTTAAATAAAACCTTCTTTAAAGAAAGTTAGCATTATTCCTTCTAGTGTAAGTTCTGATGCAAAGTCTGATACTATAAATTCTGATAAGAAAAATGTTAACATAAACTCTGATGTTAAATCCGCTGCAAATGTTATCAAACTTAATAAGACCAAAGGATCCAAGCAAGTTTGGGTCCTTAAAACTAATCATTAGTGGTCTTTGTGATTGCAGGGCAACAGGAAAAATATCCTAGTTCTGGACAGTGGATGTTCAGGACATATGATTGGAAATAAAACCCTGCTATCAGACTTTGTGGAGAAAGCTGGCCCAAGAGTTTCTTATGGAGATGGCAACATGGGAAAAACTCTGGGATATGGTAATATCAATCTTGGGAAAGTCATCATTGAAAAAGTAGCTCTAGTCTCAGGACTTAAACATAATCTGCTGAGTGTTAGTCAAATCTATGACAGAGGTTATCATGTGGATTTCTTTGAAGAACACTGTTAAGTTGTAAGCAGATTTTCAGGCAAAGTTGTTTAGAAGGGATACAGGCATGGTAACATTTATGAAGCCAAGCTTTTAACAAGTTCTGATAGTTCTGCAATCTGTCTGTTAAGTAAAGCATCAATTGAAGAAAGCTGGGATTGGCACAAGAAACTCTCTCATTTAAATTTCAACAATATAAACGAACTAGTCAAGAAAGATCTTGTGAGAGGACTGCCAAAATCAGTATTTGCTCCTGATTTCCTTTGTGATTCATGTCAAAAGGCAAAACAAAGAAAATCTTCATTCAAGAGTAAGACTGAATCTTCAATTCTTGAGCCTTATCACCTACTACATGTTGATCTATTTGCTCCATTAAATGTCATGTCTATTGCAAAGAAGAAATATGCTATGGTCATAGTAGATGAGTTTACCAGATACACATGGGTGTATTTCTTGCACACAAAAAGTGAAACTGCATCTATCTTGATTGATCATGTCAAACAACTGGATAAGTTGGTCAAAGACTCTGTGAAAATCATAAGAAGTGATAATGGCACTGAGTTCAAGAATTTGATCATGGAAGAGTTCTGCAAAGACCATGGAATAAAGCAGGAATTTTCTGCTCCTGGAACTCCACAGCAAAATGGAGTTATTGAGAGAAAGAATAGAACTCTTATTGAAGCTGCACGAACTATGCTTGATGAAGCAAAATTACCAACCTACTTTTGGGTTGAAGCTGTGCAGACTGCTTGTTTTACTCAAAATGCAACACTTATCAACAAGCATGGAAAGACACCATATGAGATGGTGAAGAAAAAGAAGCCAAATCTGAAGTACTTTCATGTATTTGGATGCAAGTGTTTTGTTCTTAAGACTCATCCTGAACAGCTATCCAAATTTGATCTAAAAGCTGATGAAGGAATTTTTGTTGGATATCTACTTTCCACAAAAGCCTTCAGAGTCTACAATTTAAGAACAAGGGTTGTCATGAAATTTATCAATGTCTCTTTTGATGATAAGAGGATTACTGGACTTGAAGATTTCAATGATCATGATCAGCTGAGATTTGAAAATGAAGCTTTAAATTCCGATTCTGTAAATTCTGATAGTCTAAATCCTGATACTGCAAACTCTGATGGGTTAAACTCTGATGTTATTGAAACTGTGGTGACTACGCCAAAGGAAAATGCACCTGTGCAGGGGGAGCATATTGAAGATCCAACCACATCTCAAGAAGCATTAGAACCTAGAACAGGCGCTTCAAGTTCTGATCCATCAAGTTCTGATGGGCCAAGTTCTGATAATTCTGGAAACTCAAAATCTTATTCATCAAGTTCTGATGGGCCAAGTTCTGATAATTCTGGAAACTCAAATTCTGAAGGATCCAACTCAGAGAGCATAATTTCAGGGGGAGCCTCAGAAAATGTTGATGGAGACAGCATGGATCATGTGGGAGCATCCAGTTCTAGAGATAACCTTCCATCTGCAAGGAAGTGGACTAAAGCACATACACCTGACTTGATTATTGGGGATCCTGAAGTAGGTATTAGAACTAGAACAGAAACATCAAATGAATGTCTCTATCATTCTTTTCTTTCTCAGGCTGAACCAAAAAAAGTGGAAGAAGCTCTTCAAGATGCTGATTGGGTGCAAGCAATGCAGGAAGAGTTAAATGAATTTGAAAGAAATAAAGTCTGGACCCTAGTGCCAAGACCAAAGAACAGATCTGTTGTTGGTACAAAGTGGGTGTTCAGAAACGAAACTGATAGTGATGGCATAATTACAAGAAAGAAAGCAAGGCTGGTTGCAAAAGGATATTCTCAACATGAGGGAATTGATTATGATGAAACATTTGCACCAGTTGCTAGATTGGAAGCCATAAGGATATTTCTAGCTTATGCTGCTCACAAAAAGCTTACAGTCTTTCAAATGGATGTAAAAAGTGCTTTTCTTAATGGAGATTTGGAAGAAGAAGTATATGTTGAACAACCTCCAGGTTTTGTAGATTCAAAATTTTCTAATCATGTCTACAGACTTGATAAAGCACTTTATGGCCTTAAGCAAGCTCCAAGAGCATGGTATGAGACATTAGCTCAGTTTCTTCTGGAAAGTGGATTTAACAGAGGGACTATTGATAAAACTTTATTCTATCTCAACCATGGAAAAGACTTACTTTTAGTGCAGATATCTGTTGATGATATCATTTTTGGTTCGACAAATGACAGACTTTGTAAAAGGTTTGCTAATCTAATGTAGTCAAGATATCAAATGAGTATGATGGGAGAACTTAGTTATTTTCTAGGCCTTCAACTCAAGCAGAATGAAGAAGGAACTTTTATTTGTCAATCTAAGTACACCAGAAATTTGTTGAAGAAATTTGGAATGCAAGACTGTTCAAGTGCATCCACTCCTATGGCCACAGCAACAAAATTGGATAAGGATACTGGTACATCGGTAGATATTACTGATTACAGAGGTATGATTGGCTCACTACTCTATCTAATTGGCAAGTAGACCTGATATTATGTATGATACCTGTCTTTGTGCAAGATTTCAAGCAGATCCAAGAGAACCTCACTTAACAGCTGTAAAAAGAATTTTCAAGTACCTTAAGGGTACAGCTGATCTAGGATTGTGGTATCCTAGGGAATCAGACTTTAAGCTAATAGGTTACTCAGATGCAGATTTTGCAGGGTGCAAAATTGACAGGAAAAGCACAAGTGGAAGCTGCCAATTTCTTGGAGGCAGATTAGTTTCTTGGTTTAGCAAGAAACAAAAGTCAATTTCCATATCAACTGCAGAGGAAGAGTACATTGCTGCAGGAAGCTGTTGTGCACAGATTCTTTGGATGAAGAATCAGTTACTGGATTATGGGTTAGAATTTTCTAAAATCCCTATTTACTCTGATAATCAAAGTGCTATTGCTATGACATGTAATCCAGTTCAGCACTCAATGACAAAGTACATCAGCATTAGGTACCACTTCATAAGGGAGCATGCACTACTAGAAATTTGTCAATAGACATCGCTTATTAGCCGATGTCTATTTAAAATCTGAGCGATGTCTTTGCATGCGATGAGAAAGGTAGGTGCATTACACATCACTTATTAGCCGATGTCTATACACAGTTTAGACATCCTTTTCCTTAACAATGTGATGTATTTTTCTTCAATGTATACCTTCACTATGGTTTCAGTTATTCATTCATATGTCATGTATATCATTTTAAACTTATCACATATAAAGCAATATGATACATTAACATCGAAAAACTTGTTAAACTGATGTGTAACTTAACATTTTACATCAGTCTTTTATCAGAAGCGATGTCGTACCTTTCTTTTTTTAATGAAACCGATGTCTTTGTGTGTGCTTAACATCAGTTCTTTCAATATGTGATATCTATTATATTGTTTTACATCAGTCATTTCTTGTTAGCTGATATATGTGCCTGCTTATGACATCAATTTATTGTATGAAATGTCTTATTGGCTACATTTTACATCAGTTATTTTGTTCATGAAGTGATGTTTGTTTATTTTTTTTATTCATTAATCCCATGTTTCAATCAAATGCCCAAAACCCAAACAAGAGTCATCCAAAAACATACCAACTACCATATTACCATTCCAAAACTAACCAAACCAAAACAAACGCAAAATCAAACATACATTCATTCATTTACCATAGATTATACCAAGTACGTACATATATCCACCACAAACCAAACTACATAATCCAAACAAACTACATAACTGCAAAATCAAGTACTAGACATTTCCACCATCGATCATTTACATAGTTCATCCCAAACAGAAATTTACCAACTAAAGTTCCCCCATTTATCAACAAAAACCACTAGTAGCTCTTACAAATTCAGTCCACATAAGGAGCTGCAGATTAGGCCTTTTTATAAGAAGGATTCGATAAGGCTAAGAGTCTCACATTGAACCTCGTCCAGCTCAGCCTTGGGAACAGTCACCTTTCGATTCTTCGTCGATCACTGAAAAGTGTAACACACAGGAATTAGTAACAATAAATTCTACCACAAATTATATGTACACCAATTATATCAAGAATGAATTAAGCAAAAAAATATACCTTTTTGACAAATGTCATTTCATTATCCATGGCAATTTCTTTCATATACCACATAACAACATAGCCGCATTCAGTTCCACCGGGCTGTTTGGGGCATCCCTATTTAATAAAAAAACTCAGACCAATTAATAAGTAAATTAATACCCCTATCTAACCGAAAAAACTCTGATATCTGTTGATCAGAATGTTGTATGTGCTGATATCTGTTGCATATGCTCTATTTTCCTAATTAAGGATAACACTTTGTCGGGATTAAAAAAATATGAATCAGTCTAGGTAAAAAACATGTACAATTGAATAAAGAGAGGTAGTAGGAACATACCTCTATACTATGATTGGAACTAGTAGGACTAATGGAACGGATAGAAGATGATGAAGAACACAGCTTGAGTTTTTTTACGAGGATTTCCACCATTCGCCACAGGAGAGGTTGAAACTTTCTCCTTATATCTTTGTATTCGATGCAAAGCAATGAATGGGTCTTCAATCTAGATTAAAAAATTATTCAAGGTCCACGACATAAACAGAAATTTAAAATCAAAGCAGTAACAAGCAAGATTATGAATACATACATCTTTTTGTTAATTTACTTGAATATTAACTGATTTGGTTGATGATTACAAAGCAATTATTTCCATCAACTAATAAAACACTTGAAGCAAACAATCACCTAACGATATTCAAGCTGATGCAAGTTTTAACTAATAAACTTGTCAAACATGGTGCTTGAGCTTGAATATAGCACGTCAGATGTGGTTTCACATCCACCGTTCTCATTGCTCAAACTTATCGAATCTTGAACCGGAGATAGATAAACAAACATCGTCCAACTACTTGAATAGAGCTTCGTTTACCATCAAATAAGTTAAGCGAGTCTAGGCCAAAGCTTAAACTGTTATTAAATAAACAAAATAAATTATTTAATCTCGGTTTAATAAACAAGCTTGAGGGATTCAGCGAAGCTCGAGCTGGCTTTATCTGTAAAACCAGTCCCAACATCTAAATAGACCATAACTCTATTTTACATAATACTTCATCGATCATCAATTACCAATATCCAGTTAATGAAAATACATATTTCCTTCAATAGATACAAAGCACCACATTAGTAACTGAATTATCCTTTTGTCATAGATTACAACTTTATAACTTTTATACTCATTCTGCTAACATATTAAAAAGAGAAAGATAATCTCACCAAGTTATTTTATATCCTTATACTTGAGCTGCTGTAACGCTTGGTAGTCTATATTCATTTCAACTTAAATATTTAAAACCAATGCATAACAAAACCTAAAGAGACTCCTAAAGTGTGTATCGCTAATTCTGTAATGCATATCATACAACTTAGTTTTACAAAGTAAAGAAAACTAAATAGAAAGAAGAACAAATACCTCTTTAACTTCCTGTGTGAGAAGAGGCACACTCTGTCGAAGCAATGCATTTAATATTTCCTTCTTAAAATCAGAAAAGCTTGCTCCTAGAGCATTACAAAACAAGGCACTGATCCCAGAACTACTTTCGTCTTTTCCTGTGTAAATGTGTTTAGAAGAATCTATCTCGCTGATGATTCCACGATTTCTATCAGCCAATTCAAAAGTCTGAGATGCACATGGGAAGTACCCTTCTTCTAGAGAAAGCAGGTATGCAACTTCACGTGTATAGTAACCAAAATAATCTGGTCCAATTTTATCTTGCTCTGGGGATAAGTCCTCATCGCCTGAAGCTTCCATTATAATCTAAGAAAATAAGATGCACAGCCAGCAAGAAGTTGTTACGATCAGCAAAGTCATACACTTGTAAATTTATATAAAACAGACTCTGGACTTGGGAGCACTGCTATTCGAGGAAGTAACATGTTAGGCTGTGAAGAAAACTTCTAGAGAGCCAAAATCATGTAGTCCACGAAAAAAAGCTCAAAAATTATTATTTTTTAAAAAAAGACAGAAAGAAGGTAGCTACAAATCTTAAAAAAACACTTCATCTGAGTTTATTCAGGTTCAGAAAAACCTCTGACTATAACACAGAAAAAACTTAAATCTCCTCTCACAGTAATGAGCTAAGTACTGAAGCTAACAAATAAATTGTTTGTTTAGACTATCTGTGATAAACTAGTAGAAGAAACTAGAGTGAACCACTATACTTCACAACCCCTCAGATCATCACTGAAAAAACAAGTATATTTGGCTGCATATACGATCCGATACAATCCTCCTGCCCAACATAATTTCACACAATAATAATTATAGAATTAATTAATTAATTTTATGACCAGCTATAACCAAGTCTCACTTAGCTTTAAGATTATACTATTAACACGTTAAGTTATGTATTGCGACATCTAAGCTTTGACTGATTCCTCCCAACTACTTTACCAAGGGAGAGAGAGCCCATAACTTCATTATTAATGCCCCTATCTAACCGAAAAAACTCTGATATCTCTTTATTCTGTATTTTTTTAATTCCTAAATTCACTCTAATTAGGAAAAAAATGTAGAAACAATAGCTCAGTCTTAAGATTTCATCTAGAATTCACTCATAAACCATGCTACTTACAACGACAAGCCCCAAACACCTCCTTCGATGGCGTTCGGTGGCTTTTGTAATCTCTAATTTAGACCTAAAACAAACAATATGAAACACATAATACCTCTATATATTTACAAACTACACAAACACAAATATATACAAGCACTTGTTATTATATGTAAATCCGTATTTTAACTTCACAGGGGTCTATAAAACATAAAAAAATACAAAAATTTCTAAGAGGACAATTTGCAAACAGTTTTAGACAAATAACTACATATACAACTACACATGCAACAAATACACATTTCAATTTCACATGCATACATACAACTACACAAATATATACATGCAGCCCAAACAAATATAAATAGATATGTAAAGAAGAATATACCTAACAAAGCAAGCTCCAAAATCCCAAAAATTAACTCCGAAGCCCAAAATCCAACTTAAATCCAAGCTCCGAGCTTTAAGCTTTAACAAACCCTTAGCTCCAAGATTTAAGCTCCAACAAACTCAACTCCTCACCTTAAACATCAATGAACACACTTCACTCCTTAATCTTCGAATCTGTCACAAAAATTGAAACAAATGAGAAAAAAGAACATTTGAAAGAAAGACAGTAAGAAAGTAAGAGATGAGTTGAAGAAATTGAGAGCTTTAATTGGAGATTGAAGGTCTAATCAGAAATTGAATACATTTGAGAGTTCTAGGTTTAGCTATGAGCAGTCGAGAGAAAGGGGGAATGAGGTGAGTGTTTTGTCTGAAAATGTAAAATCCATTTTGTTTTGTAATTTTTTGTTTTTGTTTTGATTTTAATTTATTTTTAATTTTATGTTATAATCTTATTAAAGTGAATGAGTGATAGGCGGGAGGGGGAAATATACTAAGGGGGGAAAGAAAAATATTTGGCTAAGGGCGGGAGCAAAAGGGAGAAGTAGCGGGCTCTAATTTTTTAAAATTGAGCTTAGACATCGGTTTATATGTCAACCGATGTTAAAAGTGAATTGGACATCGGTTTATATGTTAACTGATGTAACGTAGTTTTTAAAAGAACAACTAAGACATCGCTATACTGAAAAGCTGATGTAAACATACCAAAAAGACATCACTTATTTTTTATGTGATGTAAAAAATGCTTTTAACATTAGTGACTTTTCTGACTGATGTCTAATGTGCGATGTCTAAAGCTGATTTTCTAGTAGTGATGTGATGGAAGGTACAGTGGAATTGCATTTTATTCCAACAGATCAACAACTAGCAGATATCTTCACAAAACCACTATGTGAAGCTACTTTTACAAGATTGGTAAATGAACTTGGAATGGTTTCAGGTTCTTTCTCTAAATCTGCTTAGTTTATGTTCTGATTCATTAGACTTTATAATCAGTATTTACAGATATTACTATCTTTATGTAATTTGTGCTTAAATTGTAATTTACTTAAGTGTTGATTGTTGTCTGATGTGAATTTCTAAACTCTGATAGTGATATAAATGTTTCTGTGACTATTCAATCCAATGAGGATAACTGTGCTAGATGCTGACCTAGTAGTCTCTAATATACTAATGATCCCATGTTTGAAGTAATTGTTTATGTGGAAATCTTTTAACACAAGCAAATTCTGATATTGAGCTTGGTTAGGTTTACTTTGTGTATCTTATTACTAAGTCAAAAACTAGAATAATGCTTCTTATCTGTTAAGTTCTGATGTTGGTAAATCTCATGGATGTACTAAGTGCTGATAAGCCTCACTTATCAAAAGAAAAAGTAAAGAAAAGAAATAAATATCAGGTACTCCTTTGAGATCAAGAGAAAAATGTATGTGGAAGGGAAGACCCAAGTGCATTACCGGTATTAAGTAATATGCATTAGAAAAGCAAAATAAAATTTTCTTGGTGAAATACTCTGATAATAGCATAAATTCTGATAAGCAGTCGTGACTCACTTACACTGAGAAGCCGCTGTAAAAAGGAATTTTAAAAGATGCATAAAATGAGCACAAAACAGTTGAGGTGGACTCATACATGAACTCAGTCTATAGTAGACTTCAGACGAATGACAGATTTTGAGCAAAGTTCTTAGTTATGCCTTATTTCTAAGATGTACTGAAGTGAATCAGACTTTACTCTTTGTCTCATATTTAGCTTAAAGCACACACTTACAGTCCATATGAATGATGAAAATTACTGTAGTGATCAATGTTGTTTTAGATGAACAGTTTAAGTGTCAGTTGCATAAATTCTGAGGACAAGTTCTGATGGAAGTTCTGTTGAAACCATATCAGTATATGTGTGAAGAATTACAGAAATAAACATTCACTTTTTAAGTAAAGGAGCCATATTCTGATGACTTTTAAATTCTGATAATAATCAAGTTTTGATGCTGACGTGGCAGTATTTATTTCCTTGATTTATTTTTAAGTCAATACTTGAACGGTTATATTTTATCAGAATATTGGTTTATGTGAGATAAAGACAGTAATAATCATTTGTTTAGTGGGAACATTTTTTTTTTTGAAAAACTGCATATGCATAGTAATCATTACTTATTTCCCATGCCCATAACTTTTGTCTTAACTACTGCATGGCTGACAGATGTATAGTCTGTTCCACTTCTCAATAATTGTTGTCAAGTGGAGCATGTATAAGTAAAAGAGAGAAAAGATTTTAAATCTTTTATTTACTTTTGTATTCTATATTCTCTCTCTTTTTCTTATTTTCTCACATTCTCTGACGGTTTTCTATACAGACATTTTATCAAACACCTTTCAGGCACTCTAAATTTTCACTCATTTTCAATGGCACCCAAGGATATAATCTTTAATGGAGCAAAGTTTGTCCCTAACAACTATGTTGCCACTCTCACTAAGAGTGAAGCTCCTTCAGAACTTCATTTTATTCAGGATTTCTTATCTCATAGTGAAATTGGGTTCACTTTGACGCAACCATCCTATTTATCTGGAACTCAAGTTCTGACATTTTGGCGTACATGATTTTATGATGATGGTGGTAAGAATGGGACTCCAATTATCGTGTTTACAGCACAGGAGGTTGAGTATGTTGTTACTCCGGTAACAGTTCGAAAAGCTCTACACCTACCTGAAAACTGTCAATTCAATTCTGCTGTTGAGGAGCCATTGCTACAGCAAATGATGGCTAATCTTGGGTATGAACAGAGTTTGTCTAAGTTGGGTCAACTCAAATGCCCGTATGTTCGAAAGGAATGGAGCTTCTTCTTCGATTGCATCACGAAGACGTTTGCCAACAAGTGCTCAAATTTTTATGCCATAAATATTCTGACACAACAAATTGGGTATGCACTCCTAAACCAGTCTCATTTTGATTATGCAAAGACTGTGTTATGTTTTATAGGAGATAGAATGAAAGAGGACATGAATGTAGTTTACTTTTCTAGGTTCTGTCAGTTAATTTACAGCTACTATACATCAGATGAACCACAACCAACAAGTGAACAAATAGAACCTTTTAGGTTATCTAAGAGGGCTTTTACTGATCTATTAACTGCTGACAACAAGAAGGGAGTTTTGAGACCCCTTAGGATTTCTTTATCAGTAAAGCAAGCTATGATAAATGCTGATTATGATACCTATTTATGGCTATATCCTGATGTCCAACCCACCAACACACAACAGCCATCAGAACCAACCATTACCCAAACACAGCAACCACAAACATCAGCACATACCAATCAACCATCAGCACCTACAGTGAAGCCTTCTTCTTCTAGAGCAAAGAGGACAAAGACTGTACCTCAGACACAACAAAAGAAAAGGAAGATGATTCTGAAAGATGAATCTGATGATGAGGCACAGGTTCAACCATCAGAACCTGTTGCTGAAGCAGCTGAGGAAGTGTCTCCTCAGAAAACAAAGGAAACTGGGAGTTCTAGGCCCCTCAAAAGGCTTAGAAAGATAAATTTTGATGACAAAGCTCCCAAAGTCTCTCCACCCTTGAAGAGATTGAAGAAACAAAGAGCTAACAGGGACATAGTTGAGTTAGATTTAGAGGATGTGGAAGCTGCAGCTAAGGAAGGGGATCAGGAATCTCTGATCCCAAAGGAGCCAATTGTGATTGAATCCCTTCCATCTACACAACCAGAATTTTCTGAAGCCACTGAATATACACCTCCATTGTCGCCAATTCAAGCTGAAGAAACTGCTCAAGATAGAGTGCCTACACCTTCTATGTCTCCTATTCACTCTCCAGTACATGCTGATAATCCAGGTACAAGTGCTGAAATAGATATTCATAACTTGAATGTGCCTGAGGTTCTGTACGTGGAAGCTCCAACCATTTTTCAACACACTCCACCAGCAACTCCACTGCTAGATGATGATGTTCATGCAGATGAATCTTTTATTTCTTCATATACAGTAATTCTCTCACAAGATGCTGATACTAAAGATTCTGCAAGTTCTGTTGAAATAAATGTTGAACATACTGGTGAAGCTGCTACAAATGAAAATGCTGATGCAGCTGGTCCTTCAGGACATGCACCTCTACAAACAGTTGATAAAGCTGATTTGATTAAAAAAAATGTGAGAGAGGATGCACCAGTACCTTGGAGTGAAACTAATAGAGGCAGGGAATGGATCAAGGAGTGGAACAAAGTTGATTTTATTCCTACTGCAAATATTCTTGCTAAGCACCTGGCTAAAGCTGATGAGATGCTAATGAATGACGACTTCAAAGCACAACTCAGAGTTACTGCATTGAGTACCAGGATCCTTCAAGGTCAACACTCAATCACTCAAGCCAAGGTGAACAAAATTCAAGAAACACTGATTCAGCAAGATATGAACTTTAAACTGGATAAAAACAGATTTTTCAAGGATGCCTTTAACAGAGTTGAGGCTATTGAGAAAGCTCAGGAGAAACAGCAAGCTCATATTGCTGAAGTACTAAAGAATCAAGCTTCTCAACAAGTTCAACTAAATGAAATTCAATCTTCAGTGGAATTACTTCTCTCTCTCCTATTACCTGATGATGCCAAAAAGGGGGAGAAAGTGATTAAGTTTAAATGCTCTACTGAGCTAGCAGTGAAGAAAAAGGATGATGGAAATGATGACAAGGGAAACTATGAAAAGGGTAGAGGTCATGGTCAAGGCAAAGGCTCTTCATCTAGGAAAGCAGGAACTTCTACACAGAGATCAAGCTCTGATGCTGATAGAAGAATAAGTTCTGATAAGCAAGTTCTGACTAAGCCTGATGTTCTGATACAGGGTGAAAGTCAAGAATCATAGAACTTTATACAGACACTGAAGTTCAAGGGGAAGGAAACAACAATCTACTATCAAGACCCCAAGTTACAGAAGCTGGATGAAGAAATTTCAAAAAGACTATTTCTCAAAGACAATCCAGAAATGGACTTTGAAAGTCTGAAGGAAGAAGAAGCCAGACTTAAAACAGAAAATGTCAAATCCAAGTCTAAAGCTTCTAATACTGCAAAGAAACCTCCAAATCCTAAGGGCATTGTGATTAAAGAGAAAACAAACTCTGAGGCAACCAAATCTGAATCCAAAGCCAAATCACAAGTAGAGGTAGATCCTAGGTTCAAGGGCAAAGCTAAAGTTGATGAACCTGTAAAGATATATATGCCAATCATGGATCTGGAAGCAAAATCTGATGAAGATGCAATTCTGATTTTGAAGAAAAAAAGCAATATTCAAGCAACCTCTGACAAAGCTCAAGTTGTCTTGACATCAGAAGAAAAGGAAACCTTTGACATTGCTCATTTTAAACCTTCAAAAATTCTACTACCTGGGTTTAATAAAGCTCAACAATCTACTCAATCTTTGAAGACTACATCAAGTGGTTTTGAAGCAAGCATTATTCGAGGGAAGGAAGCTAGAGAAAAAACAGGACTGGGTAATGCTGATGAAAGAAGAGTAAACAATTCTACCTTAGATCCTACATCTCTTTCTGAACCAGGAATAAGGACAACTCCAGAAAGACTAAATCAATTGGAGTCTGTACAAATGGTCTACCACTCTGTGTTAAAAGAAGATATCATGCTATACTTCATGAGATGGGAGGGTATTCCAGATAAGAAAGGATGTTATTCATTTGAAGTACTTTGAAGAATTGCAACATGTGCTATTTCTACTTCAAGTGAAGAACAGATCAACAGATGGTGCTTCCAGTTACTTCAATGCAGAAGAAACTTTACTCTGTAAAGTCTGACAGGCCATACTATCCTAAGTACAGAGCTCACAATGGAGAACTAGTTGAGATGAAGCCTAATACTGCTAAAATCACTATATTTTTGGGTATTAAGGGACTGGAATTTAATCTGGATTCTGACAAAGCTTATTTGATCAGATTGGATCAGGAAATAAGGAGAGCAAAGATTAATAATCTCAGGGATGCTATCTTTCAGACATGAGAAGATACAGTTGAACTTAAAGATGCAAAAAGGAGGATGCAGAATGAACTTGAATATGCTGAGAGGATTTTGTTAAAGAACTATCTCAGAACAACTCCTGACATTAGAGAGATCACACACTGAAGCGAAGTCAAGAACTATAGCTGATAAATTTTGAAGGATATACAGGTTAAAGCTGATATCAGACGTTAAGGATGGTAAAAGCTCTAAAGACTGTGAGTTGTAGTTATTCAATCAAATTCTCATATACATTTGTACTTAATGTTTTTGACATCATCAAATATCTATTGAACTTGTATATTATGCTAATTTACAAGTTGGGGGAGATTTTTAGATATATTTGTGATGTCATGTCTAATAATGATTTGTGTTTAGTTTTCAGATCTTGACTAACAGGACAAATTAGGACTTAACTAGAAATCAGTACTTATACTGAAGTCAGAACTTAAGATATCAGAACTTAAGTTATCAGAACTTAAGATATCAGAAGATATTTATCAGGAGATAATATCAGGACTTAAGAAGACATTCAGATAAAGAAGGCGGCTGATTGAAAGGAAAAAATATCAAGACTAAAATAAGAAGAGATATGCATGGAGAAGAATTTTATGAAGAATAGAAGACTTGGAGAAAAAGATAACTAATTGATATATTTTAGGATGCATACTTATATTCGATATCAATTAGAAGATTATCTTGTAACTGTGTGTCTATATAAACACATCATAGGGTTTACATTATAAGTGTTATCTTAATCGAGAATATTATTCATTGTAACCCTAGCAGCTCTTGTGATATTTGTTCATCACTGAGAGAGAATGGTTCCATTGTAATATTGTTTTATTAATAAGATTATTCTGTGTTTCATACTTATATTCTTAATTCGATTTGATTGTAGTATACAGTGTATTCAACCCCCTTCTACAGTGTGTGTGACCTAACAAAGCACATGATTAAACTAGATAGATTTGACACGAGTTTCATGCCTTGTATTTAATCGGGACATTGCAGGGTAGAAGGAATTGATTGTACGGTAACTATTCACTGAATAGCTTCTTGGTATTCTAAGCAGTGAATTCGTATTATCCGGATAGTCGCGATATGCTGAGAAGTATCCCTCACGATGTAGAATAAATATGATTAATCTATTAATTAATCATATTTAATGAATTAAAGAATTTATATAAATAATGATAAAATAGTTTATTATTATTTATTTCTACTACCGGCTTAATATTGAACCTACAGGGTCACACCATAAAAGAGAATGATTTAATGGTGGAGGAATTAATTAATAATGGCTGGTAATTATTTATTTGTGAAATAAATAATTAATTAACAAATTTAATAATTGATTAAATGAGATTTAATTAATTATAAATTAATTAAGAAAAGTTCTTAATATTATTAATTAAGAATTTAACTTTTGGAAATTAAATCAAGTGAGAGAATTATTTTCTAAAGTGTTAGAAAAAGGATTAATGATTAAAAGGTATTTTAATTATTAGTTAATTGATTAATGAGAATAATCAATTAAAGGGTTATTAATAATAATATTTTATGGGAAAATTTTTAGCTGAAAAGTTTTGCCTATAAATATACTATTATAAACCCTATTTGCCTCAACTCCAAACCCTAATTTTAAGAAGAAAAGAAAAGGAGGCAACCCTAATTCTCTCAACCTCTTCCTCCCTCCATTACTTCGATCTCTTGGTGGATACCGGTGGAGTGCTTCCCACCTGAGGAGAATCTGCTAGGGATCTCCGTTCATCATTCTTGGATCACTTTTAAAGGTTAGTAATCGATCCCTCGATTTATTCATGATTTGTATGCGGATATATGGGTTTTATGCGATTTAATTGTTATCCACGATTCCGTGTATGCATAAATCCCAACAATAACATTGTCACAATCTCATTATATAGAGAAATCTATACTTGAGAAGTATAGTTATTCAAATTGTAGATTCGCTAGTACACCATATGATTCAAAAGTTCCTATAGTTAAGAATATTTCAGGAGTTCCTGTATCTCAGTTTAGGTATTCTTATATTATTGGGAGTTTGCAATATCTTGCTAATATGACTAGACCAGATATTTGCTGATCAAGAATTTCTAACTCTGATCAAGATTTGCTTAAGCTGACAGATCCTAACGCCTGGCTCCATCAGGATTTGCTGAGACTGTCAGATCCTGACGCCTGACTAGATTATGTTTCTGATTCTGATAATATCCAATCAAATGCTGTTTATGTCATGATATTTATTTTAATTAACATAATATCTTCGGTTACGTTTTGGTTTTGTATTATATACAGAACTAAACGTTTGTGAATATATATATATATATATATATATATATATATATATATATATATATATATATATATATATACTGCAATCACATACTTGTGAAATCCTAGCTGCTGTCTCTCTCTCTTTCCCTCCTCTATAATATACAGATTAACATAGGTTTTCTGGGCGAACTGAGGTCAGGTGGCTGTTGAGCTTTACGTAACTGTGGACGAATTACTCTGTGTTGTTGTATCTTGGAAGTGATATTGATGTAACCTGTAATAACCCCAATTTTTGGAAATTTTTGAAACCCTTATGAATAATGTTTTTGCTGAATGAGAAAACTTTTCATGCCCCACTATGTAGGGATTCTGTCATGGATATTCTGAGATTTTATTAGTACTCTATATTGTATATAAGTGTATGTAAAGATCGTCAGAATCCAATTCCGAATACTTTGATTTTTCCCGGAAATCCACTAGATACGGAAAGAATTGAGTATAAGGTAACGGGATAAAAAAGATTTAAATTAAAGGATTATAAGAGAGGATCATAAAAGGAATATAATATATTGAGAAAGGTTAAGGGAACCTAAGTAATAAGATCCCGGGTATGATCCCTCAAATGATAAACGAAAACGAAAGTTAAGCGAACCGTATAACAGATCAGCGGTCATTAGGCAAGCAATTAGGAAGTTAATCAAAGAGATTAGAGGGGAGGATGTCATCCAACCAATGAGAAGAGGACAAAGAGGGAAAGATGACATCATAGCATGACATAAGCATGACATGGGAAGGAAGGAGATGTGGTTGAAGTAGAACCACACAAAGTTCAAGGTTAATAAGGTAATTAACCAAAACAAAACAAAAACAACAAACCAAAACAAATCAAAGCAAAACACAAAATCATTTCTTTCATTCAACCAAGAGTTGCTCTCGGCTTTTTACAATTTTAAAGGGAAGAAATTTCAAAAAACCAAGATTCAAGCTTCCTAAATTGGTAAGATAATTCTCTAGTATTCCTTATGCATAGATATGGCTATATTATGAGTTTAAGCATCCCATTCATTCTCTATCTTCTCCAATAAATCAATGAAGAAGACAATGAATAGTGATTTCAAGGTTTTTAACTTGATTTTCTTGCTTTTCCTTTAAGATCCAAGCATTCCTAAGACTCCTCAAGGCTTCCTAAGGCTTCCTAGCTACTCACACCACTTCAAGGAAGGTATATCATCTCCAAACCCTAGCTTTACTTTGTATATTAGGGTGATTTTGGTTGTTTTGGTATTAGGGTAGCTTAATGATGGATGGTTTAGAGTTGGGTTGTAATGGTGGAGATTGGAATGTTAAAATCTTATGATTTGATTAAAGAATGTAGTATAGTTTAAATTCAAGTTTTAGGATTAAGTAAATTGATTATAATGAGTAGATTTGGGGCTGTTGTAAAGTAATATGGATGGAGTTTTGATTGGGTTGTGAATTGGAGTTGAATTGTAGTTGTTTTGAATTGGTTTAAATTTGGGAAATCGCGTAAACATAGCCGTCGTAATGTCCGATTTACTTTAGACTGCTTTTGTTCATAACATTTGTACCCGAGAACTCCCTGCTGGATTATGACCATTGCCATGTTTAGATAGTTCATGTTACGAGCTTCGTTTTGATATGTAGTTCGTTTGATTCCGATGTACGGTTTAGGAGAAACGACCGTTTTAAGTAACGGCGTTTCGCGAACGAAACTTTTCCCCTCGCCTTACTTTGAAACATAGGTTAAAGACCAAAAAGGGTTAATTAGTTTATGAAACAATTATGGTAAGAGTGTTAGGCAGTTGGTAAGACACTCGCGAAGGAATCGCCTTAAAACTTGTAATTGTTAAATTATAAAAAATGGTGGAGCCGAGGGTACTTGAGTGACTTAAGAGAATCAGTAAGCGCAAAGCGAGCGTTAGAGTCTAAGATAGTTAAAGTATAGATTTACAAGTGACTTTGATTTAATTCCAACTTACTTGTTGTTTATAGGTTACCAGACTCGTCCCGAGCCTTTTATCACCCCCAGTCGCTCAGGCAAGTTTTCTACCCGTTATACTGTTGTTGTGATGTATACACTTGTATATGCATATATTGTAATAGATGCATGATGGTTATATTAGCAAATTCTTGCGATATATTATAGCATGTGATATGGTACATATGCATGCCTGTTTCGTATTCTTGCCATATATATCTGTTGGTTCAGTTGATAATACCTATGCTAGAGAATAGCGGTAATTTGCATATACCCTTAGTATAGGGACCCAAAGGTGAAAATATTTTCTAAAACCGGGAGTCAGGATCCCGAGTAGATTTTATACATATATATATTTATATATATAAGGTTATGGTTTTCAAAACTATTAATCGAATAAGGTTTATTCGATAACTTTATTTTATTTAATGAATATTATTTATAATATTCATTCGAGGTATTATGACTCCGCTTATTATTTATTAATATTCTTTATTTTATTAAAGAATAATGTTCGATAATCAAACTTACTTTTGATATTCAAATAAAGATATTACTTTCGTATAAGTATATCTTTGATTATTTACTATTCATTTCAAGTATAAGTTTTACAACTTCTACTTCAATTATTTTTATAAAGATTATTCTTTATGGGAATATTATTTAAATAATAATATTCAGATATTTTCTAATATATTGGGACTGATTTATTTTACTAAATCAACATCACTCCGAACATTCTTAAAAATATTTTGCGAGTCTTCAAAATGATTTTTAAAAGTTAGAGCGGATCCCAAAACTCATTTTTATATTTAAGATCCTCCTTTCGAAGGGGATTTAAATACTCGCTCAAAACCTGAGGGATCTGGCTCTGTGGTGTGTTTTATATTCGCAACAAGGTTGCTGTCTTGATAAAAGAATTTTGATTACTTACCCAACACTCGAGAGGTAAAATTCTTGGAATAAGTTAATCCATTAACAGGCATCGCCTGGGAAATATCGGTGAGTTTTCCTTTCCAACTAGATACGACTTCTTCGTGGAGCCGTATCAACAAGTTTCTACTTGGGGAAAAGGGGGACGAGATTTACGTTTCAGAGTCATGGATTTCATCTGAACTAGGAGTGGCGTAAGTGGTTGAGTGGCGCCGGCCCAGCCTTATTATATTGGCCCATAATGGCCTGGAAGTTCCGCTAAGACGGTCCATTCCTTAGGAGTCCAGTGTTCGGTTGACAAGTAAATCCGACAGGTTCTCCTCTACTTGTAGAAAATGGTGGGGTTGTACTACTACGACTGATCATCGTAAGTGGTCTTCCTGGCGCGGCAAACTCCCGTAATGAGTTCATCATCCATTTGGATAATTCTGCAACACTACCCATAGCATTTCGATCGAAAGGCTACGAATGGGTGGTTGCCGAAGCATTGACAGGGTCAAACAGTTTTATTGGTGTATCCATTGAATGAAGTATCTCGTAACTTCATTTCTTTTCAAAATATTTCAAAGATCAAATATTTTCAAGTTTTATTTGTGGTCTCATCTATGGGATGACCTCTCGAATCTTATTATACTTGATACAGTAGTAGTTCTAATAGATTCTAAAATGGTATAAGTGTAGTGAAGTAATTGGTAACTTCATCTTCTTTTAAAACTTATACCCAGTAAGTAATTACCTTACACATGATAAAGGATTCTAGTGAGTATCCATTTAGATACTTGTATTATTGTTATCACTATATATTATCTTGCGAGCTGTAAGGCTCACTCTTGCTTTATTTCTTCATCACACAACAACAGTTAGGAAAGATGGCCAGACTCCAGCAGACCCAGCGCAAGCGCGTGGGAAGCGTCCTGCGTCTTCCCGTTGATGTTGTAGCTGCTATAGCTGCAGAGGTAGATCTATTGGTAGATCAGGCATTCTACTTTTGAGAATCAATTATGTATAATTATAACTTGTGGCAGATAATGGAAATTAACTGTAAATTTATCAAGTAATCATTTTGGGTTGTAATAACTTTTAATTATGGATTCAAGGACTTGTACTTATTTCAATTTCATCTCTGAGACTATAACGGGTTGTGGTGTGTGTTAGTGTGGGGTCACAGCATAAGGTTATTTATTATTAATTAAGTGAAGTGATAATGTGGAAAGAAAGACCGTGACGACCCGGATCCCTGACCCCGAATCTGGGGGTGTTACAGAAGTGGTATCAGAGCTAAGCGTTATAAACCTCAGAGATGATGTGACGTTAAGATAATAACTAAGATAATAAGAACTCTTGCCAAGTTCATAGTCGGGCTACATAACGTAGTACTGACAGTTAAAAACCCTTATGGGAACCCTTATAAATATCGTGATAGAAGCGTAGTTCGTTATCGTATATGGTAGCGGGACTCCGAACCCTGAGGTTGAGGAGCAACAACGCGATGATGTTTTATTACTAATTGGGGATCGGATTGTGGATCCGATAGAGCATCCTAACGCAGGACCGGATGATGTTCATATTGAGGATGTAGCGGTTGAGGATGTTGTCCTAGAAGGGATTGTTGCTGAGGAGGATCCCGTGGAGGATCCTGACAAGAATGAATAAAGGACCACTGAGGAATTGATGACCATGGTTAGGGAAACTACCAGAGGTAGGATTGGCCGGTCACTACCGGAGGTTCGTTCAAGTTTGTAAAGATAGTAGCCCCTTTAACGCGGCTTACTCGTAAGACTGAGAAGTTCGAATGGACAGAGAAATGCGAGAACAACTTTTAAGAACCGAAGCACAGGTTGGTGACATTCCCTATGTTGGAGTTGCCGGATGGAAAATGAGATTTTGTGAAGTGTAGTGACGCTTCGCATAAGGAATTAGGGTGCTTCATATACAGCACAACAAGGTAATCACGTACGCGTCAAGACAATTAAGGGAATATAAAATTCGATATCCCCACCCATGAGCTTGGGCTCGTGGCAATAGTTTTGCCCTAAAGATTGGAGGCACTACTTGTATGGAGAAAAGTGTGAGATTTACACAAGCCATAAGTGCTCTAGTACATTTTCACGCAGAAAGAGCTCAACATGCGCCAAATGAGGTGGTTAGAGCTAATCAAGAATTATGATTGGGAGATTTTTTATCATTCAGGGAAAGCCAATGTGGTGGCTGATGCCCTTAGTAAAAAGGAGAGACTCAAGATAACAATGTCTTTGGGAAAGTTTATAAGAAATTTTGAGAAAATGGAAATAGAAGTGAAGGTAACCGGTGCCTATACCGAAAAGCTGTTTGAGATTGCAATACAGACCGAATTTTTGGAAAAGAACATATTGTGCCAGAAAAAGTGATGAATGAATGCAGAGAGTCAATGACTGGAGAAGAGATCCACACCGAGAATGATGATAAGGGGATAGTGAGGTGTTCCTACAGAAATTGGGTTCCAAAAGTTCAAGAGCTTAAGGATGAGAACTTAGATGAGAGCCATAGTTTGAGGAATAAGATTTAGGGCAAACCCTGAATATGATAGTCAGGGAGGTTGCCATCAAGAAAGAAAGAACCCATAACATAATAGAGTGGAAAACAAGGTTTTTAATGTATAAGATAACCCCGATTATGGGAGAAGGTTGAAACATTTCATACTAAGGAAACAGAAAGTCGAGTAAGGAAAGGAGACCCGAGATGGTACTCCTATACGACAATTTATGGACCTGTCTAGACAGAACTTAGACTATTATCCCCAACCACCACCCTGAGGAAATAATGCGGTGAGAAATTCTTTTAGGACCTTTAAGTCGCTAAGCTCTCAGAGTTCCAAGGAACAAGCTGACTCAGTCGAGGCAAAAGCCTGGCTAAAGGAAATACAGGAATCATTTGAGATTCTAAATAATTGACGAATCACAAAAGACTATTTTTGTCATTTACCCTCCTAAGAGAGAGGCCACCCGCTGGTGAAAGGCCAAGGAAGGCACGGAGCAAGAGAATATAATAAACTGATTTAAGTTCAGACAATTATTTTCGGGAAAGTACTTCCCAAGGTTATGGAGGTAGTGTAAAAGCTTTGGAGCTAGAACAAAAGCGGATGAGTATGATGAATTATGAATCTAAGTGGTAAAAGTTGTCAAGATTCGTTCTGAGGACACGAATCCAGAATGACGGGATGTTTGAAATCAATACCTATGTTATGTTGGTTCATGAAATAAGGATAAGAGAAAGGAAAATAAAAAGAAACTGAAGTGGAAAGGAATATAAAGGCAATAGAGTTTGAGGTATGATAAGAGAGTTAGGTATGAGGAAACCCTAAGACTCGTTGCAATAGAAATAGAAAAGTATGCATTCGTCAGGATGAGGGTGATTCACCATGAGTTAAAATTGATGGTTGAAGGCATAAGAGATACATATATTTTATCCCCTGTAAGTTGGGAAGATTTGAGGAAACCTTGAGATAATTCGAAGGATAAATAATGAGACGTGGATAGACTGAGGAGACAAGAAAGTAAGAAATTAAGAAAATTGGATGAAGGAAGTGACCTTCAAGAATGTGAAGTGTAAGACCGGTGGCTTTATACCCAGAAAGGGAGATGCCAGGTATGAAAGATATCCCAACATTGAGGTGACTGTTGAGATAAACAACAAAAGTAAATAAGGAATTATTAAGAAGAAGTTCACGTTAAACACGACCAATATCTTCCAGAACATCCTTGTTATCGTTACCAAATTAGGCAAGAAAAGCAGATAACCGTTGTTATCTTTTGAAGGCCATATGGGTTGACCTCAGTTTGAATACAGAGGTTATTGTGGAATTAGACATGTACTATCGAGGTGGGAATGATTGAATAAGACACCCTTATCAGGGATATATGACTTGATTTATCCATGGAAGGATGCATGTACTTTTTTTTAAAGGTAGGAATTAAGGATAGAACATCGGTAACTTAAAATGAATCCTAGGGGAATGCATAAAGGTTGGCATTTCACCCTTAATAGGGACAGTATGAGTTTTGACAGTATGATCTGGAAAGGGTTAAGGTAACAACAACCTTTAAGAATCAGTGGAAAATTTTTTCAGAAGTATATAGGCAATGGTTCTAGTATTAGTAAATGGTATTTTGATATGCCCTGTATATAGGGAATATAGGAGGAACGATTGAAGGATAACCGTAGAGGTTTTACAAGGAGAAAGGAAATATTCGAAATTCTCAAGAATAAAAATATTGATAAAGGAAATATGACATAATTATAATGATGCCAAGTGGGGCACGTGTTAAACCACGAGAAAGTATGGATCGAACCAGTAAAGGTCGAAATTGTTCAGGGCAATTAGGACCTAAGATAAAAGATGTTCTAAGTATGATTGAGAGTCAGTCGTGACAGTGATTAACCTCTAAAGATTGAGGCAATAACTTATGGAAAAATGGTGATATTTTTTTTTATTTACTCATCAGATATTAAAGAAAAGCATTTTCACATAAGCAGTGATTGAAATGAGGTAGAAAATTTATTTGGAGGTGGTTAAAATGACATTGACTGTAAGGAAATTTTACTATCAGGAAAGGCCAAAGAGGTGGCCGACACTTTAAGTGTAAGAGGACAATTACAGGCGCTTGTGCCAGAGGAATACAGTGATAATGGTTGAAGCCGTAAAGGTTGTATTATGGTTTGAAAGATTGACATTCCTTCTGATGACTGTGCAATACCCAACCGTAATAGTAGTTTGGTAAAGGTTTAATTTGTGTAATCGCCATGAGCAGGCTATTTATCTTAGAAGGTACTATCTTGAGAATGAGCCTGGACCATGTTTCAAAAAAAAAAGGACTAAGCGAACCTTTGAGTTAAGTCTTCTAATTAAGGCATATGATTAAGAATGGTATTAATCTGCTATCGTTGCTTTGATTGAAACTCTTCTGCAATTTTATCTGCTTCATGTCATGTATGTATGTCAGGATCAGGAGTGTTCTTCATGAATCATGAATGGTGATTATGTTACCTCCTTAGAAGGATTTGATACGACATGTATGGACTCCGTATGGTTAGATATTAAGATTTCATGGAACGTGAATGACGACAGTAGGTCAGTAGTGGACCATAGTAATGCAGCAATGATTCTGCGAGTAATGAGCTGGTTACAACCGGGAGAGTTGTATTGGAATGGATGTTGAGATTGGGTACCACTAATCGGGTCGTGGTAGTGTATAGGTTATCATTGATAGACTAATTAAGTAGAGTATCTACCTATTGAATATTTATTCCCTCTTATGAAAAGAGAGTCGTATTACTATATGAGGAAGGTTGCGGTGCAAGCATAGAATTCTAGTAACGATGATGTCTAGAATGAGATCCCAGATTCGATTTTCGATATCGAGGGAGTTTCGAAGGTGATTGTGTATAAGCTCGAGGAAGAGCCTGGGTCCATAGAATGATGGACGGAATAGCAAAAATATTTAGGCATGTGAAATACGATGCTATAATACTTGATGTTGATATAAATACATATATGTTTTGTTCTCCTATGACAGACATCTATAGTTCAGAGGTAGATTCCAAGCCAGATATTTTATGGCAATAATTTTTTTTTTTACGTATATACAATTCTCTTCAGTTCGTTCTTTTCTCTTCTTTTCATTTCATATAAACTGAGAAGAACAACCCTTCCAGAAGGGGAGGTATTGTCGAATGACTATCTATCTGTGTGATAGAAGCCGAGTAGGATACCAGCTATTGTTTAATTGCTTGTCAAGTACTAAAGGCTGGCCACCTTCTATACTAACTATGCGATATAACAAGTGTTCTTGATCATAGTGATCTCTCAACAAATTCCTTTACTTCTATATGATTGATCAAATTTTGGAAAATAGAAACAGCTGAAAAAGGAGTAATAAAATTGTGGTAGTATTCGGAATGGAAACACATTCGTGATACTAAGGTTGACGTGGTTATTAAAAGGTTATAGAACGCTAACGAGCAAAAGTGTAACCAGTATAATATTATGTACGGAAGATAGTAACGACTACGAACTGGAAAAGGATGGGTAGTGAGAAGCAAAAGCTATAATGCTAGAAGCTATAATGAGAATCTGCGCAATAGACTTGAAAGAAATTGGAATGATCACTTAACGCGGATTGAGTTTTCTCACAATAATAAATCGTATGTCAGGTATCGAGATGTCATCTTATGAGATTTTTGAGGGAAGACAATATCGATCCCCCTTATGTTAGGATGAAGTTGTAGAGCGTAAGATGCTCAGACCCGCAGTAGTCCAAAGGACCAGGATATAATATACCTAATCAGAGGACGGCTGGTAGTAGCCCAAGATGGACATAAGAAGTATGTTGATTTGACACGAAAGGACAAGGAATAGGAAGTAGGGGACCTAGTGTTGTTATAGGTATTTCCTTGGAAAGGAAGGATGAGATTCGGAAAGAAATGAAAGCTAAGTCCACGAATTGTTGGACCCTTGGATATATTAAGACGTATTTGGAGGATAGCATATGAGCTAGCCCTAACCCCAAACATGTAGCAGGTCGTAACGTGTTTCACGTATCAATATTAAGGAAGTGTAATTCAGATGCCAGATAAATAGGGGCATATGAGCGCATAGACATGCAACCCGACGTAACCTATATGGAGCAACCAGGAAGGGTTATAGAGTGAAAAGGAACAAGTGCTTAGGAGAAGGATTATCAAACTAGGCAGAGTTTGGTGGTGGGACCACAATGTGGGAAAATTTACTCGAGAGTTAGAAAGTGCAATGCTAAGAGAGTATCCCTATTCATTTTCTATCTGAATCCGGGACGGAATCCTTTTAAGGAGGGGAGACTGTAATAACCCCAATTTTTGGAAATTTTTGAAACCCTTATGAATAGTGTTTTTGCTGAATGAGAAAACTTTTCATGCCCCACTATGTAGGGATTCTGTTATGGATATTCTGAGATTTATTAGTACTCTATATGGTATATAAGTGTATGTAAAGATCGTCAGAATCCAATTCTGAATACTTTGATTTTTTCCCGGAAATCCACTAGATACGGAAAGAATTGAGTATAAGGTAACCGGATGAAAAGGATTTAAATTAAAGAATTATAAGAGAGGATCATAAAAGGAATATAATATATTGAGAAAGGTTAAGGGGACCTAAGTAATAAGATCCCGGGTATGATCCCTCAAACGATAAACGAAAACAAAAGTTAAGAGAACCGTATAACAGATCAGCGGTCATTAGGCAAGCAATTAGGAAGTTAATCAAAGAGATTAGATGGGAGGATGTCATCCAACCAATGAGAAGAGGACAAAGAGGGAAAGATGACATCATAGCATGACATAAGCATGACATGGGAAGGAAGGAGATGTGGTTGAAGTAGAACCACACAAAGTTCAAGGTTAATAAGGTAATTACCCAAAACAAAACAAAAACAACCAACCAAAACAAATCAAATCAAAACACAAAATCATTTATTTCATTCAACCAAGAGTTGCTCTCGGCTTTTTACAATTTTAAAGGGAAGAAATTTCAAAAAACCAAGATTCAAGCTTCCTAAATTGGTAAGATAATTCCCTAGTATTCCTTATGCATAGATATGGCTATATCATGAGTTTAAGCATCCCATTCATTCTCTATCTTCTCCAATAAATCAATGAAGAAGACAATGAATAGTGATTTCATGGTTTTTAACTTGATTTTCTTGCTTTTCCTTTAAGATCCAAGCATTCCTAAGACTCCTCAAGGCTTCCTAAGGCTTCCTAGCTACTCACACCACTTCAAGGAAGATATATCATCTCCAAACCCTAGCTTTACTTTGTATATTAGGGTGATTTTGGTTGTTTTGGTATTAGAGTAGCTTAATGATGGATGATTTAGAGTTGGGTTGTAATGGTGGAGATTGAGAAGTTGAAATCTTATGATTTGATTAAAGAATGTAGTATAGTTTAAATTCAAGTTTTAGGATTAAGTAAATTGATTATAATGAGTAGATTTGGGGCTGTTGTAAAGTAATATGGATGGAGTTTTTATTGGGTTGTGAATTGGAGTTGAATTGTGGTTTTTTTGAATTGGTTTAAATTTGGGAAATCGCGTAAACATAGCCGTCGTAATGTCCGATTTACTTTAGACTGCTTTTGTTCATAATATTTGGACCCGAGAACTCCCTGCTAGATTATGACCATTGCCATTTTTAGATAGTTCATGTTACGAGCTTCGTTTTGATATGTAGTTCGTTTGATTCCGATGTACGGTTTAGGAGAAACGACCGTTTTAAGTAACGGCGTTTCGCGAACGAAACTTTTCCCCTCGCCTTACTTTGAAACATAGATTAAAGACCAAAAAGGCTTAATTAGTGTACGAAACAATTATGGTAAGAGTGTTAGGCAGTTGGTAAGACACTCGCGAAGGAATCGCCTTAAAACTTGTAATGGTTAAATTATAAAAAATGGTGGAGCCGAGGGTACTCGAGTGACTTAAGAGAATCAGTAAGCGCAAAGCGAGCGTTAGAGTCTAAGGTAGTTAAAGTATAGATTTACAAGTGACTTTGGTTTAATTCCAACTTACTTGTTGTTTATAGGTTACCAGACTCGTCCCGAGCCTTTTATCACCCCCAGTCGCTCAGGCAAGTTTTCTACCCGTTATACTGTTGTTGTGATGTATACACTTGTATATGCATTATCTTGTAATAGATGCATGATGGTTATATTAGCAAATTCTTGCGATATATTGTAGCATGTGATATGGTACATATGCATGCCTGTTTCGTATTCTTGCCATATATATCTGTTGGTTCAGTTGATAATACCTATGCTAGAGAATAGCGGTAATTTGCATATACCCTTAGTATTGGGACCCAAAGGTGAAAACATGTTCTAAAACCGGGAGTCGAGGATCCCGAGTAGATTTTATATATATATATATATATATATATATATATATGGTTATAGTTTTTAAAACTATTAATCGAATAAGGTTTATTCGATAACTTTATTTTATTTAATGAATATTATTTATAATATTCATTCGAGGTATTATGACTCCGCTTATTATTTATTAATATTCTTTATTTTATTAAAGAATAATGTTCGATAATCAAACTTACTTTTGATATTCAAGTAAAGATATTACTTTCGTATAAGTATATCTTTGATTATTTACTATTCATTTCAAGTATAAGTTTTACAACTTCTACTTCAATTATTTTTATAAAGATTATTCTTTATGGAAATATTACTTAAATAATAATATTCAGATATTTTCTAATATATTGGGACTGATTTATTTTACTAAATCAACATCACTCCGAACATTCTTAAAAATGTTTTGCGAGTCTTCAAAATGATTTTTAAAAGTTAGAGCGGATCTCAAAACTCATTTTTATATTTAAGATCCTCCTTTCGAAGGGGATTTAAATACTCGCTCAAAACCTGAGGGATCCGGCTCTGTGGTGTGTTTTATATTCGCAACAAGGTTGCTGTCTTGATAAAAGAATTTTGATTACTTACCCAACACTCGGGAGGTAAAATTCTTGGAACAAGTTAATCCATTAACAAGCATCGCCTGGGAAATATCGGTGAGTTTTCCTTTCCAACTAGAAACGACTTCTTGGTGGAGCCGTATCAACAAGTTTCTACTCGGGGAAAGGGGGGACGAGCTTTACGTTTCAGAGTCATGGATTTCATCTGAGCTTTACGTTTCATCATGGATTTCCTCTACATGTAGAAAATGGTGGGGTTATACTACTACGACTGATCATCGTAAGTGGTCTTCCTGGCGCGGAAAACTCCCGTAATGAGTTCATCATCCATTTGGATAATTCTGCAACACTACCCGTAGCATTTCGATCGAAAGGCTACGAATGGGTGGTTGCCGAAGCATTGACAGGGTCAAACAGTTTTATTGGTGTATCCATTGAATGAAGTATCTCGTAACTTCATTTCTTTTCAAAATATTTCAAAGATCAAATATTTTCAAGTTTTATTTGTGGTCTCATCTATGGGATGACCTCTTGAATCTTATTATACTTGGAACAGTAGTAGTTCTAATAGATTCTAAAATGGTATAAGTGTAGTGAAGTAATTGGTAACTTCATCTTCTTTTAAAACTTATACCCAGTAAGTAATTACCTTACACATGATAAAGGATTCTAGTAAGTATCCATTTAGATACTTGTATTATTGTTATCACTATATATTATCTTGCGAGCTGTAAGGCTCACTCTTGCTTTATTTCTTCATCACACAATAACAGTTAGGAAAGATGGCCAGACTCCAGCAGACCCAGCGCAAGCGCGTGGGAAGCGTCCCGCGTTTTCCCGTTGATGTTGTAGCTGCTATAGCTGCAGAGGTAGATCTATTGGTAGATCAAGCATTCTACTTTTGAGAATCAATTATGTATAATTATAACTTGTGACAGATAATGGCAATTAACTATAAATTTATCAAGTAATCATTTTGGGTTGTAATAACTTTTAATTGTGAATTCAAGGACTTGTACTTATTTCAATTTCATCTCTGAGACTATAACGGGTTGTGGTGTGTGTTAGTGTGGGGTCAAAGAATAAGGTTATTTATTATTAATTAAGTGAAGTGATAATGTGGAAAGAAAGACCGTGACGACCCGGATCCCTGACCCCGGATCTGGGGGTGTTACAGAACCCAACACATTGTAAGTGGGGTAATAATCTCTTCAAGAACAGTCTAGGCTTCTCGAAGGCTAGACGCCTCAGCTGTTATTGGCTCTTTCAGATTTATTAAAACTTCTGTTATAGATAAGTGTTCTTATTTATCTTTGTCAATTCAGTTACTGATTTATCTTGTTCATTTGTGATATATATAACTGGATCATTGTTGCGTGTGGTGTTAATTATACCCAACAAAAGGTGCAACAACAATGATCATACTTGGAGGACAGTAAACTTTAAAGACATGTCAAGTGGTTTTCATAGCAGCGTCTCGTTCGACAAAAAGAGAGGTTATATGAGTGAAGAATGCAGTTGTGATACATTCATACATATTCAGATTGGATTAAGTCTTAGACTATGTTTGGGATTGCTGTTAAAAATTGTTGTGCTGTTAGAAAAAGTGCTGCTGAAAAAAGTTCTGTTGTAAAAATCAGATAACTGTTTGATAATTTTTTGGATACGTCCCGTAACAGCTGAAAATCAGTTTTTTATAAAAGCATGGGGGACTTACTTTCTCTAACAATAGCTTTTATGCCAAAAGCACTTTTCTGAAAAACAACTTTTAAATTTTATCAAACAGTTTTTTAACTGCTTTTCAGTGAAAAACTGCTGTTATTGTCTGTAACAGCAATAAAAAACACACCCTGGGTAGACATTTAGCTTCTTCACTTGGCCAATGCCACAATTGCAGAACCAGCAGATGCCCAAGATCTTAAAGCCCTCACCCCCTTGCCTTAAAAGTTTCTTAATACTCTGTTTAAACAAAAACTAAGTTTCAGGGCCAAGTTAAAGCAGGTACCAGGAAGCCACCTCTGAGTGACTTTACTGGATGATCCTCATCGGCCATAAATGTAGCAATTTTGGGATGGTGGTACCCTCAGTTTCAAAGGGCATTCAAGCACACAGAAACTTAGAATAAGGAGATTTCGAAGCGGAGCCTGCTCGCCACGTGTTTGTCGCCACAACCATTAGGCTTGAGTAGAAAAACGTCCGTTAGACTGTAACAGCGATACCAAGCCCTGTCACACTCCAAAGTAATAATTTGATCTTGGAACAAAGGAAACAAAATGACATATAAAGATAAACTAAACATTGTCCCTAAAAAGACTTTCATCGGATCTCTGGAGGAAGATAGCCTGAAAAATGGCAGAAAGTTGTTGTAACAAGCAGAAGATATACACGGTGCAGTCCATCTGCATACATTATTCGCAGCTTCTTTTTGTTCTTGTCCCATAACTCTAGTCAAGAACAAGACTAAGGTCTCCCCTGCACCAAAGAATAGTTTGTGGATATTATTGCAGAAACAATCAGTCCAGATCATATAATTAAAATTGTTTGTGGATGTTATTGCACAATTCTCTAATTTGTTTATAGATAAGTGATAACTACTAATTATATCTATTTTTGACAATTATGCATTTCAGCCTCAAACGGAAATTAGATAAAACTTCAATGTCTATATATAGGATATTTGTTTCAACTTCCTATATTCACATTTCTTTGTTAATTAAAGGTTTATGAAAGTAGAAATCAAATAAACAGAAACAAAAATGCTGGCAATCAAGGGAAAGATATCAAGTCTCAAGGAATCACGAAGTCGCAAGTTTGAAGCCAAAGCAGAGGAAAAGGTAATGTCTACATTAACAATAATGAGTTATAATTAAGATAGACATAAAAAGTATAAAAGATTGAAAGTAACTAGATGTTGTATTCTGGGACCATGCTATGCATTGTTTTATATGCAGTGCACAATACACCAAAAATCTCTTCAAGATTCTTAAGAACGTAGCTTTAGCATTTTAAAAACAAACCTTAAGCCTTATTTTTCATCAGAAAAATGGTGTAATCATACCTGCACTGATGCACCGGATCCCATCAAAACCCAAAGTTAATCGTGCTTGAATAAAAATAGTACTACGATGAGAGACCCCTCGTGAAGTACTCATGTTTCTCGATGTTGTATACATCATATATTGTCTAATTTTGTCTACAATCCAATATCTGTTAGAATATATATATATAAATATATATATATATATATATATTATATATTAGGGTATTTTCGGTATTTAGCTTATATTGATTTTCTATATAAGTTCGGACATATATTATAAATTCTGGGTTGATTGTAATAATGTTTTACGTTTGTATTATATCTCTAAAGTTAACATTGTTAGAATATTACGTTCGTATTATATATCTAAAGTTAACATTGTTAGAATAATATAAGATCCTGAAAAGGGGCATTCTCTAACATCTTGAGATTTTAGAGTAACTGGTTACTTGACATGGTATCAGAGCTCAGGCTGGCAGAGGACTCAGGTTCGATCTCTGCCACCCCCAACATTTCTCACAATTTATGAGGGACACGAAAGGCAAATCAATGCCCCAAAGATAAATGGGCTCTCGAGTGAGGGGGAGTGTTAGAATAATATAAGATCCTGGAAAGGGTCATTCTCTAACACCTTGAAGTTTTAGAGTAACTGGTTCTTTGACAATGATAAAGTATGAAAAGAAGAGAGAAAAGTAGGGTTTTATTATAATATGATTTGTTCTTGATTACAATATAAAAGGGGCTTATATAGCCAACAATTATACATAATAACGAAAATATCCTAACAAGGAAATTATTATAATAATGAAACTATTCAATAATATAATATTATTATATATGTTAACATCCCCCCTCAAACTCACGATATTGAATCGAGAGTTTGCCAACTAAGAGATGGAGCCACGTAACCAAACAAATCCAAAGCTGCAACACCAGATTCAAGAGCATCCAAACAAATCCAAAAACAGAGTTACGAATTCAAACAAACCAAAAATCTCCAAACGAATCCAAAGACGTAACAACAAAAGAGAGCACAACAACAAAAGAGAAATCGTCCAAAAATGCAGCAACCCAAAAGAAATCAAAGCACCAAAGTAACAAATCTGCAACCATCGAAAACAATACCAAAACTGTATGCAAAACTGAATCCTAATCCAAAACCAAACTCCATAATCAACCCAATACAAACTCTAAAAAAACTGAATCCAAGTCAACAAACTGCATCCAATCCTTTAAAAGATGTATCCCAATTCAAATTGTATCAAAAACTAATCGAATCCTTCAAATTGTATCCAAAACTAATCAAATCCTGCGAAGGGCCAGTGTGCCTAAAGCACCAGATAAACTAAACCAATTCCTCAAAGGGCCAATGTGCCTAGAGTACCAAATAAACTAAACAATCCCTCGTAGGGCGAATGTGCCTAGAGCACCAAATAAAATAAAACAAAAGGCGGAGAAGTATACAGATGTGCCTAGGGCTACCCCCATCATCAACACGCGAAAAAGAAAGGAAGATGAGAGTGAAAGAAAGAAAAAATAATATCATCAAGGATCCAATATCATTAAAGCGAGACCGAGTGTGTGTATTAGAGTCTCAACCAAAACCAGCAGAAAAATTGTATAAAGAGTTCCAACCAAAATCAGCAGAAAAGTTGTATGAGAGTCCCAACCAAAACCAGCAGAAAAAAAATCAACCAAAATTAATTTTGTTTACCCGTGAGAAATCCAACCAAATCGGGGAAAAAAATGATGATCATGATTAAAACTCAAAATCATCCGAGAAAAAAAAATAACCGATTTGAATAAGAAGAAGACTAAAAGAAACAATAATCATAACACATGTTTTGAACCCAACATATGGAACCCAACCCGATATAATTCATCATCAACCTATCCCAAATCGAACCATAACTCTTGATAACATGATAAAGTATGAAGAGAAGAGAGAAAAGTAGGATTTTATTATAATATGACTTGTTCTTAATTACAATTGAAAAGAGGCTTATATAGCTAACAATTATACGTAATAAGGAAAATATCCTGACAAGTAAATTATTATAATAATGAAACTATCTAATAATATAATATTATTATATATGTTAATAAGCTTTATCCTTATTTTTCATGGAGGACTCATTTTCAGGACAGCGAGAAGAGACATGCACCATGTGTTTCCTAAATAATACCATGAAATGTCTTCCCTGATTTGTGCTGCTCTCTTATTTTAGCATTGCGCCCTTATTTTTTCTACCATGTACTAAAGCTTATTGTCAAATGTAGCTCTAGAATAACAAAAATAAAATTACAATTTTGCAGGCTGAGAAGGAAAAGATGAAAGCTAGGACTGAGGTAGCTCATGAGGTCCGTATAGCGAGAGAAGCTGAAGCTGAAATGGATCTTCATGTTAAAAAAGCTGCTGAGAAGGCTGCTAAGTTTGAACAAAAGCATCCATCTCAAAATAGTGAGATCAATTGGGCAATTCTTCAATGAATAAGTTCATGTAAAAGCTTGTAATTACATGTACAAGTATATGTAAATGTATCTAATATTAATCTTGTGATATCCTATGATTCTATCTCAATTTGTTGAGCTTGTAGAATTGTACAAACCTATGCACCATGTGTAATCTAGAAGAATGGTCATATGGCTTAGGGAAATATATTCTTTTACCAAATTTTCACATACGGGAGTTCTTTACTCAGCCTAGCTTTCTTTTTAAGAATAGGGGTGATCAGAATTTCTGTTCATCTTACGTCCCATTGCTTTCGAGTGCAAGTATCACTATTACACTATAAATAAAAAGGGGTCATAGTGGACGAACAAAAAGGTCACAACCCGAAACGGAGTCAAAATCGACCGACAAAAGTTCTTATACGTTTCTGTTGGTAAATAAATTTTGAAGCAAATGCAGAACATATCTATCTGCTGTATACAAAATTTTGTGAAAAAAAACACAGTGTCTATGATGAAATAGTCCTTGAAGGCCAGATATCAATTTCATAATCTGGCCTTCTAATTTATACTGAACCATTCGAAAATTTCAACCCTTTGATCAGTACCACTTTAAATTAATAGGTCCAAAATATATTACACTCTTCATGCATACCCTGCAGGACAAACCTAACAGAAACTGGTAAAACTTGTTATGAACTTCCTCTTCTTTCATGAAAGGGACAAGTTATGGCCATTCTTTACAGATTTGTTGAATAATTACCCAAGTTTTGTTCAACAGGTCATTCTTTAAAGACAAGAGTCACAAGACTTAAAGTGAAAAAATGACTCAAAGATTTCAGCTTACACTTAACAACTTAAGTTTATAGGCTGGTAAAAGAAAAGCAAATTAATCAAAGATTTTGAATGCACTTTAGCTCACAATAATTAGGAGCATACGAAGGGTTATCACTAAAAAGATCTGTCTATATAATTTTGCTTCTAAATCATGATGTGAAGTACAAGCTTACTTGTATAATTGAATGTTTGGTCCCATCTTTTGCAGACCTAACATATTTAAAAAAGAGAAAAGATATTCTTTGGTGACCTAACACTATTTGAAATGTGGACAAACTGCATCAAAGCACACATCTATTATCTTTATATTATCTTTATAATACTGCAATTTTTGGAGAAACATTTTATTCGTAAATTTCAAAAATAGTTATTGTTGATAGGAATCGAACATATGCCAACTATTTGTAAATAAACACATCAACCACTTGAGGTATAGACACTTTTGGTTAAACTTTTATAACATCTATTATCTTTATAATACTGCAACATCAAGTTTTTGGGAAAACATTTTATTCGAAATTACTGTTTTGCCCATGTATTTTAATAAATATCAAAAATAATTATTGTTGATAGGAATCGAACCTATGCCAACTATTTGTAAACTAAACACATCAACCATTTGAACTATAGACATTTGTGGTTAAATTTTTATAACATTAAGTATTAACTTAGAACTTATTTATTTACATGAGGTGTCTTGTCTTACATTAAATTTTAAATTTATTTTAATATTTATACAAAATCTGTATTTTATTCGAAATTACTGTTTTGCCCATGTATTTTAATAAATATTAAAAATAGTTGTTGCTGATAAGAATTGAACCTATGCCAACTATTTCCAAATTAAACACATTAACCACTTGAGCTAGAGACACTTTTGGTTAAAATTTTATAATATTAAGTATTGAGTTATAACTTACTTATTTACACGAGGTGTCTTGCCTTATATTAAATTTTATATATTTTTTAATATTTATATAAAATATAATGATTTGAGACTTGATTGAATAACTCATTTCAATATGCTAACTTTACATTTATAATAAACATATGACTTCAACAAATTGAGCTGAAAGCTCATTTGGTTAAATTTTGATAAAATCGAGTATTGATTTACATACTTCTTTCTTTATTTTGGGTGACTAAACCTATATAATTCAATATTTATATATAATAAAATTATTCTAAGACTTGGTTAATTAGCTGATTACAATATAATAACTTTACACTCATGTACAACAACGGGATTATAATTTTTTTTTTAATTTGAACATTCAATAAATAACTTCTTGTTGATAATATATTATCATATTAACTTGTTGATAATATCTTACCATATAATAATAATTTATTAATTATCGAAAATCGGATAATTAACTCACATCGAGATACTAACTTTATACTCGTGTAACAACTAAGGGTATAATCAATCCGAGTGGAGCCGAAAACTGTCAGGCTCGTACTCGATTAAAAATGTTCGGGTTCGAGCACGAACTCGAGTTCAACCGAACTTTAAATTTTAAACTCGAAATTCAGGTCGTAAAAAGTTTGATAGGTTCAATTTTTTTAGGCAAAACATATAATTCGAAATTAATATTTTGCGCCCTTATTTGAATAAATATGGAAAAATATTATTGGCTTGTATAATTGAATCTGTGACACCTATTTCCAAACATTTGACTTCAATCGATTGAGCTAGAGGCCCATTTGATTATATTTTGATAAAATCAAGTACCGAGTTATATATATTTTTTTCTTTATATTGAATGGTTAAACCTATATAATCTAATATTAATATATAATAAAATTATTCTAAGACTTGAGTGATTAGCCCACCGCAATAAACTAACTTTATACTCATGTACAATCACGTGATTTTAATTATTTTATATATATATATATATATAAATTACAAATATTAAATAAATAACTTGTTGATATTATGTTAACATATTAACTTATTGATAATATATTACCATTTAATAATAGTTTATTAAATATTGAGACTTGGGTAATTAACTCACTTCGAAATACCAACTTTACAACAACTAAGAGTATAATCAAGCCGAGCCGAGTCGAAAACTTTCAGACTTGAACTCGATTCAAAATGTCCGGACTCGAGCACGAGCTCGGTTTCACCTGAATCTTAAATCAAGTTTGAAACTCGGGTCGTAAATAGTCCAGTAGCCTCAAGTTCGGCTCGAAAACTTGAATCAATTTGTCCAAATATTGACAAAAACTTGAAATATGATGGGTTATGCTTGAATTCGATTCTAATAAATATATAAAATATTAATAAAATATTAAATATTTAGATAAAAATATATTTCTATAAAAAAATAATATCGACTCGATAAGACTCGTGAACCTTATGAGTCGAGTAATTTGAAGTCCGAGTTTGACCGTGCAAAAAAAATTACTATTTTGCCCCCATATTTTGATAAACATGACACCTAAACATTATAAATTTTGATATCTCTAGTTGAAAAAATTATTGAGACTTGATAGAAAACCATTATTTTTAATGGTAAGAGTGCACTTTAAACTTTATATTCGCGACACAATATAAATTTAAGAATGTTCGTCGCAAAAATAGTTGTTGTTGATAGGAATCGAACCTATGCCAACTATTTGCAAACTAAACATATCAACCACTTGAGCTAGAGAAACTTTTGGTTAAATTTTTATAACATTAAGTATTGACTTAGAACTTATTTATTTACACAAGGTGTCTTGCATTACATTAATTTTATATTTATTTTAATATTTATATAAAATCTATTATCTTTATAATCTGCAGTTGGGGAAACATTTTATTTAAAATCACTGTTTTGCCCATGTATTTTAATAAATATCAAAAATAATTGTTACCGATAGGAATCGAACCTATGCCAATTATTTGCAAATTAAACACATCAACCACTCGAGTTAGAGACACTTTTTGTTAAACTTTTATAACATTAAGTATTAAGTTAGAATTTATTTATTTACACGAGGTGTCTTACCTTATATTAAATTTTATATTTATTTTAATATTTATATAAAACATAATGATTTGAGACTTGATTGAATAACTCAGTTCAATATGCTAACTTTACACTTATAATAAACATATGACTTCAACCAATTGAGCAAGCTTATTTGGTTAAATTTTGATAAAATCAAGTATTGAGTTACGTACTTTCTTTTTATTTTGGGTGACTAAACCTATATAATTCAATATTTATATAGAATAAAATTATTTCAAGACTTGGTTAATTAGTTGATTACAATATAATAATTTTACACTAATGTGCAACAACGGGATTATAATTTTTTTTTAATTATACATTTAATAAATAACTTCTTGTTGATAATATATTATCATATTAACTTGTTGATAATATCTTACCAAAGGGTATAATCAATCTGAGTCGAGTCGAAAACTGTCATACTCGTACTCGATTAAAAATGTTCGGGTTCGAGCACGAACTCGAGTTCAACCGAAATTTAAATTTTAAACTCGAAATTCAGGCAGTAAAAAGTTCGATAGGGTCAAATTTTTTAGGGAAAACATATAATTTGAAATTAATATTTTGCGCCCTTATTTGAATAAATATGGAAAAATATTATTGGCTTATAGAATTGAACATGTGACACCAATATCCAAATATTTGACTTCAATCGATTGAGCTAGAGGCTCATTTGATTATATTTTAATAAGATCAAGTACCGAGTTATATATTTGTTTTTTCATATTGGATGACTAAACCTATATAATCTAATATTGATATATAATAGGATTATTTAAAAACTTGAGTAATTAGCTCACTACAATATACTAATTTTATACTCATGTACAACCACGTGATTTTAATTATTTTTTATTTATAAAAAATTTACAAATATTAAATAAATAACTTGTTGATATTATGTTACCATTTTAACTTATTGATAATATATTACCATTTAATATTAGTTTATTAAATATTGAGACTTGGGTAATTAACTCACTTCGAAATACCAACTTTATAACAACTAAGGGTATAATTAAGCCGAGCCGAGTCGAAAACTTTCAGACTTGAACTCGATTAAAAATGTCCGGACTCGAGCACGAGCTCGGTTTCACCCGAATCTTAAATCAAGCATGAAACTCGGGTCGTAAATAGTCCGGTGGCCTCAAGTTCGTCTCGAAAACTTGAATCAATTTCACCAAATATTGACAAAAACTCAAAATATGATAGGTTGTGCTCGAATTCGATTCTAATAAATATATAATATATTAATAAAATATTAAATATTTAGATAAAAATATATTTCTATTAAAAAATAATATCGGCTCGATAAGACTTGTGAACCTTATGAGCCGAACAATTTGAAATTCGAGTTTGACCATGCAAAAAAATTTACTATTTTGCCCCCATATTTTGATAAACATGACACCTAAACATTATAATATTTTTGGTATCTCCGGTTGAAAAAATCATTAATACTTGATAAAAAATCATTATTTTTAATGGTAAGAGTGCACTCTAAACTTTACATTCGCGACACAATATAAATTTAAAAATGTTTGTCATTACAGTAGTCTTTCTAACATGAATCACACAATATTGTATGAAACAACACGCAAATATCGTAAAAGTACGCAAAAAATAGCAATTTTTTCATAAATAAAGCTAGCCCGTGCCTTGTACGGGTGATAAAGCTAGTTAACTGACTATAATACAGGTAATTAAATTTCAGAATACATATATTTTAATTTGATCTTAACAATAAATATATACTTATGAGATAATGTCCATAAATGCATACTTCACGATGTTTTTAATCACATCACGACAAACGTATGTCGGAACATATCATATCAGGGTACGGTAGCAAATAGACTTTGTTATTCCCGTAGAAAATCAACAATTGTGCAGTAGGGTATGGTACAACATACGTCAGAGGGGACTTGGACCCATACATACATATTATAAACAGTGAAGTTGAACTACCAGATTCCTTCTGTAAACTACCTTATATTCTTGAGAAGATAACAGTTAGTAGATAAAATTCCCACCTAAGCAGAGAATTCTTGTACTTCAACTCCTAGTCAGTTACAAGTAAACTAACTGCAATTGAATCATTTCAGATAGGGATCTGACTTCTTTAAGAGTAGTCTCTGTTTGAATGAAAAGTTAATTCAACCTTCAAGGATTTTATGTTTTTCCCAAATCCTTATTTCTGAATTATCACTTAAGTGATTTATACATAAAGACCAGAATCCTTTTATTTTTTGAACTGAACATTTATGATGTCCGTCTCTTCAAATCTCTAAATTTTGTAGAATGTTATTGTTGATCCTATTAATATACATTAAGAAAATGCAACTAGAGTTTTACATTAATCAGGGGACTAAAGTTGAAGTACTTAAATAATGAAAATCCAAATTATTTGCGGACATACATAGACAAGAAAAGATGTGGTGTCTTAACACTTTTTCTTCCATGAGATACAAATCTGTGCCCACTTCAATTTTTCTTTTGTATAGTTGCCTCCTTTGGGCTTGTTATACAAGTCACTCATTCTAAAATTAAAGAAAAAGATAGATTTATACTATTTCCAAACAGACCCTCATCAAGTTGCAAACTAGGTGTGAGTTGTGACACTTGCTTTAATGTGTGGCAAAGCAAGATATGTTTTGAGCATATTGGTTTAGACTTTAGAGATGAATGTGATGCACTCAAATACATCCATATTCACCAACTTGGATTAATCCATTTCAACAAAACCCCACCAACATCTTCTCCTCATTTTGTTCAACAAACTACCCCTCTTCTCACTTCATCCAATCAAATCTAAAATTTAAAACAAACCCGAATAAATAAGCTAAAGCTAAAGACTAAAGATTAAAGTTAAAGCATATAGCACAAGAAAGAATATATATCAAGAATCAAACAACCTCCTCATCTCCTTTGCTTTCATATCTTCAATTTTTCTTTCTTCTTACATTGAGAGAGTTGTTAATGATGGTGCTAATATAGAAAAGATTGACATGGCCTCAAATCCAGCTACAAATTGGCCACCTTATGACAGTTACAGAGACTGTTCACAAGGTATTTGTAGCATATATTGTCCACAATGGTGCTACATAATCTTCCCTCCACCACCTCCTTTTTACAATGGAGACGACAGCGATTCAACAACACCGAATTTCTCCCCTCTCATCATAGCAGTGATCGGAATTCTGGGAAGCGCGTTTCTACTAGTAAGTTACTACACCATCATCTCCAAATATTGTAAGAAAGCGAGTGGCAGTGATCAAGATCAAAACTCAAGTAATGCACTAGAAGTCCAGCCTACGCAAATAAACGACGGTCAAATGCAACCAAATCAACAAGTTGGATTGAATGAGTCTCTTATCAAGTCCATAGCAGTCTGCAAGTATAAAAAGAATGATGGACTAGTTGATGGGGTTGATTGCGCGGTTTGTTTAAGTGAATTTCAAGAAAATGAGAGTTTGAGATTATTGCCAAAATGTAGCCATGCTTTTCATCTTCCTTGTATTGATACTTGGCTAAGGTCTCATCCAAATTGTCCGTTGTGTCGTGCCAATGTTATATCTTTTACTCCATTGCCAGTACAAGGCAATTCTTCTACTCATTACAACATGTCATCACTTCAAGTGACAGCGCAGAATGATCTGGTTTTAGTTATGGATAACCCTGATACAATTCAGCGGAATGAGGTTTTCGATATTGGAGGAAATTCGAGCAATCAAGAAAATGAGCTACAAGAAATTACGAGATCATATTCGAGGGAATCACAAATGTGTCAGAACCATCCTATGATTTCTGATATTCTTCACATAAGGGAATGTGAAGACGATTTGTCACTGGAAATTACTGACTCCCAAGTGGGTAGTTACCCTGTTTCGAAACAGGAATGTTGTTGATCTTAAGTATGCAAACAGAAAAAATATCTGGTTCTTCTCAGGCGAAAGATGATCAAACCATATATTGTGCATAATATAGAGGTTTTCTTTTGTATTTTGTATCACGTGATATTTATTAAACAAAATTAGTGCATTCACTTACTAAAAATAGAAGATCTTTATAATATAACCCTATGATAAAAAAAACACCTATTTCTACTAGGATCAATAAACTTGACAAGATAACTTGACCTTTATGAATTATGTTTTTCATATAGAATATTGATTTCTATATGCAGCTGTACGACGGTAATAAGTGTTGTTTGAGGAATTTGCTATGACATTTGGGGAGGTTGTTGCTGGAATAATGGAAGAATCACAGAGTTTTAGATCGGAAATTGGGCATATTGTGAAAAACTGAATATGCCTGATCTGCCAGAATCGGGAGGTGCATGTGACTGCTTTTGGACTGAATTTACAAGGATTTCGAGCGTGGTGCCGGAATATTTCCTACTCAGCCGTGGGGGTGCCCGGAGTTGGTCTCATGAGAGCTCCACCGCGTATTTTGGTAGAGCAAACGAGTGTCTAATCTTTGCAAATGGTATACATATCCTATATTTATAGGAATAAAGTACACATATAGTTCTATAGTTTTAGGACTTCTCCAAATAGGGCTGACCACGTTTTTACTAAGCCCGTAATAGCTTCCAAGCCTTATCCAACTAGGTTTAGGTTTAATCCAAAGAGACCTACTTCTAATACACCACTAATCCTTTTTTATCCATGTAATTATTGTATTTATCCATCATATATATGTATATTTCATACATACATCAAGTAAATCTGTTTATAAGTAGTTGTAGATTACTAGAAATCGTATTCTTCTTCCTAACCCGTTATAGAGTCCGTTTCCAACTAAAAACTATACTTATACATGCCTCTCGCTATTATCATAATAGCTCGACTAAGTACTATTTCCTGAATACCCCGGTGTCTTAGCATATTATAGGGATCCTCCGGTATTAGCCGGTCACTAAATGGCCCTCCTTATTGCACCTTATTAATACCCCTCTTAACAGGCCTTAACCAATACCTACATACCCTGACCAAACTAGTCCATTCGGGTCCGATACCCCTACTTTGCCATCCAGAAAGCCCAATCCATTATGCCAATCCATATAATCCCTCTATGGACCATAAATCCAGGCCAAGGATGATTTTAGGCACAACAACTACCCCCCGGTTCCTCGCAGTAATTGAATACAAGATGAACCTATATAATATATAGTTTAATCCTTCTTTTCCCTTCTCAGAGAAATACATTACTTTCACATTTGGCTTTCAAGCTTACATGAGCTAACTCGGAGTAAGAAATATGAAACAAAATGCCTTAACGTATGTACCTCAATCTGAATCCTTAAATGAAATCATTCGATACACTTTATACCATGTATTCGCATGCCAGTTCCAATCTAGAGCTTCTGTCATTTTTAGTTGTATCCTATGCTTCCAGCCATTTTCCCAGAAGCCATGCATTAGCCTTCCAAGGTATTCATTTTTCTTGTGAAGTCGATCTCTAGGTTATAATCCTTTATGAATGAATCCCAGAAACTCCCGTTATTTCATATAGGCTTCATATATCCATAATCCCGGGTTGTCAAGATAACTTAAAAAGAGTGATTAGTAGCATAAGGTAAACATCTCTTATACATAACGCATGAAACCCATACATATAGAATACAAGTATGAATATGCAAGTAAGAAGATGCAAGTGTGAATTATTTTGTATAAATATAAATATCCATATCTGTTGCTGCCCAACATTCAGGCTGAACCTTGGCGAACACACTTTTCAAGACAAAACCATATTTTTCAAAGGCTTCCATGGTTTCTTCACCTGGCCTCTTAATATATTGTTTAATTTCTCATTGATGCCCAACGTTTGTGGGACTTAAATCCTGCCCATGTAATATGGGACTTTCAAATCCCGCCCATGTGATATGGGACTTTTCCGACCTGCCCATATTTCATGGGGCTACTTAAGTTTACTGCATGAGAGATCAAAGGAAAGCCATGGAGAAACCCATCAATTGTTGATATGTCCTTCCAAATGTTAACATAATGGGCATATAGTGTGGCTAAGTATCTACTTGAAAGTTTCCTCTAACAAGTTTGAAAATATTTTGAGATATCATGCATAATGTAAGGAAATATATAAAATTACAATACCCACACACATGTAAACCTATATAAGTTTTATTTCTTAAGAACATATGATATGCATATTTAGAAAAACATGTCCACATGTAAGACAAAATAAGAGAAATGGGGTATAATTAATTTCCATATATGCACATAAAGTATGCATGATATTGCATATATAAAAGCATGAGATTAGGATTTATCTCATTTCAATGGAGCCTAGGGTTCATCCATGAAAAACCATATAGTTGAAGCCTCTTCGGGGGTGTTTGGTAAAAGCACATTTTACATCATATTAGCCTTTCCGTGGTGGGATATTGAAAAGTTGATATATCCCCCGAGTCGACAGTTTTCCTTCCCCATATGACATCCTTTTCCATACTAAACCTTAAACCTGTTAAGAAACTTGCTTTCTATGGATATTGTGAATGCCTCCATAACTTGTTAGCTAGCTCAGAGTACACGTAAAACATTAAATTCATATTCATATATGTACACGTAAAATATTAAATTCATGCCACACATTCATATGTATATACATCTTAAGCGCATCATCCATTGTATCCAAAGGTACGTCAATCGGCGTTCATGCATATATTCCAACTTAGGAAATACTGTCATATTGTTAATCACAGAAGACATGCTACTTGCTTGTTCTCAAACCACGTTATAGCACAAGCTATATAATCAGACATATACATATAAGAATCCATATTATATTAACAACTAGGCAACCAGGCATGCACACGTAGAAATCCATGCTCATACCTTAAGGTCCAACTATCCATCCCTATATGTATAATCGCCATTCAAAATAGTTAGCCTTAACAAAATATTAGATAGGTATAATATCCTACTACATATTCTTCCTAGGTAAGGAAATTTTTAGGTTATGCATAAACATCTTCCATGTCATACCCTCTAAATGCCTTAAAGTCCTAAATCCTTTTTTATCATAGTTTAATATCCCGGGGCATTTGTACCACGAAGCACTAGTATCTTTCTAAATGAAGAACACAAGTAAATAACATAAAGCATGATGCATAGAATATCAAATATCCAGCCACATAATCAACCATAATCCTGCAATGTATATCCAAGCATAAAATTATAAGAAGCCATAAGGTTAGACCTACATTTTCGTACAAAGTTGTTGTGAGGGGTGAATTCAAGGATTGCAAGACATACCTCCAACTTTGCCTTTTGAGAAATCCATACTTGTTTATTTACCCGTAGCCATAAGTTATTACCAGTGAACACCCATCCAATTATAGGTAAATACCAATGAATCTACAACCAAGAAGTGAATACCAAAGAACTTGCATCTAGCAGGAATATGCCAAACCGTCTCATGGCCTGCGTATGAATGCCAAGAAACCCACAACCAACAATTGAATGCCTAGAAACTCACATCCAGCCGATGAATGACAAGAAATTTGCAACCAACCATTGAATGTAAAGTATAAAAACTTGTTCAGCGGTGGAGGATAATGTTGATGCCCCTTGTCCGTAACTTCAATATTATAGGCCTATGCTCTATAAATTTCCCAAGAGTAATTAGTTGGGATATCCCAAAAGAGGGGTTTAAGGATAATGGCTAAACCCTCATTTGGTTCTGGCTCTCATTCATCAAGGTAGCTGAAGCCCAATTCCCAAAATTCTGGATGTCTCTTCCTTCAAGATGTAGCTGAAAGGGTCAAATAGTTAAAGGCTGATATGTAATATAAAAGTGATAGGGTTACCTCTATACTCGTTGACTATCTTATTGATCCTGTATTCAATTCCAATTCCAAGGTTCACACTGGAACCTAAACTTACATCATCCTTGTAAGTTCCTATTCCATGTGCAAGGTCCTTGCACTCCAATTCCAACCATATTTATGCAAGACTTCACAAGATCTACACTAGCTCAGTTTTTCTGAGATCGACGTGCACCTGTGAAAAGGAATCCTAACCTATCCAGAGATTCATATTTTTATATGAATCTATCCAATGAGGTTCACATACCTATATGAACCTAAACCAGAAGTTATGTATCCATACAAATACATCCATCAAATATATATTCTCTTGCATAAGTGTTGAGTGGCATTTATGACACTTTATTACGCCCCGTAAAGTTTTGAATTGGTGTAATTGTACTCAAGTTATTGGTGTTTTAATGTGTTTTCTAGTGTTTTTGCATTTCAGGCATTAGTCCGAGAATCAGGTGAATTAGCATTGATTTGATACTAATATGGTGTTAGGTTGGTGTCTAAGGAATAAAGCTCGCAAGGACCGACTCAAATCTGCAAGAAAAAAAAGAAGTCAAGTTTTGGCAGAAGCCCAGCGCGGCCGCACCCGAACTTCAGAGAGCCAGCGCCCGCACTGATCAAGCACGCAGTCGCGCCAGGTCGGGTTTCAAGAATCCTGTTTTGAATAGAAGACTGATTTCTGGACTTCTCTGCTGATTAGGGCTACTATATAAATAACTTTAAGTCATTTTTAATAATATATCAAGCCAGAGGCTTATCAAGGAGAGCCGTAAGAAGACCGTGTTAGCACGATTCAACGAAGACGAAGAATATCTTGTTTTTATTTGTGAATCTTTGTTTTAAGTTGTATGTGGATGCTAGTTTTCTTATTTGTAAACCTTACTCTTGTTTTATACTTGGTTTTATTTATTCGTTATAAGGACTACGTTTATTATACCATGCTTTCATCGGAACCCACGTTGATGATGAGTCCGATTATGGGCTAATCGTTATCGTGGGGTTTTAGCGAATTTATTTATGGATTTCTTTAGTTAATTTGTTTTGATGCCTTAGTATGTGGTGCAAGGACCGACTCAAATCTGCAAGAAAAAGAAGAAGTCAAGTTTTGGAAGAAGCCCAGCGCGCCCGCGCTGATCAAGCGCGCGACCGCGCCTGAACTTCAGAGAGCCAGCGCGCCCACACTGATCAAGCGTGCGGCCGCGCCAGGTCGGGTTTAAAGAATCCTGTTTTGAATAGAAGACTGATTTCTGGACTTCTCTGCTGAATAGGGCTGCTATATAAATAACTTTAAATCATTTTTAATAATATATCAAGATAGAGACTTATCAAGGAGAGCCGTAAGAAGACCGTGTTAGCACGATTCAACGAAGACGAAGAAGATCTTATTTTTTTACTTGGATGTTAGTTTTCTTATTTGTGAACCTTACTCTTGTTTCGTACTTGGTTTTATTTATTCGTTATAAAGACTACGTTTATTATACCATGCTTTCATCGGAACCCACGTTGATGATAAGTCGGACTATGGGCTAATTGTTATCATGGGGTTTTAGCGGATTTATTTATGGATTTCTTTAGTTGATTTGTTTCGATGCCTTAGTATGTGGTGATTGTATGATAACCTAGTATAGATTGTGCGTATTCGTCTTATGAGCGTCGCGAACTTATAAGATAGTGTGTTAGTTCTTAATGAAGCGAAAGTAAATTTAAGGGTTTAGAACTTTCCATGCTAGCATAGGTTCATATATTTATATGAATGATTCGTATGTAATTTTAACCATCTTACTTGCCCTATGTAATTAAGATAGATAACTTGTGCTTAAACCGTTATGTTGTCAAATTCTATAGACATATAGGGTCTCAATATAATTGGTGTATATTCAGCTTCTATCTCTTTTGTGGATGTCAGGTAGTATGGTATGCGTGCAACGAAAGTTGGCGTTTATCAGTTTCGTGTTATCTGATTAGTATCATCACCATTGCATGCTAAGGTTAAGAACAATAAGGCTATTGAATGAAGTATTTAATGAAGTTAGAATCCCATGTTTTCATATATATTAATTCAGTCAATCATATTTTCTTAGTTATAATTGTTGGTTTAATTCTTAGTTATAACCAACCTCAATTTGTTATCGTCTTAGCATTGAATAATAACCATACATTGTTGCTTAAGTGTGTGAATTATTTAGTTAACCAAAGCCAGTCTCTATGGGAACGAACTAGAAAAGATTATATACTACTTGCGAACGCATATACTTGTGTGTATTATTAGCGCGTGTTTAGCGAGGGTGTATGCATACGCGTTCGCGTACTCGTAAGAGAACACTGGATAAAGCCGAGGAAGAAGTTGTGATAGTTTGAAAGGAAGTTTTTGGAGAAGAAAAGAAGGTAGAAGAAGAAGAGAAAGTCGAGGAACCAGCTTAAGTAGAGATGGGTGATTAAGCAGAAAATCCTAAGGCTTTGATGAACTATTCTCAGCCTAAGATCAATGACATTCAGTCAAGCATCATCAGGAGAACCACAGGGCTAACACTTTTTAGATCAAGTCAAGCATGATTCAGATGATACAGAACTCATTTCAGTTTGGGGGTTCTCCTACGGAAGACCCCAACATGCACATCAGGGATTTCATCGAGATCTGCGATACTTTCAGGTTCAATGATGTGACTGAAGATGCTATCAAGCTGCGACTCTTCCCATTATCTCTGAGGGAAAAACTAAGTGCTGGTTACATTCTCTACCAGCAGGGTCTATCACCACTTGGGAAGATCTTGCTCAAAAGTTTCTCACTAAATTCTTCCCTATGGAGAAGACTGCTGCAATCAGGAATGCTCTTACTCAGTTTGCTCAGCAAACTGGAGAATCTCTGTGTGTGGCTTGGGATTGATATAAGGAGATGCTAATGAAGTGCCCACACCATGGCATGCCTGATTGGATGATTATTAACTGTTTCTATAATGGATTGGGTGATACTTCTAGACCCATGCTCGATGCAACATCAGGAGGAGCCTTGTGGGCTAAAATCTACGATGAAGCTTATGAACTTATTGAACTGATGGCTGCTAATGAGTACCAGAATCCTTCCCAAAGGCTGACTCAGGGAAAGGTGGCAGGAATTCTGGAGTTGGATGCAGTAATTGCTATAGGTGGCCAACTTAAGGCTTTGATAATGAAGGTGGACACTTTGGCTAATTATGGAGTTAATCAAATCGCTAGTGTCTGTGAGCTTTGTGCTGATGCCCATGAGACTGATCAGTGCACAATTCTTAGTGAATCAGCTCAGTTCGTGAGCAACTTTAGCGTTCGCAGCAACCTGTGCCAGCCACTTATCATCCCAACAACCGCAGTCATCCTAATTTCAGTTGGAGCAACGCTCAGAATGCGGTTCAACAGTCTTATCAGCAATATCTATCTGAGCAGTCCAACCCCTGGTTTGCAGCAACTGTAATATGCACCAAGACAACAACTCCAGCTGCAACAAGCTAATGAAAAATCTGAATTAGAGGAGTTGAAGCTTATGTGCAAAAGTCAAGTTATTTCTATCAAGACTTTGGAAAAACAAATTGGGCAAATTGCCAATGCCTTGCTAAATTGTCAGCCTGGTACACTACCTAGTGACACTGAAATGCCAGGAAAGAGGGAAGGTAATGAGCAAGTAAAGGCAATCACTTTGAGGTCTGTAAAGGTTGCGAATCCCGAACAAACTCAAGCGTTAACTTTAGAAGTTGCGGCTGAGAAAGAAGTAGAGTAGCATGAAGTAGAAGTGGAACCAATGAAGACTAATGTTGAGCACACTCCTCCTGAGGGTAATACAGGGAAGAAACAGATCTATCCTCCACCGCCTTTTCCTAAGCGGCTGCAGAAGAAAAAGCTGGACAAGTAATTTGAGAAGTTTCTGGAGGTGTTCAAGAAACTTCATATCAACATACCTTTTGCTGAGGCTCTTGAATAGATGCCTAGTTATGCAAAGTTTATGAAAGGTATTCTCTCTCAGAAAGTGAAGCTAGATGATTTAGAGACCGTCGCTCTCACGAAGGAATGCAGTGCTGTGCTGTAACAGAAGTGCCTCCGAAGCTTCAAGATCCAGGAAGTTTCACTATTCCGTGTACCATTGGAAAAGTATCTTTTGACAATGTTTATGTGACTTGGGAGCTAGCATCAATCTGATGCCTTTGTTAATCTTCAAGCAGTTGGACTTACCTGATCCAAAATCGACTTATATGACCTTACAGTTGGCCGAACGTTCTATTACAAATCCGTGAGGTATTATGGAGGATGTCTTGGTCAAGGTTGATAAACTCATCTTCCCTGCTGATTTCGTAATTCTTGATTTTGAGGAGGATAAGAAGATTCTCATAATCTTGGGAAGACATTTATTGGCAACTGGCCGAACCTTGATAGATGTGCAGAAGGGTGAGTTTACAATGCGCGTGCTGGATCAGGATGTAACTTTTAATGTGTTTAATGCTATGAAATTTTCTACAGAAAATGAGGAGTGCTTAGAGGTGGAGTTGGTCGATTCTGTGGTTACTTCAGAACTTGATCAATTGTTAAGGTCTGATACCTAAGAAAAAGCCTTATTGGGAAATTCAGATAGTGAAGATGATAAAGGTAAAGAACAGTTACAATATTTGAATGCTTCTCCCTGGAAGAGGAAGATTGATATGCCTTTTGAATCTCTTGGAATGGAGGAATTAAACAAAGCTCCTAAATGCCTCAAACCATCTATTGAGGAAGCTCCCACTCTTGAGCTTAAGCCTTTACCTGAGCATTTGAGGTATGCATTTTTAGGTGATGCATCTACTTTGCCTGTTATTATTGCATCTGACCTTTCAGGGAGTGACAATGAAAAGCTTTTGAGGATTCTGAGAGAGTTCAAATTGGAAATTGGTTGGACTATAGCATATATCAAGGGAATCATCCCTTCTTACTGCATGCATAAAATTCTGCTAAAGGAAGGCAGCAAGCCTATGGTCGAGCAACAAAGATGACTTAATCCAATCATGAAGGAAGTAGTGAAGAAGGAAATTCTTAAGTGGCTAGATGCAGGGATCATCTATCCTATATCTGACAGTTCATGGGTAAGCCTGATTCAATGTGTGCCAAAGAAAGGTGGAATTACTGTGGTAGCAAATGAGAAGAATGAGCTTATTCCTACACGAACAGCCACGGGGTGGAGAGTTTGCATGGACTACAGGAAGCTAAACAAAGCCAATAGGAAGGATCACTTCCCTTTGCCCTTCATTGACCAGATGCTTGACAAATTGGCCGGTCATGAGTACTACTGTCTTCTTGATGGCTATTCGGGTTATAATCAGATTTATATCGCTCCAGAAATCAGGAGAAGACTACCTTTACTTGTCCATTTGGTACTTTCACCTTCAGACGAGTTTCTTTTGGTCTGTATGGTGCGCCAGCCACATTTCAAAGATGTATGATGGCCATCTTTTCTGATATGATTGGCCAGAATGTGGAGGTGTTCAAGGACGACTTCTCTGTATTTGGCGATTCTTTTGATGAATGCTTGCAAAATCTTGGACACATTCTTAAAAGGTGTGTTGAGACCAATCTGGTTCTTAATTGGGAGAAATGTCACTTTATAGTGCATCAGGGCATTATTCTCGGGCACAAAGTTTCTAGTAAAGGTCTTGAGGTGCACAAATCCAAGGTGGGGGTCATTGAGAATCTTCCTCCACCTATTTCTGTTAAAGGAATTCACAACTTTCTTGGTCATGCGGGTTTCTATAGGCGTTTCATCAAAGACTTCTCTAAGATTTTGAAGCCATTGTGCAATTTTCTAGAGAAAGTTGTCCCTTTCAAGTTTGATGACGAGTGCCTTGCAGCTTTTGAGTCATTAAAGAAGAGTTTAAACACGGCACCTATCATAACTGCACCCGATTGGAATTAACCTTTTGAGATGATGTGCGATGCAAGTGACTATGCAGTTGGAGCAGTTCTTGGGCAGAGGAAGAACAACATATTTCATGTGGTCTACTATGCTAGCAAGACCCTAAATGGCGCTCAACTGAATTATACTACTACGGAGAAAGAACTTTTGGCTATTGTCTATGGTTTTGAGAAATTTCGTTCTTATCTACTTAGGACTAAGGTGACAGTTTTCACTGATCACGCTTCAATTCGATATCTCGTCTCAAAGAAGTACTCGAAGCCTAGATTGATTAGATGGGTTCTTTTGCTTCAAGAATTTGAATTAGAGATCAAGGACAGAAAGGGAACTGAAAAATAATTCGCTGATCATCTCTCGCGTTTAGAGAATCCTAATGCCACTTTATTGGATAAAACATTGATAAATGAGTCTTTTCCCGACGAGCAGCTGTTTAGAGTGCAAGAAGAAGAATCGTGGTTTGCAGACATTGTGAACTACCTTGTGAGTAATATCATGCCTCCCGACATATCTTATGCTCAAAGGAAGAAGTTTCTACATGAAGTGAAGTGGTATATCTGGGATGAGTCGTTTCTTTTTGGACAAGGAGCTGACCAAATCATCAGGAGATGTATTCCGTACAGCGAAACGGGGGGGGGGGGGTGATCTGACGAGATTGCCACTCAACGACTTATGGAGGATATTATGGTGGAGAAAATACATCATCTCGTATTCTTCAAGCAGGTTCTTTTGGCCGACCTTGTTTAAAAATTCTCACCAGTTCATTTTGAAATGTGATCGATGTCAACAAGTGGGTAATATTTCTAAGAGGAATGAGATGCCTCTTAATGTACTTCTCGAGGTTGAGGTCTTCGATGTTTGGGGAATTGACTTCATGGGGCCATTTATCTCATCCTGTAACAATCTATATCTTGTTGGCGGTTGATTATGTGTCGAAATGGGTTGAAGTTAAGGCGTTGCCAACGAACGATGCGAAAGTGGTGCTTAATTTTCTTCACAAACATATATTCACAAGGTTTGGAACTCCAAGAGTCATAATCAGTGATGAGGGGTCGCATTTTTGCAATCGCAAGTTCACTGCTATGATACGAAGGTATAATGTGAATCATCGCATTGCCACGGCTTATCATCCTCAGAAAAATGGTCAAGCTGAGGTGTCTAACACAGAGATCAAGCGCATTTTAGAGAAAGTTGTATGTCCATCAAGGATGGATTGGTCTTTAAAGCTTGATGAAGCTGTTTGGGCGTATAAAATAACATTTAAGACTCCATTGAGAATGACGCCGTTCCAGTTGGTTTATGGTAAGGGGTGTCATTTTCCTTTGGAGCTCGAGCATAAGGCATATTGGTCTTTGAAGAGATTGAATCTTGACTTGGATGCGGCTGGAAAGAAGAGGATGCTTCAATTAAATGAACTCGACGAGTTTCGACTTCAAGCTTATGAGAATAACAAAATGTACACGGAGAAAGTCAAGAGGTGACATAATCGGGGTCTAGTGCTCAAATCATTTGTGCTGGGAAAACAAGTTCTTTTGTTCAACTCTCGTCTCCATCTTTTTCCTGGAAAGTTGAAGTCAAGGTGGTCAGGACTCTTCATAATCAAAAATGGGTTTCCACATGGAGCGGTGGAAATTTTTGAGAATGATCCGGGTCAAGCATTCAAGGTAAATGATCAAAGGTTGAAGCATTACTATGCTGACACGGCAAACCGCGAGGTGGTTAATGCCGTTCTATTGTCCATTTGAGCTCGAGGTTCTACGTCGAGCTAGCGACATAAAAGAAGCGCTTCTTGGGAGGCAACCCAAGTTTGTTTTACATTAGTAGGTAGAGGAAGCAAGAAGAAAGGAGAAAAACACAAAAAAATCAGAAAAAGGAAAAAATTCAGGGCCAACTTCAGTAGCTGAGCGCGCCCGCGCTGATCAAGCACGTGGCCGCACTGTTTTTCCAGTAACCAAGAGCGACCGCGCTGATCAAGCGCGCGCCCGTGCCGGTTTTCCAGAGAGTGAGCGCGCCCGCGCCGGGTCCTGTTCGAAAAATAAATTTAAACGGCAGAATAAAGAGAAAAATCGGGATTTTTACTCCAAAATAAATTTAAACCCGATTTTTACTCTCCCACATCCCACAATTCCCTCTCCCAATCAAAACCATTATTCCCACGATTCCCAGAATCAATTCTCACTTCTATTCCATATCTAATTCTCACCTCTCCACCTATAAATACACACACTTATACACAAACTTCTCTACCACTTCACAAATTCTCAAACACAAATCTCTCTCAAACACTTAGCTTTTATTCTCTCTTATTCAATCCCAATGGCACCCAAGAGGCAAAGAACGTAAGTTAGCAGCAGCACCACCGATTTTTTCATCTACGGGTGGTGTGAGGCTAATATTTTCTACTCCTGAGGCTAAAGAGGAGTACACGAGGCTTCTCTCGAAGCCTATTGCTAAGGAGCGAGGTTTTCTGCCAATAGGGAAGGATGGTAAGCTGTTAGAGATAATTCTTGAGATGGGATGGGTTCCTTTTTGTAAGGCTCCCGCTGCTGTGCTCATGAGTGTTGTGCGGGAGTTCTATGCTAATGCCAAGGAGGAGAAGAATGGATTCATGGCGGTTAGGAGGATGACTGTAGAGTACAGTGCTGATGCGATTAGGAGGGTGATTGATCAGCCCGTGAGGAATCCCGGTCAGGACACTTAGAATGCTAAGACTCCCGAGGACTTCAACTTGGATCTGATCATTACGACTCTGTGTATGCCTGAGACTCACTGGAAGTTCAAGAGGGGCACTACTGATTACTCCATGTTCCCTGCGTCGTGCATGAACAGGTTTGCACAGGCTTGGAACTCGTTTATTTGTGCTAACATCATGCCATTTTCGCATGTGCATAAGATTACTGTGTAGCGTGCTCCTCTGCTGTGGGGTATTCTTCAGGGCGATTACATTGATTTGGGGATGGTGATTTATTAGGGGATTTTGAGATTCTTGAGAGGAGGTACTACGGGTGCTATACCGTATGCGTCCGTTGTGACGAAGTTGTGTGTGGAAGTTGGTGTTTATTGGGCCGCACATGAGCAGCTGCAGCTTCCCAGTGCTCCTATTGACAGTTCTACACTGTTGAGTATGCAGGAGTGGGGAGGAGGTAAGCCTGAGTTGAAGGGGCTTGGTTACTCTTTTGACCATCTACCAAGTGGGTGGCCTCGCGATTAGATGTATGCGGGTGGAACGTAACATGCAAGTAAGGCAGCTTGGAGAGCTCAGTTAGGAGAGGAAGCTGGTTCGTAGCAGCAGCAGCAAGAGGCAGCAGGAGCAGAGGTTGGAGCTGGTTTGAGTTCGACACAGTATAGGAGTCTAGCGAGGAAGATGGATGCGATGCACGACATCCATAGTCGGTTTGCACATGATCTCACCCAGGCACTTGGGACAGCTTTCAGAGCCACCGGTGTTGACATCCAGTGGCCAGTATTTTGGTGAGGACTCAGTGTATCCGCCTCCTGATACACCTGACACTCCACCCGTTGAGGGTGAGGATTCTGATTCACAGTAGGTATGCTTGAATTCCTTACTATTACCTTCACTGAGGACACTGAATATTTTAAGTTTGAGGGTAGTAGTTAAAGGAATATGTTTTGTGTGAATCACATATAGTTGCATATTCATGATAGTTTAGTACATATAGTTTGCATATTTTGCCATGTAGAGTTTTTTGGTAGTTTTATGATATTTTGTTCATTTAGTTCATGCATTTACATTATAACATGATCCCTTTGATGATTTTTCCGATTAATTGGTGATATTGATGCTAGTGTAATGATGTCATATTTAGTGATGATAAGTCTTATCGAATTAATTTGCTTGCTAGAGATAATTGTATTTCACTAAGTCATATAGGTTGCTAGAGTGCTAGATCATGATCATGGTTTGTTGGTTTGTCGAGGTTTAATCACTTGTTTATATATAGAATTTTGGACATTCTCTTAATAATAAAAGACATGGATATTTAGAAATTGGAGAAAATTGGATTTTATTGCTAGTTGTTGTGGCTAGGTGTCAAATGGCTAGTAGCCGACTCATATTTATATGAGTAGTCTAGGGTTGAGCGAGATGGAGCGAAACGCACTCGTTCAGAAGTTATAAGAAAAAGAGAAAAAAAATTGAAAAAAATAATAATAAGTGTTATGTATAATTGATCACGAGTGGGCTCTTTAGTACTCGAGTTATTAAGTTCTTAGGGGACTTTGTGCCTAGTGACATAAGGCTTTTATAGTCTGGGATCCTCTAACCTAACGCTCGCTACATGGGTACTATTGTATAAGTCTTTTGTGGACCTCACTCATTACACGATCAAATAAGCATACTTGTGTTGTTTTGTTGTGAATAAAAGCATGAATCCACGATTAACTCCGATATAAGAATTGAAGTGTTATAAATTATTTTGAGTCTAACATTTATTCTATTTATAAGCTTGAGATTTCTTTGATAAGTAGTGAGACAATATTGTTGATCTAGTTGCGATAGTATATCTGTAAGTAGTTGCACACACGCACGTCTCTGGTTTGTAGGTTGATTTGTGAGATTTGATTGATCTTTATGTGAATAAATGCATTTGCTGAGCTGTTGCTTGTTGATTGGTTTAGTTATTCTATGGGGATCGTCGCATTTATTTAGTCATATTCATGCATTTTTATTTCTTGTCTTTGAGTCTGTTTATGCTTGAGGACAATTATCGATTCAAGTTTGGGGGTATGTTGAGTGGCATTTATGACACTTTATTACGCCGTGTAAAGCTTTGAATTGGTGTAATTGTACTCAATTTATTGGTGTTTTAATGTGTTTTCTACTGTTTTTGCATTTCAGACATTAATCTGAGAATCAGGTGAATTAGCATTGATTTGATGCTAATATGGTGTTAGGTTGGTGTCTAAGGAATAAAGCTCGCAAGGACCGACTCAAATCTGTAAGAAAAAAAAGAAGTCAAGTTTTGGCAGAAGCCCATGTTAAGCACAAAACACGTGCTAATATTCACGCAAGTATACGCGTTCGCAAGTAATATAGAATGTGTTAGGTCACACACACTATAGAAGGGGGTTGAATACAGTGTTTATCACAATCAAATCGAATTAAAGAACTCAAGTAACAGAAAATAGATTTTATTCAATATAATAAATTATGTTACAATATGGAACTGTCCTCTCTCAGGGATGAACAAATATCACGAGAGCTGCTTGGGTTACAACGAATATTATTCTAGATAATGATAACACATATAGTGTAAACCCTATGTCTGTGTTTATATACTACACCGTTATAAGATAATCGCTAATTGATATGAAATATAGTTCTGCTTCCTTAAATATATCAATCAGATATCTTTTCTTCCAAGTATTCTATTCTTCATAGAATTCCTCCTTCATGCATATCTCTTCTTGCGTTTGTCTTGATCGTCTTTCCTTTCAATCAATCGCCTTCCTTATCTGAAAGTCTTCTTAAGTCCTGATATTATCTTCTGATAAATATCTCCTGATAACTTAAGTTCTGACAACTTAAGTTCTGACTTCAGTTTAAGTGCTAATTTCCAGTTAAGTACTGATTTGTCCTATTTAAGTAAGATCTGAAAAAATAAACACAAATCATATTAGACATGACATTATCAAATATATCTAATAATCTCCCCCAACTTGTAAATTAGCATAATATACAAGTTTAACAGATATTTGATGATGTCAAAAACATTAAGTACAAATGCATGAGAATTTGACTAGATAACTACAACTTATAGTCCTTAAAGCTTTACCAACTTTAACTTCTGATAACAGTTTCAGTCTGTATGCACATCAGAATTTGAGCAATTGTAGATCTTGACTTGGCTTCAATTACTGATCTCTTTGATATTAGGAGTTGTTCTGAGATAGTTCTTTAACAAACATCTCTCATCATATTTAAGTTCATCAATCATCCTCCTTTTAGCATTCTTCAATTCAACTGTATCTTCACCAATTTGAAAGATAGCAGCCCTGAGATCATTTATTCTGGTTTTCCTTATGTCCTGATCCAGTCTGATCAAATATGCCTTGTCAGACTCAAGATTGAATTCTACAGCCTTATAACCCAGAAAGGTAGTTATAATCTTAGCAGAGTTAGGCTTCATCTCAACAATATCACCCTTGTGATCTCTGTACTTGGGACAGTATGTGCTGTCAGACTTTACAGAATAAAGCTTCTTCTGTCTCTGAATTTGAGTCTTCAAATAATTTTCAGCACTTTCTGTTAATTTGTTCTTCACTTGAAGTAAGAATAGAACATGTTCTAGTTCCTCAAAATACTTCAGTGGTATAGCATTCTCCCTTATGTGGTAAACCCTTCCACCTGTCATGAAATATAACAAGATGTGTTCTTTCAAGATGGTATGGTAAACCATCTGTACGAATTCAAGCTGATTCAATCTTTCAGGAGTTGCTCCAACACCTGGTTCACTTAAGGAAGTTGGATCATTGGTTGTGTTCTACACTCTTCTTTCATCAGCACTACCCAATCCAGATTTATCTCTTGCTTCCTTTCCTGTAACCACTCTTGCTTCAAAACCACTTGTTGCAGTCTTCAAAGATTGAGTTTGTTTGGCTTTAGTGAATCCTGGTAGGAGTAACCTTGAGGATTTAACATGAGCAATGTCAGAGGTTTCCTTTAACTTATCTTCTGATATCAAGCCAACTTAAGCTATGTCAGAGGTTGCTTGCTTCATTGTCATATCAGAACTTACTATATCTTGACTCTGAACAACTTGAGCCATGTCAGAGATTGTTTGAGAAATCTTCTTTGAAATTAGAGTAGGATTAGCATCTTCAACAGATATTTCTTCATCCATAGGAGGCACATAAACCTTTACAGGTTCACCAACTTTCTCTTTGCCCTTGGACCTTGGATCTATCTCCATTTGTGATTTGGCCTTAGTTGCTTCATGATTTGTCCTTTTTTATCACAATGTCTTCAGCCTTAGGAAGTTTCTTTTTAACAACAGGTTTGCATTTGGACTTAATTACTTTCTCCCCCTTTTTGGCATCAGCAGGTAATAGAAGAGAGACAAGCAATTCCACTGAGGATTGGATCTCATTGAGTTGATTTTGATGAGAAGCCTGATTCTTCAAAATTTCATCAATCTGAGACTGTTGCTTCTCTTGGGTTTTCTCAATATAGGCAATTCTGTCAAAGGTAGGTTGGAAAAACCTTTTCTTTTCAAGTTTCAGATTTATATCTTGCTGAATCAAGTTTTCTTGAATTTTATTCACCTTGTCATGAGTTATTGAGTGTTGACCTTGAAGGTGCCTTGTACTCAATGCAGTAACTCTTAGCTGTATCTTGAAATCATCTTTTATCAGCATTTCATCAGCTTTTGCAAGATGCTCAGCAAGAATCTTTTCAGAAGGAACAAAACTAACTGTGTTCCACTCCTTAGTCCACTCCTGTCCTCTAGGAGTTTCACTCCAAGGTACTGGTGCTTACCCTGTAACAAACTTCTTAACTATCTCATCTTTATGAACAGTTTGTTGAGGTGCATGTCCTGATGGACCAGCTGCATCAGCATCTACATTTGTAGCAGCAGCTTCACTAGTAATTTCATCATTAGCAGCATCAGAACTTATAGAATTATCATCAACAGCTTCCTCTGATAAAAGAATAGTATGAGAGGCTATTGAGGCTTCAACATCATCCTCTAAGTGCTGATCTCCAACAAAGTTCTGATCAACAGCCATATTCTGATGCTCACCTAAAATCTGCTCTTCGGTATCTAGATGTAGAGAAGGTGTTGTAGGCAATTCTGGATTAAAATCAGCATCAAGAAGTGGTGTTGTTGGTGGAGTGATTTGAGTTGGTGGAGCTTTTAAGTACAAAACCTCAGGCACAATCAGGTTGTGAATATCAATCTCAGCACTTGTGCCAGGGTCTTCAGTATGTACTGGTTCATTTACAGGAGACACGGGAGGAGTAGGCAGTCTGTCTTGAGTAGGTTCTAAGTGTGCTGAAGGAAGAAAATCAACAATAATTGGTTTTGTTGGGATCAGAGATTCCTGACCCCCTTCCTTAGCTCCTTCTTCCAGAGTTTCTTCAGAATGTGATGATACACTGACAGGACTCCCGGCTCTTTGCTTTTTATGTCTCTTTGAAGGTGGAGAGACTTTGGGAGTTTCATCAGAATATATCCTTCTAAGTCTTTTGAGAAGCTTAGAACTCCCAGTTTTAACATCCTTCTGAGAGGAAATCTTCTCAGCTTCTTCAACAACAGGTTCTGATACTGGAATATGTTCCTCACTGTCTGACTCATCTCTCAGAACAATCCTTCTTCTCTTCTGTTGTGTCTGAGGTACAGTCTTTATCCTCTTAGGTTTGGAAGATGAAGGCCTCTCAGGATGTGCTGATGGTGAAGGTTGAGATGTCTGTGATGGTTTGAAATATGTTCTGATGGAGGGTTGAGTTGGTTGAGGTTGAGAAGTTTGAGGTGTAGGTATTGTATGTTCTGATGGTTGTTGTGGTGGCTGGGATGTGCTGGAGGGTTGAACATCAGGGAAAACAGATGTGTAGGTTTGAGGATCAGCATTTACCAAGATCTGTTTTATAGACTGAGGTATCTGTAAGGGTCTAACCACTTATTTCTTTATGTCAGCATTGAACAAATCATTAAAAGCCCGTTTTGCAAGCTTAAAGGGTGGAATTAAATCAGTGGTAGGTTGGGGTTCATCAGCACAACAGAAATTATATATAAGCTGACAGAATCTAGCAAAGTACACTACATTCCTATCTTCTGTCATCCTATCCCCTATGAAACCTAGCACAACACTTGTAAAATCAAAGTGAGTTTGATGAATAAGAGCATACCCGATGTGCTGACTCAAAATTGGAATGGCATCAAAGTTGGAGCACTTATTGACGAATGCCTTAGTGATACAATCGAAGAAAAAGCTCCATTCCTTCCTGATTTTTGCTCTTTTCAATTGTCCAAGCTTTCCCAAACTGCCCTCATAACCCAAATTGGCCATGAGCTGCTGTAGAATAGGTTCCTATACTGTTGAAAAAGTACAGCCTTATGGTAAGTGGAGAGCTTTACGAACTGCTCCAGGAGTAACCACATGCTCAACATCATTCACTTCAAAAACGATGCTTGGAGTACCAGTAGCACCAACATTATCAAAATGCCCAGTCCGCCAGAATGTCAGAACTTGTTGGCTTGAAATGGCTTGAGGTTGGGTCAAAGCATACCCAATCTCAGCCATTTTTGTTGATATGAATGAAAAGAGAGTGAGTTTGCGAGAAAGTGAAGGATGTTTTGGCTGGAATGAATCATTGGTTTAAATAGCCAATGGAATACCAAGGGACGCGAGGACTGGGCAACAATTACAAGTAAAAATGATGACCCCTCGACTCCATAGACTGATGAGCAATAATGACAGCCATTGGAAGCTTAAAACAGGAGTTAATGAGCACACGAAACAAGTAAAAATTACTATTCATTTACGAGTACCACTAACCCAAATTATGTTGATTGTTTATATCTCCCCCAAACATATTCTGATTTTAAATATGACTGTTTCAGATTTTAACCACAAATAAGTCAAGTAAAGAATCAGGATTTAATATCAGAACTTAGACTTATCAGAACCTAACAGTCATCAGAATATGGCTCCTTAACTTGAAAAGTGAATGTCTATTCCTGTAATTCTTCACACAAATACTGATTTTGTTTCTTCAAAACTTAATCATCAGAATTTCCATCATAACTTGTCCTCAGAATTTATGCAACTGACACTTAACCTGTTCATCTAAAACAACATTTATCACCACAGTAATTTTCATCATTCATATGAAGTGTATGTGTGTGCAATAAGCTAAATATAAAATAAAGAGTAAAGTCTGATTCACTTCAGTACATCTTAGAAATAAGGCATAACTAAGAACTTTGCTCAAAATCTGTTAGTATTCTGAAGTCTACTTTAGAATGAGTTCATGCATGAGTCCACCTCAACTGTTTTGTGCTCATTTTATGCATCTTTTGCAATTCCATTTTACAGTGGCTTCTCAGTGTAAGTGAGTTACGACTGCTTATCAGAATTTATGCTATTATCAGAGTATTTTCCAGTAATCACAAAGTGTGAAAAGTCACCAAGAATTTTTTTTATTTTGCTTTTCTAATGCATATTACTTAATACCAGCAATGCACTTGGGTCGTCCCTTCCACATTTTTACTCTAGATCTCAAAGGAGTACCTGATTTTTATTTCTTTTTCTTTTCCTTTTTCTTTTGATAAGTGAGGTTTATCAACACTTAGTACATCCATCAGATTTACTAACATCAGAACTTAATAGATAAGAAGCACTATTCTAGTTTTTGACTTAGTAATAAAATACACAAAGTAAACTTAACTAAGCTCAATATCAGAATTTGCTTGTGTTTAAAAGATTTCCACATAAACATTTACTTCAAACATAGGACTTAGTATATTAAAGACTACTAGGTCAGCATCTAGCACAGTTATCCTCATTGGATTGAATAGTCACAAAACATTCATATCACTATCAGAGTTTAGAAATTCACATCAGAGATCAATCAACACTTAAGCAATTTTCAATTTAAGCATAGAATACACAAATATAATAATATCTGTAAATACTGATCATAAAGTCTGATGTATCAGAACATAAACTAAGCAGATTTAGAGAAAGAACCTGAAACCATTCCAAGTTCATTTACCAATCTTGTAAAAGTAGCTTCACACAGTGGTTTTGTGAAGATATATGCTAGTTGTTGATCTGTTGGAACAAAATGCAATTCCACTATACCTTCATCCACATGTTCCCTAATGAAGTGGTACCTAATGCTGATGTGCTTTGTCATTGAGTGTTGAACTGGATTACCTGTCATAGCAATAGCACTTTGATTATCACAATAAATAGGGATTTTAAAGTATGTTAACCCATAATCCAGTAACTGATTCTTCATCCAAAGAATCTGTGCACAACAGCTTCCTGCAGTAATGTACTCTGCTTCTGCAGTTGATGTGGAAATTGACTTTTGTTTCTTGCTAAACCAAGAAACTAATCTGCCTCCAAGAAATTGGCAGCTTCCACTTGATAAATCAGAACTTGAAGAGCCAGTTGTAGGTTTTGATGCTTCTTGAGATGTGGTTGTATCTTCAGTATGCTCCCCCTGCACAGGTGCATCTTTCTTTGGCGTAGTCACCACAGTTTCAATAATATCAGAGTTTAATCTATCAGAGTTTGCAGTATCAGGATTTAGACTGTCAGGATTTATATTTTCAGAATTTAAATCTTCATTTTCAAATCTCAGCTGATCATGATCATTGAAATCTTCAAGTCCAGTAATCTTCTTATCATCAAAAGAGACATTGATAGATTCCATGACAACCCTTGTTCTTAAATTGTAGACTCTGAAGGCTTTTGTGGAAAGTGGATATCCAACAAAAATTCCTTCATCAGCTTTTAGATCAAATTTGGATAGCTGTTCAGGGTGAGTCTTAAGAACAAAACACTTGCATCCAAATACATGAAAATACTTCATATTTGGCTTCTTTTTCTTCACCATCTCATATGGTGTCTTTCCATGCTTGTTAATGAGTGTTGCATTCGGAGTAAAACAAGCAGTCTGCACAGCTTCAGCCCAAAAATAGGTTGGTAGCTTTGCTTCATCAAGCATAGTTCGTGCAGCTTCAATAAGAGTTCTATTCTTTCTTTCAACAACTCCATTTTGTTATGGAGTTCCAGGAGCAGAAAATTCCTGCTTTATTCCATGGTCTTTGCAGAACTCTTCCATGATCAAATTCTTGAACTCAGTGCCATTATCACTTCTTATAATCTTCATATAATCTTTGACCAATTTATCCAGTTGCTTGACGTGATCAATCAAAATAGATGCAGTTTCACTTTTTGTGTGCAAGAAATACACCCATGTGTATCTGGTGAACTCATCCACTATGACCATAGCATATTTATTCTTTGCAATAGACATGACATTCACTGGACCAAATAGATCAACATGTAGTAGGTGATAAGGCTCAAGAATTGATGATTCAGTCTTGCTCTTGAATGAAGATTTTCTTTGTTTAGCCTTCTGACATGAGTCACAAAGGCCATCAGGAGCAAATACTGATTTTGGCAGTCCTCTCACAAGTTCTTTCTTGACAAGTTCATTTATATTGTTGAAATTTAAATGAGAGAGTTTCTTGTGCCAATTCCAGCTTTCTTCAATTGATGCTCTACTTAATAGACAGATTACAGAACCATCAGTACTTGTTGAAAGCTTGGCTTCATAAATGTTACCATGCCTGTATCCTTTCAGAACAACTTTGCCTGTAGATTTGCTTACAACTTCACAGTGTTCTTCAAAGAAATCCACATGATAACCTCTATCACAGATTTGACTAACACTTAGTAGATTGTGTTTAAGTCCTGAGACCAGAGCTACTTTTTCAATGATGACATTCCTCAGATTGATATTGCCATATCCAAAGGTTTTTCCAATGTTGCCATCTCCATAAGAAACACTTGGGCCAGCTTTCTCCACAAAGTCTGATAGCAGGGCTTTATTTCCAGTCATATGTCCTGAACATCCACTGTCCAGAACTAGGATGTTTTTCCTGTTGCCCTGCAATCACAAAGACAATTAATGATTAGTTGTAAGGACCCAGACTTGCTTGGATCCTTTGGCCTTATTAAGTTTGTTAACATTTGCAGCGGATTTAGCATCAGAGTTTATGTTAACATTTTTCTTATCAGCATTTACACTATCAGACTTTGTATCAGAACTTACACTAGAAGGAATAATGCTAACTTTCTTTAAAGAAGGTTTTATTTGATAATAATCATAGTACAAACTATGGTATTCCTTACAAGTATAAATGGAATGCCATAAACTACCACAATGAAAACAAGGATTTTGTGGCTTAAATCTAACAGACTGACTCTTAACTCCTGACTTTGAAGGTAAGGAGTTTATGTTCTTATTTTTCCTGCAAAAAGAAGCCAGATGGTTAGAATTTCCACAGTTATGACTTGTTTTTCTAGGAGCATTAGGAACAGGCTTGTAATCATTACTTTTATTCACACCTTCCTTTCCATTCCTATTTTTCCTAGGTGACTTTACCTTGTTTACATTCTTAACATCTTTCAGCTTATGCTTAAGCTGCTTCTTTGTCATTAAGCCTATGTTTACTTCAGCTGGCTTACCCTGTTTTGGTTTGTCAGAAGTTAATTTCTCTAACTTCTGATTTATCAGTATCAGACTTTACAGCTACAAACTTTACAGGTTTTACCTTTGGCTTTTGTTTAACAACTATAGGCTCAATTTCTACAGTTCCATTATCATTCTTATCATCTCCATAACCTAAGCCCTCTTTCCAGTTTCCACTTCTTAACAAATTCTGAGTTGTTCTGCCAGAGTTAGTCCAAGTTCTTATAATCTCTCTTTCCTTTTCTAACTTAGTTTTTAGAGATTAATTCATTTTAAGTACTTCATCCCTAACATAGAAAACATCATCTCTATTTTTCTGAGTTTGATGGAACATGACTAACTCTTTTTCTAAATAATCATTCCTCTTTTTACAAGCAAGATTTTCAGAAGTTAATCTTTCACATGTTAAAGTTTGATCTCTATAACTAATGAACATGGTTTTAAGATATCTTCTCAACTCATTAATATCATCAGTATGAAAGGAATAAGTAGTTTGAGGTACCTTTAACTCAGCAGCATCAGAACTGCTATCAGCATTTACCATCAAGGCATAGTTCTCCTCACTTTCAGAATCTGAAGTGTCTGTCCAGCTTTTCTTCTTTGGTGCAAGAGCCTTGCCTTTGTCACTCTTCACTTTCTTTCAATCAGGAGATATGTGGCCTTTCTCACCACAGTTGTAGCATTTGACATTTATGTAATCTCCTCTGTCAGACTTTCCTCCTTTGCCTTCAGATTTTCTGAAACTCTTCTTATCAGAATTTGCACCTTTCCTGGAAAATTTCTTTCCCTTCCTGAATTTTCTGTATGCAATCCTTGTGATTCCTTTCACCATAAGAGCACACAGCTTCATCATCTCTTCATCAGCATCCATCTCAGGCAAGCTTTCAGTTTCTGAGTCATCATCACTATCAGAACTTGATGACTCAGTATCAGACTTTGTGATGAGAGCTTTTCCCTTGCCTTTCCTTGAGGTAGCTGCTTTGGGAGATTCCTCCTCATCCTTAAGAGCAACTATCCTTGACTTTCCTCATTTCTTCTTGCTTCTTTGTTCCATCTCAAGTTCATGAGTCTTCAGCATCCCATAAATTTCATCAAGAGTTGTTTCTTCAAGATTATAGTTGTCTCTTATAGTGGTGGCCTTCAAATCCCATCTTTCAGGAAGTGCTAACAGGAATTTAAGATTTGAATCCTCGAGATCATATTCCTTGTCAACTAGTGACAAATCATTCAAGAGTTTGACAAATCTGTCATATAAACCAGTTAATGACTCATCAGGCTTTGAGTCAAAGTGTTCATACTCTTGAGTACGTATAGTCTTCCTGTTCTTCTTAATTGATTCGGTTCCCTGGCATCTTGTCTCCAAAGCATCCCATATCTCCTTTGCAGTCTTGCAGTTGATTACCCTGTTTGACATTATATTATCAATAGCACTATGCAGCAAGTGTCGTACCTTAGCATCCTTAGAAATTGATGAGATATCTTCAACAGTATAATCACTTTTCTCCTTTGGTACAGACTTTGCTGGTTGACCTGCAACTACAACAAAGAGTTTGGTTGGCTTGTGTGGCCCTTCATTGATTCTGTCAAGTATTCTGGATGAGTAGCTTCAAGAAACATAGATATCCTCACCTTCCATATGGAATATTCAGATGGTTTCAGTATGGGAACTCTAATAGTATCATATCGACTATGGATTTGAGTCTTTGGAGGTTCTTCAGTTTTGGTGGGCTTGATTGGAGTTTCTTCTTCAGACATGATTGTTTTTGGACCTTAAACTGTTTGTGTGTTAACAGATCTACTCTGATACCACTTGTTAGGTCACACACACTGTAGAAGGGGGTTGAATACAGTGTTTATCACAATCAAATCGAATTAAAGAACTCAAATAACAGAAAACAGACTTTATTCAATATAATAAACTCTGTTACAATATGGAACTGTCCTCTCTCAGTGATGAACAAATATCACGAGAGTTGCTAGGGTTACAACGAATATTATTCTCGATAATGATAACACATATGGTGTAAACCATATATCTGTGTTTATATACTACACAGTTATAAGATAATCGCTAATTGATATGAAATATAATTCTGCTTCCTAAAATATATCAATCAGATATCTTTTCTTCCAAGTATTCTATTCTTCATAGAATTCCTTCTTCATGCATATCTCTTCTTGCATTTGTCTTGATGTTCTTTCCTTTCAATCAGTCGCCTTCCTTATCTGAAAGTCTCCTTAAGTCCTGATATTATCTTCTAATAAATATCTCCTGATAACTTAAGTTCTGACAACTTAAGTTCTGACAACTTAAGTTCTGACAACTTAAGTTCTGACTTCAGTTTAAGTGTTGATTTCTAGTTAAGTACTGATTTGTCCTGTTTAAGTAAGATCTGAAAAACTAAACACAAATCATATTAGACATGACATTATCAAATATATCTAACAGAATAATTTCTAGTTCATTCCCACAGAGACTCAGACTAATTATATTTAATTAACACTTACTCACCAATGTATGATTACTTCTCAATGTCAAGACAATAACACTTAAGGTATTAACTAATTATTTACTACAATTAACTACGAGAATAAAATACTTAAATAACACTTGAATTAACAATATTAAACACACATGAGATCATAACTTCATTACTATATCATTCAATAGTTTTGTTATTACCCTTAGCATGTAACTGTGATGATATTAATCGAACAACACGAGACTGATAAAAGCCAACTTTCGTTGTACAAGTACCAATCTACCAAGCATCCACAATTAAGATAGAAGTTGAATATGCATCAATTATGTTGAGACCCTATATGTCTACAGAATTTGATAACATAATGATTTAAGCGCAATTTATTCATTATAATTACACAGGGCAAGTAAAACGGTTAAAGTTACCCACTAATCATGCATACAATACATGAACCTATGCTAGCATGGCAAGTTCTAAATCTCAAGATTCACTGTCGCTTCACAAGAGATTAACAGGCTATCTTATATGTTCACGATGCACATAAGATGAATAAGCACAACCTATACTAGATATCATACAATCATCACATACCAAGGTATTAAACGATTAACTAAAGAAATCCTTAGTAAATCCACTACGACCCCATGATCACGATTAGCCCATGATAGAACTCATCGTCACCATGGGTTCATATGAAAATATGATAATAACATGACAATATAAACTAACAAAATACTTATTAAAACCAGAGTACGTCACAAGAGTATTAAGGTTCAAAGTAAAGAAAACTAGCATCCACTGTTACAACGAATAAAAGAATCACAAGATAATGTATGCTTCCTCTTCTTCATTGTGGTGTGCTAAAACGGTCCTCTTAATCTTCTTTCCTTGCTCCTTGCTTGATTGATACTTGTTACTTCTTATTGTGAAATGTTTCTCAATATTACTTATATAGAAGTCCACAAGAAACAGCAGTCTCAGAAGTCCAATAGAATACGAATTTACAAAAATCAGGATCTGAAAATCCGACCCCAGGCGGCCGCCTCCAATCCCACGCGGGCGCCTGCTCTCCAGGAGGTCGCCTGCAAGTTCCAGGCGGGCGCCTGCGACCCTTCTGTTTTTGCTGAATTCTTCACACAACTCCCCGCAACTGATCCCAAGTACTTCCCTAGGATTATTATGATGAAATCTCCCTATTTACGCAAGCCATACCCTGAAATGTATAAACAATTAAAAACGCATCAAATACACAAAATACTTGATTTCAAGACATCAATTCAAGCCATTATAAGACGTTCTAGGTGGTATAAAATGCCACTTATCACACCCCCAAACTTTAATCGATATTTGTCCTCAAGCGTCACAGACTCAAAAACAAAATAAAAACATGCAAGAATGCAAACTACATGAAATGCAGCGATCCCCATCGCAATGACTAAACCAACCAACACATGTCATCTCAACAAATACAATTAGGTGACTAAAGATCAATCAAATCATGCAAGCTAACATACAACTAGAAACGTGATGTGTTTGAATGCTTAACAGATATGCTTCGAAACTAGATCAATTATCATAACTCAATTATCCTCAAGGCAATCACAAGATTATACGAAGAATAAATTCTAGACACAAAATGACTTATAACACTTCATGATCACTGGAGCTTATTACAGAATCATGCTTTTATTCAACACAATAAACAAATGCTTATTTGATCGTGCAATGAGTGAGGTCCACAAAAGACTTATGCAATGGCATCCATTTAACGAGCGTTAGGTTAGCGGATCCCAGACTATAAAAGCCTTAGGTCACTAGGCGCAAAGTCCCCTAAGAACTTAATAACTCGAATACCAAAGAGCTCACTTGTGATCAATTATGCATTAAACCATATTTTATTTTTTTCTCTTTTTTTTTCTTTTTATTTCTGAGCAAGTGCGTTTCGCTCCATATTGCTCAACCTTAGAGTACTCGCATACAATACGAGCTGGCTACTAGCCAATTGACGCCTAGCCACAACTAGCAATGAATTCCAATTTTTACTCCAACTTTATCTTTTCATGCCTTTTATCATTAAGAGCCTATCATACATTCTAAGCATAATCAATAGATTAACCTCAAAAGCCAACAAACCATGACAACAATCTAGTCCTTAAGCATACTTTAAGACTTAGTGAAATTACAAGTGTTTTTAGCTTGCATGTCAACTTAACAAGATTCAACATCACTCTAACATTATCACTACACTCGCATCAATATCACATATCAATTGGTAAAGCAACACAAAAGGGATCATGGTATATGCATGAGCTAAATGACATGATAAATAAAGCTATAAAATAAAAAAAACTATACAGCAAAAAATATGCAACTATATGAACTAAACTAACATGAATATCCACTACATGACACACACAAATGTGTTCCTTAACTACCACCCCCAAACTTAAAATCTTCATTATTCCCAGTGAAGGTAATAGAAAGGAACACAGGGTATACCTACTCAGAGAACTCATCATCATCTTCACCCTCAGAGGGTGGAGTGTTAGGAGGCGGATAAGCAGAGTCCTCACCAAAAACGGGCCACTGGATGTCAGCTCCAAGGCCTCTGAAAGCAGTCCCAATTGTTAGGGTGAGCTCCTGTACAAACCTACTCCGCGACTCGTACATCGCATCTATCCTCCTGGAAAGCCGACTATCCTGGACATCAGCCATCCTTGAACCATCACCTCTCTGGGCTCTAGAAGAACCTGCCTCGCCATGAGCCTGACTGGGCCTAGCCATCGTAGCACCAGCTGCTGGACGTCCCCCAAGGAGACGATATCCCAAACCATACTCCTCGGGCTCACCACCCGTTCACTCCTGCAACGCATTCATCGTCGATGAATCAATAGGAGCGGCTTGCATCTGCAGCTGTTCATAAGAAGGTCAGTGGACTCCAACTTCCTTGCACAACTTCGTGACAACAAAGGCATACAGGATGTTATAATGTGTCCTCCCCCTCAAAAACTTCAAAATCCCTTGGTAGATGAACTCACTAAGGTCCACATAATACTCCTCATTCAGAATCCCCCACAACAATCTGGTTCTCTCAACTGTAACCTCATGTGCATGCGAAGAAGGCAAAATATTAGCACAAATAAAGGCAGTCCATGCACGGGTATACCTGTTCATCACAACAGCTGGAAAAGAACGATACTCGTTAGATCCCATCTTAAACTTCCACACCGTACCCGGCTGACAGATAGTAGCAATAATCAAATCCGAGTCAAAATCCTCGGGGGTCTTCTCGTTCCAATTCTCCTCCCAGGGCTTCCTTTGTCGCTGCCCAGTAACACACCGAATCGCCTCGGGCTGATAATCAACCGTAAGCCCCCGAACAACCGTATACCCATTCTTGTCGGCCTTGGCGTTCGCATAAAACTCGAGAACCACACTCATCGGGACCGCCTCCGGCGACCCACAAAAAGTAATCCATCCTTTCTCTACAATCATCGACAATAACTCACCATCCCTCCCCGATGGCAAAAATCCCCTCTCCTTCAGAATCGGCTTAGTCAGAAGCCTTGCATACTCCTCCTCAATAGCCCTATCCACCAATCAGGGCCTCGCAGCAGTACCCCTCAAAGAATCAGCAGTAGGAATGGTGTTGCTGCTATCAACAGTTTGAGATCTCTTTGCGGCCATTGAAACTGAGAATACGTGTTTAAGAGTTGTGTTTTGGGAGTAGGAGAGAGTTTTGAGAATTGAAAGTATAATGGGTGTCTATGGAGAGGATGTGTGTATATATAGGGTAAGATTAGGGTTAGAATTAGAGTAGGAGTGGGGTTTGTGGGTGATTAGGAGATGGAAATGGTGGGTAATGGGGTTGATGCTGTGGAATTGTGTTTTTGTGTTTTTTTTTCTATTTTGTTTGGTTTTTTATAAGGCTGGAAAAAAATTCAAACAGTCGGCCTCTAAGCGGTCGCCTGGAACCAGTAGGCGGGCGCCTGCCAGCAAGCGGCCGCCTGGAACTAGCAGGCGGGTGCCTGCGGGGTTCCTGGAAAAAAAAATTCTGCCTTCAAATTTTCTGATTTTTTTGGGTTTTTGGATAGAGTACTAAATTCTAAGGGTTCCTATGGTCTCATATATTGGGTTGCCTCCCAAGAAGCGCTTCCTTTACGTCATTAGCTTGAAGTAGAGTAGTTCGATCAAGTTCACAATAAAATGGCACTAACCACTTCCCGGTTTGCCGTATCCCCATTATAGTGCTTCAATCTCTGACCATTAACCTTGAATGCTTGGCCCAGATCGTTCTCAAAAATCTCCACCGCTCCATGTGGAAACACAGTTTTGATGATAAATGGTCCAGACCACCTTAATTTCAACTTTCCAGGAAAAAGTCGGAGACGAGAGTTGAATAAAAGAAATTGTTTCCCTGGCACGAATGACTTAGGGGATAGCTTCCTGTCGTGCCACCTTTTTACTTTTTCCTTGTACATTTTGTTGTTCTCGTACGCTTGAAGTCGAAATTCATTAAGTTCATTTAACTGAAGCATTTGCTTCTTCCCAGCTGCATCCAGATCAAGGTTTAACTTCTTCATTGCCCAATAAGCCTTATGCTCAAGCTCCGCAGGTAAATGACATCCCTTACCATAGACAAGTTGAAATTGGGACATCCCAAGTGGAGTCTTGTATGTTGTTCTATAAGCCCAAACAGCTTCATCGAGCTTCAAACACCAATCTTTCCTGGACGGACAAACAACTTTCTCTAGAATGCGCTTGATCTCTATATTAGACACTTCAGCTTGACCATTAGTGTGTGGATGATAGGTAGTAGCAATACGATGATTCACATTGTAGCGTTGCATCATTAAAGTGAACTTACGATTGCAGAAATGCGACCCCTCATCACTTATGATAACTCATGGCGTTCCAAATCTTGTGAATATCTGCTTATGAAGAAAACTCAACACTACCTTTCCATCATTCATCGGTAAAGCCTTGACTTCTACCCATTTCGATACATAATCAACTGCCAGCAAGATGTACTGATTATTGCAGGACGAGATAAATGGTCCCATGAAATCGATTCCCCAAACATCGAAGACCTCAACTTCAAGCATCACATTTAAAGGCATCTCATCCTTTCTAATAAGATTCCCAACTCTTTGGCAACGATCACACCTTAAAATGAAATGATGTGCATTCTTAAAAAACGTAGGCCAGAAAAAACCTGCTTGAAGAATACGAGCTGCTGTCTTTTCACCACCATAATGTCCACCATAAACTGTGGAATGACAGTCTCGTAATATCCCCTCTGTCTCATATAATGGGATACATCTCCTGATGATTTGGTCAGCTCCTTGTCTAAACAAATATGGTTCATCCCACATGTACCACTTCACCTCATGCAGAAACTTCTTCTTTTGAGCTGCATTCATATTAGGAGGCATTATATTGCTGACAAGATAGTTCACAATGTCTGCGAACCATGGCTCTTCCTCCTGAACTGCGAACAACTGCTCATCCGGAAAAGATTCGGTGATCAATGTCTTATCAAGTGAAGTAGAATCAGGATTCTCCAGTCTAGAGAGATGGTCAACTACTTGATTTTTAGTACATTTTCAATCCTTGATCTCTAACTCAAATTCCTGTAGCAAGAGCACCCGACGAATAAGTCTAGGCTTCGAATCCTTCTTTGAGACGAGATAGCGAATGGGGGCGTGATCAGTGAATACTGTCACCTTTGTCCCAAGTAAATAAGATCAAAATTTTTTGAAACCAAAAACTATAGCCAAGAGCTCCTTCTCAGTAGTGGTGTAGTTCATTTGAGCTCCATTAAGCGTCTTACTAGCATAGTAGACCACATAAAAGATATTATTCTTGTGCTGCCCAAGAACTACTCCCACTGCATAATCACTTGCATCGCACATCATCTCAAAAGGTTCTGTCCAATCAGGTGCCATAATAACTGGTGCAGTTATCAAACTCTTCTTGAGAGTCTCGAATGCTTCCAAGCATTCATCATCAAATTTGAAAGGCACATCTTTCTCGAGCAAGTTGCACAACGTCTTAGATATCTTAGAGAAGTCCTTGATGAAATGCCGATAATAACCCGCATGACCAATAAAACTACGGATTCCTTTCACAGAAATAGGTGGTGGAAGATTTTCAATGACTCCCACCTTGGCTTTATCCACTTTAAGGCCTTTGCTAGAGACTTTATGCCCAAGAATGATGCCCTGTTGCACCATGAAGTGACATTTTTCCCAATTGAGCACTAAATTAGTTTCCACACACCTTTTAAGCACCGACGGAGATTATTCAAACATTCATCAAATGAATGTCGAAAGACGGAAAAGTCGTCCTTGAACACTTCGACATTATTTCCAATCATATCAGAGAATATAGCCATCATGCATCTGTGAAAAGTGGCAGGTGCATCACATAAGCCGAAAGAAACTCAACGAAAAGCAAACGTTCCAAATGGACAAGTGAAAGTAGTCTTTTCTTGATCTTCTGGTGCAATGCAAATCTGATTGTAACCCAAATAGCCATTCGGAAGACAATAATACTCATGACCAGCCAACCTGTCAAACATTTGATCAATAAATGGAAGAGGGATGTGATCCTTCCTTGTGACTTTGTTCAACTTTCTGTAGTCCATGCATACCCTCCATCCTGTGACTGTTTGAGTGGGGATGAGCTCATTCTTCTCATTTGCTACCACAGTAATACCTCATTTCTTAGGTACACATTGCACGGGGCTCACCCAAGCACTGTCAGAAATAGGATAAATGATTCCAGCATCCAGCCACTTTAGAATTTCTTTCTTCACCACTTCTTTCATGATAGGATTAAGTCTTCATTGTTGCTCAACAGTCGGCTTGCTACCTTCCTCTAGCAGAATTTTATGCATGCAATACGAAGGGCTGATCCCTTTAATATCTGTTATAGTCCATCCGAAAGCCGATTTGAATTCTCTCAAGATCCTCAAGAGCTTGTCCTCATCACTACCTGAAAGTTCAGATGCAATAATAACAGGCAAAGTAGATGCATCACCTAAAAAAGCATACCTCAAGTGTTCAGGCAATGGTTTAAGCTCCAAAGTAGGTGTTTCCTCAATAGATGGTTCGAGCTTTCCCTCAGCATTCTTGAGATCAGTAGTACCAAGAGATTCAAATGGCATATCTAGCTTTCGCTTCCAAGGATTAACATTTAAATATTGTAGTTGCTCATTACCTTCCTCATCTTCACTGTCAAATTCCCCCACTAAGGCTTTTTCTAAGGCATCAAACCTTAGCACATGATCAAGTTCTGAAGTTACCGCAGAATCAATCAAATCCACCTTGAAGCACTCCTCATCTTCTGTAGGGAATTTCATCGCATTGAATAAATAAAATGTCACATCCTGATCTTGCACCCTCATAGTAAGTACACCTTTTTGCACATCTATCAAGGTACGACCTGTAGCCAAGAATGGTCTTCCCAAGATTATGGGAATCTTCTTATCTTCCTCAAAATCCAGAATGACAAAGTCTGCAAGAAAGATGAGCTTATCCACCTTTACTAACACGTCCTCCATGATGCCTCGTGGGTATGTAATAGAACAATCAGTCAATTGTAGAGACATGTAGGTGGGCTTCGGATCAGGCAAATTCAGCTTTTTGAAGATAGACAACGACATCAGATTGATGATTGCTCCCAAATCGTAGAGGAACTTGTCGAATGACAACTTGCCAATAGTGCAAGGAATGGTGAAGCTATTAAGCTTTGGAGGTAATTTTTGTTGCAGCACAGCACTGCACTCTTCCGTTAGAGCAACGGTATCAAGATCATCTAGTTTCACCTTCCTTGAAAGAATACTTTTCATGAATTTCGCATAACTAGGCATTTGCTCCAGAGCCTCAGCGAAAGGTATGTTGATGTGAAGTTTCTTGAACACCTCCAGAAACTTACCAAATTACTAATCCAGCTTTTGTTTTTACAATCTCTTAGGAAAAGGTGGTGGAGGATAGAGCTATTTTTCCCCTGTATTACCCTCAGGAAAAGTGTGTTCAACAGTAGTCTTCCTTGGTTCCGCCTCTTTTTCCTTTTGCTTTTCTTCTTCATCTACAACTTCAGCTTCTCCATCTTTTGCTTTTTCAGCATTAGCAACTTTTCCAGACCTTAAGGTAATAGCTTTGACTTTCTCTTTTGCATTCTTCCTGCCTGGCACTTCAGTATCACTGGGAAGTGTGCCAGGTTGACGATTGGGCACGGTATTGGCTATTTGACCGATTTGATTCTCCAAGGTCTTGATAGAAACAACCTGACTTTTGCACAACAACTTTAGCTCCTCGAAATCAGCACTAGAAGGTGGAGCAGCACCTCCTTGTTGAGGATATGATTGCCTTTGAGCATATTGCTGAGGTTGCGGGAATCCAGGTATATTAAAATGCTTACTTACAGCTTGCTGATATGGTTATTGAACAGCATTCTGAGTATTGCTCTAGCTGAAATTGGGATGATTTCTATTATTAGGATGATAAGTAGCTGGCACAGGCTGTTGCGGTCGCTGATAATTGTTCACATACTGAACAGATTCTTTAAAAAGAGAATACTGATCCGTAGCATGAGAGCCTGCACAAAGCTCACAGACCAAAGCTATCTGATTGACTCCATAGTTGGCTAAGGAATCGACCTTCATAGACAGCGCTTGGAGCTGCGCTGCAGTAGCTGTAGCTACATCAACTTCCAGAATACCTACTACTTTCCCAGGCATCATCCTTTGAGTTGGGTTTTGATGCTCGTTTGCAGCCATAGTTTCAATAAGATTATAGGCTTCAGTATAGCTTTTGGCCCACAAGGCGCCTCCAGCTGCTGCATCGAGTATGGGCCGAGATTGAGCCTCCAAACCATTGTAGAACCCAGTGATCACCATCCAGTCAGGCATTCCATGATGTGGACACTTTCTCAACATCTCCTTATAGCGCTCCCAAGCTTCGCACATAGATTCTGTTGGTTGCTGTATAAACTGAGTAAAAGCACTCCTCATAGATGCAGTCTTGGCCATTGGATAGAACATCTCCAGAAACTTTTGCGCAAGATCTTCCCAAGTAGTGATGGACCCAGCTGGTAAAGAATGTAACCAGTCCTTAGCCTTATCCCTCAGAGAGAACGGGAAAAGCCTCAGCTTAATAGCCTCATCAGTAACACCATTATATTTAAAAGTACTGTAGATCTCGACAAAATTCCTGATATGCATGTTGGGATCTTTAGTCGCAGCACCTCCGAAATAAATAGAATTCTGCACCATCTGGATAGTGCCCGGCTTGATTTCGAATGTATTAGCCTGAATAGCCTAATGAATGATGCTTAACTGAATGTCATCAATTTTTGGCCGAGAAAAGTCTATAAGAGCTGGATCTGCTGGAACTATACGATCACCCATGATTACCGGTTCTTTCTGTTCACTTTCTTTATCTGAATCTTCAAAATCTATCTTCTCCGGAATATCAAGAACTGAGTCGGTCTCCTCAGCCGTATCTAGAGTCCTCTTGCGAGCGCGAGAACGTGTTTGCATAAATGCTCGCTAGAGTACCTGAAACACAACTGGAAACAATAAGTAACAAGTCTTAATCAATGAGTCCTAATGACCACTGATGGCAAGTCCATAAACTAAACAAATTAACATCGAGTCCCCGGTAGCGGCGCCAAAAACTTGTTAGGTACAAAACACACGCTAATATTCACGTAAGTATACACGTTCGCAAGTATACACGTTCGCAAGTAATATAGAATGATTTCTACTTCGTTCCCACAGAGACTCAGACTAATTATATTTAATTAACACTTACTCACCAATGTATGATTACTTCTCAATGTCAAGACAATAACACTTAAGGCTGATTAACTAATTATTAACTAAAATTAACTACGAGAATAAAACACTTAAATAACACTTGAATTAACAATATTAAACACACATGAGATCATAACTTCATTACTATATCATTCAATAGTTTTATTATTACCCTTAGCATGTAACGGTGATGATATTAATCGAACAACACAAAACTGATAAAAGCCAACTTTCGTTGTACAAGTACCATTCTACCAAGCATCCACAATTAAGATAGAAGTTGAATAGGCATCAATTATATTGAGACCCTATATGTCTAAAGAATTTGACAACATAACGAGTTAAGCGCAAGTTATTCATTATGATTACACATGGCAAGTAAAACGGTTAGAGTTACCAACTAATCATGCATACAATACATGAACCTATGCTAGTATGACAAGTTCTAAATCTCAAGATTCACTGTCCCTTCACAAGAGATTAACAGGCTATCTTATATGTTCGCGACGCACATAAGACGAATAAGCACAACCTATACTAGATATCATACAATCATTACATACCAAGGTATTAAACAATTAACTAAAAAAACCCATAATAAATCCGCTACGACCCCATGATCACGATTAGCCCATGATAGAACTCATCGTCACCATAGGTTCATATGAAAACATGATAATAACACGACAATATAAACTAATAAAATACTTATTAAAACCAGAGTACGTCACAAGAGTAATAAGGTTCAACATAAAGAAAACTAGCATCCATAATTACAACGAATAAAAGAATCACAAGATAACGTATGCTTCCTCTTCTTCATTGTGGTGTGCTAAAACGGTCCTCTTAATCTTCTCTCCTTGCTCCTTGCTTGATTGATACTTGTTACTTCTTATTGTGAAACGTCTCTCAAGATTACTTATATAGAAGTCCACAAGAAACAGCAGTCTCAGAAGTCCAATAGAATACGAATTAATAAAAATCAGGATCTGAAAATCCGGCCCTAGGTGGCCGCCTCCAATCCCACGCGGGCGCCTGCTCTCCAGGCGGTCGCCTGCAAGCTCCAGGCGGGCGCCTGCGACCTTTCTGGAAAAATCCCATTTTTTTCTGTTTTGCTGAATTCTTCGCACAACTCCCCATAACTGATCCCAAGTACTTCCCTAGGCTTATTATGATAAAATCTCCCTATTTACGCAAGCCATACCCTGAAATGCAAAAACACTCAAAAACGCATCAAATACACAAAATACTTGATATCAAGACATCAATTCAAGCCATTATAAGACATTCTAAGTGGTATAAAATTCCACTTATCAGCCCACCGTGCCCGCGCTGATCAAGCGCGCGGCCGCGCCCAAACTTCAGAGAGCCAGCGCTCCCGCACTGATCAAGCGCGCGGCCGTGCCAGGTCGGGTTTCAAGAATCCTGTTTTGAATATTAGACTGATTTCTGGACTTTTTTGCTGATTAGGGATGCTTTATAAATAACTTCAAGTCATTTTTAATAATATATTAAGCTAGAGACTTATCAAGGAGAGCCGTAAGAAGACCGTGTTAGCACGATTCAATGAAGACGAAGAAGATCTTGTTTTTACTTGTGAATCTTTGTTTTAAGTTGTACTTGGATGTTAGTTTTCTTATTTATGAACCTTACTCTTGTTTTGTACTTGGTTTTATTTATTCGTTATAAAGACTACGTTTATTATACCATGCTTACATCGGAACCCACGTTGATGATGAGTCCGATTATGGGCTAATCATTATCGTGGGGTTCTAGCGGATTTATTAATGGATTTCTTTAGTTGATTTGTTTCGATGACTTAGTATGTGGTGATTGTATGATAACCTAGTATTGGTTGTGCGTATACGTCTTATGAGGGTCACGAACTTATAAGATAATGTGTTAATTCTTAATAAAGCGAAAGTGAATTTAAGGATTTAGAACTTGCCATGCTAGCATAGGTTCATGTATTTGTTATGCATGATTCGTAGGTAATTTTAACCATCTTACTTGCCCTATGTAATCAAGATAGATAACTTGTGCTTAAACCGTTATGTTGTCAAATTCTATAGACATATAGGGTCTCAATATAATTGGTGTATATTCAGATCTCTTTTATGGATGTCTGGTAGTATAGTATTCGTATAACGAAAGTTGGCGCTCATCAGTTTTGTGTTATCTGATTAGTGTCATCACCATTGCATGCTAAGGATAAGAACAATAAGGCTATTGAATGAAGTATTTAATGAAGTTAGAATCCCATGTTTGTCATATATATTAATTCAGTTCAGTTAGAATCCCATGTTTGTCATACACCCTCGCGAACATGTATGCATACACCCTCGCTAAGATCAATGACATTCAGTCAAGCATCATCAGGCCAGCCATCAGGGCTAACACTTTTGAGATCAAGTCAAGCACGATTCAGATGATACATAACTCAGTTCAGTTTGGGGGTTCTCCTACTGAAGACCCCAACATGCACATCAGAATATTTATCGAGATCTGTGACACTTTCAAGTTCAATGATGTGACTGAAGATGCTATCAAGCTGTGACTTTTCCCGTTCTCTCTGAGGGACAAAGCTAAATGTTGGTTACTCTCTCTACCAGCAGGGTCTATCACCACTTTGGAAGATCTTGCTCAAAAGTTTCTCACTAAATTCTTTCATATGGCAAGACTGCTGCAATCAGGAATGCTCTTACTCAGTTTGCTCAGCAAACTGGAGAATCTCTGTGTGAGGCTTGGGATCGATATAAGGAGATGCTAAGGAAGTGTCCACACCATGGCATGCCAGATTGGATGATTATTAACTGTTTCTATAACGGATTGGGTGCTACTTCTAGACCCATGCTCGATGCAGCATCAGGAGGAGCATTGTGGGATAAAATCTACGATGAAGCTTATGAACTTATTGAACTGGTGGCTGCAAGTGAGTACCAGAATCCTTCCCAGAGACTGACTCAGGGAAAGGTGGCAGGAATTCTGGAGTTGGACGCAGCAACTACTATAGCTGCCCAACTTAAGGCTTTGACGATGAAGGTGGACACTTTGGCTAATTATACAGTTAATCAAATCGCTAGTGTCTGTGAGCTTTGTGCTGGTGCCCATGAGACTGATCAGTGCGCAATTGCTAGTGAATCAACTCAGTTCGTGAGCAACTTTCAGCATTCGCAGCAACCTGTACCAGCCACTTATCATCCCAACAATCGCAATCATCCTAATTTCAGTTGTATCAATGCTCAGAATGCGGTTCAATAGCCTTATCAGCAGTATCCAGCTAAGCAGTACAACCCCCCTGGTTTTCAGCAACCGCAATATGCACCAAGACAACAACTCTAGCTGCAACAAGCTAATGAAAATTTTGAATTAGAGGAGTTGAAGCTTATGTGCAAAAGTCAAGTTGTTTCTATCAAGACCTTGGAAAATCAAATTTGGAAAATTGCCAATGCCTTTCTAAATTATCAGCCTGGTACACTACCTTGTGAAACTGAAGTTCCAGGAAAGAGGGAAGCTAAGGAGAAGGTAAAGCCAATCACTTTGAGGTCTGGAAAGGTTGCGAATTCCGAACAAACTCAAGCGTTGACTGAAGAAGCTGGGGCTGAGAAAGAAGTAGAGCACCAGGAAGTAGAAGTGGAACCAAGGAAGACTACTGTTGAGCATACTCCTCCCGAGGGTAATACAGGGGAGAAACAGATCTCCTCCGCCGCCTTTTCCTAAGTGGTTGTAGAAGAAAAAGCTGGACAAGCAATTTGAGAAGTTTCTAGAGGTGTTCAAGAAACTTCATATCAACATAACTTTCGCTGAGGCTCTTGAGCAGATGCCTAGTTATGCAAATTTTATGAAAGGTATTCTCTCTCGGAAAGTGAAGCTTGATTATTTAGACACTATCGCTCTCACGGAGGAATACAGTGTTGTGCTGTAACAGAAGTTGTCTCTGAAACTTAAAGATCCAGGAAGTTTCACTATTCCGTTTACTATTGGAAAAGTGTCTTTTGACATATGCTTATGTGACTTGGGAGCTAGCATCAATCTGATGCCTTTGTCAATCTTCAAGCAGTTGGATTTACCTGATCCAAAACCGACATATATGACCTTACAGTTGGCCGACCGTTCTATTACATATCCGCGAGGTATTGTGAAGGATGTCTTGGTCAAGGTTGATAAACTCATCTTCCCTGCTGATTTTGTAATTCTTAATTTTGAGGAGGAAAGAAGATTCCCATAATCTTGGGAAGACCTTTCTTGGAAACTGGCCGAACCTTGATAGATGTGTAGAAGGGTGAGCTCACAATGCGCGTGCTGGATCAGGATGTACTTTTAATGTGTTCAATGCTATGAAATTTCCTACAGAAAATAAGGAGTGCTTAAAGGTGGAGTTGGTCGATTTTGTGGTTACTTCAGAACTTGATCAATTGCTAAGGTCCGATGCCTTAGAAAAAGCCTTATTGGGAAATTCAGATAGTGAAGATGACGAAGGTGAAGAATAACTGCAATATTTAAATGCTTCTCCCTGGAAGAGGAAGATTGATATACCTTTTGAATCTCTTCGAATGGAGGAATTAAACAAAGCTCTTAAATGCCTCAAACCATCTATTGAGGAAGCTCCCACTCTTGAGCTTAAGCCTTTACCTGAGCATTTGAGGTATGCATTTTTAGGTGATGCATCTACTTTGCCTGTTATTGTTACATCTGACCTTTCAGGTAGTGACGAAGAAAAGCTTATGAGGATTCTGAGAGAGTTCAAATCGGCAATTGGTTGGACTATAGAAGATATCAAGGGAATCAACCCTTCTTACTGTATGCATAAAATTCTGCTAGAGGAAGGTAGCAAGCCTACGGTCGAGCAGCAAAGACGACTTAGTCCAATCATGAAGGAAGTAATGAAGAAAGAAATTCTTAAGTGGCTAGATGCAGGGATCATCTATCCTATATCTGACAGTTCATGGGTAAGACCGGTTTAATGTGTGCCAAAGAAAGGTGGAATTACTGTGGTGGTAAATAAGAAGAATGAGCTTATTCCTACACGAACAGTCACGGGGTGGAGAGTTTGCATGGATTACAGGAATCTGAACAAAGCCACTAGGAAGGATCACTTCCCTTTGCCCTTCATTGATCAGATGCTTGACATATTGGCCAGTCATGAGTATTACTATTTTCTTGATGGCTATTCGGGTTATAATCAGATTTGTATCGCTACAGAAGATCAGGAGAAGACTACCTTCACTTGTCCATTTTGTAGTTTCGCCTTTAGACGAGTTTCTTTTGGTCTGTGTGGTATGTCAGCCACATTTCAGAGATGTATGCTGGCCATCTTTTTTGATATAATTGGACAGAATGTGGAGGTGTTCATGGACGACTTCTCTATAGTTGGAGATTCTTTTGATGAATGCTTGTAAAATCTTGGACACATTCTCAAGAGGTGTGTTGAGACTAATCTGGTTCTCAATTGGGAGAAATGTCACTTTATGGTCCGTCAGGGCATTATTCCTGGGCACAAAGTTTTTAGTAAGGGTCTTGAGGTGGACAAAGCCAAGGTGGGGGTCATTGAGAATCTTCCTCCACCTATTTCTGTTAAAGGAATTCGCAGTTTTCTTGGTCATGCGGGTTTCTATAGGCATTTTATCAAAGACTTCTCTAAGATTTCGAAGCCATTGTGCAGTTTGCTAGAGAAAGATATCCCTTTCAAGTTTGATGACGAGTGCCTTGCAGCTTTTGAGATATTGAAGAAGAGTTTAATCACGACACCTGTCATAACTGCACCTGATTGGAATGAACCTTTTAAGATGATGTATGATGCAAGTGACTATGTAGTTGGAGCAGTTCTTGGGCAGAGGAAGAACAACATATTTCATGTGGGTTCTTTTGCTTCAATAATTTGAACTAGAGATCAAGGACAGAAAGGGAACTGAAAATCAAGTCGCTGATCATCTCTCGCGTTTAGAGAATCCTAATGCCACTTCATTGGATATGACATTGATAAATTAGTCTTTTCCCGACGAGCAGCTGTTTGGAGTGCAAGAAAAAGAATCGTGGTTTGCAGACATTGTGAACTACCTTGTGAGTAATATATTACCTCCCGACTTATCTTATGCTCAAAGGAAGAAGTTTCTACATGAAGTGAAGTAGTATATCTGGGATGAGCTGTTTCTTTTTCGACAAGGAGCTGACCAAATCATCAGGAGATGTATTCCGTACAGCGAAACGGGGGAGGGGGGATCTTGCGAGATTGCCACTCAACTACTTATGTAGGACATTACGGTGGAGAAAAGACAGCTGCTCGTATTCTTCAAGCAGGTTTCTTTTGGCGACCTTATTTAAAGATGCTCACCAGTTCGTTTTGAAAGGTGATCGATGTCAACGAGTGGGTAATATGTCTAAGAGGGATGAGATGCCTCTAAATGTGCTTCTCGAGGTTGAGGTCTTCGATGTTTGGGGAATTGACTTTATGAGGCCATTTATCTCATCCTGTAACAATCAGTATATCTTGTTGGTGGTTGATTATGTGTCAAAATGGGTTGAAGTTAAGGCGGTGCCAACGAACGATGCGAAAGTGTTGCTTAATTTTCTTCACAAACAGATATTCACAAGGTTTGGAACTCCGAGAGTCATAATCAGTGATAAGGGATCGCATTTTTGTAATCACAAGTTCATTGCTATGATGAAAAGGTATAATGTCAATCATCGCATTGCCACGGCTTATCATCCTCAGACAAATGGTCAAGCTGAGGTATCTAACAGAGAGATCAAGCGCATTTTAGAGAAAGTGGTGTGTTCATGAAGGAAAGATTGGTCTTTAAAGCTTGATGAAGTTGTTTAGGCGTGTAGAACAGCATTTAAGACTCCATTGGGGATGTCATCGTTCCAGTTAGTTTATGGTAATGGGTGTCATTTTCCTATGGAGCTCGAGCATAAGGCATATTGGGCTTTGAAGAAATTAAATCTTGACTTGAATGCGGCTGAAAAGAAGAGGATGCTTCAATTGAATGAACTCGACGAATTTCGACTTCAAGCTTATGAGAACAACAAAATGTACAAGGAAAAAAGTCAAGAGGTGGCATAATTGGGGTCTAGTGTGATAAGTGGCATTTTATACCACTTAGAGTGTCTCATAACGGCTTGAATTGGTGTCTTGAACTCTAGTATTTTGTGTATTTGATGCATTTTCTAGTATTTTTGCATTTCAGGGTATAACTTGCTTAGATAGGAGGTTTTCATCAAATAAAACTTAAGGAATTGCTTGGAATCAGTCTAGGGGTGATGAGCGAAGAAATCAGCAAAAACAGAAGCAAAATAAAGTATTTTCCATAAGGGTAGCAGGCGGTCGCGCGCCAAGACCAGGCGACTGCGTGCCAGCAGGCGACCGCGTGCGTGCGGAATTTCAGAATCTGGATTTTATTAATTCGAGTACAATTGGGCTTCTGTTGGCGCTGGTTCTCTTGGGCTATTATATAAACCTTATGGGAAGACGTTTTCTTTATCAAGAGCAAGGGCAAGAAGATTGAGAAGACCGTTTTAGCATGCATCAACGAAGAAGAGGAAGCATACGTTTATCTTGTGATTCTTTTAATTCGTTGTGTTATTATCATGCTTTCATATGAACCCATGGTGACGATGAGTTCTATTATGGGCTAATCGTGATCATGGGATCCAAGAGGATTTACTATGGAATTCTTTAGTTAATTGTTTAATACCTTGGTATGTGGTGATTGTATGATATCTAGTATAGATTGTGCTTATTCATCTTATATGCGTCGCGAACATGTAAGATAGCCTGTTAATCTCTTGTGAAGCGATAGTATATCATGAGATTTAAAACTTGCCATGCTAGCATAGGTTCATGTATTGTATGCATGATTAGTGGGTAACTCTAACCGTTTTACTTGCCCTGTGTAATCATCATGAATAACTTGCGCTTAAATTGTTATGTTGTCAAATTCTGTAGACATATAGGGTCTCAACATAATTGATACCTATTCAACTTCTATCTTAATGGTGGATGTTTGGTAGAATGGTATTCGTACAACGAAAGTTGGCGTTTATCATTTTCGTGTTATTCGATTAATATCACCATTACATGCTAAGGTTAATAACAATAACTATTGAATGAAGTAGTAATGAAGTTAGGATCTCATGTTTGTTTAATATTGTTAATTCAAGTGTTTAATTCTTGTAGTAATTATTAGTTTACCAACCTTAATTATTATTGTCTTGGCATTGAAGAATAATCATACATTGGTGAGTAAGTGTTAATTAAATATAATTAATCAGAGTCTCTGTTTGAACGAACTAGAAATCATTCTATATTACTTGCGAACGCGTATACTTGCGTGAATTATTTAGCGCATGTTTTGTGCCTAACAAGTTTTTGGCGCCGCTGCCGGGGACTCGGTGTTATTTTGTTTAGTTTATGTATAACGACTCGTGTATTTTTGAATTATTTAAATATGTAATTGTGGAAGTATTAAATAAATAAAATATGTGTATAGCTTCTCTCAGCTCGATGTTGTTTTATTATTATCTATGTGTGATTTATGGTATATCGGGTTGGTCGCGTCATTAATTAGGGAATTGTATTGAATTGTTTTCACTTTTAAAAGTGGATTTAACGCAAATTTATTTGTATAAATATTTGGAATATCTCTAAAATTGTTCGTATTATTTTATAATTACAATAATTATTTTTGGGATTTTATAAAATTTAGAAATCAATATTTCATCTATTATTTAGCCCTGCATGATTTTCTGATTTTATTTATTGGTAAAATCCGTATTGAATTCCAGAATTCCTCAAAAATTATGAAACTCATATTTTTTCAAGTTTGGAATATTTTGAGAATTTTAAAATTATTTTGGAAATTTTTGGGATTAAATTCGCCCGCGCGTTGTTTCGTTTATTCGTTAAAAGCGGGTATAAATTGCATTTCAGAAATTGTTTTAAAATTATGAAAATTATGTTTTTATTTACTTTGGGATATTTGTAACATTTTAAAACCATTTTAGATTTATTTCAATATGTTTTCACCCGCAAAATATGTCGTTAAATCAATAGTAACTGATTAAAACTCGGTTTCCAGATCAGAGAGACACGTGGCAAGTGTTTATGAATTAAACAAAAACGTGTCATGTTTTTACAAACTGATATATTATTAGTATTATTCTATTACAACAGTATCCTCTTCCTCCCTCATTTCAATATCTCTTTGTCGATCTCTCAACCTCTCCTGCCCCCTTCTCGTTTTGCCTCTCTGTTCGTTGAATTACATCTCGTTTCCCCTCCTTTTTTATCTTCCCGTTTGTTCTCTGTGCCTCTCGTCGATTCTCCTGTGCCGCTGTTGTTTCCGGTAACTGGTCGCCGCCTGTTTTCTTCTTTTCCGATGGGTGTATGTACGGTATATATGTGTACATATGTGTGTGTTGTCAAGTGTGTCTGCGTGTGTTTGTTTCTATATGTGTGCTCAGTCTGGGTATATGGCCGTGTAGTTTCCGGCCATTTCTGTGTCGCTGTTGTGCAGTGGTTCTGGTGCGTGCGATTGCACGTGGACGATTTGAGTTCTCTTAATTAATTATTTAATTATTTTACTTTCTACAGGCATAATTTTGACTAGTATTCGTGATATAATCCGCGATGAATTTCGACGAGTGGACGGTGGACTGTGATGATTATATTCTGAGTCCTAATTTAACAAATAAATGTAAAATACGAATAATAATAGTATTGAATTGACGTTTGGGAAATTGTGAATATTGGTTGTTGTGAATTATTGTGGTGAAGTGACGTCGAATTGTTCGACGGGTTAGTCCGATAAATAAAGGAAGTGCTGCCCAATTTCCAGGAAACTGAACAACGTAAATACGGGAACGTATTCGATGATTATTGGGATATTGAGTGACTATATATATATGTGTGTGTGTGTTTTATACGAAACTTGATTGTACGATGTGATAAAATATTTTACCAAATCGATAATCCTCATTTCGTAAAATAAAGAGTTTATGTATTTTCCGAAAATGAACACCGAACCGATTTTCGAGATTATGAACCCTATTTGTTGCGTGTGTTATCATAATATACATAATTACGAGTCGGGTTTGAAACTAGTTGGGTAGAATTGGTCTCGAGGATATGTCAAGCATACCTAGACATCTAACGTAGGGTATTTTGACCCTGTAGGTTATAGTCGGGAACCTGAAAGTGGAAGATGGACCAAAGATAACCTAGTGGTCAGTCGACGAGCTCAGTAGAGTTTTAACAGAAAGACCTGAATGTCGAAGTCAAATCCAATGGGATCTAGTGGTTGGACGTTAAAGCCTGAGCGACAGAGTTGGCTCAGAGTTGATCAGTAATAGTTATAAAGCCTTGTAAGACAAGTTTTTCTGAACCTTTCTTCAAGATATATTACCAATGTTTTTGAACTATTTCATAACATGTCGTTATTAATCAAAATAACTCCTGTTTTATATTGCAAGTGCTTTAAACTATTAAACTTTGAACCCTGATTTTCTTGATCTTGAGCCGTAAGCCTTATTCTTTGTAAACCATCCTTTGTTGATCCTCAGATACAAATCACACAAATATGATACTACTTCCCAAATGTATAACTACCAAACACTGAAACAAAATTGTTTGAAAACACAGAAACTTTTATACTTCAACCATTATTTAAAACCTCAAAGAACTATACCTTGAAAAAAACCATTATTTGTCTAATACCTGATCCTTTTACAGGTTGAAATCCGTTTCTCGTACATACCTTGATATACCCTTATGATACTCATGAAACGCATTACGCTTTTGTACAAATGCTTTATCAATGTGGATTATGATCTTGCTTATTGAATTACATTGTTTATTACACTGAATTGTTTTAGAATTGGATAGTTTTCTTATGTGGACCAGATTCGTGGTCGAATTAGGCCAATGTGTGCCTTGGATCCAGTAATTAGAGCAGTGCTGTGTGCTTTGCTCGGGGTTAGTGCATGACTGATCAGCAGCCTAACCTTGGTTTTATAACTTAAAATGAATATCCAATTCTAATGATTAGTTAAAAAGAAACTTGATTCATCTGAATCATCTCACTTGATCATTGTTTAACCTGAGTTATCGTTATTATGACTTGCTGAGCTAGTTAGCTCACTCTTGCGAATCTTTTTATGTATTCTACAGTTAAAAGGGATACGGTTGATAACGAGGTTTCCCAATTCAATGTACGAGCTAAGATTCCAGATTGAGTTGGATCGAGCTAGCAGGAGCTTATGGCGGTAGTGAGATAGTAAGATTGTAAGAAAAATTTTATTATCAACTGTAAGTTAAATTAGTTGGGATTTGGTGCGTTGTAATAAAAATTAAGGTTGTCGCTTGTTTTATTACTTTAACCTATTACGATCCATAGTTACATAGAGCAGGGTCATTGCAATTAATATTTCATATACAGGTTGATATATTGTGTTTGTGTTGTGGATCCCAAACTTCTGACCCGGGTTTGGAGAGCGCCGCAGGTTGGTATCAGAGCTACAGGTTATAAGTCACTGAAACAAGCCTAGATTGTCGGGATTGGGTAGAGGGTCAGGATTAGGAATTGGAAATAGAAAGATAAGACATTGTGAGGTTAAGTGCGATTGTATAGTAGGTCTCCGGCACGGTTTGTATTGCGATTCGGGATTCTTATCTTGCGACGTGACTCCCAGACAACGACAATGGCAGATCCTGATTTCCCTGTATCATCTGATCATTTGGAGCTTTCCGTTCGAGGATCGTCATCTTCTCTCAGATTTGATTTGCACCTTGTTCCTCCATCAGTATTAATGGCACTACCTTCTGTTATGACAGTTGCACCTCTTCAAGTTATTCCACGCTATTCTACCACCTCTTGATATGAGACTACCCATTTAAGAACCTCCATCCGTTTATACTTATTTTACTGGACTTTCGACTGTGAATGTATCTTTTCAGTTTACCCTACCCCCTGTTCTATACCCCCAGTTTAGAACTTGTCCTATAAAGCAATTGTACCTATGAGGATGGATTCGGGAGTTGCAGTAAATGGTGAGTATTGAGATACAAATAAAGGTGAGAAGAAGTTTAGAAAGAAGATTTAAGTGTTCTGGAGGATAGCTGTTACCAGGTTATAAGAAGCTATTAGTGATTAGGCCACCCATGACTAGCTTATGGAATGGAGTAGATAAGTGTTGAAGAGAGAGTTTGAGGAGATTATGGATCTGGAGATTTCTTGAAGTTAGATAATGGTGTTATGATGATGTGATATATATTTTAACAAGATGATGTGACATTAGCCGACTTGTTGACTATTAGATAGTCTGTTCCACTTAACGATTGTATTGTTGATAACGGAAGTATTACCAGTATGGAAGCTTGATGTGAAGCTACGAATAAGATAGCATGCAACGACAACTGAAGTCTTCGTTGATTAAGGAAGGCAAATGGACCCAATAAGGAGAGAAGGTAGATTGAAGTAAATGGACCTTTATGTGATCGTTTCTTTGATTTGGTACCTTGTTATAAGAAGGAAAAACAACAACCAACTCATATAGTAAGGACAACCAGATTTGTGATTCTCAAAATTTTTAAACAAGTTTTCAAAAAAGATTCTTCCTTACAAAGTTCCTAAAAGCCTTTTTGAGTAAATGAATTTTAAATATTGGTTGTCAAGTTACCACTTGAGTTTCTTGTTTGTTAAAAGACACGGATTACCTGAAAGGATACTTGTTTCAGACTTAGTATTGTTAATTCAGAAAATAAATTAACCCGCGATTATGAAAAAGTTGATTATTTCTAACGGTAAAGTGCAAATATTGTTTGACAAGGTTAATAACAGAATCCGCGTACGGAGTAATTGTTCATCCAGTTGCAGAAACCATTAAAGTTTAAAGAATTCATTGATTTAAAAGGGGCCTGGGCGTGATCGAAGAAGATTGGGAAGATTTCCAGACTTTCCTAAAAAGACGAATATTATTAACAAAAGGATCGTTATATTGAATGATTTGTGGTTATTTTAACTTAAAAAGAGGAAACTCGAAGTTATTTGGTAAGAATTCTATTATGATCGCATTATTAAAGTATTATACGTGTAGGTGCGATGTTAAAGACGCAAGACTTAATAAGTAAGAATCTACCATAATGCTTAATTTGCGAAGGCATTTCAGTGTACTTTTTAAAGTTGTTATATGACACAATTGGGATATGATCGAACAAGCTCGAAAGATGAATACAAATGAAATGTGGATGGTGACCAATGGTATCGTTCTTGTCTTCAATATTACAGCATATATTCCTATTCAATTCCTAAAAATGTATGAACTTCTTTTCTTAAATAAACTCTTTGCTATGATAACGAAAAGGAGGATATTGCATTCCTTTCAAATTTAATTGTTTCCTCAAGTTTTGCTTTCTGATTGGGACAAACAGTGTTATGGTGAGACAATTTGTCGGAATGATAAAGAGTCGGGTGGGACGCCACCTAATCATGTGCTGTATGCCAAATGGTATGAAAGACTGGCCATCTTAAGTACCAATGTGGTTGTCTCATTCATATTTAAATCCTTGTTTCTTCTTTCTTTCCAACTCTAAATTTTGTTGAATTGTGAATCCTTCTAGTTGCTTCGTTGTACTGTCGTTCTTTGTAAGAGTTTTTCAAATAGAAATCAATGAATTATGGACCAAGCGAGCAAAGTTCCATCTACTTCTCACGCATGGAAAGCAAACAAGGGCATATGGCAAGAATTGCAAATCACTAACCCAGTCAGGGATGCACTAAGAATCAAGGGAATCTACTCCAATTAGGATACGTCTTCGAGAACGAGAATATGCGACTTTCCTATGAAATATGTTGTTCAGATTACGGACGTGACAACATGGATGACGATGGTAAGTACCTTATGCGTTAAAGTATTAAAAGATGTGAGAGAAACTTAATTATTTATCTCTCAAGGTTTTGTTGATGAGATGAATTACCCTGTTGAATTAATAATATTATAACTAAAGGACTGGCAACTTCAAGAACGTGTATTTGTTAAGTAAGCAAGTACCAATGGTGGAATTGAGATTTTTAGCAATAAGTTGTGAAGAATTGATATCATTTGAGATAAGAGGACTTGACATTATTCTAAGGAATGGATTAACTATGTAAGTATGATACCTAGACGAACCGTCGTGATGAAGAGATAGTCTTGAAGACGTTAAATGAGAATATGATGAGGCATAAAGGAAAAAGGAGGGTAAAGAATTTGCTAACGATGATTATGATGATCAAGATGTGAGCATTATGGTGATTATGAGATAAATAAAAGTCAGAAGCAAACAAAATTTCAAGATTTTATAGCAATTAAGGAGTTTCAAGATATGTTTCCAAATGAGTTATCAATATTTCCTCCCGATAGAGAAATGAAGCTCGCGATTGACGTAGCACCTGAGGCGAAGCCAGTGACCAAGGCCTTACACAAAATGGCACCAGTTAAAATGAGGAAGTTAGCAAAGCAGATGCAAGAGATGCTAGAAGAAGAAGCGATTAGACCCAGTGTATCCCATAAGGTGCACCGGTACTAATGGTTAATAAGAAAATGGAAGTATGAGATTATGCGTCGACTAGAGAAAACTCAACAAGTTTACTATCAAGAGTAAGTATTCGTTACCTCGAATTAATGATTTATTTGATCAGTTGAAAGAAGCAGAGTATTTTCTAAGATTTGGATATTATCAATTGGAGATTGAATCTATGGACATATCAAGGATAATTTTCAAAACTAAGTATTGCTGCTATAAAAATCTAAGTAATGTTATTTGGTTTAACCAATATACCAGTGATATTTGAACTTGATGGACATAATCTTTAAGGAATATCTGGATAAGCTGTAGTTGTATTACTTAAATTCAACGAAGGACCATTCGAAGCATTTAATGACAACTGGGGAGTCGGAGAAGAAAGAAATTATATGTAAAGTTTACAAGGTAAAAGTTTTAATGGTAGAAAGCATAAGTAATCAGTGAGGAGGAGACCAAAGGAGATCCAGTAGAAATCAAAGTTACTATGAATAAAGAAAGGCCAAAATGTACCAATAAAAGTAAGGAGTTTTACCATGGACCGGTTATTATTGAAAATTTGTGCAAGATTTCTTGGAAGTTGCAATACCTTCGACGAAGCTAACCAGGAAAAGCAAGAAATTTATATGAAATGGAGAGGGGTAAAGAAATTTTTGCGGAGTTAAAGGAAAGAATGGTTAAATCACCTGCTTTATCATTTCGAAAGTATCAAGGAGGTATGGTAGCTATAGTGATGCTTCTCATAAGGGAGTAGGATGTGTGTTGATGTAGCACAATAAAGTTATTGTATATGCACCCAGACAACCGAAACCTTATGAGCAAAAGTATCCTAATCATTACGGGGACTAATAGTAAGAATATTTGTTTTGAAAGATTGGGAAATATGATATGTATGGAGAAAAGTGTAAGATCTATACGGACCATAAAATTTTAAAGTATGTACTCACGAGGAAAAGCAAATATAGAGGCAAACAATAAGCAAAAAGGAGAGAACGAACATAGAAACGGTACCAGAAGAATTAACTATGGAATTCTAGAAGTTGGAATTGGAAGCTAAAGTTCATAATCCAAAAGGGACAAGGTTGGATGGTATGACCTTTCAGTCGAAGTTTTGAAGGAAAAGATAAGATGTCAATAGAAGATAATGGATCACGATGTTAGTAGTTAGTAAGAGGAAATTTATGCACCCAGGAGAACGATCATGATATCCCTAGGTTTTCTTCTAGCACTTGAATACTACAAGTAGAAGGATTAAGAAATGAGATACCACAAGGAATTCACAATATAAAGTATTTAATTAATTGAAGAAATGCCAGGATTAACGGAAATTTAAAGAAAAATAGTGATAACCAGGTATAAGAAGTAAATTTCAAGATGGATTAGGAAGTGTTGGACATGTCAAAGAACTAAGGCGAAGTATTGGAGGCCTAGTGAATAAAGCAGACCCAGGGAGTGGTTTTACAAGAAGTGAATCGTGAAGTGTACTAGTGATGTTAAGAGAGAAAAGGAATGCAATTATGAGAGTATGTATTGATTATCGGGAGTTTAACAAAATAACGAATAAGAAGAAGTGAGGCCCTATAAAGAATTAATTATTTATGAGACCTAATTCAAGAAGTATGTTATATCTCGGGGATTAACATAAGATCCGACCTGAGAACATATCAGAAATTATGAATAAAATGAGTTATGAGCACTACAAGCTCTGGTGATATTATGTGAAATAACAAATGTATCAGTTGTCTATAAGGATTAAGGAACATGTTGTATAAAGAGTACTCAGATGAGCGAATTGTATTTATTGATAACATCTTCAGCTATTCAGAGAATAAGAGAGTCTGTGTGGAATGCCCAAGGATTTTCCCCCGAAGATTAGAAGGAAAACAGCTATACGTTGAGTCTTCAAATATGAAATTTTGACCAAGGTTAACAACAAATTATGATTAATCCATTAATAACTACCTAAACAAAGCCGTATGGTAACAGATACATTGTGTAGAAAGAAGGATTGGCTGTAAACGAATTGGAAGGAGTGGAATCTAAAGTTCAAATACTTAAAGGTGATAATACATGAATATATGAGATTACTTTTTAGCCTTAACTGATGAAAAAGAGTAGATGTTTAAATGTTTGGAAACCAAGTTGAAGAAGAGCACCACCTATCATCCTTAAACGGAGGGTCAAAGTACGGAAGTGATTCAGGAAATATAAGATATGTTGAGAGGTTGAGTTTTAAGGAAATACTGGAATGATCATTTATCAGCAATGCCAGCTTTGGGATACTACTTTACCAAGCTTCATGTGAACGCAAGTGTAGGTCCCCATTTTTATTGGAATAAAATGAGAGAAAGAAAGTTGTCAAATTCTAAGTTAATTTAGCACACCAAAATCGTAGTAATATTGATTGAAGCAGCTCGGAGTAGACAAAGAAAGAAGGCGAAATTATATCGAGAGAAAATATGAATATAGAAATAGGACCAGTAGTGTTAGTACAAGTTTCATCCTGAAAGAGACTGGATAAGTTTGAGTAGAAGGGACAAGTTAAGTCCTAAAATTTAGTAAACCATCTGAGGTATCGATAAATATAGATAAAGTTGCTCATGAGTGATGTTACCATCATAACAGTATGTACATATAGTGTGTTTTTCCTGTCAAGGTTAAGGCAATAAGTGTCTGATTCGAACCAAGTGGTTGATCAGGAGCCAATAGGCTCTGGTCCAAGTTGTTTTGCATATAGTAATCAATCTAAATTCTTGATCGTTAAAGGCAAGTCATTGGAAATAAAGGTATATCTATAATGGGTATGTTTGAAATCCTCAAGTAGAAGAGTCTACTTGGAAATTAGAGTCAGATATGCTTGACAAAAATCCTCACTTATTTAGTTATATCAGATTCTGAGGACAGAATCTTTTTAAGGGGGAAAGGATATAACGACTCGTGTATTTTTGAATTATTTAAATATGTAATTGTGGAAGTATTAAATAAATAAAATATGTGTATAGCTTCTCTCAGCTCGATGTTGTTTTATTATTATCTATGTGTGATTTATGGTATATCGGGTTGTTCGCGTCATTAATTAGGGAATTGTATTGAATTGTTTTCACTTTTAAAAGTGGATTTAACGCAAATTTATTTGCATAAATATTTGGAATGTCTCTAAAATTGTTTGTATGGTTTTATAATTACAATAATTATTTTTGGGATTTTATAAAATTTAGAAATCAATATTTCATCTATTATTTAGCCCTGCATGATTTTCTGATTTTATTTATTGGTAAAATCCGAATTTAATTCCAGAATTCCTCAAAAATTATGAAATTCATATTTATTCAAGTTTGGAATATTTCGAGAATTTTAAAATTATTTTGGAAATTTTTGGGATTAAATTCGCCCGCGCGTTGTTTTGTTTATTCGTTAAAAGCGGGTATAAATTGCGTTTCAAAAATTGTTTTAAAACTATGAAAATTACGTTTTTATTTACTTTGGGATATTTGTAACATTTTAAAATCATTTTAGATTTATTTCAATATGTTTTCGCCCGCAAGGTATGTCATTAAATCAAGAGTAACTGATTAAAACTCGGCTTCCAGATCAGAGAGACACGTGGCAAGTGTTTATGAATTAAACAAAAACGTGTCATGTTTTTACAAACTGATATATTATTAGTATTATTCTATTACAACAGTATCCTCTTCCTCCCTCATTTCAGTATCTCTTTGTCGATCTCTCAATCTCTCCTGCCCCCTTCTCGTTTTGCCTCTCTGTTCGTTGAATTACATCTCGTTTCCCCTCCTTTCTTATCTTCCCGTTTGTTCTCTGTGCCTCTCGTCGATTCTCCTGTGCCGCTGTTGTTTCCGGTAACCGGTCGCCGCCTGTTTTCTTCTTTTCCGATGGGTGTATGTACGGTATATATGGGTACATACGTGTGTGTTGTCAAGTGTGTCTGTGTGTGTTTGTTTCTGTATGTGTGCTCAGTCTAGGTATATGGCCGTTTAGTTTCCGGCCATTTCTGTGTCACTGTTGTGCGGTGGTTCTGGTGCGTGCGATTGCACGCGGACGATTTGAGTTCTCTTAATTAATTATTTAATTATTTTACTTTCTGCAGGCATAATTTTGACTAGTATTCGTGATATAATCCTCGTGCGGAAAATTATTTAATCGGTGAAATACGCGTTGGAAACCCGAATTAATCGGGTACCCGTGGATTTTACCGCCATCCGTGATGAATTTTGACGAGCGGACGGTGGACTGTGATGATTATATTCTGAGTCCTAATTTAACAAATAAATGTAAAATGCGAATAATAATAGTACTGAATTGACGTTTGGGAAATTGTGAATATTGGTTGTTGTGAATTATTGTGGTGAAGTGATGTCGAATTGTTCGACGGGTTAGTCCGATAAATAAAGGAAGTGCTGCCCAATTTCCGGGAAACTGAACTACGTAAATACGGGAACGTATTCGATGATTATTGGGATGTTGAGTGACTATATATATATATATGTCTGTGTGTGTTTTATAAGAAACTTGATTGTACGATGTGATGAAATATTTTACCAAATTGATAATCCTGATTTCGTAAAATAAAGAGTTTATGTATTTTCTGAAAATGAACACCGAACCGATTTTCGAGATTATGAACCCTACTTGTTGCGTGTGTTATCATAATATACATAATTACGAGTCGGGTTTGAAAATAGTTGGGTATAATTGGTCTCGAGGATATGTCAAGCATACCTAGACATCTAACGTAGGGTATTTCGACCCTGTAGGTTATAGTCGGGAACCTGAAAGTGGAAGATGGACTAAAGATAACCTAGTGGTAATTCGACGAGCTCAGTAGAGTTTCAACAGAAAGACCTGAATGTCGAAGGCGAATCCAATGGGATCTAGTGGTTGGACGTTAAAGCCTGAGCGACAGAGTCGGCTCAGAGTTGATCAGTAATAGTTATAAAGCCTTGTAAGGCAAGTTTTTCTGAACCTTTCTTCAAGATATATTACCAATGTTTTCGAACTATTTTATAACATGTCGCTATTAATCAAAATAACTCATATTATATATTGCAAGTGCTTTAAACTATTAAACCTTGAACCTTGATTTTCTTGATCTTGAGCCGTAAGCCTTATTCTTTGTAAACCATCCTTTGTTGATCCTCATATACAAATCACACAAATATGATACTACTTCCCAAATGTATAACTACCAAACACCAAACACTGAAACAAAATTGTTTGAAAACACAGAAACTTTTATACTTCAACCATTATTTAAAACCTCAAAGAACTATACCTTGAAAAAAAACCATTATTTGTCTAATTCCTGATCCTTTTACAGGTTGAAAACCATTTCTCATACATACCTTGATATACCCTTATGATACTCATGAAACGCATTATGCTTTTGTACAAATGCTTTATCAATGTGTATTATGATCTTGCTTATTGAATTACATTATTTATTACACTGAATTGTTGATAGTTTTCTTATGTGGACCAGATTCGTGGTCGAATTAGGCCAATGTGTGCCTTGGATCCAGTAATTAGAGCAGTGCTGTGTGCTTTGCTCGGGATTAGTGCGTGACTGATCAGCAGCCTAACCTTGGTTTTATAACTTAAAATGAATATCCAATTCTAATGATTAGTTAAAAAAAACTTGATTCATCTAAATCATCTCACTTGATCATTGTTTAACCTTAGTTATCATTATTATGACTTGCTGAGCTAGTTAGCTCACTCTTGCGAATCTTTTTATGTATTCTACAGTTAAAAGGGATATGGTTGATAAAGAGGTTTCCCAGTTCAATGTACGAGCTAGGATTCCAGAATGAGTTGGATCGAGCTAGCAGGAGCTTATGGCGGTAGTGAGATAGTAAGATTGTAAGAAAAATTTTATTATCAGCTGTAAGTTAAATTAGTTGGGATTTGGTGCGTTGTAATAAAAATTAAGGTTGTGGCTTGTTTTCATACTTTAACCTGTTGCGATCCATGGTTACATAGAGCAGGGTCATTGCAATTAATATTTCATATACAGGTTGATATATTGTGTTTGTGTTGTGGACCCCAAACTTCTGACCCGGGTTTTGGAGGGCGCCACATTATGTACTTGCCATCAGTGGTCATTAGGAATCATTGATTAAGACTTGTTACTTACTGCTTCTGGTTGTGTTTCAGGTACTCTAGCGAGCGTATATGCAAACACGTTCTCGCACTCGCAAGAGAAATCTGGATAAAGCTGAGGAGACAGATAAAGCTCTTACTTTTTGGAGAATATAGTTTTTGAAGATTCGGATAAAGATAGTGAAAAGAAAGAACCTGAAACAATGGGTGATCGTCTAGCTCAAGCTGATCAAGCTCTTATGGACTTTTCTCGGCCTAAAATTGATGACATTCAGTCAAGCATCATTCATCCGGCTATTCAGGCCAATACTTTTGAAATCAAGCTGGACACTATTCAGATGGTGTAGAATTCTGTTTCTTTCGGAGGAGCTGCGACTGAACATCCCAACATGCATATCAGGAATTTTGCCGAGATCTGTAGTACTTTCAAATATAATGGTGTCACTGATGAGGCTATCAAGCTGAGACTTTTCCCATTCTCTCTGAGGGAGAAAGCTAAGGACTGGTTACATTCTTTACCAGCTGGGTCCATCACTACTTGGGAAGATCTTGTGCAAAAGTTTCTAGTGAAGTTCTATCCAATGGCCAAGACTGCAGTTATGAGGAGTGCTCTTACTCAGTTTGCACAGCAACCAGGAGAATCTATGTGCGAAGCTTGGGAGCGCTACAAAGAGATGTTGAGAAAGTGTCCACATCATGGGATGCCTGAGTGGATGGTGATCACTGGTTTCTATAATGGTTTGGGAATCCAATCTCGACCCATGCTCGATGCAGCTTCTGGAGGCGCCTTGTGGGCCAAAAGCTATACTGAGGCCTATAATCTCATTGAAACTATGGCGGCAAACGAGTATCAAAACCCAACTTAAAGGATGATGCCTGGGAAAGTAGCAGGTATTCTGGAAGTTCATGCAGCTACAGCTATTACAGCACAACTCACGGTGCTGACTATGAAGGTCGATTCTTTAACCAACTATGGCGTAAATCAATTATCTAGTGTATATGAGCTTTGTGCAGGCTCTCATGCTACGGATCAGTGTTCTCTTGTTAATGAATCTGTTCAGTATGTGAACAATTTCCAGAAACCGCAGCAGCCTGTGCCCACTACTTATCATCCTAATAACAGAAATCATCCCAATTTCAGCTGGAGCAATAATCAGAATATTGTTCAGCAGTCATATCAGCAAGCTGCAAATAAATAGTTTAATCCACCTGGATTCCAACAACCTCAGCAATTTTCTCAAAGGCAACCATACCCTCAACCAGGAGGTGCTGCTCTACCTTCTAGTGCTAATTTCGAGGAGTTAAAGCTGTTGTACAAAAGTCAGGATGTTTCTACCAAGACCTTGGAAAATCAAATTGGATAAATAGCCAATGTCTTGCTCAATCGTCAACCTGGCACACTTCCCAGCGATACTGAAGTGCCAGGCAGGAAGGAAGCTAAAGAGCAAGTCAAAGCTGTCACCATAAGGTCTGGAAAAGTTGTTGATGCTGAAAAAGCAAAAGATGTAGAAGTTGAAGTTGTAGATGAAGAAGGAATGCAAAAGGAGAAAGAGGGGGAACCAAGGAAGACTATTGTTGAACACACTCTGCCTGAGGGTAATACCGGGGAGAAACAACTCTATCCTCCACCACCTTTTCCTAAGCGATTGCAAAAATAAAAGCTGGACAAGCAATTTGGTAAGTTTCTGGAGGTGTTCAAGAAACTTCACATCAACATACCTTTTGCTGAGGCTCTTGAGCAAATGCCTAGTTATGCAAAATTCATGAAAGTTATTCTTTCGAGGAAGGTGAAACTGGATGATCTTGATACCGTTGCTCTGACGAAAGAGTGCAGTGCCGTGCTGCAACAAAAGTTACCTCCAAATCTTAAGGATCCAGGTAGCTTCACCATTCCTTGCACCATTGGCAAGTTATCATTTGACAAGTGCCTTTGCGATTTGGGAGCAAGCATCAATCTGATGCCGTTATCTATCTTCAAAAAGCTGAATTTTCCTGATCCAAAACCCACCTACATGTCTCTACAATTGGTTGATCGTTCGATTACATACCCACAAGGCATTGTGGAGGACGTGCTAGTAAAGGTGGAAAAGCTCATCTTTTCTGCAGATTTTGTCATTCTGGATTTCGAGGAAGATAAGAAGATTCCTATAATCTTGGGAAGGCCTTTCTTGGCTACAGGCCGTACTTTGATAGATGTGCAAAAAGGTGAACTCACTATGAGGGTGCAAGATCAAGATGTGACATTCAATATGTTCAATGCGCTGAAATTCCCTACAGAAGATGATGAGTGCTTCACGGTGGATTTGGTCGATTTTGCAGTTACTTCAGAACTTGATCACGTGCTAAGGTCTGATGCCTTAGAAAAAGCCTTATTGGGGGATTTTTACAGTGAAGATGATGAAGGAAATGAGCAGTTACAATATTTGAATGCTTCTTCTTGGAAACGGAAGTTAGACATGCCATTTGAATCTCTTGGAAATACTCATCTGAAGAATGTTGAGGGAAAGCTCAAACCATCTATTGGAGAAGCACCTACAATGGAGCTTAAACCACTGCCTGAACACTTGAGGTATACATTTTTAGGTGATGCATCTACTTTGCCTGTTATTATAGCATCTGACCTTTCACGTAGTGATGAGGACAAGCTCTTGAGGATTCTGAGAGAATTCAAATCGGCCATCGGATGGACTATAGCAGATATAAAAGGGATCAGCCCTTCGTACTGCATGCATAAAATTCTGCTAGAGGAAGGTAGCAAGCCGACTGTTGAGCAACAGCGAAGGCTTAATCATATCATGAAAGAAGTGGTGAAGAAAGAAATTCTAAAATGGCTGGATGCAGGAATCATATATCCTATTTCTGACAGTTCTTGGGTGAGCCCCGTGCAATGTGTACCTAAGAAATGAGGTATTACTATGGTAGCAAATGAGAAGAACGAGCTCATCCTCACTCGAACGGTCACATGATGGAGGGTATGCATGGACTACAGAAAGTTGAATAAAGCCACAAGGAAGGATCACTTCCCTCTTCTATTCATTGATCAGATGCTTGACAGGTTGGCTGGTCATGAGTATTATTGTCTTCTGGATGGCTATTCGGGCTACAATCAGATTTGCATTGCACCAGAAGATCAAGAGAAGACTACTTTCACTTGTCCATTTGGCGTATTTGCTTTTCGCAGAGTTTCTTTTTGCTTATGTGGTGCACCTGCCACTTTTCAGAGATATATGATGGCTATATTCTTTGATATGATTGGAAATAATGTCGAAGTGTTCATGGATGACTTCTCAGTCTTTGGATATTCGTATGATGAATGCTTGAATAATCTCCGTTTGGTGCTCAAAAGGTGTGTTGAGACCAATCTGGTGCTCAATTGGGAAAAATGTCACTTCATGGTGCAACAAGGCATCATTCTTGGGCATAAGGTCTCTAGTAAAGGTCTTGAGGTGGATAAAGCCAAGGTGGGCGTCATTGAAAATCTTCCGCCACTTATTTCTGTGAAAGGAACCCGTAGCTTTCTTGGTCATGTGGGTTTTTATCGGCGTTTCATCAAGGACTTCTCTAAGATATCTAAGCCATTATGCAACTTGATAGAGAAAGATGTGCCTTTCAAATTTGATGATAAATGCTTGGCAGCATTCGAGACTCTCAAGAAGAGTTTAATCACCGCACCAGTTATTACGGCACCTAATTGGAGAGAACCTTTTGAGATGATGTGTGATGCAAGTGATTATGCAGTGGGAGCAGTTCTTGGGCAGTGAAAGACTAATATCTTTCATGTGGTCTACTATGCTAGTAAGACGCTAAATGGAGCCCAACTGAAGTACACCACTACTGAGAAGGAGCTCTTGGCTATAGTTTTTGGTTTCGAAAAATTTCGATCTTATCTACTTGGGATAAAGGTGACAATGTTCACTGATCACACTGCCATCCACTATCCGGTCTCAAAGAAGGATTCGAAGCCTAGACTTATTCGTTGGGTTCTCTTACTACAGGAATTCGAGTTAGAGATCAAGGATCAAAAAGGTACTGAAAATCAAGTAGTTGACCATCTCTCTAGATTGGAGAATCCCGATTCTACTTCACATGATAAGACATTGATCAACGAATCTTTTCCGGATGAGCAGTTGTTCGTAATTCAAGAGGAAGAGCCATGGTTCGCAGACATTGTGAACTATCTTGTTAGCAATATAATGCCTCCTAATATGAATGCGGCTCAAAAGAAGAAGTTTCTGCATGAGGCGAAGTGGTACATGTGGGATGAAACATATTTGTTTAGACAAGGAGCTGACTAGATCATCAGGAGATGTATCCCATTCTGTGAGACGGAGGGGATATTACGAGACTTTCATTCCACAGTTTATGGTGGACATAATGGTGGTGAAAAGACAGCAGCTCGTATTCTTCAAGCAGGTTTTTTCTGGCCTACATTGTTTAAGGATGCACATCAGTTCATTTTAAGGTATGATCGTTGCCAAAGAGTTGGGAATCTTTCCAGATTGGATGAGATGCCTTTAAATGTGCTACTTGAAGTTGAGGTCTTCGATGTTTGGGCAATCAATTTCATGGAACCATTTATCTCGTCCTGCAATAATCAGTACATCTTGTAGGCAGTCAATTATGTCTCGAAATGGGTAGAAGTCAAAGCTCTACCGACTAATGATGCAAAGGTAGTGTTGAGTTTTCTTCATAAGCAGATATTCACAAGGTTTGGAATGCCACGAGTTATCATAAGTGACGAAGGGTCGCATTTTTGCAATCGTAAGTTCAATTCTATGATGCAACGCTATAATGTGAATCATCGCATTGCTACTGCCTATCATCCACAAACTAAAGGTCAAGATGAATTGTCTAATAGAGAGATTAAGCGCATTCTAGAGAAAGTCGTTTATCCGTCAAGGAAAGATTGGTCTTTGAAGCTCGATGAAGCTGTTTGGACTTATAGAACAGCATACAAGACTCCACTTGGGATGTCCCCGTTTCAACTTGTCTATGGTAAGGGATGTCATTTACCCGTTGAGCTTGAGCATCAGGCTTATTGGGCATTGAAGAAGTTAAACCTTGATCTAGATGCAGCTGGGAAAAAGCAAATGCTTCAGTTAAATGAACTTGATGAATTTCAACTTCAAGCGTACGAAACAACAAAATGTACAAGGAAAAGGTAAAAAGGTGGCATGACAAGAAACTATCGCCTAAGTCATTCATGCCGGGGTAACAAGTTCTTCTATTCAACTCTCGTCTCTGACTTTTTCTTGGAAAGTTGAAATCAAGGTGGTCTGCACCATTTATCGTCAAAACTGTGTTTCCACATGGAGCGGTGGAGATTTTTGAGAATGATTCGCGCTAAGTATTTAAAGTAAATGGTCAGAGATTGAAGCACTATTATGGGAATACGGCAAACCGTGAAGTGGTTAGTGTCGTTTTATTGTCAACTTGATCGCATAACTCCACGTCAAGCTAATGACGTAAAAGAAGCGCTTCTTGGGAGGCAATCCAAAATATGAGACCATAGGACACCTTAGAATATAGTACTTTATCCAAAAACCCAAAAAAAAATCAGAAAAAAAGTTGCATAAATTTTTTTTCCAGAAGCCTAGCAGGCGCCCGTGTGCTAAGAGCGCGCGACCGCGTTCTAGCAGGCGGCCGCGTGAGTCCCTGACTGTTGAAAAATCATTTTTCAGCCTAAAAAAACAAAAAATTCACAAAAAGATATACCCCATTAACCCACGATTTCCCCCCCCCATACCTTGCCACAATCCCCACTCCTAATCAAATTCTAACCCTAATTTTGCCCTATAAATACATACAACCTCTCCATACACATCCCACACACTTTCACTCTACAAAATCTCTCCTACACACCAAACACAAACTCTCCAACTCTTATTCTCAGTTTTCATGGCCCCAAAGAGATCACGAACTGTGGGTAGCAGCACCAATCCGACTGCTACTGATTCTTCTAGGAATACTGCTGCGAGGCCCCGATTGTTGGATGGGGCTGCTGAAGAAGAGTACACAAAGCTTCTGACTAAGCCTATTATGAGGGAGAGGGGGTTCTTGCCATCAGGGAGGGGTGGTGAGTTGCTACCGATGATTGCTGAGAAGGGATGGATTACATTCCGCGAGTCACCTGAAGCGGTTCCGATGAGTATCGTTCGCGAGTTCTATATAAACGCCAAGGCCGACAAGAATGGGTTTTCTGTTGTTCATGGGCTTACTGTTGATTATCAGCCCGAGGCGATTCACTGGGTGATTGGACAGTGATAAAAGAAACCACAAGAGGAACATTGGATTGCAAAGGCCCCTGAGGACTTTGATTTGGACTTGATTATTGATACTCTCTGTCAGCCGGGTACAGTGTGGAAGTTCAAAAGGGGATCCAACGATTATCGTAGTTTCCATATTATCGCAATGAACAGGTATGCTCGTGCTTGGAATGCGTTTATATGTGCTAATATTCTTCCTTCTTTGCATGCACATGAGGTTACAGTGGAGAGGGCGAGGTTGTTATGGGGAATTCTGAATGATGAATATTATGTGGACCTTGGTGAGTACATCAACCAAGGGATTTTGAAGTTTTTGAGGGGGAAATCGCAATACTCTATCCCATATACCTCTATTGTCACGAAGCTTTGCAAGGCAGTTGGAGTCCAGTAGCAGATGCCTGCCGCTCCGATTAATTCATCGACTTTGAGTGCGATGCAGGAGTGGACGGGTGGAGAGCCCGAGTCACATGGTTTGGGGTATCACCTTCCAGGAGGAGTTCCAGCAGCTGGTGCTACCATGGCTAGGCCCAGTCACGCTCAGGGAGAGGCAGGCTCTTCGAGAGCTCAAGGAGGAGATGGTTCGAGATTGGTTGATGTCCAGTACAGGAGGCTTTCAAGGTGGATGGATGCGATGTATGAGTCGCAGAGTCGGTTTGCGGAGGAGCTCACCCAGGCACTTGGGACTGCATTTAGAGGCCTTGGAGCTAACATCTAGTGACCCGTTTTTGGTGAGGATTCTGCTTATCCGCCTCCTGACACTCCACCCTCTGAGGGTGATGATGATGATTCATCTGAGTAGGTATACCCTATGTTCCTTTCTATTACCTTCACTGGGGGCAGTGAAGATTTTAAGTTTGGGGGTAGTAGTTAAGGAACATATTTGTGTGTGTGTCATGTAGTTGCATTTTCATGTTAGTTTAGTTCATATAGTTGCATATTTTTTGCCATATAGTTTTTTTTAAGGATTTATAGTTTTATTTATCATGTCATATAGCTCATGCATATACCATGATCCCTTTGTGTTGCTTTACCGATTAATATGTGATATTGATGCGAGTGTAGTGATAGCGTTAAAGTGATGTTGAATCTTGTTAGGTTGATATGCATGCTAGAAACACTTGTAATTTCACTAAGCCTTAGAGTATGCTTAAGGACTAGATTGTTGTCATGGTTTGATGGTTTTTGAGGTTAATATATTGCTTATACTAAGAATGCATGATGGCTCTTAATGATAAAAGACATGAAAAGATAAAAATTGGAAAGAATTTGGAATTCATTGCTAGTTGTGGCTAGGCATCAAATGGCTGGCTAGGCGTCAAATGGCTAGTAGCTGGCTCGTATTGTATACGAGTAGTCTAGGTTTGAGCAAGATGGAGCGAAACGCACTTGCTCAGAAATTGAAAAAAAAAAGAAAGAGAAAAAAAAAGAAAAAAAAGTATGGTTTAATGCACAATTGATCGCGAGTGGGCTCTTTGGTATTCGAGTTATTAAGTTCTTAGGGGACTTTGTGCCTAGTGACCTAAGTCTTTTATAGTCTGGGTTCCGCTAACCTAACGTTCGCTAAATGGGTACCATTGTATAAAACTTTTGTGGACCTCACTCATTGCACGATCAAATAAGCATTTGTTTTATGTGTTGAATAAAAGTATGATTCCGTAATAAACTTCCAATAATCTTGAAGTGTTATAAGTCATTTTGTGTCTAGAATATATTCTTCATAAAAGCTTTTGATTGCCTTGAGGATAATTAAGCTATGGTGATTGATCTAGTTTCGAAGCATATCTGTTAAGCATTCGCACACACCACGTTTCTAGTTGTATGTTAGCTTGCGTGATTTGATTGATCTTTAGTCGCCTAATTAAATTTGTTGATATGTCATGTGTTGGTTGATTTAGTCATCGCGAGGGGATCGCTGCATTCACATAAGTTGCATTCAAGCATGTTTTATTCTAAGTTTGAGTCTGTGATGCTTGAGGACAAGCATCGATTTAAGTTTGGGGGTGTCATAAGTGGCATTTTATACCACTTAGAGCGTCTCATAATGGCATGAATTGGTGTCTTAAACTCAAGTATATTGTGTATTTGACGCGTTTTCTAGTATTTTTGCATTTCAGGGTATAACTTGCTTAGATAGGTGGTTTTCATCAAATAAAGCTTAAGGAAGTGCTTGGAATCAGTATAGGGGTGATGAGCGAAGAAATCAGCAAAAATAGAAGCAAAATAAAGTATTTTCCAGAAGGGTAGCAGGCGGTCGCGCGCCAAGAGCATGTGACCGCGTGCGTGCGGAATTTCTGAATCTGGATTTTATTAATTCGAGTACAATTGGGCTTCTGTTGGCGCTGGTTCTCTTGGGCTATTATATAAACCTTATGGGAAGACGTTTTCTTTATCAAGAGCAAGGTTAAGAAGATTGAGAAGACCGTTTTAGCATGCATCAATGAAGAAGAGGAAGCATACGTTTATCTTGTGATTCTTTTAATGCGTTATAACAGTGGATGCTAGTTTTCTTTATGCTTTGAACCTTAATACTCTTGTGACGTACTTCATTATTTATTAAGTATTTTTCATCTTTATATCGTTGTGTTATTATCATGCTTTCATATGAACCCATGGTGATGATGAGTTCTATTATGGGCTATTCGTGATCATGGGATCCAAGCGGATTTACTATGGAATTCTTTAGTTAATTTTTTAATACCTTGGTATGTAGTGATTGTATGATATCTAGTATAGGTTGTGCTTATTAGTCTTATATGTGTCGCGAACATGTAAGATAGCCTGTTAATCTCTTGTGAAGCGACAGTGAATCTTGAGATTTAGAACTTGCCATGCTAGCATAGGTTCATGTATTGTATGCATGATTAGTGGGTAACTCTAACCGTTTTACTTGCCCTGTGTAATCATCATGAATAACTTGCGCTTAAATTGTTATGTTGTCAAATTCTGTAGATATATAGGGTCTCAACATAATTGATGCCTATTCAACTTCTATCTTAATTGTGGATGCTTGGTAGAATGGTATTCGTACAACGAAAGTTGGCGTTTATCAGTTTCGTGTTGTTCGATTAATATCATCACCATTACATGCTAAGGTTAATAACAATAACTATTGAATGAAGTAGTAATGAAGTTAGGATCTCATGTGTGTTTAATATTGTAAATTCAAGTGTTTAATTCTCGTAGTAATTATTAGTTTACCAACCTTAATTGTTATTGTCTTGGCATTGAAGAATAATCATACATTGGTGAGTAAGTGTTAATTAAATATAATTAATCAGAGTCTTTGTGGGAACGAACTAGAAATCATTCTATATTACTTGTGAACACGTATACTTGCGTGAATTATTTAGCGCATGCTTTGTGCCTAGCATAGTACTCAAATCATTTGTGTCGGGGCAACAAGTTCTTTTGTTCAACTCTCGCCTCCGTCTTTTTCCTGAAAAGGTGAAGTCAAGGTGGTCAGGGCCCTTCATAATCAAAACTGTGTTTCCATATGGAGCAGTGGAAATTTTTGAGAATTATCCGGGCCGAGCATTCAAGGTAAATGGTCAGAGGTTGAAGAATTACTATGGTGACACGACAAACTGCGAGGTTGTTAGTGCCGTTTTATTGTCCATTTGAGCTCAAGGTTCTACGTCGAGCTAGCGACGTAAAAGAAGCGCTTCTTGGGAGGCAACCCAAGTTTGTTGTACATTAATAGGTAGAGGAAGCAAGAAGAAAAGAGAAAAACACAAAAAAATCATAAAAAGAAAAAATCCAGGGCCAACTTTAGTAGCTGAGCGCGACCACGCTGATCAAGTGCGCGGCCGCGCTGATCAAGTGTGCGGCCGCGCTGTTTTTCCAGTAACCAAGCGCGCCCGACCTGATCTAGCGCGCGGCCGCGCCGATTTTCCAGAGAGTGAGCGCGCCCGCGCTGTCCAAGCGCGTGGCCGCGCCGGGTCCTGTTCGCAAAAAATAAATTTAAACAACAGAATAAAGAGAAAAATCAGGATTTTTACTCTAAAATAAATTCCAACCTGATTTTTACTCTCCCAAATCCCATAATTCCCTCTCTCAATCAAAACCATTATTCCCACGATTCCCATAATCAATTCCCACTTCTATTCCATATCTAATTCTCACCTCTCCACCTATAAATACACACACTTATACATAAGCTTTTCCACCACTTCAGAAATTCCAAAACACAAATCTCTCTCAAACACTTAGTTTTTATTTTCTCTTATTCAATCTCAATGGCACCGAAGAGACAAAGAACGCAAGTAGGCAGCAGCACCACCGATTCTTCATCTGCGGGTGGTGTGAGGCCAAGGTTTTCTACTCCTGAGGCTGAAGAAGAGTAGATGAGGCTTCTCTCGAAGCCTATTACTAAAGAGCGAGGTTTTCTGCCACAGGGAAGGATGGTAAGCTGTTGGAGATGATTCTTGAGATGGGCTGAATTCCTTTTTGTGAGGCTCCTGCTGCTGTGCCCATGACTGTTGTGCAGGAGTTCTATGCTAACACTAAGGCGGAGAAGAATGGTTTCACGGTGGTTAGGGGGATGACTGTAGAGTACAATGCTGATGCGATTAGGAGGGTGATTGAGCAGCCCTTGAGGAAGCCCGGTCAGGACACTTGGAACAATAAGACTCACGAGGACTTCAACTTGGATCTGATCGTTGCAACTCTGTGTGTGCCTGAGACTCACTGAAAGTTCAAGAGGGGCACTACTGATTACTTCATGTTCCCTGCGTCGTGTATGAACATATTTGCACGGGCTTGGAACTCGTTTATTTGTGCTAACATCATGCCATCTTCGCATGTACATGAGATTACTGTGGAGTGTGCTCATTTGCTGTGGAGTATTCTTCAGGGCGATTACATTGATTTGGGGATGGTGATTTATCAGGGGATTTCGAGATTCTTGAGAGGAGGTACTACGGGTGCTATACCGTATGCGTCCATTGTGACGAAGTTGTGTGTTGCAGTTGGTGTTCATTGGGCCGTACATGAGCAGTTGCAGCTTCCCAGTGCTCCTATTGATAGTTCTACACTGTTGAAGGTGCAGGAGTGGTGAGGAGGTAAGCCTGAGTTGAAGGGGCTTGGTTACCCTTTTGACCATCTACCAAGTGGGAGGCCTCGCGATTAGATGTATGCGGGTGGAACGCAGCAAGCAAGGCAGCCTGGAGAGCTCAGTTTGGAGAGGAAGCTGGTTTGTCGCAGCAGCAGGAGGTAGCAGGAGCAGAGGTTGGAGCTGGTTTGAGTTCGACGTAGTTTAGGCGTCTAGCGAGGAGGATGGATGCGATGCACGACATCCATAGTCAGTTTGCACATGATCTCACCCAGACACTTGGGACAGCTTTAAGAACCACCGGTGTTGACATCCAGTGGCCAGTATTTGGTGAGGACTCCGTGTATCCGCCTCCAGATACACCTGACACTCCACCCGTTGAGGGTGAGGATTCTGATTCGCAGTAGGTATGCCTGAATTCCTTACTATTACCTTCATTGAGGACAGTGAATATTTTAAGTTTGGGGGTAGTAGTTGAAGAAATATGTTTTGTGTGAGTGACATATAGTTGCATATTCATGATAGTTTAGTACCTATAGTTTTCATATTTTTCCATGTAGAGTTTTTTTTATGTTTTGTAGTTTTATTATGATATTTTGTTCATTTAGTTCATGCATTTGCATTATAACATGATCCCTTAAATGATTTTTCCGATTAATTGGTGATATTGATGCTAGTGTAGTGATGTCATATTTAGTGATGTTAAGTCTTATCGAATTAATTTTCTTGCTAGAGACAATTATATTTCACTAAGTCTTATAGGTTGCTAGAGTGCTAGATGATGATCATGGTTTGTTGGTTTGTCGAGGTTTAATCGCTTGTTTATATTTAGAATTTTGGATATTCTCTTAATAATAAAAGACATGGATATTTAGAAATTGGAAAAAATTGGATTTTATTGCTAGTTGTTGTGGCTAGGTGTCAAATGGCTAGTAGCCGGCTCATATTTATATGACTAGTCTAGGGTTGAGCGAGATGGAGTGAAACACACTCGTTCAGAAGTTGTAAAAAAAAGAAAATAAAAAAAATAGAAAATAAAAAAAAAAGAAAAAAAGAATAAGTGTTTTGTATAATTGATCACGAGTGGGCTCTTTAGTACTCGAGTTATTAAGTTCTTAGGGGACTTTGTGCCTAGTGACCTAAGGCTTTTATAGTCTGGGATCCGCTAACCTAACGCTCGCTACATGGGTACTATTGTATAAGTCTTTTGTGGATTTCACTCATTGCACGATCAAATAAGCATACTTGTGTTGTTTTGTTGTGAATAAAAGCGTGAATCCATGTTAAACTCCGATATAAGAATTGAAGTGTTATAAGTTATTTTGAGTCTAGATTTTATTTTATTTATAAACTTGTGATTGCTTTGATAAGTAGTGAGTCATGATTATTGATCTAGTTGCGATAGTATATCTGTAAGCAGTTGCACACACGCACGTCTCTGGTTTGTAGGTTGATTTGTGAGATTTGATTGATCTTTATATGAATAACTGCATTTGATGAGGTGTTGCATGTTGATTGGTTTAGTTATTCTATGGGGATCGTTGTATTCATTTAGTCGCATTCATACATTTTTATTTCTTGTTCTTTGAGTCTGGTTATGCTTGAGGACAAGCATCGATTCAAGTTTTGGGGTATGTTGAGTGGCATGTATGACACTTTATTACGCCCCGTAAAGCTTTGAATTGGTGTAATTATACTCAAGTTATTGGTGTTTTAATGTATTTTCTAGTGTTTTTGCATTTCAGGCATTAATCTGAGAATCAGGTGAATTAGCATTGATTTGATGCTAATATGGTGTTAGGTTGGTGTCTAAGGAATAAAGCTCGCAAGGACCGACTCAAATCTGAAAGAAAAAGAAGAAGTCAAGTTTTGACAGAAGCCCAACGCGCCCGCGCTGATCAAGCGCGCGGCCGTGCCCGGTCGGGTTTCAAGAATCCTGTTTTGAATAGAAGACAGATTTCCGGACTTCTCTGCTGATTAGGGCTGCTATATAAATAACTTTAAGTCATTTTTAATAATATATCAAGCCAGAGACTTATCAAGGAGAGCCGTAAGAAGACCTTGTTAGCACGATTCAACGAAGACGAAGAAGATCTTGTTTTTACCTGTGAATCTTTGTTTTAAGTTGTACATGGATGCCAGTTTTCTTATTTGTAAACCTTACTCGTGTTTTGTACTTAGTTTTATTATACCATGCTTTCATCGCCCACTTTAACGGCCTCCAGACCCGGGGTATAAGTCTGGGGATTACTAGCTAATCACCAAACCTGTACAATCTGATTAACTAATAATAAAGAAATGAATCTAAACCCCATTAACACTAACCAGGATCTTTTTAGGTTGAAGTATGAAAACAAGAACCACTAACTACTTTATTACAAACCAAATTCAAAATCTTACCAACTCTCTTTATTACAAACCATTGTCTAACCAGTTTTAAATTAATTTCATCTTTTATTCAAACACCCACACTAACTATCTACCTTCCACCTGTTCGGGCAACTTAAAGCTTTCTTCCTGGATTGGAATCAACACCTTGGGTATGAGAGGATCCCGAGGCTTGACCCATTTTTTACCACTCGAGTCCTGATGGGTTTCATATTCCTTCTTAACTGAAAACAATAAGGTAAATAACAACAAAAAGGGGTGAGCCAAAAATTGCTCAACAAGTCCGCAAAATATAAACAGTGTTAACGCAATTTAAATGAATCCGTAACTCGGGTATATCTGCAAAGATATAACCCCGCGAGAATAAAAAAAGGCCATTACTGGCAAATACAAATGAACTAAACTGGACACAAGTTCGCATCTATACCCTGCTGATCAGCCAGGATACAGTACAGATCTATATCCCACTATATAGATCCCGCCGGGCACCCAGGCACTACGGCCCATCTCAAGGATCCGGTTATGTCCCAGTCCTTTGGATTAAGTAAACTTAAACCCCAAAGTGTCATTATCCAGTCCATGGAATAGCAACCGGAACAATCAGTATGCTTTGACATATTCTAATCACCAGAATATATCAATAATTGTGAGTAACAATAGGAGTATGAATAATGAATTCAAATGAAAAGGAGAAATCAAGAATCAAAATAAAATATGAACAAGAATCAAAAGAGTGCGAGCATAATAAGAATCTGAAAAAATGTCACTATTCTGAAAGTAGAATAGGGGAAAAGATTTGCCTTCTGCGCGACTCACTGCAAATACGTCACCTTCGTCTATCACCGACTAAACCTGCCCTGCTGTCTTAGCTTCTGTTAGAGAAATATACGATTTAGTCATTTCGTACTTCAATTGTATCTTGAATTGACTTCACATCGTTCCTATCATCTACCCATGCGCTTATGACTGACTCGTATATTATATATTAGCAAGTAAGACTCGATTAACCACATAATACAATTAAGCACATAAGCACATAATCATTTTTATAATTAAAAATAATTTTTAGAATCAAAAATGACTTGCTGATCGCTCAACCGATCATTATCTGACTCGTTTCCTATTTTTTTCAGAATTTTCGGACTCGTCTCGGCAGACGATCCCACTAATAATCAAAAAAATAACAAGGTCAACTAATTTCTAGAAGAAATTAGGCTTTAATATTATTTTTAATGAAAAGAATTCATTTTTCGGAGTCAAAGGGCTTTCGTTTTGCTCGAATCGGACTAACGGTCTAATTAATATCGATTAAACACTGATAATTCAATTTATTATCCAGTATAAATAATTATTACTAATTTGTAAACCCTAAATAATTTTTATATAATTATTTAAGAAAAATCATAATTGAAAATGATTTTTCTATTGTTTTTGGAATTAAAATGAATTTATTATAATTTATTGAAAATTATTTGATTAATTATCAAAATAATTAATCATTTTTAAATAATTAATAAATAATTAATAATTAATAAATAAATATTAAATAATTGAGAAAATAATTAAATCTGATTTTTTAGAAAATATTTCATAATTATTTATAATATAAATTAATTAATTAAATAATTAATTAATCAATTTATAAAATAAATAAAACTGATTTTTAAAATTAATAAAAATAAAATAAAAATTATTTTCCAGAAACACTTGTCAGAAATGAAATCCCTGACAAAACGGATCAAAACCGGGTTCTGGAAACGGGTCAAACGGGTTGGATTCCGGGTCATGAAGAACATGACCAGAATCTGCCCAGAATCCGGCGACCGGCCAGGATTCCGGCAGCCCGTTTTTAGGCCAAAAACAGAACCATTTGGTTCGTTTTTCACAGGGTTTCAACTCCAAATCACTTCACCAATCTATTCCCGGCTAAATCATATCAGAAACATCCCTGAATCTCTACCTCCAGCCAAACCGACTTCAAAATCCGGCCAAATATCAAAATCATTTGTTTGTACATGAAACTTAACGTTTAATAGTTCAAATCGAAGCTAAGAACATATACAATCTAACCCCTAACATATCAGGAACCAAATATTCACAGAAATCATCGAGTTGTAATTTGAAAATTCGGTATAAACCCTAATAATCGAACTTTGCTATCTAGGTATCGTTTGATCAATTAAATACCATGAATCGACTGTAAATCACATCAGGAAACTATATCCATCATCAAAACATCATAATAACCCTAGAATCAAAAAGCCCTAATTCGAACATAAACCCTAGTAATCGAAAATCAAATACGACGAATTAAAACATGAAATTGTTGCTAGAAACAGAAAGAACATATTGAAACCTTCAATTTGGGTACTTGAATCACTTGTTTTGGTGCTGTAATCTACTCAAAATCACGGCTTGAATTCTCGACCCGACCCTGTTCTTCCCGACCCAATTTGCAGAGAATTTTTATATTTTTCTGATTTTTAGTTAATAATTATTAATAATTAAATAAAAAATAATCTATTTATAGTAGTGAAATTAATACTCCTAATTAAAATTAAGGCCCTAATTCTACACTTTTTAAAATTAATAAGCCCCTAATTTTATAATTTTTGAGTATTAAAATTTAATTTATAAATATTTTATATAAGCAATATATATGCCAAAATTTCCCAAAAATTGTGAATAATGCAAAAATATAAAGAAATGGTATAAATAAAGGTCCTATAATTTTATAAAAATAAAAATGTGATTTTTGTGGGGGTTTTAACACCCAATGGGGCCCGAAAAAGTCATTTTTCGCAAAATGAGAAAATTTGTAAAATGCATAGATGTTCAGAATAATGCGATGGTAAAAGTTGTTTGATGAAAAATAAGGCCCATTATTTTTATTTGAAATACCTGTATGAAAATCATGGTTTGGGTCGTAAAACGTTTGAAACAAAAGCTATAAATGAAAAATAAAACATCTGAAAAATACCTTAAAAATACCAGAACAATACATAATACACGTAACACATAACAATTAGGGTTTGACAGATAATTACACATAAATGACACATTAATACACATAATTTATTATAAATATGATATAACACAGACGTAATTTTTCCAGACGTTACATCCTTCCCCCCTTAATAGGATTATGTCCTCAGAATCTTACTATGAAAACAAATGAGGATATTTCTCTAACATTTCACTCTCAAGTTCCCAGGTTGATTCTTCAACCATAGGGTTTCTCCACAACACTCTCACTAAAAATACAGACTTGTTTCTCAATACTTTCTCTCGCCGATCTAAAATTCTCATCGGCTATTCCACAAAAGACAAATCAGGTTGGATATCTATCGATTCATACTCTATTACATGCCTAGAATCAGGATTATATCGCTTAAGCATCGACACGTGAAACACATTGTGAATATGTTGCATATGAGGCGGTAAAGCCAATTCGTATGCAACTTTTCCAACTTTCTTCAAAATTTCAAATGGTCCGACATATCGTGGTTTCAATTTACCCTTGTTGCCAAATCTGGTCAATCCTTTCCATGGTGATATCTTGAGTAATACATGTTCTCCTTCCTGGTAGTCCCTATTCTTCATTGCATGATCTGCATATTTGCGTTGCCTGTTTTATGCTGCATCCAATCGTTTTCGAATAAGTTTTATCTTTTCTTTAGTCTGTTGGATTAATTCTGGACCCAAAATCTTACGTTCTCCAACTTCATCCCAATATACTGGTGATCTGCATTTTCTTCCATTTAACGCTTCGTACGGTGGCATTCCAATGCTTGTGTGATAGCTGTTGTTGTAAGAAAATTCAACCAAAGGTAAATGCTCATCCCAACTCCCTTCGAAATCAATTGCACAAACTCATAACATGTCTTCAATTATATGGATAGTTCTTTTGCTTTGCCCATCAGTTTGCGGATGATAAGCGGTACTCATCTTTAGTTTAGTTCCAAGACACTCTTAAAATTGTCTCCAAAATCTTGAGTTAAAACGGGGATCTCGATCTGACACGATAGATATTGGGACTCCATGTCACATCACAATTTCTTTGAGATATAAGTGCACTAGCTTGTCAAGTGAAAATCTTTCGTTAATCAGTAGAAAATGTGCCAACTTCGTTAGTCTGTCAATGATTATCCAAATCGCATCATGATTTGCTTTAGTCCTTGGAAGTCCTACCACAAAATCCATTGCTAGATGTTCCCATTTCCATTCTGGAATATCTAATGGTTGCAGTAATCCGCTCAGACGTTGATGTTCCGCTTTAACTCGCTGGCATGTGTAGCTATTACTTACCCATTCTGCTATTTCCTTCTTCATGTTCGGCCACCAAAAGTTTTCCTTCAAATCGCGGTACATTTTTGTACTTCCTGGATGAATGGAATATTTCGAACTGTGCGCATCTTGTAATATTTCTTCTTTCAGTTCTGCCACGTTGAGGATCCAGATTCTTGATGCAAAACGTAGGATTCCTTCATTATCCTTCTGAGTTGTAATTTCTTCTCCAGTTAAGTCGTCATCTTGACTCATCACTTCTTCTTGACAACGATGAATCTTTTCTAGTAACTCTGGTTGAAAAGTCATAGCATAGATAGCCTCCGTAGATTCATTGGGAACACGAATTTCAATTTCCAGCTTGTCAAATTCCTTGGCTAATTCTTCGCATGAAGTTAACAAATTCAATCTTTCTTTCCGGCTTAGCGCATCTGCTACAACATTTGTTTTCCCTGAATGATAACTGATCATAACATCGTAATCCTTAATTAATTCCAGCCATCGGCTTGTCTCATATTCAGTTCCTTTTGCGTAAAGATATACTTCAGACTTTTATGATCTGTGTAAATTTCGTATTTCTCACTGTAGAGATAATTTCTCCAAAGTTTCAACGCAAATACGATCGCTGCTAATTCCAAATCATGCGTAGGATATTTCTGTTCATGAGGTTTGAGCTGTCTCGAAGCATATGCAATGACGTTACCGTTCTGCATCAGTACACATCCTAATCCGCGATACGAAGCATCACTGTAAATGACAAAATTTCCATGCTCATCTGGTAATACGAGTATCGGTGCGGTTATTAACCGATTCTTCATCTCTTGGAAACTTTCTTCACATTTGTCATCCCATACGAACTTTTTACTTTTCCGAGTTAACTTGGTCAATGGCGTTGCTATTTTTACAAAATCTTTGACAAATCTTCTATAATATCCCGCCAATCCTAAGAAACTTCAAACTTCTGTTGGCGTCTTTGGTCTTTCCCAATTCAACACAGCTTCAATCTTCGCTGGATTGACTTTAATGCCTTCACTACTGATGATGTGTCCTAGAAATTATACTTCTTTCAACCAGAATTCACATTTTGAGAATTTTGCGTACAGTTGCTCTCTCCTCAGAATTTCCAAAGCTATCCTCAAGTGCTCAGCATGCTCTTCGTTCGTCTTTGAGTAAATCAAGATGTCATCAATAAATACAATCACAAATTTATCCAAATATTTCTTGAATACTCTATTCATCAGATCCATGAATGCTGCTGGCATATTTGTCAAACCGAATGCCATTACGAGAAACTCATAATGTCCATATCTCGTACGGAATGTAGTCTTGAGAATATCTTTAGCTTTAATCTTCAATTGATGATAGCCCGATCGCAAATCTATCTTCGAAAACCATGCGGCTCCTTTTAGCTGATCGAACAAATCGTCAATTCTCGGTAAAGGATACTTATTCTTGATAGTGAGCTTGTTCAATTCTCGATAGTTAATGCATAGTCGCATGCTGCCATCTTTCTTCTTCACAAACAATACCGGTGCACCCCATGGGGATATACTAGGTCTTATGATGCCTCGGTCTAGAAGATCTTGCAATTGCGTTGACAATTCCTTCATCTCGACTGGAGTCATTCGATATGGAGCTTTCGAAACTGGTTCTGTACCTGGTGCTAAATCAATCATAAATTCAATTTCTCGATCTGGATGTAACCCTGGAAGCTCGTCTAGAAAGACGTCCAGAAATTCACATACAACTGGAATGTCTTCTATTCTGGGACTTTCCTTCTTAGTATCTAACAGGTAGGCTATATACATCTCACATCCTTGTCGAAGCAATCTTTTAGTCTGCATCGCTGTCAGAAATTTCTTTCCCTGTTTTTCGCCCTTGAACATTACCGTTGCATTTTCTGTAGTTCGTAATTTGACTTTCTTATTCGCGCAATCAATCTGAGCATTATGATAAGCTAACCAATCCATTCCCATAATGACGTCAAACTCTCCCAACTTGAAAGTAATCAAGTCTACAGAAAAATGATGTCCAGCTATTTCTATATCGCACGCAGGACATACTCGATCTACTAGAACTTGGTCGTTATTCGCTAATTTTATAATTAACGTCTCGCCCAACCATTCGGTTTTGCAATGTAACTTATAAAGAAATTCTTCAGAAATAAATGAACGAGTAGCTCCAGAATCAATTAATACTTTTGAACTTACGGAATTCACCAAAAGCATACCTGCGATTACACTCGGACTCTGCACTGCTTCTTTTATTGTCATGTTGAAAGTTCTTGCTCTGGGTTGATTAGGCGGCGGTGGAGGAGGTAATGCCAACACTTTCGGAATACTAGCTACCATTGCTGGTCTTTTGCAATTTCTAGCGATATGCCCTTTCTTTCCACACTGGAAACAAGTAATTTCTGCTATTTTTCCTATTGGACACTCGTTAGAATAGTGCCCTTTCTGCTTGCATTTGAAACATGTCACATCCGCTTTGGTACATATGCTGGTATGCTTGCGTCCACAAATTCTGCAGTACGGCACTGGGACTCCGACAATTCCCTGCTGTTTGGGGGCTTGGAAACGATTACCTGTTTTCGAGGTACCTTGTCCTATCCTTTTAAAATTTAAATTTGTCCGGGCTTGAAATCCCGGCTTCCTGTTGGAGCGGTCTTAGAAACTTCCCTGTCCTCTATCCTTTTAAGATCTTTTACTTTCCCCTTCAATAATCAAGGCTTTCTGGACTACTGCAGTATACGTTGTTAATTCAAAAACTGCAACTTGTCCCCGGATCCACGGTCGTAACCCTTCTTGAAACCTTTGAACTCATTTTTCTTCAGTATCAACCTGTTCTGGAACAAACCTAGCCAACTCAGTAAATTTGGCTTCATACTCCGTCACGGATATACTTCCCTGCTTCAGTTCCAAAAACTTTATCTGCATTTGATTTCTCACATAGCGAGGAAAATGTTTTTCTAAGAACAACTCTTTAAACCTATCCCATGCAATAACATCTTCACCCTCCAAAGCCTTTTTAGATTCCCACCAATAATTTGATTATCCTTTCAACAGATAACTAGCAAAGTTAGTCTTCTGGTCTTCACCTACCTTTACTAGTGCAAATGATTTCTCTATTTCTTTCAACCCAGTGGTAGCCTTAATAGGATCAGTAGACCCCTCAAATTCTGGAGGTTTAACCGATTGAAACTGCTTGAAAGTAATAACAGGTATAGCTTGTGGAATTTGGGGCTCAGGATAAAGTGGCTGTTGTAACATTTGTTGTTGAATCTGCTGCTGCTGTTGCTGCATTTGTTGTTGCATCATTACCATCTATTGTTGCATCAGATGGAACATTCGGTTCATGGTATCATTAGTCTATTCTTCGGAATTGTTGTTGGAAGTCTCAGTCCTAGTCTTTCTCTTTGCTGTCATTTGCTGATAATAAAACAAGTAATGTCTCTTTAACAGTTTAATAAACAATTGACAGTAGGTAAGAAAACTATTTATCTTGTATTAACAAAATTTAAATAATGGTTCGAAGAAAGAAAATAGTTTGCTTAATATAAAAACAGGAAATGTAAACCGTTAAATGAAATGTTTGTTCTTCTCTCTTTTTTTTCGACATAATTTAAAATACGAAAAGCTGTAAAATAATAAAGTAAAGGTAAATGCTGTAAAACTGTAAAGACTGAAATTTAAATAAAAGAAATTTGAAAAAGTTCATTTTATATATATGAAACCAGCCTCAGGTGTAAGTACTTGGTACAAAAAGTCTCGCTCTGCTGGTCATCACCGCTGCTATAAGTCAAACTAACTGCTACCAGTCAAACTACTACTACAAGTCGAATTACTACTACACACATACACACTACTCACTATGTCATACTATGCTGCATCTATATACATCTGTCCTCTGAAGTCAGTATCTCAAAACCCTGGCGGAATACGCCTCAGCTTTTCCCTAAGTGCATGAACCAAAGTCTGCACCAAACGGAATATCCTGTAAAACTCCGCAAAAGAAGGCGGTCCCTCATGAGTCAAATCATCCAGCTCCCAAGTAGCACTCATCAACACCGACTATAACCTCTGCCTCATAAAGTAATCTGGTTGTAGGGCAGCTAACGGTCATCGGTCTCTCTGGTCAAATAAATGCATAATCTCCCTGTACTGTGCTCTCCAATACTCCACATCATCTCTCATAACCCTATACTCATGGTATGGTACCATATACGGCTGTGCAACCTGACCCACTGACTCCTGCGACGGAACCCTCGGTATACCTGCACCCTACTGTGGTAACCCTAACTGTAAATCCACATCATGCTCTCCCATCCCCTCGACTGGAATCATCTGAAATACGTCTGGCTCTGGGCATGCATTGGTATAGGAGGCAACACTGGGGGTGGTGGAAGCTCCGGCTCAATCCCCGGTATAAACTGATGCTCTACCGGTAGTAGGATCATCGGCTCAAAGAACTCAAATGGATCAAACATCTCTATAGGGTCATGGACTATCCCCTGTACTGGAGGTACTGGCTCCTGTGGCAATGGTGGTGGAGGTGAAAGAGAAGGAAACATGAACTCAGATACTGGTGGCACAACTGGTGCTACTGGCCCGGTGACTGTCCTCTCAGAAGAAGCCGAATAACCTGACGACGCCATCTGATAATATACCAAAGAAAGAAGAAAAGTCACTAAACAACTCTAAAAATTATACTTTCCTATTCTAATCTGATCTAATCCTAACACTACTCTTCCTATTTGACTACTCCTATCCTATGTGATCTCCCTATCTTATCTTAACCCTAATGTTCTTGTTTTCAAGGACCAAACCTACAGCTCTGATGCCAAACCTGTAACGGCCTCCAATGTTGGTATAGTGGCATTCTAGAGCTAACATCAATGATAAATGATCATCCCAGTTTTCCTGAAAACTCAACCTCTCAACATATCTTATATTTCCTGAATCGTTTCCTCACTTTGACCCTTCGTTTAAGGATGATAGACGGTGCTCATTTTCAACTTAGTTTTCAAACATTTAAACATCTCTTATTTATTTTTATCGGTTAAGGCTGAAAAGTAATCTCATATATTCACTCATTATCACCTTTAGGTATTTGAACTTCATATTCCACCCTTTCCAATTCATTGATTTACTCCTCAGTGGTCTTAATTACATCCAATCCTTTCTTTCTGCACAAGGCATCTGTTACCATACGGCTTTGTTTAGGTAATTGTTAATGGATTAATTCAGAATCTTTTGTTAATCCTCGGTCAAAAATTTTATACTTGAAACTCAACGTATAGTTGCTTTCTTTCTAATCTTTGGAGAAAAATCCTTGGGCATCCAACACAGACTTTATGATTCTTTGAATAGCTGAGGATGTTATCAATAAATACAATTCGCTTATCTGAGTACTCCTTATACACCATGTTCCTTATAGACAACTGATACACTTGTTATTTCACATAATATCACCAGAGCTTGCAATGCTCATAACTTATTTTAATCGTAATCTTTGATATGTTCTCAGGTCGAATCTTTAGTTAATCCCCGAGACATAGCACACTTCTTGAATTAGGTCTCATAAGTAATCAATTTTTTTATAGGAGTCACTTATTCTTATTCGTTGTTTTGTTAAACTCCCGATAATCAGTACATAATCTCATAATTTCATTCTTTTTCTTCCTCAACATCACTGGTACACTTTATGATTCGCTTCTTGTAAAACCACTCCTTGGTCTGCCTTATCCACTAGGACTCCGATACTTCACCTTAATTCTTTGACATGTCCAACACTTCCTAATCTATTTTGAAATTTCCTTCTTATACCTGGTTATCACTACTTTTCTTTAAATTTCCATATATCTTGGCATTTCTTCAATAAATTTAATACTTATATTTCGAATTCTCTATAGGATCTCATTTCTTAATTCTTTTACTTGTAGCATCCAAGTGATGGGAGAAAACCTGGGAATATCGTGATCGTTCTTCTGGGTGCATAATCTTCCTCTTACTAACTGTTAACATCGTGATCCATTATCTTCCCTTGACATCTCTTTATCTTTTCTTAACAACTCTGACTGAAAGTTCATACTACCCATCCTTGTGTCCTTGGGATTATATATCTGACTTCCAACTCCAACTTCTGAAATTCCATAGGTAATTCTTTTCGGTGCAATATCTATGTTTATTTTCTCCTTTTTGCTTATCGCTTGCTACTACATTTGCTTTTCCTCGTGAATACATACTTTAAACTCTTATGGTCCGTATAGATCATACACCTTTCTCCATACATATCATGTTTCCCAATCTTTCAAAGCAAATATTATTACTGTTATTCCCAATTATGAGTAGAATACTTCTGCTCATAAGGTTTCGATTGTCTGGATACATATACAATAACTTTATTGTGCTGCATCAACACACATCCTACTCCCTTATGAGAAGCATCACTATAAACTACCAAATCTCCTTGATACTTCCAAAGTGATAAAATAGGTGCTGTAACCATTCTTTCATTTAACTCCGCAAAACTTTCTTCACCCTTCTCTATTTCATATAAACTTCTTGTTTTTCCAGGTTAGCTTCGTCAAAGGTATTGCAACTTTTAAGAAATCTTGCAGAAATTTTCGATAATAACCGGCCCATGGTAAAACTTCTTACTTTTGTTGGTGCTTTTGGTCTTTCTTCATTTATAGTAACTTTAATCCCTGTTGGATCCCCTTTTTCCTCCTCATCAATGACTATTTATGCTAAGAATTACGCATCCTGCCATCAAAGCTTTCATCTTGTAAACTTTACATACAATTTATTTCTTCTCTAACTCCCCAATTATCATTAAATGCTTTGCATGGTCCTCCGTTGACTTTAAGTAACACAACTACAGCTTATCCAGATATTCCTTAAAGATTCTATCCATCAAGTTTAAGTATTACTGGTATATCGGTTAATCCAAATGACAATACTAGAAATTTATAACAACAATAACTAGTTCTGAAAATTATCTTTGATATGTCCATAGGTTTAATCTTCAGTTGGTAAAATACCAGGTCTTCAATCATTATAAAAATACTTTGCTTCTTTCATCTGATCACAATCATTAATTCGAGGTAACAGATACCTACTCTTGGTAATAGACTTATTGAACTTTCGCTAGTCGACGCATAATCTCATACTTCCATTTTTCTTATTAATAATTAGTATTGGTGTATCTTATGGGGTACACTAGGTCAAATCATTCCTTCTTCTACCATGTCTTGCATTTGCCTTGTTGCCTCCTTCATTTTAACTGGCGCTATTCTGCGCCGGGCTTTGGACACTGGCTTTATTTCAGGTGCTAAGTCAATCGCGAACTTAATTTCTCTATCTGAAGGAAATATTGGTAACTCATCTGGATACATATCTTGAATCTCATTAATTACTATAAAATCTTCAAATTCTATTTGCTCCTGACTTCTATTCATTATCACCATAGTGCTTATACCTTGATTACCGTAACTTCTTAGCTTAAATCATCGTTAACAATTCGTTACCTTCCTTCGTCCTCTAAACCTTATTATATTCTCATTTGACGTCTTCAGAATTACCTTTCCATCACGACGGTCTACCTGGGCATCACGCTTAATTAGTTAGTCCATTTTTAGAATAATGTCGAATCCTTTTATCTAAAATGATATCCATTCTTCACAACTTATCGCCAAAATCTCAGTTCCACCATTGGTACTCCCTTATTTAACAATTACACATTTTTGATTTGCTAGTCCTTTAGTCATAAATTTATCAATTCAACAAGGTAATTCATCTTATCACAAAACCTGGAGAGATAAGCAATCAGGTTGCTCCCACATCTTTTAATACTTTAACTTATAAGGTATCCGCCATATTCATTTACGTCATCACATCTGTATCCTAAATAACATATTTCACAGGAAAATCACAAACTCTCGTTCTTGGAGACGTGTTCCTTATTGGAATAGATTCCCTTGACTCTTAGTGCATCCCTTCCTGGGGCTAGGGATTTGAAATCCTCGCGATATGCCCTTGTGTTCATTCTATGCATGAGAGGTAGGCGGAACTTTGCCCGCTTGATTCATGATAGGTTGAATTTTGTTTGAAAAGCTTTTGCAAAGAACGACGGCACAACAAAACAACTAGAAGCATTCACAATTTAATAAACTTAGAGTTGAATAGAAAGAAGAAGTAAGGATTTGAATATGAATGAGACAACCACATTGGTACTTAAGATGGCCAGTCTTTCGTACCATATGGCATACAGCACATGATTAAGTGGCGTCCCACCCGACCCTTCGTCATCCCGACAAAGTGTCTTACCATAATACTGTTTGTCCCAATCAGAGAGCAAAACTTGAGGGGAACAATTAAATTTGAACAGAATGCAATATCCTTCTTTTTCTTATCACCGCAAGAATTTGTGAAGAAAAGAGGTTTATACATATTTAGGAATCAAAAAGGAATATACACTGTAATATTGAGGACAAGATTGATACCATTGGTCACCATCCACATTTCACTTGTATTCATCTTTCGAGCTTGTTCGATCATATCCCAATTGTGTCATATAACAGCTTCAAAGAGTATGCTGAAATGCCTTCGCAAATTAAGCATTATGGTAGATTCTTACTTGCTAAGTCTTGCGTCTTTAACATCGCATCTACACATATAATATTTTAACAGTTCGATTATAATGGTGTTCCTACTAGATAACCTCGAGTTTCCTCTTTTTAATTTAGAATAACCACGAATCATTCAACATAACGATCCTTTTGTTAATAATATTCTTCTTTCAGAAAAGTCTGGAAATCTTCCCAATCTTCTTCGATCATGCTCAGGCTTCTACTAAATCAATGAATTCTTTGAACTCTGATAGTCCTAGCAATTGGATGAATAGTTGCTATGTACGCTGATTCTGTTGTTAGTTTTATCAAACAATATTTGCACCTTACTGTTAGGAATAATCAACTTCTTTATAATCACGGGTTACTTCGGTCTCTGTATTTACAATACTAAGTCTAAAACAAGCATCCTTCCAGGTGATCCGGGTCTTTTAGTAAACAAGAAACTCAAGTAGTAACTTGACAACCAATGTTTAAAACTCATTTAATTCAAAAAGGCTTTTAGAAATTTTGTAATGGAAAATCTTTTTTGAAAACTTGTTTAAAAATTTTGAAAATCATAAATCTGGTTGTCCTTACTATATGAGTTGGTTGTTGCATGTTATCTTATTTGTAGCTTCGCATCAAAGCTTCCATACTGGTAATACTCCCGTCATCAACTTTGCAATCATTAAGTGGAGCAGACTATCCAATAGTCAACAAATCGGCTAATGTCACATCACCCTGTTACTATATCACATCGTCATAACACCATTATCTAACTTCAAGAAAGCTCCAGATCCATAATCTCCTCTAACTCTCTTTTCAAAATTTATTTAATCCATTCCACCAGCTAGTCATGGGTTGACTAATCACTAATGGCTTTTTTCAATCTGGTAACAACTATCCTCTGGAGCACTTGAATCTTCTTTCTAAACTTCTTCTCACCTTTATTTATATCTCAAGTACTCACCATTTACTGTAACTCCCGAATCCATCCTCGTAGGTACTGTTGTTTCATAGGACAAGTTTTAAACTGAGGGTATAGAACAGGATGTAGGGTAAACTGGAAAGATACACTCACAGCCGAATGTCCAGTAAAACAAGAATAAATAGATGGAGGTTCTTAAATAGGTAGTCTCGCATCAAAAGGTGGTTGAATAGCGTAGAATAACTTGAAGAGGTGCAAATATCATAACAGAAGTAGTACCATTAATACTGATGGAGGAACAAGGTGCAAATCAAATCTGAGAGAAGATGACGATCCTCGAACGGAAAGCTCCAAATGATCAGATGATACAGGGAAATCAGGATCTGCCATTGCCGTTGTCTGGTGATCACGTCGCAAGTTAAGAATCCCGAATCGCAACACGAACCGTGCCGGAGACCTACTATACAATCGCACTCAACCTCACAACGTCTTTTCTTTCTATTTCCTATTCCTAATCCTAACCCTCTACCCAAACCCGACAATCTAGGCTTGTTTCATTGACTTATAACCTGTAGCTCTGATACCAACCTGTGGCACCCTCCAAACTCGGGTCAGAAGTTTGGGGTCCACAACACATACACTATATATAAACCTGTATAAGAAATATTATTTGCAATGACCCTGCTTTACATAACCACGGATCGTAACAGGTTAAAGTATGAAAACAAGCCACAACCTTAACATTTATTACAATGTACCAAATCCCAACTACTTTAACTTACAAATGACAAAGAAATTATTCTTACAATCTTGCTAACTCAATTACCATAAAAAGCTCCTGCAAGCTCGATCCAACTCAATCAGAATCCCTAGCTCGTACTCTAGACTGAGGAACCACGCTATCAACCATATCTTTTTTAACTGTAGAATACATAAAAAGGTTCGCAAGAGTGAGCTAACTAGCTCAGCAAGTCATGATAACGATAACTAAGGTTAAACAATGATCAAACGAGACGATTCAGAGGAATCAAGTTTCTTGTTAAATAATTATTAGAATTGGATATTCATTTTAAATTTTTAAACCAAGGTTAGGCTGCTGATCAGTCACGCACTAACCCCGAGCAAGGCACACAACTCTGCTCTATAAACTAGATCCAAGGCACACATTGGCCTAATTTGACCATGAATCAGGTCTGACCACGAATCTGGTTCATGTGACACCCTCCAAACCCGGGTCATAAGTTTGGGATCCACACACACATACCTTATTTATAACCTGCTTATAACAATAATAAAGATAATAATAATATGCAGTGACCCTACTTACCAACTATCACGGACCGCAACAGGTTAAAGTATGCACACAAGCCAACACATCTACTTATATTACAAACCGTTCAAATCCCAATTATCCAAACTCAGAACTGAGTATTAAACATTATTACAAACTTTTACAAACTTAAGATTATCCCAAAAGAAGCCTACTAGCTCAACTTGATCAACCTGAACCCCTAGCTCTCGCGCTGGACTGGGGATCCTCGTTACCAACTGGTTCTTTTTAACTGGATAGAACATAAACAACATCGCACAAGTGAGCTAACTAGCTCAGCAAGTCACAATGACAAAACTGAGAATAGTGATCATCAGGTGAATATGGTTATGATATCAGGTGAACAATGGATTATGATTTAGAATTGGATATTATATTGTCATTTCAAAAACCAAGGTTAGGCTGCTGATCAGTCACGCACTAACCCCGAGCAAAGCACACAGCACTGCAAATTTATTGGTTTGATTCTCAGAAAGGTTTATGAATATATGAATTTTCTCTGAAATTTATATAATTACTGACTGCAAATGATTTTTGATACGAAATAAAATACGGTAAAGGCTATTTATAATTACGGAAAATTAGTATCTCGTTGGATCATTCCGAATATAAAACCGTACATTTATTCGTAAAAACTGATCCAAACGGTATCGGTTTTCAGGACAGTTATCCAAATCAGTACAATTTGTACTGCGGTCTTGGTCTCAGCGCCTGGTTACACGTACTACTAGGTGATAATTGGGATAGTTTAATAAAAAGCTCACATTTATCGAAAATACGAGTTTTATTGATTTACCGAAATGAATATTGTATCGAAAATGTTGCGCCAGGACCCGCGCAGGACAAACCGTACGCCGGATCGAAAAAGTCGAAACATGGAATATGCTCGGAATATTATAATTAGGTTAGGAAGGAGTTCTCAGAAGAGTTTCGGGTTCCAAAAATGTAACAACGGATGACGTCGGTTGGTTCCTGTTTTTATAAAATAGATTTTAAATACTCGGAAAAAGATTTTATAAATTTCATATGATCCTTATAAATCCATAAATCAACATAAAAATAATTAGGAAGATATGAAAATTATCTATATTTTATTTTGGACATATAAAAATTAAAATACTCAATTAATAATATTTTTAAACATCCAAACACATTTAACACTTAACAATTAATTCACAGAATAGATACTGAACACATATATTAATTATTTATTAGCAAAAATAATTACACAATATATTCCGGATATTACATCCTTCCCCCCTTAAAAGGACTCTGTCCTCAGAATCTCCTAAGAAAACAAATGAGGGTACTTTTCTCTCATATAACTTTCTAACTCCCAGGTTGACTCTTCAACCTTTGGGTTTCTCCATAACACTCTTACTAGCTTTACCACTTTATTTCTCAATACCTTTTCTCTTTTCTCTAAAATCTCTATCTGACTCTCTACATATGACGAATCTGTCTGAAGCTCTATTGGATCATTATCTATTACATGCCTAGAGTCTGGATTATATTTCTTAAGCATTGATACGTGAAAAATATTGTGAATGTGCTCCATGTGCGGAGGTAACGCCAACTCGTAAGTTTCAACGCGCTCTAGAATCTCAAAACGTCCGACATATCTTGGGCTCAGCTTTCCTTTCTTTCCAAACCTTGTTAGTCCCTTCCACGGTAATATTTTCAGTAATACCAAGTTTCCTTCTTCGAATTCCATGTCTTTCCTGGACTGATCTGCATATTTCCTTTCACGGTCCTGTGCGGCTATCAATCTCTTTTGGATAATTTCAATTACTTCTTTTGTCTGCTGTACTAGTTCAGGTCCAAGTATTTTGCGTTCTCCTACTTCGTCCCAATGCACTGGAGATCTGCATTTGCGTCCATAAAGGGCTTTATAGGGTGGTATCCCAATACTGGCATGATAACTGTTGTTATAAGCAAACTCTACGAGAGGTAAATGCTCATCCCAACTTCCTCTGAAATCAATAGCACAAACACGTAACATGCCCTCGATTATCTGAATCTTTCTTTCACTTTGGCCGTCCGTCTGGGGGTGATAAGCCGTACTCATATTCAATCTCGTTCCCAAACATTCTTGAAAACTTTTCCAAAATCTTGAATTAAATCTTGGATCTCGATCAGATACGATGGACACAGGAACTCCATGAAGAACTACAATTTCCTTTAGGTATATATGGACCAACTTGTCGAGTGAAAATCTTTCATTTATAGGCAGAAAATGAGCTGATTTAGTAAGTCTATCCACTATAACCCAAATAGCATCATGATTAGCCCTTGTCCTTGGTAATCCAACTATGAAATCCATGGCAATATGTTCCCACTTCCATTCTGGTATCTTCAATGGCTGTAACAATCCACTTGGTCTCTGATGCTCTGCTTTAACTTTCTGACAGGTATAACATCTGCTAACCCATTCCTCTGTAACAATCCCTGTACATTTTGGTACTCCCTGGATGGATTGAATATCTTGAACTATGTGCCTCCTGTAAAATTTCATTCTTCAGCTCCGTCACCGATGGAATCCAAATTCTAGAAGAAAACCTCAGAATACCTTGATCATCCTTCTGCGTGCACAATTCCTCACCTACCAAATGATTTATATCTTGATCCATTACATTTTCCTGACATTTATTTATCTTTTCTAACAACTCCGGCTGGAAAGTCATACTATACACTTTCGCTTCCTCGGGCTTGCAAACTCTAATCTCCAATTCCAGTTTCCGAAATTCATTATATTTCTCTTCAGGTACTGATAACACATTTAACTTTTCCTTCCGACTCAACGCGTCTGCTACAACGTTCGCTTTACCGGGATGATAATTAATCGAGCAGTCGTAATCCTTGATCAATTCTAACCATCTCCTTTGCCTCATATTAAGTTCCTTCTGTGTGAATATGTACTTCAAGCTTTTGTGATCCGTGTAAATCTCACACTTTTCTCCATACAAATAATGTCTCCAAATCTTCAAAGCAAAAACTATGGCTGCTAGCTCCAAATCATGAGTAGGATATTTCTGTTCGTGTAGTTTCAATTGTCTTGACGCATACGCAATCACCTTATCGTGCTGCATTAGGATACATCCTAGTCCTTTGTGAGAAGCATCACTATAAATTACGAAATTCCCTTGATCGTCTGGAAGTGACAAAACAGGTGGTGTGATTAATCGTTGCTTTAATTTCTGAAAACTTACTTCCCACTTGTCATTCCATATAAACTTTTCATTCTTTCGTATAAGCTTTGTCAATGGTGTTGCAATCCTTGAAAAAATTTGAACGAATCGACGATAATATTCCGCTAATCCCAAGAAACTTCTTACCTCGGTGGGTGTTCTCTCTCTTTCCCAGTTTGTAATTGCCTCAATCTTTGCTGGGTCCACTTTGATCCCTTCATTACTGACTATGTGTCCTAAGAACTAAACTTCCTGTAGCCAAAACTCACACTTCGAGAATTTAGCATATAACTTCTTTTTCCTTAAAATCTCCAAAGCTGTTCTCAAATGTTCTGCATGATCCCCTTCCGCCTTTGAATAAATCAAAATATCGTCTATAAACACAATGATGAACTTGTCCAAGTATTTCTTAAAAATTCTATTCATCAGGTCCATAAATGTTGTCGGGGCATTGGTCAATCCAAAAGATATCACTAAAAATTCATAATGTCCATACCTTGTTCTGAAAGCTGTCTTTGGTATATCTTCTGGCTTGATCTTCAGTTGATGATATCCCGATCTTAAATCAATCTTGGAGAAGTACTTGGCTCCCTTCAATTGGTCAAATAGATCGTCAATTCTGGGTAACGGATACTTGTTCTTGATTGTAAGCTTGTTGAGCTCCCTATAGTCGATGCACAGTCTCATGCTTCCATCTTTCTTCTTGACAAATAATACCGGTGCACCCCACGGGGACACACTGGGTCTGATTACTCCTTTCTCTAACAGTTATTGCAATTGCTTCGCTAGCTCTTTCATCTCAACGGGCGTCATTCTATACGGGGCCTTGGATACCGGTTCTGTTCCAGGTGCTAAGTCAATTGCAAACTCAATTTCTCTATCTGGAGGAAGTCCTTGTAACTCGTCGGGAAACACGTCTGAAAATTCATTTACTACTGAAATATCTTCAAGTTTCGCTGGCTCCTGACTCATATCAATCACATATGCCATGAAATGCTCACATCCTTGTCGTAATAACTTCTTGGCTTGAATCATCGTTAAGAATTTCTTTACCTGCTTCTGGCCCTTGAACGTTACTATTCTTTCATCTGGCGTTTTCACCATTACCTTCTTATTTTGACAATCTATCTGGGCATCGTGCTTAGATAACCAATCCATTCCTAAGATAACGTCAAACTCTCCTAACTTAAATGGTATCAAATCTACACAAAACTTACTACCAGAAATCTCAATCTCACAATTCCCAAAAACTTGATTAACAGATATTCGTTCTTGATTTGCCAATTCCACATTCATTATTTCATTTAAATACTCAACTGGACAATTTAACTTACTAACAAAATCTTGTGAAACAAACGATCAAGTTGCTCCCGAATCTATTAACACATTGGCACATAAAGAATTCACATTAAGCGTACCTGCCACGACATCAGTATCCTGGATAGCATCCTTCACAGACATGTCAAAAACTCTAGCCCTTGGAGTCTCACTCACTGCTGGGGTAGATCCCATAATCCTCAATGCATTACTGACTGGGGCTGGTGTCTTGTAATCCCTGGCTATATGTCCGGGCTTTCCACATTTAAAGCACGTAAATCCAATGGCTGGAACCTTCACTGTTGGATTCCGGATAGGCCGATCCTTACTTGCTGGTTCTTTTGCTGGCTGATTTCGGCACTCCCTTGAATAGTGCCCTTTCTGATTGCACTTGAAACAAACTACATTCAACTTATTACAAACTCCCCCATGCTTCTTCCCACATACTTGACAATCTGGAAAAGTTAATCTCAACTGATTCGGCTGATTCGCATTAACTGGACGGTTACCCTGGCTTCCGTCGCTTGCATTTTGTCTCCTGAAATTAAAATTCCTCCATGGCTGAAACTTGCCCTTCTTAAAATTTGGAAACTTCCCTAGTTGTGACTGACCTTCATTCCCTTCAAATTTCCTTTTCTTACTTTCCTTCTCCTTCTGTGACATCCCACTCTCTGTCTCTGCGATCATAGCCTTCTATACAACTCCTGCATAAGTATCCAATTCAAAAATGGCTACCTTCCCTCTAATCCATGGCTTCAAACCTTGCTGGAATCTCTTAACCTTCTTCCTGTCAGTATCCACATACGACGGCACATACCTTGAGAATTCTTTAAACTTACTTTCATAATCTGCCACCGACATATTCCCTTGCTTTAATTCTAAAAACTTCAGCTCCATCTGATCTTGAATAAACTGAGGAAAATACTTTTCTAAAAACAATTCCTTAAACCTTTCCCAAGTAATAACATCCGTACCTTCCAATGTCTTCACCATCTCCCACTAATAGGTGGCCTCATTCTCCAAATAGTAACTTGCAAACTCAACCTTCTGTTCGTCCTTTACTTTTACTAAGGCAAATGCCTTCTCTATCTCCTTTAACCAAACATTTGCTTCAATCGGTTCTAAGGAACCCTTGAATTCTGGTGGGTTTACTGCCTGAAAAGTTTTAACAGTTACCTGGGGATTGGTCTGTCTTTGTTGTTGTTGTGCCAGGTGAACTGTTTGTTGGGCCAAGATTTGAAGAATCTGGGCTATTGCTAGGTCTATGGGTCCTGGGTTTGAATTCTGGTTTGTATCATCTTGGTTGTTATTATTTTTGTTGTTGGTTTCTTCATTCTGGGTGTTGGTGCGGGTATTTCTTCTGGGAGACATTTTCTGTAAAGAATCAAACAACTTATTTAGCTTTTAAATCAAATTCTTTGCATAAAAGAAAAGTTTTGTAAAACAGAAATATTTCTTTTTGAAAGTAGTTATAACTAAGTAAATTGCATGCTTCTTTACAGAATATAAACAGTTATGAAAAACAGGGTATATGGTATCACAGGGGTATAACTGGTGCAATAAATAAGGTAAAGTAAAACAGGTGCAGTAAAATGAATGACAATACTGGAAAGGAAAGGTGCTGATATATATAGATCAAAAGTTTTGGGTAGTACAAGCGTAAAGACGCTTCGAAAGTAAAAGCAAAAGGGTACAACAACCTACTCACTAGTCAACATAGCTAGTCTATAAATACAACTCAAAAGTCTACTGATACACACTACACACTACTGTACATACTACATAACCATTACAATACTGCTCAGCATCTCTGGATCTCTAACTCATGGCAAGTCTGGACCTCCAATCTCCTCAAGCTCCTCTAGAACCCACTTAGCCCACTCCACTAGGAAATCAGGGGTGATGTCCTCATGTGTAGCCTCAGCAATCCTCACTGCAGTTGCTCTACGAAATGCCTGGAGCCTCTCTCTAAGTCGCCTCTCACCACTCCCAACCTCTCTAGTACGCATAATATGTAGTAACTCCTGAATCTGACCATGTAGGAATCGCTGCTCCATAAGACAAGCCTCAAACTGATGATATGGGACAGGATAGGAAGAGAACTGGAAAGGTACTCCTGTAACTGAGTGACTAGTAAAGCCTGAATCAGCAAGTGGGGGTCCTCTGATAGGTGGCCTCATGCCTGGAGGTGGAATAGCCTGCAATGGTATGGGATGCAACACAGGTGGAGGTAGTATAGCCAACACTAGTGGAACAACAGGACGTGGATCCGAAGACGGTCCTCCAACTGAAGGCTCTGAGTAATCAGCTGATACGGGAATAAAAGAGTCGGTCATCGTTGCTATCTGAAATCATATTGCAATATAAGAATCTCGAACCATGACGCGAATCACACTAATACCTGTTATACCGAAGCACTCAACCTCTCGACGTTCTATCTTTCTATTCCTTACTTTTAATCCTAACCCTCTACCCATTCCCGTCAACCTAGGCTTGTGTCAGTGACTTATAACCTGTAGCTCTGATACCAAACCTGTGGCACCCTCCAAACCCGGATCAGAAGTTTGGGGTCCACACACACATACCTTATTTATAACCTGCTTATAACAATAATAAAGATAATAATAATATGCAAAGACCCTACTTACCAACTACCACGGACCGCCACGGACCGCAATAGGTTAAAGTATGCACACAAGCCAACACATCTACTTATATTACAAACCGTTCAAATTCCAATTATCCAAACTCAGAACTGAGTATTAAACATTATTACAAACTTTTACAAACTTAAGATTATCCCAAAAGAAGCCTACTAGCCAAACTTGATCAACCTGAACCCCTAGCTCTCGCGCTGGACTGGGGATCCTCGTTACCAACAGGTTCCTTTTTAACTGGAAAGAACATAAATAGCATCGCACAAGTGAGCTAACTAGCTCAGCAAGTCATAATGACAAAACTGAGAATAATGATCATCAGGTGAATATGGTTATGATATCAGGTGAACAATGGATTATGATTTAGAATTGGATATTATATTGTCATTTTAAAAACAAAGGTTAGGCTGCTGATCAGTCACGCACTAACCCCGAGCAAAGCACACGGCACTGCTCTAACTACTGGATCCAAGGCACACATTGGCCTAACTTGACCATTATATGGTCTGACCACGAATCTGGTCCACAATTTTATAAAAACAATCCAATTCTACCATAATAACAGAATAAGCAGTAATAAACAATAAACAGGATCATTAACAACATTGGATGTTCAATAATGAAAATGGTTTTAATTTGTATAAAGATCAATATGGCATTTCCAAAGCTTGGTTGTTAGGTAATGAAAGAATTGGATAACAAAGGAATCAACATTTCAGGGTTTCAAGGATTTGGTCTTTCAAAGCATAAGATACAATGGTTTGAATGTGTAAGCAATCTAGTTCAGTGTTTAATATTTAGTTTGTATGTATTTGTGGAGTAGTATCGTATATTTAAGGTTCGTATTTGGGTACACAACAATCAATAGTCTGGAAAGAATCAGGTTTACGACTCAAGATCAATAACTGGAATCAAGGTTTAGGGTTCAGTGCTTCAAAGCACTTGCAATATAAAACAGGAATATCAATCACTACAATATCTCGAGAAAGTTCAGAATACTTGCCTGGTACTAGCTTACTACACTGCACTTGCTCTCAATCACCACTGTCTTACTCCTTGACTATCTGTTTCCCTTTCCTACGCCTTGCCTCTTCTGCTCACATATCATAAGCATCTATCAATATTTAACTCATACGATTCTATTCGACACATACTTCTATCTACCTTTCGTTTCACCCAAATCCGATTAACGGATTGTTATGCAATAAACAAGTAAACATCGAATATATAGACCGATAGTTAACCAACACGTCACATATAACACATAACACATCACATAATCAATGATATATCATTTATAAAGAAGTCTCGGGTCATAAATAGGCTTTCGGATATTTAAAATGATTTTTAAAACATTTTTCGGAATTAAAACGGGTCATTGGATCAATTTTGAAGTAGTAAATAGGGTTCGGTTGGCCAATTCCGGCTTCAAAACAATTTCATAATAATTATCGAGCCTTGAAAATAATTTAAAATAATATTTTAAAGCTCGAAACTATTTTTCGGAATTCTTAAATCATTTTTAAATAATTAAATCTAATTAAATAATTAATTAAATTAATTATTAATTAATTAAAACAATTAATCAATCAATTTTTGAATTAATTGACCAATTAATCAATTAAAAATTAACTGAAATTAATTAACTAATTAATTCAGATTTATTTTTGAATTAAATATAATTTTCGAAATTAAAATAATAATTTTTGGAATTTTCAGAAATTAAAATCGAATTTTTATATTTAAAATAAATAGGAAATATGATTTTTAAATATTTTTAAAACAGGAATCCAAAATTTGCAAGTTCTGGAAACCTCAGGGACCTAACTGTTTCTTCCCAAAAAGATAAGGTACCAAATTGCAATTTTACAACCCCCGTCGCCGGAAAATACAGGGGTGGCCGGAGAAGACGATTCCGGCACCCTCACCTCACCACAGGCTCCAGATCACATCTACAGACAACCAGGAACTTATTCATGCAATCAAATCATTCAACTAACCCCAGATTTGGCCGGAAATTGGCCAAGAACATCGCCTGTTTCCGGCGAACTTCGGAAATTTTCAAAACACAACTCCCTTCGATTCAGACATCCTCTGTTAACGAGCTATATACCAATCGATTGCAAATTTCATAAGGAACATAATCCACTATAACTCAACAGCTAATAACCCCTAAATCAAAAAGCCCAAAATTTCAATTGAAAACATTCATACGGGTTATAAACCCTAATTTTAAAATTCGAGAATTAAACCCACTTTTGAGCATGTTATTGAACTCCAAATCGGACGTATGACATATGAAAATCATCAGGAAAACAAGCTCTACAACATGGAAGCATCAAATCATACAAACAATCATCCGAACAAAAATTCATATTTTTAATAAAATTAATTCGAAAATAAATAATTTTTCAGAAAATAAAACTTGATTTTTGCAGTGATATTTTGACACAGAATCTGATAGAACACCTCAAGACCTTTGGATTGAGTACTCGAGCTTTCCAAACGGACTCCGGTAACACCTCCGATTGTTGGTTTGATTCTCAGAAAGGTTTATGAATATATGAATTTTCTCTGAAAATTTATATAATTACTGACTGCAAATGATTTTTGATACGAAATAAAATACGGTAAAGGCTATTTATAATTACGGAAAATTAGTATCCCGTTGGATCATTCCGAATATAAAACCGTACGTTTATTCGTAAAAACTGATCCAAACGGTATCGGTTTTCAGGACAGTTATCCAAACTAGTACAATTTGTACTGCGGTCTTGGTCTCAGCGCCTGGTTACACGTACTACTAGGTGATAATTGGGATAGTTTAATAAAAAGCTCCCATTTATCGAAAATACGAGTTTTATTGATTTACCGAAACGAATATTGTATCGAAAATGTTGCGCCAGGACCCGCGCAGGACAAACCGTACGCCGGATCGAAAAAGTCGAAACATGGAATATGCTCGGAATATTACAATTAGGTTAGAAAGGAGTTCTCGTAAGAGTTTCGGGTTCCAAAAACGTAACAACGGATGACGTCGGTTGGTTCCCATTTCTTTAAAATAGATTTTAAATACTCGGAAAAAGATTTATAAATTTCATATGATCCTTATAAATCCATAAATCAACATAAAAATAATTAGGAAGATATGACAATTATCTATATTTTATTTTGGACATATAAAAATTAAAATACTCAATTAATAATATTTTTAAACATCCAAACACATTTAACACTTAACAATTAATTCACAGAATAGATACTGAACACATATATTAATTATTTATTAGCAAAAATAATTACACGATATATTCCAGATATTACATCCTTCCCCCCTTAAAAGGACTCTGTCCTCATAATCTCCTAAGAAAACAAATGAGGGTACTTTTCTCTCATATAACTTTCTAACTCCCAGGTTGACTCTTCAACCTTTGGGTTTCTCCATAACACTCTTACTAGCTTTACCACTTTATTTCTCAATACCTTCTCTCTTTTCTCTAAAATCTCTATCGGACTCTCTACATATGACAAATCTTCCTGAAGCTCTATTGGCTCATATTCTATTACATGCCTGGAGTCTGGATTATATTTCTTAAGCATTGATACGTGAAAAATATTGTGAATGTGCTCCATGTGTGGAGGTGACGCCAACTCGTAAGCTACTTTTCCAACGCGCTTTAGAATCTCAAAACGTCCGACATATCTTGGGCTCAGCTTTCCTTTCTTTCCAAACCTCGTTAGTCCCTTCCACGGTGATACTTTCAGTAATACCAAGTTTTCTTCTTCGAATTCCATGTCTTTCCTGGACTGATCTGCATATTTCCTTTCACGGTCCTGTGTGGATATCAATCTCTTTTGGATAATTTCAATTACTTCTTTTGTCTGCTGTACTAGTTCAGGTCCAGGTATTTTGCGTTCTCCTACTTCGTTCCAATGCACTGGAGATCTGCATTTGCATCCATAAAGGGCTTTATAGGGTGGTATCCCAATACTGGCATGATAACTGTTGTTATAAGCAAACTCTACGAGAGGTAAATGCTCGTCCCAACTTCCTTTGAAATTAATAGCACAAACACATAACATGTCCTCGATTATCTGAATCTTTCTTTCACTTTGGCCGTCCGTCTGGGGGTGATAAGCCGTACTCATATTCAATCTCGTTCCCAAACATTCTTGAAAACTTTTCCAAAATCTTGAATTAAATCTTGGATCTCGATCAGATACGATGGACACAAGAACTCCATGACGAACTATAATTTCCTTTAGGTACATATGGACCAACTTGTCAAGTGAAAATCTTTCATTTATAGGCAGAAAATGAGCTGATTTAGTAAGTCTATCCACTATAACCCAAATGGCATCATGATTAGCCCTTGTCCTTGGTAATCCATCTATGAAATCCATGGCAATATGTTCCCACTTCCATTCTGGTATCTCCAATGGCTGTAACAATCCACTTGGTCTCTGATGCTCTGCTTTAACTTTCTGACAGGTATAACATCTGTTAACCCATTTCGCAATTTCCCTCTTCATATCTGGCCACCAATAATTCTCCTTTAAATCCCTGTACATTTTGGTACTCCCTGGATGGATTGAATATCTTGAACTATGTGCCTCCTATAAAATTTCATTCTTCAGCTCCGTCACCGGTGGAATCCAAATTCTAGAAGAAAACCTCAGAATACCTTGATCATCCTTCTGCGTGCACAATTCCTCACCTACCAAATGATTTATATCTTGATCCATTACATTTTCCTGACATTTCTTTATCTTTTCTAACAACTCCAGCTGGAAAGTCATACTATACACTTTCGCTTCCTCGGGCTTGCAAACTTTAATCTCCAATTCCGGTTTCCGAAATTCCTTATATTTCTCTTCAGGTACTGATAACACATTTAACTTTTCCTTCCGACTCAACGCGTCTGCTACAACGTTCGCTTTACTGGGATGATAATTAATCGAGCAGTCGTAATCCTTGATCAATTCTAACCATCTCCTTTGCCTCATATTAAGTTCCTTCTGTATGAATATGTACTTCAAGCTTTTGTGATCCGTGTAAATCTCACACTTTTCTCCATACAAATAATGTCTCCAAATCTTTAAAGCAAAAACTATGGCTGCTAGCTCCAAATCATGAGTAGGATATTTCTGTTCGTGTAGTTTCGATTGTCTTGACGCATACGCAATCACCTTATCGTGCTGCATTAGGACACATCCTAGTCCTTTGTGAGAAGCATCGCTATAAATTGCGAAATTCCCTTGATCGTCTGGAAGTGACAAAACAGGTGGTGTGATTAATCGTTGCTTTAATTTCTGAAAACTTTCTTCCCACTTGTCATTCCATATAAACTTTTCATTCTTTCGTATAAGCTTTGTCAATGGTGTTGCAATCCTTGAAAAATTTTGAACGAATCGACGATAATATCCCGCTAATCCCAAGAAACTTCTTACCTCGGTGGGTGTTCTCGCTCTTTCCCAGTTTGTAATTACCTCAATCTTTGATGGGTTCTCTTTGATCCCTTTATTACTGACTATGTGTCCTAAGAACTGAACTTCCTGTAGCCAAAACTCACACTTCGAGAATTTAGCATATAACTTATTTTTCCTTAAAATCTCTAAAGTTGTTCTCAAATGTTCGGCATGATCCCCTTCCGCCTTTAAATAAATCAAAATATCGTCTATAAACACAATGATGAACTTGTCCAAGTATTTCTTAAAAGTTCTATTCATCAGGTCCATAAATGCTGCCGGGGCATTGGTCAATCCAAAAGACATCACTAAAAATTCATAATGTCCATACCTTGTTCTGAAAGCTGTCTTTGGTATATCTTCTGGCTTGATCTTCAGTTGATGATATCCCGATCTTAAATCAATCTTGGAGAAGTACTTGGCTCCCTTCAATTGGTCAAATAGATCGTCAATTCTGGGTAACAGATACTTGTTCTTGATTGTAAGCTTGTTGAGCTCCCTATAGTCGATGCACAGTCTCATGCTTCCATCTTTCTTCTTGACAAATAATACCGGTGCACCCCACGAGGACACACTGGGTCTGATTACTCCTTTCTCTAACAGTTATTGTAATTGCTTCGCTAGCTCTTTCATCTCAACGGGCGCCATTCTATACGGGGCCTTGGATACCGATTCTGTTCCAGGTGCTAAGTCGATTGCAAACTCAATTTCTCTATCTGGAGGAAGTCCTGGTAACTCATCGGGAAACACGTCTGGAAATTCATTTACTACTGAAATATCTTCAAGTTTCGCTGGCTCCTGACTCCTATCAATCACATATGCCATGAAATGCTCACATCCTTGTCGTAATAACTTCTTGGCTTGAATCATCGTTAAGAATTTCTTTACCTGCTTCTGGCCCTTGAACGTTACTATTCTTTCGCCTGGCGTTTTCACTATTACCTTCTTATTTTGACAATCTATCTGGGCATCGTGCTTAGATAACCAATCCATTCCTAAGATAACGTCAAATTCTCCTAACTTAAATGGTATTAAATCTACACAAAACTTACTACCAGAAATCTCAATCTCACAATTCCCACAAACTTGATTAACAGATATTCGTTCTTCATTTGCCAATTCCACAGTCATTATTTCATTTAAATACTCACCTGGATAATTTAACTTACTAACAAAATCTTGTGAAACAAACGATCAAGTTGCTCCCGAATCTATTAACACTTTGGCACATAAAGAATTCACATTAAGCGTACCTGCCATGACATCAGTATCCTGGATAGCATCCTTCACAGACATGTCAAAAACTCTAGCCCTTGGAGTCTCACTCACTGCTGGGGTAGATCCCATAATCCTCAATGCATTACTGACTGGGGCTGGTGTCTTGTAATCCCTGGCTATATGTCCGTGCTTTCCACATTTAAAGCACGTAAATTCAATGGCTGGAACCTTCACTGCTGGATTCCGGATAGGCTGATCCTTACTTGCTGGTTCTTTTGCTGGCTGATTTCGGCACTCCCTTGAATAGTGCCCTTTCTGATTGCACTTGAAACAAACTACATTCAACTTATTACAAACTCCCCCATGCTTCTTCCCACATACTTGACAATCTGGAAAAGTTAATCTCAACTGATTCGGCTGATTCGCATTAACTGGACGGTTGCCCTGGCTTCCGTCGCTTGCATTTTGTCTCCTGAAATAAAAATTCCTCCCTGGCTGAAACTTGCCCTTCTTAAAATTTGGAAACTTCCCTAGTTGTGACTGACCTTCATTCCCTTCAAATTTCCTTTTCTTACTTTCCTTCTCCTTCTGTGACATCTCACTCTCTGTCTCTACGATCATAGCCTTCTATACCACTCCTGCATAGGTATCCAATTCAAAAATGGCTACCTTCCCTCTGATCCATGGCTTCAAACCTTGCTGGAATTTCTTAGCCTTCTTCCTGTCAGTATCCACATACGACGGCACATACCTTGAGAATTCTTTAAACTTACTTTCATAATCTGCCACCGACATATTCCCTTGCTTTAATTCTAAAAACTTCAGCTCCATCTGATCTTGAATAAACTGAGGAAAATACTTTTCTAAAAACAATTCCTTAAACCTTTCCCAAGTAATAACATCCGTACCTTCCAATGTCTTCACCATCTCCCACTAATATGTGGCCTCATTCTCCAAATAGTAACTTGCAAACTCAACCTTCTGTTCGTCCTTTACTTTTACTAAGCCAAATGCTTTCTCTATCTCCTTTAACCAAACATTTGCTTCAATCGGTTCTAAGGAACCCTTGAATTCTGGTGGGTTTATTTCCTGAAAAGTTTTAAGAGTTACCTGGGGATTGGTCTGTCTTTATTGTTGTTGTGCCGGGTGAACTGTTTGTTGGGCCAAGATTTGAAGAATCTGGGCTATTGCTGGGTCTATGTGTCCTGGGTTTGAATTCTGGTTTGTATCATCTTGGTTGTTATTATTGTTGTTGTTGGTTTCTTCATTCTGGGTGTTGGTACGGGTATTTCTTCTGGGAGGCATTTTCTGTAAAGAATCAAACAACTTATTTAGCTTTTAAATCAAATTCTTTGCATAAAAGAAAAGTTTTGTAAAACAGAAATATTTCTTTTTGAAAAAAGTTATAACTGAGTAAATTGCATGGTTCTTTACAGAATATAAACAGTTATGAAAAACAGGGTACATGGTATCACAGGGGTATAACTGGTGCAATAAATAAGGTAAAGTAAAACAGGTGCAGTAAAATGAATGACAATACTGGAAAGGAAAGGTGGTGATATATATAGATCAAAAGTTTTAGGTAGTACAAGGGTAAAGACGCTTCGAAAGTAAAAGCAAAAGGGTACAAAAACCTACTCACTAGTCAGCATAGCTAGTCTATAAATACAACTCAAAAGTCTACTGATACACACTACTGTACATACTACATAACCATTACAATACTACTCAGCATCTCTGGATCTCTAACTCATGGCAAGTCTGGACCTCCAATCTCCTCAAGCTCCTCCAGAACCCACTTAGCCCACTCCACTAGGAAATCAGGGGTGATGTCCTCATGTGTAGCCTCAGCAATCCTCACTGCAGTTGCTCTACGAAATGCCTGGAGCCTCTCTCTAAGTCGCCTCTCACCACTCCCAACCTCTCTGGTACGCATAATATGTAGTAACTCCTGAATCTGACCCTGTAGGAATTGCTGATCCATAAGGCAAGCCTCAAACTGATGATATGGGACAGGATAGGAAGAGAACTGGAAAGGTACTCCTGTAACTGAGTGACTAGTAAAGCCTGAATCAGCAAGTGGGGGTCCTCTGATAGGTGGCCTCATGCCTAGAGGTGGAATAGCCTGCAATGGTATGGGATGCAACACAGGTGGAGGTAGTATAGCCAACACTGGTGGAACAACAGGACGTGGATCCGAAGACGGTCCTCCAACTGAAGGCTCTGAGTAATCAGCTGATACGGGAATAAAAGAGTCGGCCATCGCTGCTATCTGAAATCATATCGCAATCTAAGAATCTCGAACCATGACGCAAATCACACTAATACCTATTATACCGAAGCACTCAACCTCTCGACATTCTATCTTTCTATTCCTTACTTTTAATCCTAACCCTCTACCCATTCCCGTCAACCTAGGCTTCTGTCAGTGACTTATAACCTGTAGCTCTGATACCAAACCTGTGATACCCTCCAAACCCGGATCAGAAATTTGGGGTCCACACACACATACCTTATTTATAACCTGCTTATAACAATAATAAAGATAATAATAATATGCAGTGACCCTACTTACCAACTACCATGGACCGCCACGGACCGCAATAGGTTAAAGTATGCACACAAGCCAACACATCTACTTATATTACAAACCGTTCAAATTCCAATTATCCAAACTCAGAACTGAGTATTAAACATTATTACAAACTTTTACAAACTTAAGATTATCCCAAAAGAAGCCTGCTAGCCAAACTTGATCAACCTGAACCCCTAGCTCTCGTGCTGGACTGGGGATCCTCGTTACCAACTGGTTCCTTTTTAACTGGAAAGAACATAAACAAAATCGCACAAGTGAACTAACTAGCTCAGCAAGTCACAATGACAAAACTGAGAATAATGATCATCAGGTGAATATGGTTATGATATCAGGTGAACAATGGATTATGATTTAGAATTGGATATTATATTGTCATTTTAAAAACCAAGGTTAGGCTGCTGATCAGTCACGCACTAACCCCGAGCAAAGCAAACGGCACTGCTCTAACTACTGGATCCAAGGCACACATTGGCCTAACTTGACCATTATATGGTCTGACCACGAATCTGGTCCACAATTTTATAAAAACAATCCAATTCTACCATAATAACAGAATAAGCAGTAATAAACAATAAACAGGATCATTAACAACATTGGACGTTCAATAATGAAAATGGTTTTAATTTGTATAAAGATCAATATGGCATTTCCAAAGCTTGGTTGTTAGGTAATGAAAGAATTGGATAATAGGAATCAACATTTCAGGGTTCCAAGGATTTGGTCTTTCAAAGCATAAGATACAATGGTTTGAATGTGTAAGCAATCTGGTTCAGTGTTTAATATTTAGTTTGTATGTATTTGTGGAGTAGTATCATATATTTGAGGTTCGTATTTGGGTACACAACAATCAATAGTCTGGAAAGAATCAGGTTTACGACTCAAGATCAATAACTGGAATCAAGGTTTAGGGTTCAGTGCTTCAAAGCACTTGCAATATAAAACAGGAATATCAATCACTACAATATCTCGAGAAAGTTCAGAATACTTGCCTGGTACTAGCTTACTACACTACACTTGCTCTCAATCACCACTGTCTTACTCCTTGACTATCTGTTTCCCTTTACTACGCCTTGCCTCTTCTGCTCACATATCATAAGCATCTATCAATATTTAACTCATACGATTCTATTCGACATATACTTCTATCTACATTTCGTTTCACCCAAATCCGATTAACGGATTGAAAGTTATGCAATAAACAAGTAAACATCGAATATATAGACCGATAGTTAACCAACAAGTCACATATAATACATAACACATCACATAATCAATGATATATCATTTATAAAGAAGTCTCGGGTCATAAATAGGCTTTCGGATATTTAAAACGATTTTTAAAATATTTTTCGGAATTAAAACGGGTCGTTGGATCAATTTTGAAGTAGTAAATAGGGTTCGGTTGGCCAATTCCGGCTTCAAAACAATTTCATAATAATTATCGAGCCTTGAAAACAATTTAAAATAATATTTTAAAGCTCGAAACTATTTTTCGGAATTTTTAAATCATTTTTAAATAATTAAATCTAATTAAATAATTAATTAAATCAATTAATAATTAATTAAATCAATTAATAATTAATTAAATCAATTAATCAATCAATTTTCGAATTAATTGACCAATTAATCAATTAAAATTTAACTGAAATTAATTAACTAATTAATTCAGATTTATTTTTGAATTAAATATAATTTTCGAAATTAAAATAATAATTTTTAGAATTTTCAGAAATTAAAATCGAATTTTTATATTTAAAATAAATAGGAAATATGATTTTTAAATATTTTTAAAACAGGAATCCAAAATTTGCAAGTTCTGGAAACCTCAGGGACCTAACTGTTTCTTCCCAAAAAGATAAGGTACCAAATTGCAATTTTACAACCCCCGTCGCCGGAAAATACAGGGGTGGCCGGAGAACACGATTCTGGCACCCTCACCTCACCACAGGCTCCAGATCACATCTACAGACAACCAGGAACTTATTCATGCAATCAAATCATTCAAATAACCCCAGACTTGGCCGGAAATTGGCCAAGAACATCGCCTGTTTCCGGCGAACTTCGGAAATTTTCAAAACACAACTCCCTTCGATTCAGACATCCTCTGTTAACGAGCTATATACCAATCGATTGCAAATTTCATAAGGAACATAATCCAGTATAACTCAATAGCTAATAACCCCTAAATCAAAAAGCCCCAAATTTTAATTGAAAACATTCATACGGGTTATAAACCCTAATTTTAAAATTAGAGAATTAAACCCACTTTTGAGCATGTTATTGAACTCCAAATCGGACGTATGACATATGAAATCATCAGGAAAACAAGCTCTACAACATGCAAGCATCAAATCATACAAACAATCATCCGAACAAAAATTCATATTTTTAATAAAATTAATTCGAAAATAAATAATTTTCAGAAAATAAACCTTGATTTCTGCAGTGATTTTTTGACACAGAATCTGATAGAACACCTCAAGACCTTTGGATTGAGTACTCGAGCTTTCCAAACGGACTCCGGTAACACCTCCGATTGTTGGTTTGATTCTCAGAAAGGTTTATGAATATATGAATTTTCTCTGAAAATTTATATAATTACTGACTGCAAATGATTTTTGATACGAAATAAAATACGGTAAAGGCTATTTATAATTACGGAAAATTAGTATCCCGTTGGATCATTCCGAATATAAAACCGTACGTTTATTCGTAAAAACTGATCCGAACGGTATCGGTTTTCAGGACAGTTATCCAAACCAATACAATTTGTACTGCGGTCTTGGTCTCAGCGCCTGGTTATACGTACTACTAGGTGATAATTGGGATAGTTTAATAAAAAGCTCCCATTTATCGAAAATACGAGTTTTATTGATTTTCGAAACGAATATTGTATAGAAAATGTTGCGCCAGGACCCGCGCAGGACAAACCGTACGCCGGATCGGAAAAGTCGAAACATGGAATATGCTCGGAATATTACAATTAGGTTAGGAAGGAGTTCTCAGAAGAGTTTCGGGTTCCAAAAATGTAACAACGGATGACGTCGGTTGGTTCCCGTTTTTATAAAATAGATTTTAAATACTCGGAAAAAGATTTTATAAATTTCATATGATCCTTATAAATCCATAAATCAACATAAAAATAATTAGGAAGATATGACAATTATCTATATTTTATTTTGGACATATAAAAATTAAAATACTCAATTAATAATATTTTTAAACATCCAAACACATTTAACACTTAACAATTAATTCACAGAATAGATACTGAACACATATATTAATTATTTATTAGCAAAAATAATTACACGATATATCCCGGATATTACAATTCACCTAAAGGAAAACTATCCAATTCTAAGCAGTTCAATATGATAAACTGAATAACTCAATAAAATAAGTTCATAATCAACAGTAATAAAACATTTAGATAAAAGCATGATGTGATTCATGAGTATCACGAGGGTATATCAAGGTATGTATAAGAAATGGCCTCCATCCTGTAAGGGAATCAGGTATTAGATGAATTAAGGATTTTCAAGGTTTAGTTCTGTAATGTTACACAAAATGGTTAGGGTATAAAAGTTTATGTATGTTCAAACAATTCGGTTCCAGTATTTGGTGTTTGGTAGTTATATATTTGGAGGGTAGTATCATATTTGTGTGGTTTAGTATCTGGAAATCAACAAGGGATGGTTTACACAGAATAAGGCTTACGGTTCAAAGATCAAATGATGTAGCTCAGGTTCAAGGCTGAAGGATTCAAAGTACTTATAATATAAAACAAAGCTATTTTGAATACTTTACAATATGTCATGAGAGAATTTAGAAATATTTGCATTATATTTCGAAAAAGGTTTAGAAGTGCTTGTCTTACAGGGCTTTGCAACTATTACTGATCAACTCAGAGCCGACTCTACCGCTCAGGCTTTAACGTCCAACCACTAGATCACATTAGATTCTACTTCGACACTTAGGTTTTTCTGTTGAAACTCTACTGAGCTCGTCGACTGACCACTAGGTTATCTTTAGTCCAACGTCCACTTTCAGTTTCTCGACTAGAACCTTCAGGGTCGAAATACTATATGTTAGACACCCAGTTATGCTTGACATATCCTCGCTAACAACCTACCCATACGATAGCATATTCCGACTCGTAATCATTCATATTATAATAACACAGACAATAATTAGGGTTCACATTCTCAAAATCGGTTCGGTGTTCGTTTTCAGAAAATACGTATACTCGTAATTTTACGAAATCAGGGTTACGGATTTTACAAAATTATCCCATCACATCATGCAATCAAGTTTCATATAAAACACATATGTATCTATATAACCACTCAACGTCCTGATAATCGTCGGATACGCTCCCGTATTTTTGTAGGTAAATTTCCTGAAAATCGGGCAGCGTCTCTTTTGTTTATCGGACTACCCGTCGAATACAATATCGACGTCAATCACAACAATCAATCAATCCAAACAATTAATCTAACAATCATTATTTATAATCCAAACCACTCTACAACAACCGCAATCAACTACGCAACCAAAATCTCGATACAATCTTTATATGCCCGGTAAATAGTTTTCGTTTTGAAAATAATTTTACGAACTAAATTGATATTTTAAAATTAGGACTCAGAATAAACATCATTGTCCACCGTCAGCTCACAGATGTTCATCGCAGACGGCGGAGAAATCCGCGGGTACCCGATTAATTCGGGTTGCCAACACAGATTTCACCGATAAAATCTCGAATAATTAAAATAATTATTCGAATAATCATTAAAACTTTATTCCAGTATTTTAAAAATAATTCGAATCAATCAGATTAATCAATTAATACAACACGGCAGTAACAAGAGCAACAAAAAACAACATCACGCGCACAGAATAATACACCATGCGCCACCACCTCGCCGGAAAGCAGCGAGGGGCGGCGGCTAACAAGGGAAAATGACAGGGCGACAACAGTATACAGCAAATGCCATACACAGCAGCCTACACACACAGAACACACGCACCCCATCGCCGACCACCTCGCCGGAAAAGAAACCGGCGATAGCCGGCAAAAGAGAGAAAACAAAACGGTGACACAAAAATTACCGAGAACGGAAATCGCAGCAGCACAACAGGGACACAGCCAGGAGCAATTAAAAGGAAATTTAGGAAGGAGGGAGAGAGAGAGATTGAGCTCTCGAGAGTTCAATTCCACCGGAAAAATCGAGAAGAAAAGGGGTTACAGGAGAGGGTGTTGTGTTCATCATTTTATATTTTTAAATACACAGCAGTAACACAACGAGTAATAGTACTCTGCCACGTTTCTATTGAATGGCTGAAATCCTGACACGTTCCCCATTTCTATTGTAAATTCCAAATTTTGTTCTTATTTTGCAAAATAACGAACAAATTTTCGAGTAAAAATTAACCCTAAAATTATCAATTTAGTTTTTAAATATTACAAATAATTCAAAGTTATTAAAAATAAATTTTTCATAATTTTTGTATTATTTTTAAAACATAACTCGTACACGCGATTCACAATTAACGAACCTAGCTGCACTTAAAACAATTTCAGAAAATCATGAAAATAGTATTAAAAGTTATAAATATCCCGAAGTTAATAAAAACATAAATTTCCAAATTTTTAAACCAATTCTGAAATGCAATTTATACGCGCTTTTATCAATTAAACGTATCAACGCGCGCGTGAAATTAATCTCAAAAATTACCAAAATAATTTTAAAATTCTCAGAATATTCCAAACTTGAATAAATATGAGTTTCATAATTTTTGAAGAATTCTAGAATTAATTATGGATTTTACAAATAAAAGCAATCAGAAAATCATTTAAAGATAAATAATTAATAAAATATTGATTCCTCAATTTTATAAAATCCTAAAAATAATTATTGTAATTATAAAATCATAAAAATAATTATAGAGACATTCCAAATATTTATGCAAATAAATTTGCACTAAATCCACTTTTGAAAGTGAAAATAATTTAATACAACTCCATAATTAATCACGCGGACAACCCGGTACACCGTAAATCACACATAGCTACTAACCAAACAACACATAGCGGTCAAAAACGATGCCCATATTTATTTATTTAATAATTTCCATAGTTACATATTCAAATAATTCAAAAATACACGAGTCGTTATATACTTGATTCCTTGTCGTGTTTTAGGTACTTGTATACGCGTTCTCGGTCTCGTAAGAGGACACTGGATCAAGATGAGGAAGAAGTTGTAGTCGAGGAGAAAGTTGAGGAAGAGATCTTAGTTAAGAAATAAGAAGAGGCTCTTATTATAATGGGAGAACTAGAAGCGAATGCAAAGGCTTTGATGGACTATTCTTAACCGAAGATCGATGATATTCAGTCTAGCATTGTTCGACCAGCCATCTCGGCTAATACCTTTGAGATCAAGTCGAGCACGATTCAGATGATACAGAACTCAGTTCAGTTTGGAGGTTCTTCGACAAAAGGCCCCAACATGCACATCAGAGATTTCATCGAGATCTGTGATACTTTTAAGTTCAATGGAGTTTCTGAAGATGCTATTAAATTGAGGCTTTTCCCATTCTCTCTACGGGATAAAGATAAGTGTTGGTTACATTCTCTACCACCAGGGTCTATCACCAAATGGGAGGATCTTTCTTAGAAGTTCTTAACCAAATTCTTTCCTATGGCGACGACTGCTGCAATCAGAAACGCACTTACTCAATTTGCTCAACAATCTGGAGAATCTTTATGCGAGGCTTGGGATAGATATAAGGAGATGCTTAGGAAGTATCCTCATCATGGGATGCCTGACTCGATGATTATTAATTGTTTCTATAATGGTTTGGGTGCTACTTCAAGACCCATGCTCGATGTAGCATCTGGAAGAGCCTTGTGGGCTAAAAGCTAAGATGAAGCTTATGAATTAATTGAACTGATGGATGCTAATGAATACCAGAATCCTACTCAGCGACTATCTCAGGGAAAGGTAGCAGGAATTCTGGAGTTGGATGCATCTACTGCTATAGCTGCTCAACTTAAGGCTTTGATGATGAAGATGGATTCTCTGTCTAATTATGAAGTTAATTAGATCACTAGTGTCTGTGAGCTTTGTGCTGGTGCCCATGAGACTGATCAATGTGCCATTTCTAGTGAATCATCTCAGTTCGTGATCAACTTCCAGAGGTCACAACAACCTGTACCAGCCACCTATCATCCTAACAACCGCAATCATCCTAACTTTAGCTGGAGCAACACTCAGAATGCGGTTCAGCAGCCTTATCAGCAGTACCTAGCAAAGCAGTACAACCCCCTAGTTTTCAGCAATCGTAAGATGCACTAAGGCAACAACTCCAGCTGCAACAGTCTAATGAAAAATCTGAATTGGAAGAGTTAAGGCTCATGTGCAAGAGCCAAGTGGTTTCTATCAAGACCTTGGAAAAACAAATCGGAAAAATTGCCAATGCCTTGTTAAATCGTCAACCTGGTACACTCACTAGTGACACTAAAGTTCCAGGAAAGAGGGAAGCTAAGGAACAGGTAAAGGTAATTACATCAAGGTCTGGGAAGGTTGCAAATCTCGAACACTCTCAAGTTTCGGATGAAGAAGCTATAGCTGAGGAAGAAGTGCAGAAGGAAGCTGAAGTAGAGCCAAAGAAGACTACTATTGAACACACTCCTTCTGAGGGTAATAAAGGGGTGAAACAGATCTATCCTCCACCCCCCTTTCTAAGAGGCTACAGAAGAAAAAGCTAGATAGCAGTTTAAGAAGTTTCTGGAGGTGTTCAACTAGCATCAATCTGATGCCCTTGTCAATCTTCAAGAAGTTGGACTTACCTGATTCAAAGCCTACTTACATGACCTTGCAGCTGGTCGATCGTTCTATTACTTATCCACGAGGAATTGTTGAGGATGTACTGGTCAAGGTGGATAAACTCATCTTTCCGACTAATTTTGTAATTCTTGATTTCGAGGAGGATAAGAAGATTCCCATAATCTTGGGAAGACCTTTATTGGCTACTGGCCGAACCTTGATAGATGTGCAGAAGGGTGAGCTCACCATGCGAGTGTTGGATCAGGATATAACTTTTAATGTGTTCAATGCCATTAAATTCCCTATAGAAAATGAGGAGTGCTAAAAGGTGGAGTTGGTCGATTCTGTAGTTACTTCAGAACTTGATCAATTGCTAAGGTCTGACGCCTTAGAAAAGGCCTTGTTGGGGAATTCTGATAGTGAAGATGATGAAGGTGATGAGCAATAGCAATATCCGAATGCTTCTCCCTGGAAAAGGAAGATGGAAATGCCTTTTGAATCTCTTGGAATGGAGGAGATGAACAAATCTCCCAAGCGCCTCAAGCCATTTATTGAGGAAGCTCCTGCACTTGAGCTTAAACCAATACCTGAAGACTTAAGGTAAGCTTTTTTGGGTGAGGAATCTACTTTTCCTGTTATTATTGCGTCTGACCTTTCAGGTAGTGATGAGGAAAAACTCTTGAGAATTCTGAGAGAATTCAAATCGGCAATTGGATGAACGATAGCAGATATCAAGGGAATCAACCCTTCTTATTGTATGCATAAAATTCTGCTAGAGGAAGGTAGCAAGCCTATTGTTGAGCAACAAAGAAGGATAAATCCTATCATGAAAGAAGTTGCGGAGAAGGAAATTCTTAAGTGGTTGGATGCCGGGATCATCTATCCCATTTTCGACAGTTTTTCGGTGAGTCCAGTCCAGTGTGTACCAAAGAAAGGGGGTATCACCGTTGTTGCTAATGAGAAGAATGAGCTCATTCCTATTCGAACAGTCACGGGGTGGAGAGTTTGCATGGACTACAGGAAGCTGAACAAGGCCACGAGAAAGGATTAATTTCCTCTGCCTTTTATTGATCAGATGCTTGACAGATTGGCTGGGCATGAGTACTACTATTTTCTGGATGGCTATTCGGGCTATAATCAGATTTACATTCCCCCGGAAGATCGGGAAAATACTACTTTCACTTGTCTATTTGGAACTTTCTCCATTAGGAGAGTTTCCTTTGGTTTATGTGGGGCACTGGCCACATTTCAGAGATGTATGATGGTTATTTTTTCTGACATGATTGGTCAGAATGTGGAGGTGTTTATGGATGACTTTTTTGTATTTGGCGATTCATTTGATGAGTGCTTACAGAATTTTGGCGACATTCTTAAAAGGTGTGTTGAGACCAACTTGGTTCTCAACTGGGAGAAATGTCACTTTATGGTGTGACAGGGCATTATTCTTGGTCACAAGGTCTCTAGTAAGGGTATTGAGGTGGACAAAGTCAAAGTGGGGGTCATCGAAAATCTTCCTCGACCAATTTCTGTTAAGGGAGTTCGCAGCTTTCTTGGTCATGCGGACTTCTATAGGCGTTTCATCAAGGACTTCTCAAATATTTCTAAACCTTTTTGCAATCTTCTTGAAAAGGATGTCCCGTTCAAGTTTGATGACGAGTGCCTAGCTGCTTTTGAGTTCTTGAAGAAGAGTTTAATCACGGCACCTGTCATAACTCCACCTAATTGGAACAAACCTTTTGAGATGATGTGCGATGCAAGTGACTATGCAGTTGGAGCAGTTCTTGGTTAGAGAAAGAACAACATATTTCATGTGGTCTACTATACTGGTAAGACCCTAAATGGTGCTCAACTGAATTACACTACTTCTGAGAAAGAACTTCTGGCTATTGTCTACGGTTTTGAGAAGTTTCGATCTTATCTGCTTGGGACGAAGGTGACAGTTTTCACTGATCACGCTGCAATTCGATATCTCATCTCGAAGAAAGACTCGAAGCCTAGATTGATCAGATGGGTTCTTTTGCTTCAGGAGTTTGAATTGGAGATCAAGGACATAAAAGGTATTGAGAATCAAGTCGCTGATCATTTCTCTCATTTGGAAGATCCAAGAGCAACTTCACTGGATAAGATATTGATAAATGAGTCTTTTCCCGATGAGCAGATGTTTGGAGTGCAAGAGGAAGAACCGTGGTTTGCAAACATTGTGAACTACCTTGTGAGTAATATCATGCCTCCCGACTTGTCGTATGCTCAAAGGAAGAAGTTTCTTCATGAGGTGAAGTGGTACATGTGGGATGAACCGTATTTGTTTAGGCAAGGAGCTGACCAAATCATCAGGAGATGTATTTCGTACAATGAAACGGGGGGGATCTTGTGAGACTGTCATTCAACTGTTTATGGAGGCCACTACGGTGGAGAGAAGACAGTAGCTCGAGTCCTTCAAGCGGGATTCTTCTGGCCTACATTATTTAAGGATACACATCAATTTGTTTTGAAGTGTGATCGATGCCAGCGTGTGGGTAATATGTCTAAAAGGGATGAGATGCCTCTTAATGTGCTTCTCGAGGTTGAAGTCTTCGGTGTGTGGGGAATCGACTTCATGGGGATGTTTGTTTCATCTTGCAATAATCACTATATCTTATTGGCGGTCGATTATGTGTCGAAATGAGTTGAAGTCAAGGCTTTGCCAACAAATGATGCGAAGGTAGTGCTTAATTTTCTTCATAAGCAGATATTCACAAGATTTGGGACTCCAAGAGTCATAATCAGTGATGAGGGATCGTATTTTTACAATAGCAAATTCAAAGCCATGATACAAAGATATAATGTGATTCATCGCATTGCTACAGCCTACCATCCTAAGAATAATGATCAAACAGAGGTGTCTAATAGGGAGATCAAGCGTATTCTAGAGAAAGTTATGTGTCCATCAAGGAAAGATTGGTCTTTGAAGCTTGATGAAGTTGTTTGGGCGTATAGGACAACATACAAGACTCTGTTGGGAATATCGCCGTTTTAGTTGGTTTATGGTAAGTGGTGTCATTTGTCTGTGGAGCTCGAGCATAAAGCATATTGGGCTTTGTAGAAGTTGAACCTTGATTTGGATGCAGCTGGTAAGAAGAGAATGCTTTAGTTGAATGAACTCGACGAATTTCGGCTTCAAGCGTATGAAAATAACAAAATGTATAAGGAGAAAGTCAAGAGGTGGCACAATAGGGGTTTAGTGCTCAAGTCATTTATGTCGGGACAACAAGTTCTATTGATTAACTCCCGTCTCCGTCTTTTTTCTGGAAAATTGAAGTCGAGATGGTCCGGGCCTTTAATAATCAAAATTGTGTTTCCACATGGACCTGTGGATATTTTTGAGAATGATCTAGGCCAAGCATTTAAAGTAAATGATCAGAGGTTGAAGCACTACTATGGGGATACGGCAAACCGTGAGGTGGTTAGTGCCGTTTTATTGACTACTTGATCTCGAGATTCTACGTCAAGTAACGACATAAACCAAGCGCTTCTTGGGAGGAAACCCAAGTATGTTATACATTAGTAGATAGAAGAAGCAGAAAGAAAAGAGAAAAACACAAAAAAATTAGAAAAACAAAAAAAATTCAGTGCCAACTAGAGTAGCATGGCGCGCCCGCGCTGAAATTCCAGAAACTGGGCGCACCTGCGCTGATCTAGCACGCGCCCGCGCTGAAATGGCAGAAACTGAGCGCGCCTGCGCTGATCAAGCGCGCGGCCGCGCTAGGTCTTGAGTTCGAAAAAAAATAAAAACAGAAGAATAAAGAGAAAATTCGGGGATTTTAATACAAAATCAATTCCCACCCGAAGTTTACTCTTTCACATCCCAAATTTCCCTCTCCAAATCAAACCCATTATTCCCATTATTCCCATTATTCCCATAATCAATTCCCACTCCTTTTCCATAACTAATTCTCTCCCAATCTCCTATATATACACATACTTATACACAGACTTCTCCATCACTTCTCAAAACTCTCAAACACACAATCTCTTACAAAATTCTATTTTCTCAATCTCTTTCAATCTCAATGGCACCAAAAAGATTGCGAACTCAAGTAAGCAGCAGCACCACCGATTCTTCGAGTGTAAGTGGTGTGAGGGCTAGGTTTTCAACTCCCGAGGCTAAGGAAGAGTATGTGAGACTGCTTTCGAAGCCTATAGCCAAGGAGCGTGGTTTTCTGCCATCGGGGAAGGATGGTAAGTTGTTGGAGATGATCTTGGAGATGAGCTGGGTTGTTTTCTGCGAGACACTCGCTGTTGTGCCCATGAATGTGGTGCATGAGTTTTATGCTAATGCTAAGGCGGAGAAGAAAGATTTCACAGTGGTGAGGGGGATGACGGTGGATTATAGTGTGGAGGCGATTCGTAGGGTGATTGATCAGCCCGAGAAGAAGGAGGAGCGGGAGAACTGGAACGAGAAAACTCCGGAGGAGTTTGACTTAGATTTGATTGTTGCTACCATGTGCGTGCTTGAGACGCATTGGAAGTTCAATAAGGTCACGCGTATACCACGTTCCCTGCCTCATGCATGAACAGGTTTGCACGTGCATGGAATTCTTTTATTTGTGCTAATATCATGCCATCTTCTCATGTGCATGAGATTACTGTGGAGCGTGCACGGTTGTTATGGGGTATTCTGTAGGGGGATTATATGGATCTTGGGATGGTGATCCATCAGGGTATTCTGAGGTTCTTGTGAGGGAGTACTACGGGTTCGATACCCTATGCGTCCATTGTGACGAAGTTGTGCGTGGCGGTTGGAGTTCGTTGGCCCGCACATAAGCAGCTACAGCTCCCTAGTGCTTCAATTGATAGTTCGACACTGTTGAACATGACCGAGTGGTATGGTGGGAAGCCCGATCCTAAGGGGCTTGGTTATTCTTATGACCATCTGCGAGGTGGAAGGCCAGCGGATCAGACTTATGCTGGTGGGACTTCGCACGCTTGTCGAGCAGCTTGAAGAGCTCAGTTGGGAGAGGAGGCTGGTCCTTCGGGATCGGAGCAGCAACAGCAGGAGGAAGCACAGGGCAGTGGTGGTTTGAGTTCGACGCAATATAGGCGTCTAGCTAGGAGGATGGATGTGATACATTACATCCATAGCAATTTTGCACATGACCTCATCCAGGCGTTGGGGACCGCTTTCAGAGCCACAAGAGTTGACATCCAGTGGCCAGTATTCGGTGAGGACTCGGTGTATCCACCTCCAGACACTCCTGACATTCCACCCCTTGAGGGTGATGATCCTGGTTCTGATTAGGTATGCTTGATTCCTTGCTATTAGCTTCACTAAGGACAGTGGATATTTTAAGTTTGGGGGTAGTAGTTAAGGAGTATGTGTGAGTCGCATGGAGTTTGCATATTCATGCTAGTTTAGTTCATATAGTTGCATGTTTGCCATATAGTAGTTTTTTATTTTTTTAGTTTTTATGATAGTTTGTTCATAGAGTTTCATGCATTTGCATAATAACATGATCTCGTAAATGATTTTGATGATTGATTTGTGATATTGATGCTAGTATAGTGATGTCGTATTTAGTGATGTTAAGTCTTATCGAGTTGATTTACATGCTAGAGATAATTGTATTTCACTAAGTGTTCTAGGTTGTTTGAGGGCTAGATCATGGTCATGGTTTATTTGTTTGTCGAGGTTTAATCGTTTGTTTATATTTAGAATTTAGGATATTCTCTTAATGATAAAATAACATGGATATTTAAAAGTTGGAGAAAATTGGATTTCATTGCTAGTTGTTGTGGCTAGGTGTTAAATGGCTAGTAGCCAGCTCATTTTATATGAGTAGTCTAGGGTTGAGCGAGATGGAGCGAAACACACTCGTTCAGAAATTCTTTTTTTTTAAAAAAAATAAAAAAACAAGGGAAAAAATGTGTTAATGCATAATTGATCACGAGTGGAGTGGGCTCTTTAATACTCGAGTTATTAAGTTCTTAGGGGACTTTGTGCCTAGTGACCTAAGGTTTTTTATAGTCTGGGATCCACTAACCTAACACTCGCTATATGGGTATTATTGTATAAGTCTTTTGTGGAACTCACTCATTGCACGATCAAATAAGCATATTTATGTTGTTTTTATGTTATGAATAAAAGCGTGAATCCATGTAACCTCCGATATAAAATTTGAAGTATTATAAGTTATTTTGAGTCTAGCTTTTATTCTATTTATAACCTTACGATTGCTTTGTTGAGTAGTGTGTCATGATTATTGATCTAGTTACGATAGTATATCTATAAGCATTTGCACACACGCACGTTTCTGGCTTATAAGTTGATTTGTGGGGTTTGATTGATCTTTGTGCGAATAACTGTATTTGCTGAGATGTTTCTTGTTGATTGGGTTAGTTATTCTATGGGGATCATTGCACTCATATAGTTTGTATTCATACATTTTTTTTGAGTCTGTTTATGCTTGAGGACAAGCATTGATTCAAGTTTGGGGGTATGTTGAGTGGCATTTATGATACTTTATAACGCTCCGTAAAACTTTGAATTAGTGTGTAGTACTCAAGTTGTTAGTGTTTTTAACGTGTTTTTGTAGTGTTTTTGCATTCCAGCCATTTATCAGGTAACCAGGTAAATTAGCATGGTTTTAGTGCTAATTTGGTGTTAGGACGGTGTCCAGAATAAAAGCTCATGAAAGACCAAATCAAATCAGTAAGAAAGGAAGAAGTCTGGAAATTTTTCCATAAGCACAGCGCGCCCGCGCTGAAGAAGCGCGCGGCCACGCCGGGAAGGCAGAATGTCAGCGCGGCCGCGCCAGGTTGAGAAAAGAAAATTCTGTTTCCATTCTGATTTTGATCCATAAGACTTCTACTTTGCATGGGCTGCTATATAAACATAATTTAAGGTCATTTTTTCATAAGACGTACCAGAGCTATGAATAAGGCGTGAAAAGACTGTAGAGCACAATTCAACCAAGGCGAAGAAGATCTAGTTTATTCTTTTGATTCTTTGTTTTAAGTTGTAACTTTGGATGCTAATTTTCTTATTCGTGAACCTTTACTCTTGTTTCGTACTTGGTTTTATTAAGTATAAAGACTACGTTTATTATACCATGCTTTCATCGGAACCCACGTTGATGATGAGACCAATTATGGGCTAATCGTTATCGTGGGGTTCTAACGGATTTATTTATGGATTTCTTTAGTTAATTTATTTCAATGCCTTAGTGTGTGGTGATTGTATGATAACCTAGTTTTAGTTGTGCTTATTCGTCTTATGAGCATCGCGAACTTATAAGATAGTGTGTTAATCTTTAATGAAGCGAAAGTGAATTTAAGGGTTTATAACTTGCCATGCTAGCATAGGTTCATGTATGTGATATACATGATTCGTAGGTAATTTTAACCATCTTACTTGCCCTATGTAATCACGAGAGATAACTTGTGCATTAAACTATTATGTTGTCAAATTCTATAGATATATAGGGTCTCAATATAATTGGTTTCTATTCACCTTCTATCTCTTTTGTGGATGTCTAGTTATATGATATTCGTACAACGAAAGTTGGCGTTTATCAGTTTCGTGTAATCTGATTAGTGTCATCATCATTACATGCTAAGGTTAAGAATGAAAAGGCTATTGAATGAAGTATTTAATGAAGTTAGAATCCCATGTTTGTGTCATATATTATTCAACTCTCTTTAATATCTTAGTTTATGTTCTTTAGTATAAGCTCTTAGTTAATTTAGTATAATCACCTCAATTTGTTATTCGTCTTAGCATTGGATAATAACCATACTAGAGTTTCATTAATACATTTAATGAAATTAACCTAAACCTATCTCTGTGGGAACGAATTAGAATTTATTCTATATTACTTGCGATCGTGTATACTTGCGTGAATATTAGCGCGTGTTTTAGCCCTAACATCTACCACCTTCTCCTTCTTTTTATCCAGCTCCAGCCTGAGATCCTTGTTGGTCAATTTCTTCCCCACAGAATCAAAGACACTTACATTGTATCTAGCTGAAGGTTCAACCTCATCTTTAAACTTCTTCTCAGGATCCCAATATTCATTCTTCTGGTTAGTTTCAACATTAAAGAAGGTAGATTTCTTCTCAGCACCATCTTCTTTCTTTTCACCTTCGAAGTTCAGTTAAATGGGAGTAACATTTTTCTTCCCCATAGGTTTCAGCTTCATCATCCGCTTGCTTAACCTCGTGGACTTCTTCTCCGAGGAATCAATCCTATTGTTCATCTGTTGTAGGTGATTCAGGATATCCTTGTTGGTAACCACATCACCGGGATTGCCAATATTGCCGTTTTGACCCCTTATCGGTGTTCATTCCTCGTCAAAATTTTCTGACATCTTTCTCTTTCAAAAAAGATATTGGAGTACCTCTTCTTCTAGCGCCAGAAATGTTATGAGAGAAATTTGATTATAACACTCCAGGTTAATCGTACTTGATTGACTAAATCACTCTTGATTTTCGGATGAAATATAAGTGTGGTAACTGCTGAACAAAGGTTCAACAACAGAGACAAAGTTGTAATTGCGTATAAAATAAGAACTGGAGCAGCAAAGAACCAAGTGTAATGGCTGAGAAATACCTTCTCAAATCCTACCAAATGGACCTAGAACATAATCACAATGGTTATACGTGTCAATATGTGTAGAAAGTGAATATTCGAACTCCTTTGCCAATTGTCTACATACATTATATATAGGGATCAAGTTCAATGTAGTTCTTTAGGGTTGGACTCCATTCCTTGGCCATTAATCGACATTTTTTATAAGCTAAAACCAGTTTCCACAATTACCAAATATTTCCAAGTGAGGTTTAGTGTCCAGGTGCGGCTGGACACTTAGAAACATATTTTAATCCAAATTCGAGACATGATTTTCATGAATTTATGTATTTATCCTTTAAATATTAATGTTTATCACGTTTTATGGTGATAGAATCCAATTAACAGTCTATTTCATGTAGATAAGTGTTGTTTTTTTTATTACAGGAGGTACAGTCCTAGTTTAACACTACCTCTGCCAAACGAGGTTCACTGTTCCAGCCAGTTAAGGTATATTGATGCTCCCGCATCAGCACCTCACTATCTATTCCGTCCATTCAGGTACTTCCAGCACCTCACCAGTCCATAAGGACTTATCCCTGATACATTCTAGTACCTTCCATTACCAACTAAACCTCCTGGTTAGCTACTGTTAGACTATGAACCCTGAACCTCGGTACAGGTACCCAAAAATAGAAACATGTGAGCCAAATTCATACCGAAATACATCTTAGTCCATGCCAATTAATCCCAATCTCTTTATGGACTTTAAATGGCCCGTGTAAGATTTTGGACACAACAGTCACCATTGATATATCTTATTTTGTCTTTTCTTGAGATATAAAAATTCAACAATCCGTCGATTAATTTTACACCGATTTGTTAATGACATTGATTATGATTTTTGGCCAAAAGTTGGCTCATATTTGTGATTCAATCAAGAAGATCAGAGACCTCTACTTTAGAGGAAGCCTCAGATTTTAATGATTTTTCAGGCTCCGTCCCTTTTTTGGCACACTTGAAAGAAGAATTCATTTTTATGGGATAGCCGTTCAAAAATTGACAAATGGGGCACAGAACGCCACTTTTTCTGGAGTTTTGCCACATATACCCAGAAGAAGTGGCGTTCTGGGGTAAATAATTTTTTTTCAGTTTTTCTTCTCTCCTCCCCTCTGTTTGTCTTGTGTTTGTGCAGATTTGGATGCTTAAAAATCATGTGAGGGCTTGTTTTGTAAAGCTCATATTTTAATTACCAAAAAATTATTTTGGTTTAATTTTTTTTGTTGGTTAGTGATGTAAACCTATTTTTAGTATTTTTTTTAATTTTAAATTTGTATATATATGACTTTTGTAACTCGAGAAAGGGTGTCATGAGAATCGATTGCGTATTTTTTTGACGAAGACACATTTTCATGGATTTTTCAAATGTAGTTGTAAATTTTATTTTTGTAAAAAATTGTATATATGTAGTAGCACTTTTATAGTATTTTGCTTACTACTTATTTTAATAAATAAATAAATTTAAAATTTATGAGTTTTGACCGTAGTAGAATGGTACTAGAAATGTGTAAAATAGTACATAATAATTAGAAAAAGTAAACACTAGAATGGTACTAAAAATTTTCAGATTATGTATCATTTAAATTGTATACCAAGCTCTGCCCATGTTTTTGGCAGCCATTATCAAGACAAATCCTGGAACCATTACTTAGATCGATGCTGCCTCATGCTGAGGAACGGGGCACGTCCGTATGCCCATGTTTCAACGACAACATAAGAAGGGCTCGATTCCTTCCAGTAACATCGATGATTGAGTACCTTTTTTATAAGGCGGTCACAATTGTTGACACACATCGAAATATAGGGTATGACAGTTTGCAACAGGGGCAACAGTTATGTGCACGTTCAGCCGCTATCTTAGCAAAAATTCAAAGGAAGGAGCCCGCAAGGGTTGGCTCAGTTGGTTAAAGAGGGGATAACTATCCTCTTGATCACATGTGCGAATCCCACCGGAGAAGAATTTATGATTATGCCTCCTGAGTCAGAGTATGTCGCTTAAATGCGGTTTACCTTGGTTCACGTGGTTTGCAGGCTATTGCGTGAGCCCGTAAGGTTTACCTAGTGTGCATCTGAAGGGTAGTGGTTGCGGGTTATCTATGATAAAAAAAATCAAAGGAAGGCAACAGGACATACGGTTATTACTTTTCACCGTCTGCACAGGATATTGAAAATAGTTATACATCAGTTACTTTTTCTAATTTTTATGTACTATTTTACACATTTTTAGTACCATTCTACTACCGTCAAAATTCATAAATTTTCAATTTTATTTATTTATTAAAATAAATAGTAAGCAAAGTACTACAAAAGTGCTACTACATGGATACAATTTTTTACAAAAATAAAATTTACGACTATATTTGTAAAATCCGAGAAAATGTGTCTACGTCAAAAAAATACGCAATCGACTCTCATGACACTCTTTCTCGAGTTACAAAAGTCATATATATACAAATTTAAAATTAATAAAAATATATACCAAAAATAGGTTTACATCACTAACCAACAAAAAAATAATAAACCAAAATAATTTTTTGTAATTAAATATGAGCTTTACAAAACAAGCCCTCACATAATTTTTAACCATCCAAATCTGCACAAACAGAAGACAAAGAAAGGAGAGGGGAGAAGAAAAACTGAAAAAAAAAATATTATTTACCCCAGAACGTCCAGAACGTCACTTATTCTGGGTATCTGTAGCAGAACATTTTGTACTATATTTGTCAATTTTCGAACAAATATGCCATAATAAATTTTTCTTTCAAGTGTATTAAAAAAAGGACGGCGATTTTCGCGCTTGGTCATCCTTTTTTTAAGGTTGCATAATTTTACGTGGAGCAATATAAAACCTGTTACAGCAGAATAGAAAAATGGTCAAGTCCAAGCTAGTTGCTTTGATACCATGTATAAGAGTATAAGATAATCTTTCTTTTTTTTTTGAACTAATAATATAATATTTCTGATATATTTTTTACAGTGATATAAGAATGAATTCTGATCCAGGATATTAGGAATCCTAACAACTGTGACACAACCCGATTTTATTTCTGAGATTGATATATGCATCTCATCAATTATTATTTTATTATTTATTTAACATTTCACAATTTAATCTCATATAATCAGTGTTACAGATTTCGGAAATCGGAACTATTCGGTTGGGGTACCGATTTACGATTTATCAGACGATTTTTAAAAAATCGGATGATTAATCGGCGATTTATCGGGAATCGGTCAAATCGGACAAATATTTTTTACCGATTTTTGAATGATTTATCGACGATTTTTGAAATATCGGTCGATTTCTGTAACAAACATATGATATAAGTGAATAATATCCCTTTTAAGGATAAAATCTAAATACATGTCTTTTTGCAATTAAAAATGATCATAAATGCCAATTACTGCAGGCCTTGCCCAGCGTCCACCAACTTGTAGTGTAAAGTCAAAAACAAGAAGGTGATAATTACAATGTGCATGTATAGAAGACAAACATAAGAACCATAGCAATATAGCTCAAAGACAAATAAAAGCCAACAAAAAGTATTAAAACCCGTATATAAATTATACTCCATGTGTCATTAAATTATATATATATTATTTTTTAACACGCTTTTTAATATTCCTTTAAAGTAAACTCGATAATATTTTTTTTATATTTTTTTTCTGAATAAAAGTTTAATGTTTAAATTTTTATTCAAAAAAAATTATAAAAATATATTATGAAACTAAATTTTATATAAGTCTCGAAATACATATAAATAGTAAACGTATACTATCTGGCGGAACGTAAGGAATATACTTTATTGAATATAAGATACATAGACTTTAGTATTTTAATCTATGTTATAGAAATCGGTCTATTTTTCAAAAATCGCCGATAAATTGCTCAAAAATCGCTCAAAAATATTGATCCGATTCGACCGATTTCCGATAAATTGCCGATACATCATCCGATTTTTAAAAATTATAGGATAAATCATAAATCAGTACTTCAACTCAATATTTCCGATTTCCAAAATCTGGAACACTGTTTTTACTAAGCAATAATGCAATATAAACTTTAGTCTTTAAGCAATTGTTTCTTGCATTAGAAAAAATGGGGGATCTATCAGGAAGAGTAACCGTTGTTGAACAATGCGGAGTCTCTCCGCCCCGAGACGCTGTCATGGTGACATCTCTTCCCCTCCCCTTTTTCGACTTAATATGGCTCACTTTCCACCCCTTTGGCCGTGTCATCTTTTACGATTTTCCGTGCTCCACTGACCATTTTATCCAACACATATTTCCGAATCTCAAAACTTCGTTGTCTCTGGCCCTCAAACACTTCACTCCGTTGGCTGGAAAATTATTAATACCTTCCACTGCTGAGTCCAACACTGATTGCCAGATTCGATACTTGGATGGAGACTCCGTCTCTGTAACGTTTGCTGAGTGCACGGGTGATCTTAATCATTTTTTAGGAAACCATGTGCGTGATGCTAAAGTGTTAAAGCCTCTTGTGCCTCAGTTTCCATCAACTGATAGTTCCGAGGAAAGCTGCTCTGTTTCTCCTGTTTTTGCTATACAAATTACTCTATTTCCTAATCGCGCAATCTGTATTGGAATCACAAACTCCCATGTTGTTGCGGATGGAAACACGGTGTTTAACTTTGTACGAACATGGGCTTCTATTGCTAAACAACTAAATACCTCTGATGGTGAAGTCAATGTTAATGATGTGGTGTTATCTAGTGATTTTCAGATCCCGTATTATGATAGGAGTTCTATCAAAGACCCCCATGGTCTAGGTGCAATTCTCGTGAAAGCTTTAGGACCGCTGGTTAAGCAGATCCAACAACAGAAGGAGATTCAAGAATCTTCAAACATCATGTGTAGAGCAACATTTGTTGTAACTGAAGCCAATATTAAGGTCCTTAAGAACATGGTATCAACAAAACGGCCAAACTTAACATACGTGTCATCTTTCACGGTCATCTGTGCTTATCTATGGACATGTTTTGCAAAAACAAGGGCCACTGTAGGGAAAGAGATGCACAACTTAGATGAGCCTCAGAATTTTGGGTTTGTTATGGATTGTCGTGCTCGACTAGATCCACCCTTGCCTGCTTCTTACTTTGGCAATTGCTTAGTGCCATGTATTGGAGTGCAAACAGGCAGGGTTATGGTAGGAGAAGAAGGCCTAGCTGCTGCTGCGGAAGTGTTGGGAAATTCAATTGCTGTGAAGCTTAAGGAAGGTCCTTTGCACGGTTCAGATAAGTGGATGGAGGGCTTTGCGGGTGTAATGAGAGGGGAATGGAATATTGGTATTGCTGGCTCCCCAAAGTTGGACTACTATAACAACATCGATTTTGGATGGGGTAAACCTCTCAAGTTCGAGTTTGTAGAGGAGCCGTTATCTTTGTCAAGATGTAAAGATTCAAAAACGGACATCGAAATTGGTGTGATCTTGCCTAAAAATGAGATGGATGTGTTCTCAGCTGTTTTCACTCAGGGGTTGCATAGTCTGGACGGCTAAAACCTTATTTCCATAAATGGAGGCCATTCAAAGGCAGATACTCAAATATCTAGTGGCAAAATTGTTTAAACACTAGTGTTTTTTCTAGTACATTTTCACATCTCTCTTTACATAGTTGTGTTTTGTTAGAACTGCACAAGGATTGTTTCTCCAAAGAGCCTGTTTAGCATGTTATATTTTGATACACATACTGTTCAGTGAAGTGTTCTACAAGTGACTAGTTCTACCTGATAATAAGTGATTAATTTTTGGAAAAATTAATTATAAAACTTCGAGTTCAAAATGCGTATGAATCAGTTACACACGGATTCTATATTTGAGTGTTCATTTGAGATCTTCGCAACTTCTCTTCATAACATGCTAGACATAAGTCCAACCAACTATTTTACACCTAAAAAATTCAACTACTTTGGCTTACAAGGCAATTCTTCAACTCAGTACAATGCGTCTGCACTTCAAGTGATAACCCGGATAAAATTCATCAGAATGAGATTTTTGATGTTATGTGAAATTCGAGCAATCAAGAAAAACAGAGAAAATGAGCTACTAGAATTTACAATTTCATATTTTTTACGGAATCACAACTGTATCAAAACCATCAGATGTCTGATATTCTTGATATTAAATAGCGAATATGAAAAGGATTTGGGAATGAAAACTATTTAACCGTTATCCTATTTCAAAATCAGAACGGCGTGTTTATTTTGTTTCAAAGTCGGAATGTTGATGAAAATATAAGCGACTTGAATATTATATTATATTATTGATATTTCGTGAAAATTATTTCATGTAATTGTTATCATAATTTATTTTCGGAGTCTAATTTCATGTAGCACGTATATGCTCAAATGCAAGCATGACTATTAAGAGCTATATCTCTGTTGCTTGCTTGTATTTTTAGGCACTTACAAAGTTAGGAGTGGTGGTTTTAAGTTCTCTCCAGCACCTCATATATGTCTACTTTTGCTTTGGATTCATCTCTCTAATTTGGTTGCGTTATATCATAAGAATGCATTATAGTTTATAAGGTAAAATATCATTACATTTGTGTGTTCTTCACGATGAAATGAATTCCTAAATAATGAAGAAGCCGCTGGACCACTATTCTTTCTCCGGTTCTATATTTCTACTTTATTGTCATTTTCCTCGCATAAGAACAGATGTAATAAATGGACTGTAGCAGAGTTGTGTTTCTTGTCTTTTCTTAAGTAGTTTGTTATGCTATGCTGAATATCTAGTGGAATGTATGGGTTATATAGGGAAGTATCTTGGTGAGAAGATTAATAATATCTTTAGATCTATTTTTCAGTTTCTTCAATTCTTCTTTTCACTCTCTGCAATTCAAAATTTCTTTCATAGTATCAGAGCGGCAAGAGTGCATATTGCAGAATTAGGAAGTCATGTCTCTTTCAGTCTTTTTCATCTAGTCTTTTCTTACTGAAGTGTTCATTTCTTGACTCACAGTAAATGACCATCACCAGCAAATTTTCTTTTGCTGATATGCAAAACCCTCTTTTCCTTCATCCCTCAGATGGTCCACTCTCGATTAGTGTGACTAAACTTCAAGGTTCTTCTGATTATCGAACATGGCGCAGGTCTATGGAGATTCAGCTGGCATCAAAACGAAAACTGGGATTTGTTGAAGGAACAGAGATCAAAAGCACAACAGACACCATTGATGCTCTACAGTGGTAAACATGTAATAACATGGTGATTTCGTGGCTCCATAATAATGTTTGTGATTCTATAAAATAGTCTGTGCTATTTGTAAACTCCGCTTCAGAGATCTGAAAATTACTAGAGAAGCACTTTCAACTCAGCAATGGGTCCAGAAAATACAAAGTCAGCAAAGATCTTTATAGCCTCAAACAAAATGGAAAGCCTTTGGTGGAGTATCATACAACCTTGAGTGCATTATGGGAAGAGCTGGAAGTTATGAATGATTTACCCAAGGTCACCACTACTACAGCTGAAATGACTGCTTTATTGAAGGTCATCCAAGTACAAAATGATGAGTCCAAACTATTTCAGTTTTTGAATGGCCTAGATGAGGTCTTTAGGCCACAGATGAGTCAATTACTGATGTCGTCTCCACTACCTAGTGTAGAAATGGCGTGTGCAGCAATCCAGCAAGAGGACTCCCAAAGAGACATCCTTCATAACCTCAAGAACAGCGATGATGATATATCAACTATGTTTAGTCGAGGGAATCAAATCATACCAGAAAAATCTGTCATGAAAGAAAAGGCCATACAGCAGATGTCTGTTGGACTGTCACAGGATACCCTAAGTGGCACTACAAATCCTTAAGAACGTCTGCAAGAGGGGGAGGCTATCCTGGAAGGTGGAATATTCAAATAGATGCTGGTCTAAGATTTGCTAATGTGGCTCAAATAACAGCAGGAGGCAAAGGGGAGACATCAAATATAGTCATTACTCATCAACAATTTGAGCAGCTCCTCAAACTCATACCTGGAAATGCAGCAGGACAAACTGAGGAAGAATTTGATACTCCTTTCTCCGGTATGATAACGTTTGGTGCTGCTAAATCCAAAATCCAAGAATGGATTGTAGATTCAGGAGTATCAGACCATATGACTTGCTCTCTTAATTTGTTGCACAATATCAGACCTGCACTCCCTCATATGGCAATTAAACTTCCAACTGGTAGTACAGCCAACATCACACATATAGGTGATACAGTTTTAAGTTGTGGAAATCCATTATTCAATGTGTTGTTTGTGCCACAATTCACACACAATTTGCTCTCTGTCACAAAACTGGGAAAAGATAATAAATGCGAAGTCATGTTTAAAGATGCTAAGTGCTTTGTGACTAAATCAGATTCTAAGGTCATTGTGGGTGTAGGGTACCTTAAGAATAACTTGTATTATCTTGGTAATTCTTTTGTTCTTCATACGTCCGAGGTTAGCATCAATAGCAGCTTAATTCAACCTTGCCAAAGTGCCCCACCAGTTGATAAATATACCTTGTGGCACAACAGACTTGGCCATATATCTGATTCTAAATTAAAATTGATTCCTAGTCTCAAACTTGCCACACATACGTAACCTAAAGTCTTCCTAATATACCCTATGTCTAAGTTCACTAAGTTGCCGTACACTCTGAGTGAATCACATGCTGCTGCATCTTTTCAATTGATACACATAGACACGTGGGGGCCTTATAAGGTGTGCACAAAATAGAAATATAGGTACTTTCTCACGATTGTTGATGATTATTCGAGAATGACCTGGTTGTACTTACTTCAAAATAAGTCTGACTATGAAAATACTCTGTCAATATTTCATAATTATGTGAAAAACCACTTTGAGGGCAGCATTAAGACTATTAGAAGTGACAACGCTCCAGAGTTTAGTGATCAGTTGTGTACGAAGTTCATGAATGATCATGGAATCGTTTATCAAACAACATGTAGCTACAGGCCTCAACAAAACGCCCGTGTTGAAAGAAAACATAGGCATGTACTAAATGTGGCAAGGGCTCTAAAGCTACAATCTGGTTTGGCGGATGTGCATTGGGATGATTGTGTGTTAGCAACTACATATGTCATAAATAGAGTCCCGTCTTCTGTGTTAAAGGACAATGTAAGCCCTTATGAGATGTTGTTTGGTGAGCCTCCAGACTACAAAAAAATGAAAGTGTTTGAGTGTTTGGCTATGGATTCACCGCCTGGTGTTTCCACTGATAAGTTTAAACCAAGAGTCGTGGCTTGTGTTTTTGTTGGATACCGAGCTGCAAAGAAAGGATTTAAGCTGCTGACATTGGACTATATGACATCCTTCGTATCAAGGGATGTTCAGTTTCATGAGCATATATCTCCTCTGCTCGATTCAAGTGCTCTTATACAACCTGTTCCAGTCATACTCCTGAAGTGACTATCCCAACAAGTTTTTTTGATGATCAAATGTTTAATGACACGGAGCAGCTGGACCAAGAAGATCCACCTAGGCAACAAGAACACCTACAAGTTGAAACACCAGAAAGAACAGCAGATAACAGCAATAATGATGAGAACTTGCCACTAGTAAGGAGGTCCACTAGAGTTTCCAAGCCACCTGTTTGGATGGATGCTTACATCACTAAGCCATTTCCAACTTCCACTACATTATGTACCACCGTTGCAAACCAGTCAGTTCAAAACTCTTACCAAAGCTTTCAAATGTCACTTTCCGATGCTAATGACCTAACCTCTTTTCACCAAGCTGTCAAATACCAACATTGGATCGACGCAATGAATCTGGAGTTAGTTGCCTTGGAACAGAACAATATATGGGACATTATCAGATTACCTCCGAATAAAAAATCTATTCGATGCAAATGGTTATTTAAAACGAAGTTTAAAGCTGATGGCACGATAGAACGTTTTAAAGCATGACTAGTAGTGCGGGGTTGCAAGCAGATTTATGGTGTCGATTACGAGCAAACCTTCGCTCCAGTGGCAAAAATGGCAACAATTAGAGCTCTACTAGCTGTTGCTGCAATCAATAACTGGATAGTTGTACAAATGGATGTGCAAAATGCAATCCTGCATGATGAATTGCACGATACAGTCTACATGAGATTGCATTTGGGATACACACACGGGATGCAGAAATACTATGGGCCAAGTCGAAATGTCAGGCAATGTGTCCCTCGTTTGCAGACTTTACAAGTCGTTATACGGGCTGAAGGCCTGAAGCAAGCCCCTCGTTTATGGTTCTCAAAGCTGTCTGCAACTCTCATTGACCTTAACAACCCAATTAATAAAATTTCTCAAAATAATACTTCTTTAAATCCAAACCCCATTAAAACCCGATAAAACTTTACAACTTTTCAAAAATCCGATAACTTACAATTCTTGAAATAATATACAACTAAATTACAACCACACCAACAAACTCTAAAGAAAATTTAAGAAAATAAAAAACTCCTCAAAGTCTTGAAACTCGCACTCTTCCCCTTAAACAACCCACCTAAAAGAGAGAATACCTGCCGGAGGAAAATAAAGAGAACAAAGGACCGGCAGTGAGCGAAAGGCTCATATACTGATATAAAACAAAGCATAACTGAACAAATATTAAAAGATGACGAGGCTAAAGTACAACCGAATGTCTGAATGAAGATCAATAGAAATAATGAATGAGACAATTAGAAAATGGATACTCAAGTCACAAATCAAAGCAATTATTTTTAAACAAATTAATATTACCACTTACGCATAATATAATCACAATAATAATATAATCGAAATAATATTGATAAAATGGAATTATACCCTTACATATACTCTTACACATATTCTCACACTTACAAAATAATATACAAAATAGCTTACATACGAACATGGGAGACAATCTTACACTTACAGGATGTCCTACATTTTCGGTAATCCAGAAATATGTAGTCATCAAAACATACAGGGGCTTGCACAGCACAAAGCAAATGCTACCCAATATCTTACAGGGGCTTGCACGACAATAAGCACATGCTACCCAAAAGGCCAAATCATAAACTAGCCATGGCTATACGTGTCCCACAACTTCGGCGACACTCCCATACAATTTAAGTACACCGCATAGGAGGTTCCAAGCACGAGATTATCCACTCGCGACGGATGTCTTACAAACTCCCAAGTCATACAAATAACATAAATAACTCAAAATAAATACTCAAAGATCACATACTCAAATATCTTACATCTCCAAAATCATATATAAATTTATCAAAATAACCTCAAAATACTATAACCCAACATCACGAAATAAAATAACATAACAAACCACTAATTATTGATAAGCTCAAATTTGATCAGTTTCAAATAATGTCAAATTACTGCATAAAGATGAATTCAACTGAAAAAGTACGAAACACGAAAGTCGTACAAAATTCCGAGACCTTTCCAGAATGATAAGCCTCATTGAAAATGAACAAGAAACGAATTCATAAAAGACATATTTGTGGGCTGCTGAACAGAATCAGATGTTTAAGACATCAAAACCGCAGAATTTAGCAGCATAATGTAAACGTAAATTATAGATATCGAAAAGAGCTTTCCAGAATGGTATTGCTCATAATATTTGAACATATATTCAATTTACTATGAATTTAAGAAGTTAGAACGTACAAACACAATTTGACCCACCAGATTTCATAAATTGCAGATTTCGAGATACTTACAAGTAAAATTTCAGAAAATGTAAAAAACAAAAGATGAAGATAATCAAATAATCTTTCCGATGAGTCTAGAATCATACAATCCAATAAATAGAGAATTAAATACAAATTTCACAAGAATTCAGATTACTAGAATTGAAGCACAAGAAACCGATAAAGTATAACAAGATTTAGAATATAATAAAAATATCCGTACACACGAATTCGAATATGAAAATAAAGAGTACAAGAAAGATATCCGTACCTCGAGATCTTAGTTATCGAGAATACTAACAAAGATTTCAGAACCCAAATCACAAGAACCCTAATTTCACAAACGCCAAATTCATAACCCTCCAAAAAGTTCTTGATATTCATCTCAATCTCCATCTATTTTCTCTTTCTCTCTTCTCTCTCCCTCTCTCCTCTTTTCTCCGATCAAAGTAACGCAAACCCTTATTTTTTTTAGCAAAGCCTAACTCTTCTCATCCTTTTTTCTCCCTTTTTTTATTAAAACCCTCACTCTTTTTTAATAAAAGCCTTACTATTTTTTTAAACTAATACTCTGAAAACAATATTCTGATTATAAATATAAAAATAAACTTACACAAACTAATTTAATTTCAACACATTGATATTAATAAATAATTAAATCAAATAATCCAATTAAAAATAATTATTAAATATCGGGATTTACATTGACTCTAGTGCTAGTGTATGTGGACGACTTACTCTTGGCTGGAAATTCTGGGGAAGAAATTGCTTCACTCAAACTAATGTTGTCAACAAAATTTCACATGAAGGATTTGGGGAAGTTGAGATATTTCTTGGGCCTCGAAGTTGATAGATCTTCTGTAGGATTTTTTATGTCTCAACATAAATATATGGTTGATTTACTTCGCGCTCATAACCTGCAATCTGCAACTCCAATGAAGATTCCAATTGATATCCATCTCGGGTTAACAAAAGAGTTGGGGGAACCACTGGTAGACCTTCATCCATATCAACAACTGATGGGAAAACTAATATACTTGACTGTTACTCGACCCGACATTATGTATTCAGTTCACATATTAACACAGTTTATGCAACATCCTTGCTCGTCTCATATGGAGGTTGTTATTCACCTTCTCAAATACCTTGCTGGCACACAAACTCAAGGAATTCTTTTAGCCTCAAGTTTAGCTGCAGAACTTCATGCTTATTGTGATAGCGATTGAGGGACTTGCCCAATGACACGAAGGTCAACTACAGGGTTCTGCATTTTACTCGGTTCAAGCCCTATATCCTGAAAAACAAAGAAGCAGGAAGTGGTGGTTCGCTCATCAGCTGAGGCGGAATACCGTGCCATGGCATTAACCTCATGTGAAGTAACCTGGCTACAAGCATTGCTTAAAGACCTAGGCCTGGACAACCTCCCTCCAGCTGTGATACACTGTGACAACAAATCTGCATTGGCCATTGCAGCCAATCCAGTCCCACATGAACGTACTAAACACGTAGACATTGATTGTCACTTTGTTCATGATAAACTTAACTCTGGAACTATGGTTGCTCGACATGTTCCCTCACACTCACAAGTTGCAGATTTGCTCACCAAAGGCTTGTCAGCAAAAGAACACTTTCATATTCTCGCCAAGTTAGGATTCCACTCTTCTTCCACTTCCAAGCTTGAGGGGCAATAATGAAAAGCAGCTCGACCACTGTTCTTTTTCCAGTTCTATATTTCTACTTTATTGTCATTTTCCTCACGTAAGAACAGATGTAATAAATGGACTGTAATAGTATAGTTGTGTTCCTTATCTTTTCTTTAAGTAGTTTGTTATGCTATGTTAACTATCTAGTGGAATGTGTGGGCTATATAGAGAACTCTGTAGTAGTATTTTAGTGAGAAAATTGATAATATTTTGAGATCTATTTTTCAGGTTTTTCAATTCTTCTTTTCACTCTCTGCAATTCAGATTTCTTTCACTAGAGCACATGGTTTATATAACGATTTAACTAAAAATTGCAAACACTTACTCATCTAAGTATTTAACCTTTGTAATTCGCACGCAACTAACATGTTACAAGTTGACTATAAATATTGGAATGGTCTATTATTAATCAACAAAGGATTGGCCTTGGCATATCATATATATCACCGTGGGCCGCGCATGATAAGTATTTAGTATGATCTACCAGACTGTCTTGCATCTTAAATGAATAAACAACTAGCTTAGTTGAAAAAAATAATATATTAAAGTGAATTCAAATACTTAATCTCCTATTTTCGAGTTGTCATCCTACTTGTATTAATACGACTTCTACAATAAATATGTATTTGATTTAGAATTTTAATCTCTAATAATTGAGTATTAAATAAAATTTATTTAACACGTTATTTTATATTTAAATATTTATTTTAAAGGCTCAGATTTCAATTTTTTTTATTTTTACAAGAAGTTTATACTAATCAATCTTTTTACTTTCCCGCATGTTTGAATTCGGGCCCTTAAATTTATAATTCGAGCCCCTAAAACAGGGTGTCAAATGATTGTCAAGACAAGCTAATCTATAGCTACTAAAGCAATGATTTGGCTCTATAATTCAACAACTACATTAAGTTATAACTTGTAAAATTCAAAGATTGGTATTTATATAAACTTTGCAATTGTTTATTTATAAAACTCGTGCAAGAGGTGTCTATATTGAAAAGTCTTGACAACTTTAATTTGAATAACATTGTGCTTCAAAGCCTCTCATCAATTCAAACAAATCAAAGAAAGCTAAAAGAGAAGAAGTTAACCCCTCAAATCCATTATATCAGAAACCATCTCAAATTTTGAAGGTAGAAAAAATGGCACCAGAAGCAACAAGCAACACTTATCCTATTAAAACAATAGTCCTTGTTGTCCAAGAAAACCGATCATTTGACCACATGCTAGGATGGATGAAATTCTTAAACAGTAACATCGATGGTGTGACCGGAGGGGAATCCAATCCGCTATCCACCTCCGATCCATCCTCAGGACGTGTGTTCTTTGGTGACGGGTCTGGCTACAGCGAGCCAGACCCTGGTCACTCACTGGAAGCAACGCATCAACAACTTTACGGGGCTACTTTAACTTCCACTACATATTCTAGCAATAGCAATGATAATATTCACGCACCGACAATGGAAGGATTTGCTGAACAAGCTGAGAGTATAAACAAAGGAATGTCAAGTATTGTGATGAACGGATTCAAACCAGAAATGGTGCCAGTTTACAAGGAATTGGTGGAAGAATTTGCGGTTTGTGACAGGTGGTTTGCCTCGATTCCAACGCTAACGCAGCCTAACAGATTGTATATACATTCAGCTACTTCTCATGGTGCAACGGAAAATGATACAAGTATGTTGATCAAAGGTTATCCACAAAAAACCATTTTTGAGTCTTTGGAAGAAGGGGGTTGCACTTTTGGGATCTATCATCAATATCCTCCCAACACACTTTTCTTCAGGTAACATAACTATTTTCTTGCTAACTGCATTTTGCATTAGGGTTCGTCTAGGACAAACAATTGCTGTGTAATATCATGCTACTATAATATATCACCGTAACAATCGTTTGTCCTAAAACATCTCCCTTTCACATTTCCCTAAATGTTATTGGATACATAAATCTAAATACTTGCACTTGTATCAATTAAAATTCGAACTATCAACTTGTTGCGGATATAGGGACATCATTAACCCAAAAGATTAGAGATGAAATTGTAATTGCAGTTAGATTAGAAACTATTGTTTGATTATAATTAATTAGAAATCAGTATTACTTGACTGGTGTTTGATAGCTGAATTATGTTTTTGAACATCTTTACATTTTACATTATAGAATTGCTAGACTTGCCAAATTGACTAAATTAACGGGTTGGTATAGATTCTGGTGATAAGTATATAAGACAACTAGGTATGATCATGTGGTTAGGACAAACTAACTGTATTCTTCAATTACTCTCGACTTTGTTTTCTTAATCACTTTAACAAATTTTTGCTGAAAATTTATCTGTTTATATGGAATTAAACCGAGTATATTAATTGATGGGGCATCCTCTGTATATTATGTGTACACATATGATCTCTATAGGTACCAAAAAATAGTTTATTCTAATGAGAAGTATGCTCAAAAGAAAAATCGCAAACTCAAGATAATATTTTGTCAGATTGGAAAGAGTTATCAAATTGGTTAACGGGATGAGACTGAGACGCATTCCAATTCCTCATGTTGGAATCCCACGATCCAAATAACACTTAATATTTATAGTTCTTTTATTGTTGTTTTGAATCATACTCTATACTACGTGTATTATTGTGTATGGGAGTAGCTTGTTATTTAATAACTTGAACGGATATGATAAGATGCTCGTCAATTTTAAAGGTGTTAAGCCAACTGCTAAGGCAATGCATGAATCATTGACTAGGCCCTCCCTTATGAAGAGAAAATGGAATATGGAATATTGTAAGTGCAGGAGCCGACAGATTAAAGATCATCAAACTGTGACCCATGTGTGTTAACTCTTACACCTAAATAAATTCGTCAGTACACTATTGGGCTGCATATTATGCATCGTTCGCGAATTTTTATTACGGGCAGATGAAAATTCTAAAATAGTTATCTTAAACAAGAATAAGGTGAAATAGTCTTTGCGTTTACATAAAAAATTATGGGGTACATCATCTCCGTCGCGGATGAAATGTTGGGACATCATGTTGAGGTATAAATGTGGTTTTATCGAATAACAAATGAAAATATTTTCCTTGTACAGGAATATGAGAAAGTTGAAGTACATAGACAATTACCATCAGTTTGATCTCCAGTTCAAGGACCATTGTGAAAAAGGGAAATTACCAAATTATGTTGTAATTGAAAACCGATATCTGGACACAAAATTGTTACCTGGAAATGATGATCACCCTGCTCATGATATTTCGGAAGGTCAGAAATTTGTGAAAAAGGTTTATGAAGCATTGAGATCAAGTCCCCAGTGGAATGAGATGTTGTTTTTGATTATTTATGATGAACATGGTGGTTTCTATGATCATGTCCCGCCTCCAGTGACTGGAGTCCCCAGTCCCGATGACATCGAGGGCCCTGAGCCGTATAAATTTAAATTCGACCGACTAGGAGTTAGGGTTCCGGTCATCATGATCTCTCCCTGGATTGAACGAGGAACAGGTAAGTCTATGATCATTTTAAATAATTCTTGTGAACGATTTACAAAATTAACTGTAATGTCACGAATTGGAAATTGCAGTATTGCATGGACCTTCAGGACCATATCCAACTTCAGAGTTTGAGCATTCTTCACTTGCCGCAACTATTAAAAAGATCTTTAATCTTAAAGACTTTTTGACAAAGCGAGATGCGTGGGCTGGCACTTTTGAAGGTGTTCTTAACAGGAGTAGCCCCAGAGAAGATTGTCCAGGTATGTACATCTATGACAATTTGACATAAAATTTCAAAAATTTCAATATTTGAACTCAAGAAAGTTTATCAAGACTCCTCACAAAAGCCGGGAATTTTATGATACAAAAGCGACGACATAAAAGTTTAATCTAGGAAGATGTACCTTGATTGCAGAAACATTATCAGAGCCAGTGAAAATGCGTGATTTTGAACCAAACGAGGAGGAAGCAAAGCTAACAGATTATCAAGGAGAAATGGTGCAAATGGCTGCAACTCTGAATGGTGACCATAATAAGGAAACTTACCCTCACAAACTAGTTGAAAATATGACAGTTTCTGAAGCCGTTAAATATGTTGGAGATGCATATAAAGTATACTGTGACGAGTGCTGCAAAGCTAAAGAAGGTGGAGCAGATGAACATCATGTTGTTTCTTTCGAAGCTCTGCTTTCAAAATCATCTCCAAAATCTTTTTTCCAGAAATTGTTTGCATGCTTGATTTGTGATCAATAGACTGCTTCATCTGTTTTGTATTTTTTGTTTAATTTTCAGCTAATGATTGTATTTATAACATGATAATTAAAAAGATTTGCCTCCTATATAACAACTTGAGATCTTTAATAATTTTCGTCTATCATAGTAAAGCGTGTCTCGCAAAACTAGTTAAATATGATATTATGACATTTTTAAAGCAGGTTATATTTTATATAGTGTAAGATTGGATTGTTAGTATGGTAAAAAAAATTAATTTAAGGATAGGTGAAATTTGTGAACAAATATTGGCAAAATTAGACCTAACATTCCAATGCACAAACACAACAATGAAATTAGTAATTTTCCTTATTCTTATGAATTAAATAATTATGTAACTTATCTATTAAATTTTAAATAGTGCTAGGGATTCAAAATCGATTTCAAAGTATTCTACAATTATACTATGTCTTGGTTTTTATTGGTGTAACTTGTATTAATATACATGATCTATATTAAAAAAAATAAGTATAATTATTTGACTCATCTGGGAACTCCTCTAACATCTCCACTGATAAAGTAATGTAATCGTTAACACGAGTATCATTTGATTTAAGTAATAAAAGTTTATTGATTTAGAAATAGCTAACTTGACCACCAAACCTGTGCACAAAAATAGGAAGTACCCATTTTAGCAGTATCCTAGCCACCACGCTAATCCAAAATTCTAGGATGCAACAAGAACTTAAAATAATATAAATGTGATTTATTGTATATTATTTGTAATATACAATACTCAATCCCTAGAAAAAATCGAAAATAATAGCCCCGATAATTGTAATAACCAACAATCCACGATGAACAATAGCAATCCAACAACTAATAATCAGGTAATACAAATGCACATATGCATTCATGTTGTCAGGTTTTGCAGTTCTTTTATGTACTCAAATTAATGAAATATATGACATTTATGAAATGAACCTTGACGACTTTCTATCATATAAGTTTATGACGATTTCATGTTTCAAGGCAACTGATCAGAGTGGCAATGCAGCCGGCGGCCGACAACAAGAACAAAGGACGGTGCAGATGTCTCATCAACCACAGCCCCCTGCCAAAAAGTCTAACACCAGCGGTGGTGTTTTGGAAAATGCTGCTGCTTCTGTTACGAGAACCCTTGAATCTGCCAAAGATGCTATTTCACAATAGCCCTTTAATTAATTTTTCTATTAAATATTGTTGAAGCTTATGGCTTGTTACTCATAAGTGTGTGCATAGTTTTCTAGATCATGTTATAAGCAAATGACCATAGATTTTATTTGTAATTACTAAATTACATGTGATTGTGAATTTACATTAGTCATTTCTCTAGGATTTTTATCATTATTTGTAAATGCTCTTCGATTCTAATCTTATAACCAGAAAGGAGAAGACGAGAAGTTGTACAATGTCATGCATGCATTCGGTGCTGGAGCCAGAAACAAATTCAAGATGCGGGGATTCAAGAAAATTCAGTGCTAGGTTGTTAAACTTTTTTCTTAATCATCATTTCATCTCTTAAACAAATGTTTCCTATGTTGAGAAGATCTTTTTAATAAATACATTCGTCAAAAAAATACTTGCACATACAAGTTTATGGTAACCTGAAGATCGTTTATTCTAAATGTACCGTTGCAATAATCTTATAACGAATAAGGATACAAGAAATTGAGCTGCTTTAACATATACTAATATATAGATTTCACATTAATTGTGTTTCTATATATCCTGCATTATGCTTAATGGTCAACAGAAATCACCTCATGCCATTAATTATCTACTGCGTTTTTCGCAAGTTATGTGTGCCTACTTCCATTTCATATGATACAGAATGATAGTTTATGTGCATATTTATATACTCCCTCCGTCCTGGTGAGTAATTTACGTACACTGTTTGCACGTATTTCGAGGATTCAATAAAGTATAGTTTTATAAATTTTTTTTTAAAATTTTTTTTTTCTGAATAAAAGTTTAAACAGGAAACTTTTTTTCAGAATTTTTTTTAAAAAAAAATATTATGAAAGTATATTTTAAACGAGCATTGAAAAGCGTGCCGAAAAGTAACGTAAATAATTCGGTGGGACTGAGGGAGTATTACATAAGGTATTATACGAGATAGTTTTTTTTTAATATGATTAAGGTTATTAATGTATCATTAAGTTAAAAAGGATATTGAGAAATTGGAAAAAAGATAATATTTTTTAGTTCATTTTATAATTTACTTAATTTTTGGGATAAAAACTAACTAAGGCTTTGTCGAGATAGGTCTTTTTAGTGTCTAGATAGTTCTTTTAGTATTTCTTTATCTACTAGTAGTAATTTGTTAAAATATTTTCAAATAATGAGGTGTCACGTGTAACAATCCCCAACCGAAGGTCATTGAAATTTCGTAGTGTCACGAACTAACAATCACAAAAAATGCAAGAAAAATCTTTAGCCCAAAATCTCTTTTTAAATATTAATTAGAAGATACATACCACACACAATATATTTCACTTCAATATTTTCTTGTAACAAAAACAAACTCTAATTACAATTATTAGAAAAGTATAGCCTTTTGTATTTGCTCTTTATTATGTTTCAATAGATTAATGAAGATTCAAATTTATGTGTAATTATATGAGAATGAATATATATAATATGGCTTGCCCATCAATAACAACAATTTTTTGTTGTTATGGGTTGAGCAGCTGTTTCTTCAACAAAGAAGATATAGAGTTTTAAAATACAAGTATGAGAAGATATAGGGTTTACCAACAAGGGGTTGGTGCGGTGTCTTCTTTTCTCTAACAGAGGTCAAGGGTTCAACTCCTGGCGTCTGCGTCGGTTTAAGTATCAAAAAAATACATATAAAAACTTGAAACGAGTAACTTGGCTGTACAATCTTGTTGTCTCCTCTCACCACAATCTCATAAAAGCATAGTTGTTCAGAAAAGATCATAAGGACTTCTGTAATGTGTTATTGGCTTATAGCTTTTAACAGATACTTCTTAGTGTATGTATATTCTCTCTCGAACCGGAGTGAGCTAAGGATCTTCCAACTAGAATACTATTCCTAGGTCCCAGGATCTCCTAACAAGTTCCTGAATAGTTCCACTCTCCGATATTTTGTTGGAAATGTGCAAGTACATTTTTTAAGTACAAACATGACCATTCACGGGAGGCAGGCAAATTGAATTTTCCACTATGATTGTCAATTAGATGTTATCCAGTGTAAGTCACAGCAGATTAAATTAGTATTCGGTTAGCAGGTTAAAAATTTGAATTACACGTGTCAGATGGATGCACTATGACATGTAGATTGTAGAATAACAATTATGTTAAGCGGAAGAATGAACTGTGATTGGAAACTTGACTAGTAATAAGATCTAACCTTCTCTGTTAGAGATACGTGTAGACAAGTGCTTGGGCACTAGGCCATTCTTGAGGTGAGGTACCTTCATTCAGGCACAACACAGTTAGGTCATTTATCCTGAAGTAATACCAGACGTCATTATTATCCATAAAGCAAGAGAGCCTTACATTTACAACTATTGACAAAAAACTTCCACTAACATTTACCTTGTGACATCTGCCTGCCAGAAGAACTCAAATAATGTTGTATCAAGACTAGGGGATCCCTCAAACAATTATGTATTTCTGCAAGCAATGTGTAGATCTCATTAACTTTTGGGTGGGCTTTATCCCCTTTCCGAAATTCATAAACCACACCTTCCAGTTCAATTAAACTACAACCAGGATTCTTTTTAGTGTTCAATTCCTTCATTGCCTTTCTCAATGTTGAGGACTCTCTCCATCTATCTGATGAAGAGTATATATTTGACATAAGTACATAGGCACCGTCCCTCTCAGACTCAATCCTTTCAAGTTTTTCCATTACATTCTTCCCAAGATCAACATGCCCATGAATCCTACAGGCTCCTAATAAGGCACCCCACAAGGAGGCATCAGGCGCAATTGGCATTTCTCTGATGAACTCCTCGGCTTCACTTATCAATCCTGCACGACCCAAAAGATCAACCATGATGCAGTAGTGCTCTATTTGAGGTTCAAGATTAAAAACCTTTGACATGTTACCAAAATGCTTGCGTCCATCCTCCAATAGTCCTGCATGACTACATGCCATAAGAACACCAATAAATGTCACTTCATTTGGTTCAATTTCCATCTTCCTCATCTCTAAGAAAACTTGAAGTGCTCTTTCTCCTTGCCCATTTAAGGCTAACCCAACGATCATGGCTGAATATGTATATACATCTTTCCACTTCATGTTATTAAATACTCTTAAGGCTTTAGCTATGCTTCCGCACTTTGCATACATGTCTATAAGCGCATTACCAAGAAAACCATCGCCTTTAAGATGATACCTATCTATGTATGCGTGAAGCCACGTCCCCAAATCAAGCCCCCCTAAATTTGCACACGAGTTGAGCACACCAACTAAAGTAACAGTATCCGGTTTGACACCTTTACTCTGCATCTTACTGAACACATTTATGGCCTCCCTAAACTTCCCTTGTTGAGCCAAACCCAGTATCATTGAGTTCCACGAAACCACATTTTTGACAGGCATCTCATTAAAAACGTTACAAGCAAACTCAGCACTGCCACATTTTAAGTACATATCAACCAATGCATTTCCAACAAACACATCAAATTTCACCTTATGGTCATACATATACTCATGAATTTTCCTCCCAAGACTTAAATCACCTAATTTTGCAATTGCAGAAATCACTACCACCATTGTCATCTCATCAGCCCTGACACCTTCAATGCACATCTCAAAAAACACACGTACGCCTTCCTTCCAATACCCCATATCCACATAACCTTGAATCAACGTAGTCCACGACACCAAATCCCTTTCCGTACTTCCACCAAACAACTTCCTCATTCTCTCAACACCGCCACAAACTGCATACAATCTCATCAAATTATTCACCACATACAAATCAGACACAAACCCATTTTTAACCACATGTGCATGAACTTGTTCGCCTTCTTTGAATGCACATAATCGCGTACACGCCTTGAAAACAAAAGGGTAGGTATAATTATCAGGAAATGGTCCATTTTCAAGCATTTCAACAAAAACTAAAACAGCCACCAATGAGCTCTCATCATTCTTGGTACTCGAAAAACATCTAATAACAGCATTATATGCAGTAATATCAGGGTCAGGTAATTTATCAAACAGTGAGTATACATAAGTTGGGTCCCAAGAAGAAGATGAACCAGGAGAAAAGGATAAGGATTTGGTGAATATGAGCTGGTGGAAATGAATGGGTGAGCTTGTTTTAATGAGAAATGCATGGATTTGTTTGAGTTCTTGTAGAGATTTGCATAATTTAAGCTTCTGTTCAATAGAAATTCCCAGGTAGCTAGCATTTAAAGTATTTGATGTTAGCACAGAGGAAGAAAAGTTCTTGAAATTTGCCATTACTAAAACACATGTTTGACGGTCATTTTTAAGGATTAGTTAAAAGGTATTTGACTTAATTACATTCCTTTTTTTACTAATTACGCTTGTATGTATTATATAATTATTATAATTGAGTACGATGTACGTCCTAACAAATCATTGCGAGAGATGATAAAAGATAAGCACTTAAATATTCGATCCCGCTCACTTAACTCCATTTTAGTTCAATTAGATTAACTACCAGCTTACATAACTGCTTGGAACATTATCAATTTAAAAGTATGAAGTCTGAAGGCAAAAGAAGGCTGAAATGTCTGCAAAGCCCTCCACAACTTTGCCTTAATTACAGTCTTTTATCACTGCTTTTTACTAAAAACGTATCATACTTCTACAATACCTAATACATACGTATTAATACATACACAATTTAACATGCTTCTTCTGTAAGTTTTACAGCTCATCATTCAGACAACCATACTGCGTTGCAAGTTGTCTAATTTTAGGGATTATTTAATCAGCTGCAAGTGGTTTGTCCGAAGTATTAGTTAGAGTAATACTCCAATAAGGAGCTGGATGCTGACATCAAGCAAACTTGCTCCAACTATTGTTCCGCCGCTGCTTACGTGTTGGCTCCATATGACAAAGGGAGGTAAGTATTAGTTACCTTCTACTTATTTTGCCCCCCTTAATTTGAATTTCAAATTAAGCTGATGTTTGACACATGTACTTAATTACAATTTTAATAGTTGTATAATCAGTTCCCCCCTTAATTTGAATTTTAAAGTGAACTAATGTGTGTGTTTAGTTTTGATGATATATATATGTAGAATATATAGAATAAGGTTTATTCTCTTTTCTTTTTTGAAGCATTTCTTCATTGATTTTTTCGGATGTGGAAGAAGATGGGATGAATGAGAATAAGAATTGTTCGAAGAGCTTTTCAAACAACTAAACCTTGAAATGTAATGGAAGGATTGAGATATGTCATTTATCTGATTATTTTCTTTTTTCGTAATACTTTGGATCAATTTTTAATGTTTGGGGAATTTGTCAAATGCAGTGTCAATTTTAAAAAACCATGGATGTTGCAATGGAAATCGATCGTGCTGATGAAACCTCTGATCACAATTGTTCTTCGAATAGAACTATGTTATGTAACATTTAACGATTATGTGTTTATGTAATGTTATTGCGCTTATGTGTTCAAGTGATGTATGAGACTATCATACCACCTTTTTTGTATTTTTTGCTTGACAGTTAAGGAAAGTGTAGGACCAGTTGATGTTGGGGACGACTTATTGTCACGAGTGTGTAAGTAAATTTTATCCCACTTGAAACATACAAGTTTAATGTGCGGAAGATAAGTGTGTACATGTGATGTTTTTGCCACTGCTTAGGGAATTATGACATTTCGATGATGAGGGTCTATTCAAGGGATATATCCTCCAACTCAAATGTGAAAGTACACACAGGACTTGAGAATAAATGTGATGTGAAACCTATATCCTTGCAGCAATCTAATTGTGATTGTTTATTACTGAAGAGATTAAATTTAAGTCATTACGTTCCTTAAAAATTGCTCACAAATGTTGCAGGGTTTATTTATGATCATGCTACAAAATAAATGAGTAAACAAACAGAGGACAGTCCTCTGTCTAGAGTTAGTTAGTATCTAAACTATGACCTAAAATAAAAAAGTTAATCTCTTTTTCATTGCCTAACATGTTGGTTCAAATATTTGTAGTGAACTATGACCCTTCAATTATGGTAGAAAATTTTGATTTGGGGAAGAATTATGGTACACCACCTTTTGAAGCTTCACCCTGTTTGAGTAAAGGTATATATTTCACTAACATTGTGTGATGTTACTGTGTTTATGTGTTTATGTGATGTTATATTGTGATTACGTGTTCATGTGATGTTATTGTGCTTATGTGTCATGTGATGTTAGTGTGCTTATTGTTGGATTTTAAACGCATCGGGGGCATGGCAAAACACTTTTTACACATATAAAATCCAAATAAAAGCATACAGATCATGAATAAAAATTTGAGGGATCGAATCTGACCTTTAAAATAATTCGGAGACAATGATCAGAGATCCTTAGCAGTTGCTCCTCAAGTGTGAAGCACTCCACCGGTATCCACTAAGAAAACGATGTTAAGGAGGAGGAAGGAGGTGGAGAGAATTGGGTTTTCCAAACTTTTTGGGTTTTGGGGTCTTGTGTTCGAATGAAAATAGGGTCTATAATAGTGTATTTATAGGCAAAATTTTCAGCTGAAATTTTCCCATAAATTGTTAGGTCACACTTTCACTGTAGAGGGGGTGAATACAGTGTTTATCACAATCAAATCGAACTTCAAGAACTTATGTAACAGAAAACAAACTTTATTTAAACAATAAACTCTGTTACAATCTGGAACTGTTATCTCTCAGTGATGAACAAAATATCACGAGAGCTGCTAGAGTTATACTAAATAATATTCTCGATAATGATAACACATATAGTGTAAACTCTATTTCTGTGTTTATATACTACACAGTTACAAGATATTCGCTAATTGATATGGAATATAATTCTGCTTCCTAAAATATATCAATCAGATATCTTCTATTCCAAGTATTCCATTCTTCACGGAATTCCTTCTTCATGCATATCTCTTCTTATGTTTATCTTGATCTTCTTAACTTTAATCAGCTACTGTCCTTATCTGATCGTCCTTCAGCACTTAAGTTCTGATATCTATCTCCTGATAACATAAGTACTGATATCCCTTAAGTTTTGACTTCCAGTATAAGTACTGATCAGTTAAGTACTGATTTGTTCTGTTCAAATAAGATCTGAAATCTAAACATAAAACATATTAGCCATGACATTATCAAATATATCTAACAATCTCCCCCAACTTGTAAATTAACAAAATATACAAGTTTAACAGATATTTGATGATGTCAAAAACATTAAGTACAAATGCATGAGAAATAGACAAGATAACTACAACTTACAGTCCTTCAAGTTTTTACCAATTCAACTTCTGATAACAACTTCAATCTGTATAAATATCAGAATTTAAGCAGTTGTAGATCTTCGACTTGGCTTCATCATTTTCTGATCTCTCTGATGTCAGGAGTTGTTCTGAGATAATTCTTCAACAAACATTTCTCAGCATATCTGAGTTCATCAATCATTCTCCGTTTGACATCTTTAAGCTCTGCAGTATCTTCACCAGCTTGAAATATTGCAGCTCTGAGATCATTAATCTTTGCTTTTCTCAACTCCCGATCTAGTCTTATGACATAAGCTTTATTAGACTCTAGATTGAATTCAAGCCCCTTAATACCAAGATACGTTCTGATCTGTGCAGTATTAGGCTTCATATCAACAATATCACCATTGTGATTTCTGTACTTTGGAACATATCTGCTGTCAGACTTAACAGAATAAAGTCTTTTCTGTCTCTGAATCTGTTCCTTTAAGTAGTTTGCAGCAGTCTCTGTTATTCTGTCATCCACTTGAAGTAAGAACAATACATGCTCCAATTCTTCAAAATACTTCAACGGAATGGCATTTTGTCTTATATGATAAACCCTACCATCTGTCATGAAATACAACATGATGTATTCTTTCAAGTAGGTATGGTAAACCATCTGTACAGATTCTAGTTGATTCAATCTTTCAGGAGTTGCTCCAATACCTGGTTCACACAAGGAAGTTGGATCATCAGTAGTGTTGTGTACTCTTCTTTCATCAGCACTTCCCAATCCAGTTTTATCTCTAGCTTCCTTTCCAGTAACTACTCTTGCTTCAAAACCACTTGAAGTAGTCTTCAAAGATTGAGTCTGTTTTGCTTTAGTGAATCCTGGTAGGAGTGTTTTAGATTTATTTTCTGATATCAAGTTAACTTGAGCACTGTCAGAGGTTACTTGCTTCTTCTGAATATCAGAACTTACAATTTCTTGACTCTGAACAACTTGAGCCATGTCAGAGGTTGTTTTAAGAACTTTTCTTGAAGTCAGAGCAAGATTATCTTTTCCATCAGTAATTTCTTCTTCCTCAGGAGGTACATAAGGCTTGATAGGTTCACCAACCTTTTCTTTACCCTTGGATCTTGGATCTATCTGTGGTTGTGATCTAGCCAAAGTTTCTTCAGTATGTATCCTTTCTTTGATCACAATGCCTTTAGGTTTTGGAAGTAACTTTTTACCAGAAGCTTCAGATTTAGATATGACTTTCTCTGATTTAAGTCTGGCTTCTTCTTCCTTTAAACTTTCCAAGTCCATCCCTGGATTTTCTTGAAGAAATAACTGTCTTGACATTTCCTCATCAAGATCTAGAAGTTCATCAGAACTTATCCTTTTACCAGCAGCAGAACTTATTCTTTTCCCAGTATCAGAACTTGTTCTGTGACTAGCTTGTCTTGATGTAAACCTTCTACCTTGACTATGACCACTACCCATTCCAGAGTTTCCTTGGTCATCTTTTCCATCATCCTTTCCTTGCAGTGACTTGTTGGTTTTGCATTTGGACTTAATTACCTTCTCCCCCTTTTTGGCATCAGCAGGTAATAAAAGAGAGATAAGTAGTTCCACTGAGGTCTGGATTTCAGTAAGTTGCGATTGCTGAGAAGCTTGATTTGTCAGAATTTGATCAATCTGAGCTTGTTGCTTCTCTTGAGTTTTCTCAATATAAGCAACCCTGTCAATGGTAGGTTGGAAGAACTTTTTCTTATCAAGTTTCCAAACTTGTTCCTGTTTAATAAAGTTCTCCTGAATCTTGTGTAGCTCTGCATGAGTATTGGAATGAAGACCGTGTAGATGTTTAGTACTCAATGCAGTGACTCTAAGCTGGGTTTTAAAATCATCAGAATTTAACATTTCATCAGCTTTAGTCAAGTGCTCAGCAAGATGTAAAGCATTTGGAACACATGAAACTGAGTTCCATTCCTTAGTCCACTCCTGACCTGCAGGAGTTTCACTCCAAGGTACTGGTGCATCCCTGATAACAAACTCCTTTAGCAGTTCAGACTTAGGAAGAGTCAATGGAGGAGTATGTCCTGAAGGACCTGCTGCATCAGCATCTACAGTTGTAGCAGCTTCACCAGTATCTCCAACATTTGCAGCATCAGAACTTAAAGAATCAGTATCTTCTGATAAGACAACAGTGTGAGTAGCAATGGAGGCTTCAACATCCTCTAATTGCTGATCGGATACTAGGTTCTGATCAACAGCCATATCCTGATGCTCACCTAAAATCTGATCATCATCTTGATGCAGAGAAGGTGATAGTGATAACTCTGGAGTTTGAACAGCATCAGTAACAGGTGTTGTGGAAGGATTATTTGTTGTTGGAGCTTCTAACAAAAGTATTTCAGGCACAACCAAGTTCTGAATATCAATTTCAGCACTTGTGCCTGGATCAACAAGAGATATAGAAGGTGAATTAGCCTTGTCAGATTCAGGTTCCTGAGATTGAGTTGACGGAGAAGAAGTGACTGGAGCAAATTCCTTGTCTTGCGAGATCAGAGATTCCTGATCCCCTTCCTTAGCTGCTTCCTCCTCATCATCTGAAACTGGCCTCTGTGCCCTCTGTTTCTTGTACTTCCTTGTTGATGTGGATTCCTTGGGAGTTGCAGGAACCGTCATACGTCTAAGCCTCTTGAGAAGCCTAGAACCCCCAATTGCAGAATCCTTCTGAGAAGTTGCCTTCTCAGCTTCATATATCATAGGTTCTGAAGATGGAATCTGATCCTCAGAATCTGATTCATCTCTCAAAGTAATCCTCCGCTTCTTCTGAGATGTTTGAGGAACAGTCTTTGTTCTCTTTGGCGTAGAGGATGTAGGCTTCACAGTAGGTGCTGAAGAAGAAGGTTGAGCATTCTGTGAAGTGGAGAGATAGGATTTGAGATAAGTTCTGAGGGTAGGTTGAGTAGAATGAGAGGTAGGGAGTTGGAATTCCATTCAAAAAGACATGCACCGTCTCATCACCGTAATTGTAGAACCAGCCAAATTCAGCCATTTGTGATAGTAAATGAAAAACAAGACTGAATTTGTGATACAAGTGTGATGAGAAGACTAATGTGAAGTGGCTGCATATATAGACAAGAGAATGCCAAGAGACGCAAAGAAATTGAATGCTGACAGGTAGAAGTAATTCTACCTCGTCTCCCTAGACTTTGAAAAAGAATAACAGTCATTGGAAAAGGAATGTGCACATGTAACAAGAGTGATCTGTTCAAGGACGAGTGCCATTATGTTTTAACCATAGACTATTAATCTTCCACTTCAACATTTTGAAATTAATCTGAGACTGTTACCAAATTTTATTCACAGATAAGTCAAGTAAAGGGTTAGACTGAAAAATCAGAACTTAGACCTGTACCAGAACTTAACAGTCATCAGAACATAATGTCTTAACTCGAACAAGGGATATCTATCTTAGTAAATACTCATACAAGTTCTTAGTTATGAACGTCAGAACTTAATCATCAGAACGTGGAACTAGAACTTGTCCTCAGAATTTGTGCAGAAATGACACAATGACTGTTTATCTAAAATAACATAGACCACCACAGAAATTTCATCATTCATATGGAGTGATGTGTGTGTGCATTAAGCTAAATAACAGACAAAGAGTAAAGTCTGATCTACTTCAGTACATCTTAGAAATAAGTCATAATTAAAATTTTGCTAAAGAGCTGTCATTATCCTGAAACCTACTGATAAATGAGTTCATGCATGAGTCCACCTCTACTGTTTTTGTGCTAATTTTATGCATCTTTTGAAATTCTATTTTACAGAGGCTTCTCAGTGTAAGTGAGTCACGACTGTTTATTAGAATTTATGCTATTATCAGAGTATTTCTCCAGTAATCATAGAGTGTGAAAAGTCACCAAGAAAAATATTTTGCTTTTCTAATGCATATTTACTTAATACCAGCAATGCACTTGGGTCGTCCCATTCACATTTTTACTCTAGATCTCAAAGGAGTACCTGATATTATTCTTTGATTCTTTTTCTTTTTCTTTTGATAAGTGAGGTTTATCAGCACTTAGTACATTCAGCAGTTTTACTAGAATCAGAACTTAAACAGATGAGTAGCATTATTCTAATTTGTGACTTAGTAATAAGATATACAAAGTAAACTTAACTAAGCTCAGTTATCAGAATTTGCTTGTGTCATAGGATTTCCACAGAAATAATTACTTCTTTCATGGGATCATTTGTTTATTGAAGACTAGTAGGTCAGTATCTAGCACAGTTATCCTCATGGGATTAAATAGTTACTGAAACAGACATATCACTTATCAGAGTTTAGAAACATATATCAGACAACAGTCAGTACTTAAAGACATTTATCAATTAATGCACAGAATATACAAAGAGATTAATTCTGTAAATACTGATCATAAAGTCTGATAACATAGAACAAGTTTAAGCAGATTTAGAGAAAGAACCTGAAATCATTCCAAGTTCATTTACCAATTTTGAAAAGGTAGCTTCACACAGTGGTTTTGTGAAGATATCTGCTACTTGTTGATCTGTGGGAACAAAATGCAATTCCACTGTACCTTCATCCACATGTTCCCTGATGAAATGGTACCTGATGCTGATGTGCTTTGTCATAGAGTGTTGAACTGGATTACCTGTCATAGCAATAGCACTTTGATTATCACAGTAAATAGGGATTTTGAAATATGTTAACCCATAATCCAGTAACTGATTCTTCATCCAGAGAATCTGTGCACAGCAGCTTCCTGCAGCAATATACTCTGCTTCTGCAGTTGATGTGGAAATTGACTTTTGTTTCTTGCTATACCAAGAAACCAACCTGCCTCCAAGAAATTGGCAGCTTCCACTTGTGCTTTTCCTGTCAATTTTGCAACCTGCAAAATCTGCATCTGAGTAACCTATTAATTTAAAATCTGATTCTCTAGGATACCATAATCCTAGATCAGCTGTTCCTTTAAGATACTTAAAGATTCTTTTTACAGCTGTTAAGTGAGGTTCTCTTGGATCTGCTTGAAATCTTGCACAAAGACAGGTAGCAAACATGATATCTGGTCTACTAGCAGTTAGATAGAGAAGTGAGCCAATCATACCTCTGTAATCAGTAATATCTACTGAATTACCAGTATCCTTATCCAGTTTTGTTGCAGTGGCCATGGGAGTGGATGCACTTGAACAGTCTTGCATTCCAAATTTCTTCAGCAAGTTTCTGGTATACTTAGATTGACAAATAAAAGTTCCTTCTTCAGTCTGCTTGACTTGAAGGCCCAGAAAATAACTAAGTTCTCCCATCATACTCATCTGATATCTTGACTGCATTAGGTTGGCAAACTTTTTGCAAAGTTTGTCATTTGGAGACCCAAAAATAATATCATCAACATAAATCTGGATCAGAAGTAAGTCCTTGCCATGATTGAGATAGAACAATGTTTTGTCAATAGTTCCTCTGTTGAATCCACTTTCCAGAAGAAACTGAGCTAAAGTCTCATACCATGCTCTTGGAGCTTGCTTAAGTCCATAAAGTGCTTTATCAAGCCTGTAGACATAATCTGGATGTTTGGAATCTACAAAGCCTGGAGGTTGTTCAACATATACTTCCTCTTCCAATTCTCCATTGAGAAAAGCACTTTTCACATCCATTTGAAAGACAGTAAACTTTTTGTGAGCAGCATAAGCCATGAATATCCTTATGGCTTCTAACCTAGCAACTGGAGCAAATGTTTCATCATAGTCAATTCCCTCCTGTTGAGAATATCCTTTTGCAACCAGCCTTGCCTTGTTCCTTACAATTATGCCATCACTGTCAGTTTTGTTTCTGAATACCCACTTTGTACCAACAACCGATCTATTCTTGGGTCTTGGCACTAAGGTCCAGACTTTGTTTCTTTCAAATTCATTCAACTCTTCCTGCATTGCTTGCACCCAATCAGCATCTTGAAGAGCTTCTTCCACTTTCTTTGGCTCAGACTGAGAGAGAAAAGAATTGTAAAGACATTCATTCGAAGTACCTGTTCTAGTTCTGACACCTGCCTCAGGATTTCCAATTATTAAATCAGGTGTATGTGATTTTGTCCACTTCCTTGCAGATGGAAGATTTTCTCTAGAACTGGATGCTCCCCCATGATTCATGCTGTCTTCGGTTTCATTTTCTGATGCTCCCCCTGAAACTATGCTCTCTGAGTTGGATCCTTCAGTATTTAGATTTTCAGCACTGTCAGTACTTGGCTTATCAGAACTTGACGAATCAGAATTTGAAGAGCCAGATGTATGTTCTGATGCTTCTTGAGATGTGATAATATCTTGAGTATGCTCCCCCTGCATTGGTGCATCTTCCTTTGACGTAGTCACCACAGTTTCAATAACATCAGAGTTTAATCCATCAGAATTTACAGTATCAGGACTTAGACTGTCAGGACTTGAGATATCAGAATATGAATCTTCATTTTCAAATCTCAGCTTATCATGATCAATGCAATCTTCAAGTCCAGTGATCTTCTTGTCATCAAAAGAGACATTGATAGATTCCATGACCACTTTTGTTCTCAAATTATAGACTCTGAAGGCTTTTGTAGAAAGTGGATATCCTACAAAGATTCCCTCATCAGCTTTTAGATCAAACTTGGATAGCTGTTCAGGATGAGTCTTGAGAACAAAACATTTACATCCAAATACATGAAAGTATATGAGATTTGGCTTCTTGTTCTTCACCATCTCATATGGTGTTTTTCCATGCTTGTTAATGAGTGTTGCATTTTGAGTAAAACAAGCAGTCTGCACAGCTTCAGCCCAGAAATAGGTTGGAAGCTTTGCTTCTTCAAGCATTGTTCGTGCAGCTTCAATTAGAGTTCTATTCTTCCTTTCAACAACTCCATTTTGCTGTGGAGTTCCAGGAGCAGAAAATTCTTGCTTTATTCCATGATTTTTGCAGAACTCTTCCATTATCAAATTCTTGAATTCAGTGCCATTATCACTCCTCAAAATTTTCACAGAATCTTTGATCAATTTATCCAGATGTTTGACATGATCAATCAGGATAGATGCAGTTTCACTTTTTGTGTGCAAGAAATACACCCATGTGTATCTGGTGAACTCATCTACTATGACCAACGCATATTTCTTCTTTGCAATAGACATGACATTCACTGGACCAAATAGATCAACATGAAGTAGATAATAAGGCTCAAGAATTGATGATTCAGTCTTGCTCTTGAATGAAGATTTTCTTTGTTTAGCCTTCTGACATGAGTCACAAAGACCATCAGGAACAAACACTGATTTTGGCAGTCCTCTCACAAGATCTTTCTTGATCAGTTCATTTATCTTGTTGAAGTTTAAATGAGAGAGTTTCTTGTGCCAATTCCAGCTTTCTTCAGTTGAGGCTCTACTCACTAAACAGATTGCAGAACCATCAGAACTTGTTGAAAGCTTAGCTTCATAAATGTTACCACGCCTGAATCCCTTCAGAACAATTTTTCTTTTAGATTTACTAACTATTTCACAATGTTCTGCAAAGAAATCAACATGATAACCTCTGTCACAGATTTGACTTATACTCAGTAAGTTGTGTTTAAGTCCTGAGACTAGAGCTACATCTTTAATGATGACATTCCCAAGATTGATATTGCCATATCCCAAAGTTTTTCCAATGTTGCCATCTCCATAAGAAACACTTGGGCCAGCTTTCTCCACAAAGTCTGATAGCAGGGCCTTATTTCCAGTCATGTGTCCTGAACATCCACTGTCCAGAACTAAAATATTTTTCCTGTTGCCCTGCAATCAAAAAGACCACTAATTATTAGTTTTAAGGACCCAGACTTGCTTGGATCCTTTGGCCTTTTTAGGTTTGTTAACATTTGCAGCGGATTTAACATCAGATTTTATGTTAACAGTTTTCTTATCAGAACTTATACTAGAAGGAACAACAGAAACTTTCTTTAAAGAAGGTTTTATTTGATAATAATCATAGTACAAACTATGATATTCCTTACAAGTATAAATGGAATGCCATAAACTACCACAATGAAAACAAGGATTTTGTGGTTTGTATCTAACAGACTGACTCTTAACTCCTGACTTTGTAGATAAGGAGTTAATATTCTTATTCTTCCTGCAAAAAGAAGCCAGATGGTTAGAACTTCCACAGTTATAACATGCTTTCCTAGGAGCATCAGGAATAGATTTATAGTTATTGCTTTTATTCACACCTTCCTTTCCATTCCTGTTTTTCCTAGGTGATTTTACCTTGTTTGCATTCTTAACATCTTTCAGCTTATGCTTAAGCTGCTTCTTTGTCATTAAGCCTATGTTAACTTCAGCTGTCTTTTCCTGTTTTAGTTTGTCAGAAGCTAATTCCTTTTGAACTTCTGATTTCTCAGTTTCGGATTTTTCAGTTACAAACTTAACAGGTTTTAACTTCGGCTTTTGCTTATCAACAGGCTTAATTTCTTCAGTTCCTTTTTCATTATTTTCTTCATAACCTAAGCCCTCTTTCCAGTTTCCACTGCTCAGCAAATTTTGAGTTGTTTTGCCAGAGTTAGTCCAAGTTCTGATAATCTCTCTCTCCTTTTCTAACTCAGTTTTTAGAGATTCATTCATTTTTAGCACTTCATCCCTAACATAAAAAGCATCATCTCTATCCTTCTGAGTTTGATGAAACATGACTAACTCTTTTTCTAAGAAATTGTTTCTTTTCTTAAAAGCAAGATTTTCAGAAGTTAATCTTTCACATGTTAAAGTTTGATCTCTATAACTAACAAACATGGTTTTAAGATATCTTCTCAACTCATTAATATCATCAGTATGAAAAGCATAAGTAGTCTGAGGTACCTTTGTTTCAGCAGTTTCAGAACTGCTCTCAGAACTTGATTTTTCAGCATTTGCCATCAATGCATAGTTCTCCTCACTTTCAGAGTCTGAGGTGTCTGTCCAGCTTTTCTGCTTTGTGACAAGAGCTTTGCCTTTGTCATTCTTGGTCTTCTTGCATTCAGGAGATATGTGGCCTTTCTCACCACAATTATAACATTTAACATTAGCATAATCTCCTTTGTCAGACTTTCCTCCTTTTCCTTCAGATCTTCTGAAATTCTTCTTATCAGAACTTATGCCTTTCCTGGAAAACTTCTTTCCCTTCCTGAACTTCCTGTATGCAATCTTTGTGATTCCTTTCACCATAAGAGCACACAGCTTCATCATCTCCTCATCAGCATCAGTTTCAGGCAAGCTTTCAGAATCTGAGTCATCATCACTCTCAGAACTTGATGACTCAGTATCAGATTTTATGATAAGAGCTTTACCCTTATCTTTCTTTGAGGAAGATGGTTTGGGGGATTCCTCTTCAACCTTGAGAGCAACTGTCCTTGACTTTCCTCCTTTTCTCTTGCTTCTTTGTTCCATCTCAAGTTCATGAGTCTTGAGCATTCCATAGATTTCATCAAGAGTTGTTTCATCAAGATTGTAGTTGTCTCTTATTGTTGTTGCCTTCAAATCCCAACATTCAGGAAGAGCTAACAGGAATTTGAGATTTGTATCTTCAAGATCATACTCCTTATTAACCAATGACAAGTCATTCAAGAGTTTGACAAATCTTTCATACACATCAGTCAATGACTCATTAGTCCTAGAGTCAAAGTGTTCATACTCTTGAGTGAGTATTGTCTTCCTGTTCTTCTTAACTGTTTCAGTTCCTTGACACCTTGTCTCCAGTGCATCCCATATCTCCTTAGCAGTCTTGCAGTTGATTACCCTGTTTGACATTACATTATCAATGGCACTATGCAATAAGTGACGTACCTTGGCATCCTTAGCAATAGATGCTATATCTTCAGCAGTGTAATCATTCTTTTCCTTTGGTACGGTCATTGCTGCTTCACCTGGAACTACAACAGCGAGCTTGGTAGGTTTGTGAGGCCCTTCCCTGATTCTATCAAGGTATTCTGGATCTGTTGCTTCCAGAAACATGGTCATCCTTACCTTCCATATGGGATATTCAGATGGTCTCAATATGGGAACTCTGATAGTCTCATATCGACTCTGAATTGATGTCTTTGATGATTCCTCAGTTTTGGTAGGCTTAGTTGGAGTTTCTGTGTCAGACATGACTGTGTTTGGATCTTTAACTGTATGTGTGTTAACAGATAGCTCTGATACCACTTGTTAGGTCACACTTTCACTGTAGAGGGGGTGAATACAGTGTTTATCACAATCAAATCGAACTTCAAGAACTTATGTAACAGAAAACAAACTTTATTTAAACAATAAACTCTGTTACAATCTGGAACTGTTATCTCTCAGTGATGAACAAAATATCACGAGAGCTGCTAGAGTTATACTAAATAATATTCTCGATAATGATAACACATATAGTGTAAACTCTATTTCTGTGTTTATATACTACACAGTTACAAGATATTCGCTAATTGATATGGAATATAATTCTGCTTCCTAAAATATATCAATCAGATATCTTCTATTCCAAGTATTCCATTCTTCACGGAATTCCTTCTTCATGCATATCTCTTCTTATGTTTATCTTGATCTTCTTAACTTTAATCAGCTACTGTCCTTATCTGATCGTCCTTCAGCACTTAAGTTCTGATATCTATCTCCTGATAACATAAGTACTGATATCCCTTAAGTTCTGACTTCCAGTATAAGTACTGATCAGTTAAGTACTGATTTGTTCTGTTCAAATAAGATCTGAAATCTAAACATAAAACATATTAGCCATGACATTATCAAATATATCTAACAAATATTATTATTATTATCCCATTTATTATTCTCATTAATAATTAAAACACCTTTTAATTATTAATCCTTTTTCTAAACACTTTAGAAATAATTCTCTCTCTTGATTTAATTTCCAAAAATTAAATCCTTTAATTAATAATATTAAGAACTTTTCTTAATTAATTTATAATCAATTAAATCTCATTTAATCAATTATTAAATTTGCCAATTAATTATTTATTTCATAAATAAATAATTATCAGCCATTATTAATTAATTCCTCCACCATTAAATCATTCTCTTTTTATGGTGTGACCCTGTAGGTTCAATATTAAGCCGGTAGTAGAAATAAATAATAATAAAATTATTTTATCATTATTTATATAAATTCTCTAATTTATTAAATATGATTAATTAAATAATCACATTTATTCTACATCGTGAGGGATACTTCTCAGCATATCGCGACTATCCGGATAATATGAATTCACTGCTTTGAATACCAAGAACCTATTCAGTGAATAGTTACCGTACAATAAACTCCTTATACCCTACAATGTCCCGATTAAATATAAGGCATGGATCTCGTGTCAAGCCTATCTAATTTAATCACTTGCTTACCATTTACTATACGTAGTTCTATGCAAATTAGAAACTCTTTTCTAATTTCATTCACTCTGGCCAGAGATTCCTGAACTAGCATAAGTGGATCAGCCTTGAACATTCGCTTCCTTCACTGGAAGGGGTAGATCCTATATTGATCATACACTATCTTCGTGTACAAATTCCTATACCCAGTAGAGCCCTAATAATTATCCCTGGAGACTAAGAACTAAACCAAAGCATAGTTCAGTGTACACAAGATGACTATGATGACCTCAAGTCTAAGGATACTTGTACAACTATCACTATATGAACAACTGCTGACACGTGAGTGAACTCCATCAGTTGTTCAGCTGTGCGAGTCATGTTCAGTGAACTTATTCCATAATAAGCACCTACATACTAGCTATAGTGTCACCACACAAATTTCTATGAGAACAGACATCCTTCATAATGAAGCAAGCATAGTATGTACCGATCTTTGCGGATTATTAATTACCAGTTAGTAATCCTATGACCAGGAACTATTTAAGTTTAGAGTTATCATCTTTTTAGGTCTCACTATTATGATCTCATCATAATCCATAAAAAGCTTTACTCTAAACTATGGTATATCTTATTTAAACACTTAAATAGATAAAGCCCGTAATAAAAACAAAACAAGTCTTTTATTAATATCAATGAAATCAAAACAGATTACATAAAAGTTATTCTTAAATCCTCATACATGATTGGACTTAGGACATATTCCTTTCAATCTCCCACTTGTACTAAAGCTAATCACTCTGGTATCTAATACCCATCTTGTCTTTATGACGATCAAAGTGACTTTCATAAAGTAGCTTTGTGAGTGGGTCTGCTATGTTATTATGTGTGTCAACTCTAATTCAATACAATACAAGAAATGTTACCGCGCTCCCACTAACCCTTTTGTAGACGCATGGTTCATCTTCGTTTGTGATAAAATCAAACTCTTTGATTGTCTCATCAAAATGAATGTTCCATCTACGAGAAGCTTGCTTTAAACCACATATGGTTCGCAGTAGCTTACACACTAGGCTTTCATTTCCCTTGGAAAGAAAACCATCTGGCTATATGCCATATCTCATAGTCGTAGTAAGCAGCAATCGCAAGCAAAATCCGAACTGATTTTAACAAGGCTACAGGTAAAAGGTTTCATCAAAGTCAATCCATTGCCTTTATTTGAATCCTTTTGCCACAAGCCTGGCCTTATAGGTCTCCACCTGGCCATCTGCTATAATCTATCTTTTATATACCGTATACATAGATTCCATTCTGGATTTCATGGCACTATGCCATTTCTCTGAGTCAACACTACTTATAGCCTCATTATAGGTCACAGGGTCGTCATCATCAATGATAGACAACTCATTGTCATTCTCAATGACAAGGCCATATTACCTCTCAGGTTGGCGAGACACTCTCCCTGATCTATGAATGGGCTGTTCCACAAAAGGTTGTTCAGTCAGAACAGGTGTTTCCGCTTGATCCGTAGTAGTTTGTGCTTCTTGAACTTCATCAAGTTCAATTTTGCTCCCACTGTTTCCTTTAAGGATAAACTCCTTTTCCAAAAAGGTAGCATGTCTGGAGACAAACACCCGATGATCGGTGTAAAAGTAATACCCTAAAGTCTCTTTAGGATATCCCACAAAACTACATTTTACGGATCGATATTCCAGCTTATTTAGGTCAACTTACTTGACATAAGTTGGACATCCCCAAATCTTAACGTGTTTAAGACTCGGTTTCCTTTCTTTCCATATCTCATACGGAGTTTGAGGAACAGATTTGGAAGGCACCTTATTCAGTAAATATGCTGAGGTTTCCAATGCATCACCCTATAGGAATACTGGAAGATTTGCATAGCTCATCATGGACCGAACTATGTCTAACAAAGTTCGATTTCTCCTTTCAGATACCAATCTGGAGGAGTCCACTGGGAGACTATACCATTTACTTTGAGATAATCTAGAAACACTCCATTAAAGTATTCACCACCTCGATCTAATCGAAGAATTATAATACTATGTTTGATTTGTTTCTCTACTTCATACTTATACTCTTTGAACTTTTCAAAGGCCTCAGACTTGTGTTTCATCAAACACATATCCGAATCTAGATCTATCATCTATGAAAGTAATGAAGTATGAAAATCCACCCATAGCTTGCTTAGACATTGGTCCACATACATTTGTGTGTACCATTCTTAGCAAATTTGTAGTCCTCTCTCCATGTCTACTAAATGGAGACTGCAGTGCCACAATAAAGTGAGATTTTCATCATCCCTTTTCTTTTATTAGTTTGTTCAATCTGAAGTAAATTATGTCACATTTATACAGACCATTATTTAAAGTACCACGTCCATAAAGAATATTATCTCTAAGAATAGAACATTCATTATTCTCAATAATAAATGAAAATCCAACCAAGTCTAACATGGGAATAATATTCCTCACAATCGAGGGAACAAAATAACAATTATTTAAAACAATAGTCTTGCCCATAGGCATATGTAAATGAAATGATTCTACATCTTCAGCAGCAACTCTTGCTCCATTTCCCATCAGTAGAATCACCTCCTCTTCCTCAAGAGTCCTACTTCTCCTTGGTCCCTGCAACAAATTGCAGATTTGAGAACCACAGGCGGTATCTAATACCCAAGTAGAAATTTGATTTAATGACATATTCACTTCTATCATGAACATACCTGAATCAGAAGCGGTAGTCTCACTACCCTTCTTCTTCTTCAATTCTGCAAGGTAAACCTTGCAGTTCCTCTTCCAGTGCCCCATCTTGTTACAGTGAAAGCAAACAACTTTGCTCTTGGGGTCTTCAGCTTTTGGTGGAACCGGCGTTTTCTCACCTACTTTCTTCTTCTTGGAAGAGTTCCTCTTCCTTTTCTTAGGATTGGAACCTTCACCAATTAGAAGAACAGAACTCTTCTTAGGGGGAAAATTTGATTCCGCAGTCTTCAACATGTTGTGGAGTTCAGGCAGGCTGACATCCAACTTATTCATGTGAAAGTTCACAACAAACTGCGAGAACGAACTCGGAAGTGATTGCAAGACCAAGTCTTGGCTCAGCTCCCCATCCATGGCAAAACCAAGTTGTCCAAGACGTTCAATCAAATTGATCATCTTAAGTACATGGTCATTCACAGATGATCCCTCAGACATCCTACAACCGAACAACTCCTTCGATATCTCATATCGAGCTGTCCTCCCCGCCACATCATACAACTCTTGTAGATGCATGAGGATAGTGTGAGCATCCATATGCTCATGTTGCTTCTGTAGCTCAATGTTCATGGAAGCTAGCATGATGCATTGAGCAACATTTGCATCATCTATCCACTTACGATACACAACATGTTCATCATTATGTACATTACTAGCAGGTTCAGTAGGCTTAGGTGAGTCAATCACGTATTCCAGCTTCTCAATCCTGAGAACAATTCTCAAGTTTCGAAGCCAGTCAGCATAATTAGGACCAGTCAATTTGTGAGCATCCAGTATGCTCCTGAGTGATAGTGCAGAAGACATAACGTACAAAGTAAATCTGTAAATGATAAACACATAACAACACTTAGCAAATATTCGATTTCATTTCAAAACACTATATGAATCGGGTCTTTATTCATAAGTGGCTCCCACTAGTTTATCTAATTTATTCAACCCCCTACGTGAAAAATTAAGCATTCATAATGCTAGAGGGATAGGGATCCTACATTCCATTACACAACCCCGGCTGTGGCACGAAACGCCATGTAATGTTCAATAGGCAGACAACTCTTGTCAATTACATCTAATGTTATTCCCTAATCAAACTTTAGCCTCTTGAATAATTGAGTCACGACTGTGGCACGACAAACTCAATATTCTAAGTCAAGTCTAACCCAACATTCCGTACAATTGAATCAGTCCCCAAAGGCCCACGGCTGTGGCACGTAACGACCTTTAGATTCTTATTCAATGTACACATCTCTGTGTAATAGACAAGTATTTCTTACTTCGAAATCAAAGCCCTCGGCTGTGGCACGAAACGACAATGATTTAAAAATAAGAACTACTTTTCTATCATGTTGGAAGGCTATGACCGACACAAGCCCGTTGTGTCATTGGCCAATTACTACTTGATATTATTTAATTTTAGAGGGATTATATTACGTTACAATCATAATCATATTATAAAGAGATTCTTCCTTTTAAATTAAATATTTCAAATCAATAATCAATAATCAGATGATTCCCAGATCGGGTGGAGCATTGTCAAGAGGCGTCACTTAATAACCCTTTCTTACAGATAGAAATCTGTTGTTGACAGAATCATCCTTTCTCTCATATCGAAAATTCATATTCAATTACGTGTTTCATAAACACAAGAATCTCATGATTGTATTCATAATATTGTTATTAAGGTTATGAAACAATTTCACTATACTAGGTTGTCTAACAAACGCCTTATGTTCATTTAAGTTCACCTAAATCTATCATCGCATGATAAACTAAGCATATATCACATATATAAACATGAATAAACATCAAGGTAGGCATATTACATCATCTAGCATATTGGTCTAAGCATTATACATCTCTATGTATCACATGAAGCATTTAAAAGCAATTAAAACAGTCAAAAACAGCTTTAAAACACTTCATGGAAATATAAACAGTTCAAAACTTTTATATAAACTAAAATTGATCACTCCATTAGATCCGTCTCGGAAAAATGAATCCAACGGTATATTGCACGCCCAAAACGGAGTTACGAAACTCCCAGAAAATAAATTTTAATATAAACAGTCGGGCTGTCACGCATTACAGGAACGCGTTACAAGCCCTGTAACGCATTCCGGTGATGCGTTACTACCCTTTTAACCAATTAAAAGGTGTAACGCATTCCGTGAATGCGCCACAGGTGTGTAACGCATTCCCGGAATGCGCGACACCCTTTTATTTTTTTATTTTTTTTCTTTTCTGCAGCAGCCGCCGCTTTTTCCTCCTCGAACGCCGCGCGTGCCTGATATTCTATCTGTCGTGTCTGTCTTCTTGCTTGCATCACAGACTCAGACAAGCAATACAGATATACATATACATACTAACAAATAATATATATATATATATATATGATTTATTTAATTACGAATTTAATTGTAAGAACTTCAAAAATTCATAATAAAAAATCTATACATCATAAAATTATGAAAAAAAATACCCAGACGATCTACAACACTTTTAGAATCCAGATCAACATTCAAAATTATTCTGAGAAACGATTTCTCATCAGACAAAATTAATCCATGATATAACTTGTAAAAATCATAATTAATTCATACAAGCACATAAAATTCTGAAATTTTTACCACAGATCTATATGCATACAACCTATGCTCTGATACCATTGTTGGATTTTAAACTCAGCGGGGGCATGGAAAAACACTTTTTACACATATAAAATCCAAATAAAAGCATACAGATCATGAATAAAAATTCGAGGGATCGAATCTGACCTTTAAAATAATTCGGAGACAACGATCAGAGATCCTTAGCAGTTGCTCCTCAAGTGTGAAGCACTCCACCGGTATCCACCAAGAAAACGATGTTAAGGAGGAGGAAGGAGGTGGAGAGAATTGGGTTTTCCAAACTTTTTGGGTTTTGGGGTTCTTGTGTTCGAATGAAAATAGGGTCTATAATAGTGTATTTATAGGCAAAATTTTCAGCTGAAATTTTCCCATAAATATTATTATTATTATCCCATTTATTATTCTCATTAATAATTAAAACACCTTTTAATTATTAATCCTTTTTCTAAACACTTTAGAAATAATTCTCTCTCTTGATTTAATTTCCAAAAATTAAATCCTTTAATTAATAATATTAAGAACTTTTCTTAATTAATTTATAATCAATTAAATCTCATTTAATCAATTATTAAATTTGCCAATTAATTATTTATTTCATAAATAAATAATTATCAGCCATTATTAATTAATTCCTCCACCATTAAATCATTCTCTTTTTATGGTGTGACCATGTAGGTTCAATATTAAGCCGGTAGTAGAAATAAATAATAATAAAACTATTTTATCATTATTTATATAAATTCTCTAATTTATTAAATATGATTAATTAATTAATCACATTTATTCTACATCGTGAGGGATACTTCTCAGCATATCGCGACTATCCGGATAATATGAATTCACTGCTTAGAATACCAAGAACCTATTCAGTGAATAGTTACCGTACAATAAACTCCTTCTACCCTACAATGTCCCGATTAAATACAAGGCATGGATCTCGTGTCAAGCCTATCTAATTTAATCAATTGCTTACCATTTACTATGCGTAGTTCTATGTAAATTAGAAACTCCTTTCTAATTTCATTCACTCTGGCCAGAGATTCCTGAACTAGCATAAGTGGATCAGCCTTGAACATTCGCTTCCTTCACTGGAAGGGGTAGATCCTATATTGATCATACACTATCTTCGTGTATAAATTCCTATACCCAGTAGAGCCCTAATAATTGTCTCTGGAGACTAAGAACTAAACCAAAGCATAGTTCAGTGTACACAAGATGACTATGATGACCTCAAGTCTAAGGATACTTGTACAACTATCACTATGTGAACAACTGCTGACACGTGAGTGAACTCCATCAGTTGTTCAGCTGTGCGAGTCATGTTCAGTGAACTTATTCCATAATAAGCACCTACATACTAGCTATAGTGTCACCACACAAATGTCTATGAGAACAGACATCCTTTATAATGAAGCAAGTATAGTATGTACCGATCTTTGCGGATTATTAATTACCAGTTAGTAATCCTATGACCAGGAACTATTTAAGTTTAGAGTTATCATCTTTTTAGGTCTCACTATTATGATCTCATCATAATCCATAAAAATCTTTACTCTAAACTATGGTATATCTTATTTAAACACTTAAATAGATAAAGCCCGTAATAAAAACAAAACAAGTCTTTTATTAATATCAATGAAATTAAAACAGATTACATAAAAGTTATTCCTAAATCCTCATACATGATTGGACTTAGGACATATTCCTTTCACTTATGTGTTTAAAAATTGTGAAACATAGTAGTTAGGTAATGTACACACATATCATACCACCTTTTTTGTGTTTTTTGCTTGACAGTTAAGGAAAGTGTAGGACCAGTTGATGTTGGGGACGACTTATTGTCACGAGTGTGTAAGTAAATTTTATCCCACTTGAAATATACAAGTTTAATATGCGGATGATATATGTGTACATGTGATGTTTTTTCCACTGTTTAGGGAATTATGATATTTCGATGAAGAGGGTTTATTCAAGGGATATATCATCCAACTCAAATATGAAAGTACACACAGGACTTGAGAATAAATGTGATGCGAAACCTATATCCTTGCAGCAATCTAATTGTGAGTGTTTATTACTAAAGAGATTAAATTTAAGTCATTACGTTCCTTAAAAATTGCTCACAAATGTTGCACGGTTTATTGATGATCATGCTACAAAACAAATGAGTAAACAAACAGAGGACAGTCCTCTGTCTAGAGTTAGTTAGTATCTAAACTATGACCTAAAATAAAAAAGTTAATCTCTTTTTCATTTCCTAACATGTTGGTTTCAATATTTGTAGTGAACTATGACCCTTCAATTATGGTAGAAAATTTTGATTTGGGGAAGAATCATGGTACACCACCTTTTGAAGCTTCACCCTGTTTGAGTAAAGGTATATAGTTCCCTAACATTGTGTGATGTTACCGTATTTATGTATTAGGTTGTGTATTAGGTTGGAAAAGTTAAGGCGAATGTGTAGACTCATCTTTGCATTGTGTATAAACCCTGCAGCTTGATTTTTTGTTTTTCGTATACTGCAGGGAAAATCAACTTTAAGAAGAGGAAAGTAAGTTCGCTTAAGGTGAAATCAAGCACCACCGTTAAATCTGCAGTATCCAATGGTAAGACATACAGTTTCAAATTACAAAGGATTTATATATTGGGATGCAGGAATTTTAACTATCATTTTTGTACTGCAGGAAATGTACTCAACAACAATGCAAAGGGGAAACAAAAAACCTCACAACTGAGGCCCACTTCAACAGTTCAATCTGTCAACATTTATGGTATGACGGCCAGTTTCTTATAACTGTAACATAAAAGGTAGTTGTTAAAAGTCATTAATTTATTATGTGAATTGCAGATGTCTTTAAAGATGATAATTGTCCTAGGAACCCTGAAATATTTCATGTATCGACACCATGCCCTGAAATTGCAAAAAAAAAGGCAGCCGCTGTCTCCATTGTCTGTAAATACTCTGCCTTCGAAGAAATTTCAGTACACATCACAAGCACACCATTCCCCAAATGTACCCTTTCAAAATGAAAATTAAACACCAACCACTGCACCGAAAAAGAAAAAGCAGTCGAGGGTTCCAAAAAAAGTAAATGTTAACTACGAAGGTTAGTATAATGATTTTTATTGAAATTATTACATGTCATTTCATTCATACAATCAAATGTATATAATTGTAATGTGTAGTTACTAAAGCTCAAGGAAAAAGGCCAATGAATGATGACTATGTTATGCCTGTGAAAAATATTGATTTTGATGTCGCAAAACAAGCCAAGTATGAATGACACATATGATATAGGTATGCAACATAAGGATTTGTATAACTTTTTGGATTGTTTAGTTCAAAGTTCTCTTATTATTAAAACATGTTACCTTTCAGAGGATGCCTGTTTTTATGATTTCTAGCATGAGAACAGTGACATTTCATCCGAAGATGAAGACTTCACTGTTGATTTGAATGATGATGACTATATGACACCTCAGAATGGTTAGTGTTTTAGTAATAGTAGAATGTTTATTATTTTTGTATAATAAATTATTTCAGATGTTGTGTTTAGTGTTAATTTGATAGTATAATTTTAAGTATGATTTGCTTTTTTGTTGCAGTGGTTGAAGAATATGCTTTATTAGGTTCTCCTGATGTTCAGTGTTCACATTATCATGCGTGGATGTGGAAAGAAGAACGAGCAAATAAAGGTGTGAAGAATGGCATACCTGTATTTTCTCTTTGTTGTGCGAAGGGTCAGATTCAACTGCCGAAGGAGCCACCCACTCCATCTTTCATTTGGCAGCTGCTTACTGATAAGGACAAATCGAAGCGATATACTGATGGGATACGTTTATTCAATAGTATATTTGCTTTCACTTCAACTGGTGGTAAAGTTGATAACTCAGTCAACAATGGAGGTGCTCCTTACGTCTATCGTTTAAACGGACAAAATCATCATTTGTTTGGTTCACTTATACCACCCAAGGGTGATGATCCCAAGTTCTGTCATCTATACATATATGACACTGCGAATGAAGTTAATAATCGTCTGAAATGGGTAAATGTTGTTGACGGTGATACCATTGATGCAGAAATAGTTGAGGGTTTGATAAAGATGTTGGATGAAACCAATGAATTGGTAAAAGAGTTTCGTTCGGCACGTGACCGTTTTGAGAATGAAGGTATTCGTGATTTGGAAATTATCTTAAAGGTCTCTCGGGCTGACAGCGGTCGTGAGAATCATGTTGGTACATCAGATGAGGTTGTTGGCATCATGGTTGGAGATGTTGATGAAACAGACGGATCACGTGATATTATTATACATTCCAAAATTAAAGGTCTGAAAAGGATCTCTGATATTCATCCCAAATTAATGGCACTACAATATCTGCTTCTATTTCCTCATGGTGGTGATGGCTTTCATAAAAAGATTCCATTTGGGAAAGCAGAAAAAGGTTCAAATAAGCAAAGGGAGATGATATCACAGAAGGAGTATTATTCATATAAATTTCAAGTTCGAACCAATGAAGGTATGTATCTTTCCTCATAATGAAATCTGTTGCGCAGGTTTAAAATTAAATTATTTTGACCAAATTGTTAATAATTCTAATAATAAGTTAAAATATATCATGCAGGAATCACTCCACGTCTTGGTGGACGCCTTTACCAACAGTATATCGTTGATGCATTCTCGACCATAGAGCAAGCACGTTTATGGTGGTTTCGTACAAACCAGACAACTCTCCAGAGTGATCTTTATACCAATATACGTGACTCTTTACATAGAGGGAATTATGATGCTAATAATCTGGGGAAAAGTTTCATCTTACCAGCTGGATTTGTTGGTTCTCGAAGATACATGCAACAAAATTTCCAGGATGCATTGGCAGTTTGTCGATACATCGATCATCCGGACATTTTTCTTACGATGACTACAAATCCTCTTTGGGATGAAATCATTCAAATGATGAAACATATACCTCATTGTTCCCCACAGAATTCTCCAGATGTCATTGCACGTGTGTTCAAATTAAAACTTGACCAAATTATCGACGACATCAAGAAGAAAAACTACTTTGGTGTTTGCCTTGGAGGTAATAGTTTTACTTTACTAATAAAATCTTATTAGGACATACCCTTTATAACTTTTTTTTGTTCATTCATGTAAACAGTCATGTATGTAGTAGAATTCCAGAAGCGCGGATTGCCCCATGTACATATGTTAATATGGTTGGATTCTACTTCAAAACGACACCTTCAATCAAATGTAGACAAATATGTTTCAGCTGAGATCCCTGATCCGAAGCAAGATCCCGTGGCTTGCGCTGCTGTGAAGAGTCACATGATACATGGCCCCTGTGGTCCTGATTATCCAAATCCAATATGCATGAAACAGAACAAGTTTATTCAACACTTTCCTAAGAAGTAAATATATCTTCTATTTCCAATTTCAAATTTATTATCATCATTTTAAAAGTGTCATCTTTATTTGTACTTCTAGGTACTGTGCCACTACTATATTTGACCAATCTGGCTTCCCGATATATAGACGTCGCAAAACTAATCATACAGTGACCAAAGGAAAAGCAGTTCTAGGGAATGAATGGGTTGTTCCATACAACCGTGATTTATTGGTTAAATACCAATGCCATATCAATGTGGAGATATGTTGTCATGCGCGTAGTCTGAAGTACCTATTTAAGTACTGCCTCAAAGGTCATGACAGAGCAACAGTTGAGATTAGAGGTAAACAGAGACGAAATGATCAAGGAGAAAACATTGATGAGGGTGAAGACGAAATACAATATTTTTTTGATGGCAGATATATTTGTGCAGCAGAGGCGGCATACCGTATTTTCGGTTTCAATATTCATTACAGGTCATTATCCGTTCTGCGTCTTTCTTTTCATTTACCTAGGAAAAAACTGTACATTTCGATCAAATGAAGTTCTACAAAAAGTGGCTGCTAGGGAGAAGGAGAAACATACTCAGTTACAAGCTTTCTTCATTTTGAATCAGAATGATATTAATGCCAGGAAATACTTATATGATGAGATACCTCAATTTTACGTTTGGAACGATAGTGATTGCATCTGGAATTTGAGAAAAAAAGGTAAGCAAATTGGCCGCATATGTTATACTCATCATAGTGCTGGGGAACTATGGTATTTGCGTTTGTTGTTGACAAAGGTTCGAGGTCCAACTTCTTACGAATGTTTGCGTACTGTGGATGGGAAAAAATTCTCAAGTTTCCAAGAAGCTTGCAAAGAGTACGGTCTTTTGGACGATGATAAGGAGTGGCATGAAGTCCTTGAACAGTGTGCCACATGTGGATTTCCACCTCAAATTCGCCAATTATTTATACATATAATGGTCAACTGCAAAGTTAGTGATCTAAAGTTGTTGTGGAACACACATTGGAAACAAATGATTGATGACATCTTACTTTCTCAACGCAAAGTCACTGGGAATCCACACCTCCAACTTAATGACAAACAACTTGAATTTTATGCTCTTGCAGGTATATCTAATTCTATGAATTAATTTTAGCATCTACTCATTTTTCTGTTTAATACAGCCCACTAATGCAATACGTATTTGCAGAAATTCACAAATTATTGAAGTCCATTGGTAAATCTCTTAAATATTTTTAGCAGATGCCTCAACCTCCTAATACATATTTGGATTTTAGTGATAATAATTTGGTTGTGGAAGAAAGAAGCTATGACATTGCTGAAATGGAAAAAGAGCATGCAGACCTTATTTCCAAATGTAATGAAGAGCAGCTGAAAGTGTATCACTCTGTGATGGATTCTGTTACCAATGAAAAAGGTGGTTTTTTCTTTGTATATGGCAGTGGAGGTTGTGGTAAAACCTTCCTGTGGAGGACAATAATTTCCAAATTACGCTCAGAAAGTAAAATTGTTCTTCCAGTGGCATCATCTGGGATTGTAGCAACGCTTATGCCAGGAGGTCGCACTGCTCATTCCCGTTTTAAAATTCCAATTCTACTGGATGATCATTCTATGTGTGGGATCTCACACAAGTCAGACATTGCAGAGTTAATTAAAAGCACAAGTCTTATCATTTGGGATGAGGCACCCATACAACATAGACATTCTTTTGAATGCCTTGACCGTTCACTCCGTGATATCATGAAAGCTGTCCATCCCAAACGGTTCCACATGCCTTTTGGAGGGATTACAGTTGTCCTAGGTGGTGATTTTCGCCAAATTCTTCCGGTCATTCCACAAGGAACACGAGGACAAATTGTGTCTGCATGTATTACCCAATCAAAACTGTGGAAGATTGCAACAGTTTTTAAACTCATCCATAATATGCGTATTACCAAAGGAAGAAATGAAGCTGATGTAGAAGCTCTATCTAATTTTGCAAAATGGGTACTCGATATTGGTGATGGGAAGGTACATTGTCAGAATCATGAATCTCTGCCAGTTCATGAAGATGATATTTCCATTCCTAAGGATTTTTGCAATCTTCAAGGTATAAACTCGGTTGATGAGATGATTGAAAGCACGTTTCCAGATTTCCTCAACCATTATCAAAACCCAGATTACTTGAGTGAGAGAGCTATTTTAAGTCCAACAAACCAGACGGTTGGAAATGTCAACAGTGCCATAGTTGAAAAAATTCCCATTGAAATGTACTCTTATTTTAGTGTGGACACAACTGAAGATTTCCCAGGGTTAAAGCAGGATCAGATGCAATCTTTTCCACCGGAATACCTTAATTTAATTAATATACCCGGTCTAGCTCTTCATGAATTGAAACTGAAAGTTGGTGTTGTAGTAATGTTGATGCGGAATCTTAATCAAACCTTGGGGTTGTGTAACGGGACGCGCATGATTGTAACCAAGTGCCTTAAACACTGCATACAGTGCGAGGTAATCTCAAGAACATTCAAAGGCACCAAACATTTCATCCCACGAATGGAATTGTCTCCAACTGAAACACATTTACCATTCAAACTCGGCCGGAAGCAAATGCCCCTACAAGTTTGTTACGCTATGACGATTAATAAAGCCCAAGGACAATCTCTTCAGAAGGTTGGTCTCTATCTTCCAAAAGCTGTGTTTACTCATGGTCAACTCTACGTAGCTGTTAGTCGGGTGACATCTCCGGAAGGCCTTAAATTTTTCATTAATGATGACATGGGCAATCCAACGTTTATAACCCAGAATATTGTGTATAAGGAAGTTTTTTATAATTTACATAGTACTTGAATGTCTTTCTAATTTGAGTATGTATGTTTTAGTACAGTTGTCTACAAACAACCCATTTTGTAATAGCTTTGTTAATATATGTTAATCTTTCATTTTGTGGTAATATACTTATAATGTATTCGTTTGATTTCTTTGACATTCGCATGAAATATATTGTATAAGTTAAACAAATATTCGACATAATAACATATGTCTTCTCCGAAATGAAAGACAAATCCAATTTTAACCAAACAGATTCATAATAAACATAACATTCATCATTCCGCATAACAATTTAAGTTCATTCAAATCCATACACAACCAAGGCGAAATTGAGGAACATAGTCATGAAACTTAGTTCATAACACAAGAGACATGAAACTTAGACATTGGATTTTCAATCGATCTCAATAAGGGCCCGAACAAGTTCAATACGAAAACGATTATAAGATTCGTCAATCCAGATAAACACGCATTGGTCACCAACATTCAGCTTCAAATCATCACGGAACTGAATCCATCCACCCAGAATTGCAGTCCTATTGCCCTCACGTCGCTTGCGAACCTCCAACAACCAACAACGATCACCCAAGAAAACTTTTATTTCCTCTCTCTTTTTCAAGAAAAGAGTGAGATTATTGAAATCAACAGAAATGTCCTACAAACACAAAGATAAAACACAATGAACATAATATTATTAATTGATACAACAAAAATTTCAAAAATTAGTACAATAGGAACTTACAACTCCGTGAGAGTGGCGTGACATGTGGAATTGCTGGACTTTAATAGCAAAATACGATGGAGAACGAAGAGTAAATCGCAGATTTCCTACATCAAATGACTACAATTTTAAGTAAATGCAATTTCATACATTATAACTTAAGAAGAACATGAATTTGCAGCTTACCTGATGCAATCACAGAGTTGTCAAACATTATCTCAACATCACGGCCATCAACAAAACAAACTTCAAATTTGTCACCAAAATCATAAGTCATAACCAACATATCAAACAAATTGAAATCGTCAAGCCCCAATGCTTGAGTAATTTGTTGAAAACCACTGAGTGACCAGTTTTCCTCATCAAAAAACCACCAAATTCAACACCATTGTTAAGAACATAAGTCACAAAACCCGAAAGTTCGACCCCAAATCTAGCCATGAATGACGTTGGTGGAATCTAACAAAATATTAGCATACATATAAGAAAAGGGAACTACAATAATGAAAATAGTGGTAACGAATAAATTTGATTTAAAATACTAACAATTTCATCATTGTTATTCTCCATAGCAGTCACATATTTCAGAAATCTCCACCCCTCATTATAGAGCGTTACTACAAAATCAGAAAGAAAACTATCAAACATCCACAAACATTAAACTGAAAAGGGAAAAATGTTAATTACATTTACCCGTTGATTCACTCTGAGTTACATGCAGAATCTGCGGATACTCAATCTCAGCACCATCCAGCCCAATAATAAAAACATTAAAATTACCACCGTCAACATTCTCAAAAATTAGTTTCTCACCACCGGTCAAACCATAATCGGTAAACAGATCACGTACACCATTAATTTTGTAGTTCGTTGAATCGAAATTAACTCCCAATTTATAACCATTCCTTATACTAAGATTCCACTCCTGACTTAGTTTATCTCCATGGTAAATAACAAATTTTTTCGGAAGAAGCTACAATTGAACAATAAAGAATATATTACATACATGCAAAGTGTAATAGCACCCAAAAAAGTTTCAGTTTTAACAAAGCTTACCATCTCATTAGATTTGTAGTCATCAGTGGTAATGTACTTCACAAATTTGGGAACCATTGTAGACGACGCCATAGCACAGAGTAATGCAAGGTTAGGGATTTAGGAGTTTTTTAAAACATACAACTTTGAGAGTAATAATGACGTTACCAATACAACTTTATTCACACCTAACTGAGTTAATGCCTTTGGGCCTGTTGTCCAATATATAAGTTAATCCTATAACGGCCGGAGTACAAACCAATAATTTGGATAATTAAAATGTAAACGTACGAATTATTAATTTAATAGGTTGGTAGTGAAATTAGAATATCAAACTTATGTTTATATGTGAATAGAATATCAAACTTATGTTTATATAAAATGATATTAAAATTAATAGGTCTAAATTATTAATACACGGATCAGATTGATTAATATTATATGATTAGTTTGAATCGTAAATTATATTTCCAGAAATATTAGTAATATAAATATGAGTAATATAAATGTACATTCTTAATACGATTTGAACCTAACAATTAGATCAACGCATTATTTTAATGGTTACGATTAATATTATATGATTGATGAATTTGAATTATTAATCTGAATCCTAAATTATATTTTTACAATTAATAATAATATCAATATGTGTTGTTCATACGATTTTTCTCTTCTTATGTAGTAATATGAATGTATGTTGTTAATACAATTTAAACCTGAAATTTTGATCCCGCGTTATTTTATTACTTTCATCTAATAGTTTTGATGACTATTATATCACTCCAACATGTGCGATGCACGGATCTTGGATGGATATAATAAATTATAAATTCAGGCCTATTTTACTGTAAATACTACATTTATTATTATTCAAATAAGCATCACATAATAATATTAATCTTATTTTTAATATATATAATACGTAATTAAGATTAAAAAATTAGAATACTATATTTCTATACCTTATTTCGGTTATTATAATATAATATAGCATTTAAACAACCATATGTTAGCCAAACCAATCAACCAAATCAAATTATACCTTATTTCGATTATTATAATATATAGCATAGTAATTGAACAACCATAGTATAACCAAACTAATCAACCAAATCAAATTATACCCTATTTCGATTATTATAATATAGTATAATATTTGAACAACCATAATATAATATACATATATATATATATAAATGAGCCAGTACAATTTTATTCACACCTAATCGAGTTAACGCCTTTGGGCTTGTTGTCCAATATATAAGTTAATCATATAACGGCCCAAGCACAAACCAATAATTTGGATAATTAAAATGTAAACGTTCAAATTATTAATTTAATAGGTTGGTAGTGAAATTAGAATATCAAACTTATGCTTATATATGAATAGAATATCAAACTTAATTTTATATAAAATGATATTAAAATTAATAGGTCTAAATTATTAAAACATGGATCGGATTGATTAATATTATATGATTAGTTTGAATCGTAAATTATATTTCCAGAAATATTAGTAATATAAATATGAATAATATAAATGTACGTTCTTAATACGATTTGAACCTAACAATTGGATCAGCACATTATTTTAATGGTTACAATTAATATTATATGATTGATGAATTTGAATTATTAATCTGAATCCTAAATTATATTTTTACAATTAATAATAATATAAATATGTGTTGTTCATACGATTTTTCTCTTCTTAAATAGTAATATGTATATATGTTGTTAATACAATTTAAACCTGAAATTTTGATCCCGCATCATTTTATTACTTTCATCTAATAGTTTTGATGACTATTATATCACTCCAACATGTGCGATGCACAGATCTTGGATGGATATAATAAATTATAAATTCAGGCCTTTTTTACTGTAAATACTACATTTATTATTATTCAAATAAGCATCACATAATAATATTAATCTTATTTTTAATATATATAATACGTAATTAAGATTAAAAAATTAGAATGTTGTATTTCTATACCTTATTTCGGTTATTATAATATAATATAGTATTTAAACAACCATATGTTAGCCAAACCAATCAACCAAATCAAATTATACCCTACTTAGATTATTATAATATATAGCATAGTAATTGAACAACCATAGTATAACCAAACTAATCAACCAAATCAAATTATACCCTATTTCGATTATTATAATATAGTATAATATTTTAACAACCATAATATATATACATATATATATATATATAAATGAGCAAGTACAACTTTATTCACACCTAATCGAGTTAATGCCTTTGGGCCTGTTGTCCAATATATAAGTTAATACTATAACGGCCCAAGTACAAACCAATAATTTGAATAATTAAGATGTAAACGTACAAATTATTAATTTAATAGGTTGGTAGTGAAATTAGAATATCAAACTTATGTTTATATGTGAATAGAATATCAAAGTTAATTTTATATAAAATGATATTAAAATTAATAGGTCTAAATTATTAAAACACGGATCGGATTGATTAATATTATATGATTAGTTTGAATAGTAAATTATATTTCCAGAAATATTAGTAATATAAATATGAGTAATATAAATGTACGTTCTTAATACGATTTGAACCTACCAATTGGATCATATAATTATTTTAATGGTTACGATTAATATTATATGATTGATGAATTTGAATTATTAATCTGAATCCTAAATTATATTTTTACAATTAATAATAATATAAATATGTGTTGTTCGTACGATTTTTCTCTTCTCATATAGTAATATGAATGTATGTTGTTAATACAATTTAAACATCAAATTTTGATTCCGCATTATTTTATTACTTTCATCTAATAGTTTTGATGACTATTATATCACTCCAACATGTGCGATGCACGGATCTTGGATGGATATAATAAATTATAAATTCAGGCCTATTTTACTGTAAATACTACATTTATTATTATTCAAATAATCATCACATAATAATATTAATCTTATTTTTAATATATATAATGCATAATTAAGATTAAAAAATTAGAATACTATATTTTTATACCTTATTTCGGTTATTATAATATAATATAGTATTTAAACAACCATATGTTAGCCAAACCAATCAACCAAATCAAATTATACCCTATTTCGATTATTATAATATATAATATAGTAATTGAACAACCATAGTATAACCTAACTAATCAACCAAATTAAATTATTCCCTATTTCGATTATTATAATATAGTATAATATTTTAACAACCATAATATAATATACATATATATAAGTTAATCCTATAACGGCCCAAGTACAAACCAATAATTTGGATAATTAAAATATAAATGTACAAATTATTAATTTAACAGGTTGGTAGTGAAATTAGAATATCAAACTTATGTTTATATGTGAATAGAATATCAAACTTATGTTTATATAAAATGATATTAAAATTAATAGGTCTAAATTATTAAAACACGGTTCGGATTGATTAATATTATATGATTAGTTCGTAAATTATATTTCCAGAAATATTAGTAATATAAATATGAGTAATATAAATGTACGTTCTTAATACGATTTGAACCTAACAATTGGATCATATAATTATTTTAATGGTTACGATTAATATTATATGATTGATGAATTTGAATTATTAATCTGAATTCTAAATTATATTTTTACAATTAATAATAATATATATAAATATGTGTTGTTCATACGATTTTTCTATTCTCATATAGTAATATGAACGTATATTGTTAATACAATTTAAACCTGAAATTTTGATCCCGCGTTATTTTATTACTTTCATCTAATAGTTTTGATGACTATTATATCACTCCAACATGTGCGATGCACGGATCTTGGATGGATATAATAAATTATAAATTCAGGCCTATTTTACTGTAAATACTACATTTATTATTATTCAAATAATCATCACATAATAATATTAATCTTATTTTTAATATATATAATACGTAATTAAGATTAAAAAATTAGAATACTATATTTCTATACCTTATTTCGGTTATTATAATATAATATAGTATTTAAACAACCATATGTTAGTCAAACCAATCAACCAAATCAAATTATACCCTACTTCGATTATTATAATATATAATATATTAATTGAACAACCATAGTATAACCAAACTAATCAACCAAATTAAATTATACCCTATTTCGATTATTATAATATAGTATAATATTTTAACAACCATAATATAATATACATATATATATATATATATATATAAATGAGCCAGTACAACTTTATTCACACCTAACCGAGTTAATGCCTTTGGGCCTGTTGTCTAATGTATAAGTTAATCCTATAACGGCCCAAGTACAAACCAATAATTTGGATAATTAAAATGTAAACGTACAAATTATTAATTTAATAGGTTGGTAGTGAAATTAGAATATCAAACTTATGTTTATATGTGAATAGAATATCAAACTTTTGTTTATATAAAATGATATTAAAATTAATAGGTCTAAATTATTAAAACACGGATCGGATTGATTAATATTATATGATTAGTTCGTAAATTAAATTTCCAGAAATATTAGTAATATAAATATGAGTAATATAAATGTACGTTCTTAATACGATTTGAACCTAACAATTGGATCAGCACATTATTTTAATGGTTACGATTAATATTATATGATTGATGAATTTGAATTATTAATCTGAATCCTAAATTATATTTTTAAAATTAATAATAATTTAAATATGTGTTGTTCATACGATTTTTCTCTTCTTAAATAGTAATATCAATGTATGTTGTTAATACAATTTAAACCTGAAATTTTGATCCCGCATTTTTTTATTACTTTCATCTAATAGTTTTGATGACTATTATATCACTCCAACATGTGCGATGCACGGATCTTGAATGGATATAATAAATTATAAATTCAGGCCTATTTTACTGTAAATACTACATTTATTATTATTCAAATAATCATCACATAATGATATTAATCTTATTTTTAATATATATAATACGTAATTAAGATTAAAAAAATAGAATATTATATTTCTATACCTTATTTCGGTTATTATAATATAATATAGTATTTAAACAACCATATGTTAGCCAAACCAATCAACCAAATCAAATTATACTCTACTTCGATTATTATAATATATAGTATAGTAATTGAACAACCATAGTATAATCAAACTAATCAACCAAATCAAATTATACCCTATTTAGATTATTATAATATAGTATAGTATTTTAACAACCATAATATAATATACATATATATATTAAAATGAGAAAGTCGACAACCAAACCATACCATGTTATATTAACTCCCTTTCTATAATGATATAATAAAAAATTGTGAAAATTACATTTGCTCTTAAAATTAGCAAACAAAATAAAAATAAGCAACACTTCCAACTATAAATTTCTCTAAAAAAAGATTTCTTTAGATATTACGCTTTTTTTTATAAACACAAATACTTAATCTACTTTTTAGGCTACATCTTACCTCTTATAGTGGCATTGAAGATAACTTTGTTACTGAAGGACTAAAAGTACAATAATTGAGATCATTATAGACCAAGCATCCATTTTAGTCCCACAACAACCCCAATCTGAACTACCACCAACTTCATCCATCCGGAGACCAGATCCTGCAGGTAAGAAACTTCTTACCCACCTCCCGTTTTAATAGTTGTTAGTCCATTATTTTGTAAAGGTGTGGAGAATTATTCCTCTAATTTGAAGCTATTTTGCATGCTAGGTTTAATGTCTTTTTACAAATATGAAAGTTTGAGTAACTTGAAGGACTGTACTGAAGAGTGGAATATACGTGTTAGAGCTCAGTCCATTTGGAAGGGAGTAAATAGAGAAACAGGGGAATTCCGAGGATATAACGTCCTATTTGTGGATGATTCTTTAAGAACAGATATTAGATATTAACAACATGTGTGCTATAGTTATGTCTACATGTCCTTTAAGTTATTGAACATTGTTTGATATATTATAGAGCGACTGAATCCATGCTTTCATAAGTCCTGAAATTGGAGAAAAATTTGAAGAGGAACTCACAGAAGGTGACATCTATACAATAAAGAACCTGAAAGTTAAATTCTATAACGGTGATGAAACCAACAGGGCCATTAGGAGTGAAAAACATATTTATTTTAGTAATGAAACTATCCTCAAGAAAGATGAAACAGCAAACTTAAGTATTCCAAGATACAGCTTTGATTTGTTTATGTTGGATGATGTATCAGCAATGAAGACCGATAACCGTTTTTTAACAGGTTTTTCATTTACTTGCAAGTTCAAGTAATATTTGTGGTCCAACATGTACAAATATAAAAAATGTTGCTTTCCTGAACAGATGTGGTGGCCGTTATACAACAAGAACCTGTGAAAACAACATATATTAAAGACTCACAGGAAAAATCCCATGTCTCTTTCTCAATCACAGATGGGAAGTAGGTTATCAACATTTATAATGTTGTACATCAATCATTCTCTCAGATTTTATAAACATTATCAGCATCATACCTACTATATTTTAACAAAACGGTATATTCTCTGCATTGAATAGGAAAATCATTAATGTGACATTCTTCAATGAATTTGGAGATTCCCTCATCAAAGCCTTGGCCACAAATTTGGAACAACCTGTAATAATTACTATATGTTGTGTAAAAGTCAGCGAATGGAAAGGTATCAACCTACTTTCTTTTTCAATTATAATGTATATGTAATGACCAACTTCTGCTCATGACCAATTATATATTTGTCAATCATGCAGGAGGATTGTATTTGACAAATTTTCCATCCACTAGGTTTTACTTGAATGCAGATCATTACAGTGTGCTAATGCTTCGTGAAAGGTTTTTTTACTATTAACAAACTACTCACAAAATATTCACCATTTATATCAATTCTGTAACTTATTATACAATGTCAATGTCTTAGAGATACTGATCCAACATTCTATGAAATGGATATTCTAGAAGAAAAGGATGCACCCATTCCAGTCATGAAAGTTAATGAAGTTAAGAATTTGTCAGATGATTACATTGAGGTACATGTTACTATATAAGATCCAAGTAACAACTAATATTTTCAGTATGTTCCATAGTGTTAATGTTTTTAGTTGCAGAAAGAAGTTATATGTCATCTGATGGTTAAGAAAGTTGATGAGAAGATGAATTGGTACATCCCTGTATGTACTCACTGCGATATAGAAGTTCCGGATGAGGGTGGTAGATTCAAATGTGCAAATGAGGAATGCAATGTATCTTGATAGAAGGTTACAAATTAAACCAAAGACTATCTTAACTTTGTAAAAGTTGATAACCAATCACTTTGTTTGAGTTTAAAAAATTGTTTTAACAGGTTCCAGTTGTACACTTTGTGCGGCGATGATACTGGGAACATTCCTATTGTTTGGCCAAATGATGAAATATGTCGTATAACCGGTAAGACGGTGTATGACCTGGAAGTTGATGATGATGACAGTAATAAAGCTTCAAAGTTTCCCCAGCTACTGAAATTCTGTGAGAAGAAGATTTACAACTTCACCCTGCTTGTGACTAAAACTAATGTCAAAGAAGGCTCAAATGTGTACAAAGCATCAGCTATTGCAGAGGTAGAGTTGACAGCGACACATTCACCACCTCCGAAACCAACCTTGAACAATGCAGCAACGGAAATGACTATTGTAAGTGACTCCCTCTTGCACCCATAAATTTTAACAGTATGACTAACTGATGCATTATCTGTCAGGGAACTGCTGTCAATGAATCTATGATGGACATAAGCACTCCTTCAAACAAATCTGAAGTACAAATCTGTCCTACTCAGTCAATAACACCAATTCCAACTTTTCATTTGGGAGATAGTGAAATAACTGTGGTAAATGATTTAATACCAAAATAGGAGTATTATCAAGAACAATGCTTAATTTCTTATTATTAATAAGTTACATCTTCAAAATGCAGGAAACTTAATACAAATTCTGCTGACGTGAAGAATAACACTCCTGAAACAGCCAAGTCATCAAACAAAAGCAGGCCAAGAACAAATGTGGCAATGGAGAACATAGAAGGGAAAAAGAAACAGCCAAGACTTAAAAACGTCAAGTTGGAGAAAGTATGTTTCCAAAAACGTCAAGTTATAGACCATACCAATCAATGTATACTTATACATGACTAACAAAATTACCATTTTACAGAAATGCTCGTGGGAGCTCTATTGCATGACACCGTGAACTGGATTTTGGTCTCCTACAATGCTAATTCCTAAAACCTGAGGATCTACTCTTACATGAACATGCAATGTAATCAAAACTTTTGTTTCAAGATGTAATGATTTTTGTTAGCAACGCCGTTGTGGAAACTAAAACTTTTTCTTCAAATGAATTTGGTACTACTTATTCCATGCTTCAACAATTTCACTTATCATTTTACAAAATAGTATCATTACAATTTCACACAAATGCAACCCAAGAGTAATGCAGCAGAAACATCCAACACCCAAAAGCAACATTTACTATAATCATAAACTTCCTTCAAGTACAAACATCAAAAACAATTTAATATAATCATAAACAATACTCCTACTACTCTAAAAGTGTATATTACGATATTGAAAATTGGAGGGAAACTAAACAACATATTAAAATCTCTCAATTAGCAAATATACCATTTCCATCCAACAACAATGACATCCAACAACCACATTTAATACAAACTTCCTTTAAGTACAATCAACAAACAATCCATCACTTTCCTTCACCAAAATTGCAAAATTTCTAAACAACAATACTCTCAAATGTCAACTAATACATGTGAAACCCTAAGGAAATGTGAAGAAAGGGAGAACGGATTGGAAAATAAAATACAGAGTCATCAGAGAATGGAGAGGTGTTAGTACCACAGGAGAGATTTTTAAAGGCTGGAACATATTGCTACTTGATGCCAAGGTATTCTCATCTACTGTTATTATTAACTGCATAAGAGTAGGTTAAGTGAAAGATATGTTTTTTATTTCAGAATTGTAGAATGGAAGCATATGTGCCAGCAACAATGGTTGATAGAATGTTGAGGATCGTAGAAGTTGGTAAAATATATTTGATAGTAAACTTTGAAGTGAAAGATTATATGGAAAAAGACAAGTTCAGACCTATTCAGATGGATAAAAAAATCGTCTTCACAACCGAGACTAAAATGAAAAAGATTGCTTATACTAAAGTATTCATCCCTCAGAATACATTTGATTTTTATGATTTCTCAGACCTGAAGAAAATGGCATCTCAGTATCACACTTTAGTTGGTACATTTATCTATCTCTACTTAATATAGTGTCATCTGCAAAGTACAATCTCACTGTAAATGATAAATTTGCCCATAATTTCTTCTATTAGATGTAATAGGTGTGGTTGAAGATCCAGAGAGATTAAAGATTAAGCAATCCCGGCAAGGAAAACCTTTCCTAAAGTTCAAACTTTCTGATGGGAGGTAAAACTTATTCACGACAAAGATATTATACAGCTGTTCAATTACTAACATTAGGTTCCTTGAAATTCGTTGAAGCAAAAAAATTTTCGTAACTTTCTAGAATGCAATGGCTGAAGATTTTTCAACAGCAATTGACAACATATCTAAGGAACCTATCATACTCATTATTGCAAGTGGAAGGGTGTCCAAATGGAATGGTATTCACTAGCAATAACAACACAAAATTATGAATGCTTCATACACCTTACACTAATTATAACATCATTGCTTCATTTTGATTATCAGAGGAGGTGGACATATGCAATTACTCACCAACAAAGTTCTATTTAAACTATGAACATCACAGCGTCAACCATCTCCACAAATTGTAAGGCCCTACATATTTCCTAAATAGAAAATAAACTATGAATATGACCTTCTTAAACTAATTAGGTCAAAAGGGCCTAACTTCTCGCAAAGTCAGTTCTCCATGAAGAGGAAACCATACCGTCAATGTACTCTACTATACATCGCAGAACTAGGCACAGAATACATTCAGGTATTACCCTACATATGTCATAATTATTTCAAATTCATATGTAATACATTCTGAATAACTACATGTCATAATCTGTAGGATGAGGTCATTTGTAAAGCAAGCATCAACTTCGTGGATGAGAGTAAAGGTTGGAAAGTTACTATATGCACCTCTTGCCAGAGGGAAATTCAAAAGGACAATGACCAATATTTCTGCATTTCTTGCAAAAGAGTAGTGCCTTACCCAAACAAAAAGTATACATATCCTAATACTATTAACACATAACAATAATAATGTCGTAAATGTCACTACTAACACTTCTCTACAGGTTTCAGGTCTATGGTTCAGTTACTGATTCCACCGGTCGATGCCAAATTGTTTTACACGACAGAGAAGTAAGGACATTGCTAGGAAAAAATGTGTTCAAACTTGAGAAACAGGTAATAATTAAAATCATCATTCTCATGCATCAATGAAACACATTTTCATAATTATTCCAATTTATACATCTTATAATTTCTTTACTATAATTTGTCAGGATGGTTCTTTCCCCCCTGCAATCAAAATGTTGCAGGCACAAGACTACACTTTAAAAATTCTCATCAAAAGAGATAACATAGAGAACAACATCAAAATTTATGAAGTTAATGGAATCTTCGTTGGCTGGAAATTGGAAGAACAAAACTTACAGGAAACACAGACAATTCCTAATACCACTACTTCCACAACTACCGTAATTTTCAGAATATACAGATTATAAGATATTCATTCATGACAGCCATATTAACAATATAATAGGAATTACCAATTATTCCTTATCAATTATTTACTATATGACAGCAAACAGGAGCATCAGACCACGTTGACAACATTTCACAACTCCAGAACTAAGTAAAAAAGATTACCTGGGTAACTACGTACAATACTTTTGTCGACAGTCCAACTTTGGTGAACTATGAATTCTACTTTGTTGATTTTAAGTAACTTTTATGAATCTGTTTTTAATTACACTACTGTAAACAGATTCATTCAGTTTACTACTATCTCGACTGTTGTAAACTTTCTTAAGCATGTATGTACAACTACTTTACGCAATTATCCTCACTACACAATATCTCAGGCATATATAAAAGATTCAAAAACAATGTATAAATAAAACATCACAATTCACATGACAGTTTGCACAATACATAAGTCATAGATTACTAAATCCAGAGTCATATATTACATCACACCAATAAGTACCAGAATTCAACAAAGTTAAATAGTAACAGAGTTAATAAATCATCATTCATACATCAATAAGTACCACAAACCGGACAATACATGTTGTTCATGCATCCGCAGCATTCTCCTTCACAATACGAACAGTGAAATTACGAATCGTGTCATTCATCCATTCAAACACACAAGTATCACCTTCTCCAAGTTCTAAATCAGTCCTAAAGGCAGTCCAACCTTCATTGATTGTAGTGCGATTCTGTAGACGACGCTGACGAATCTCCAACTTCCAACAACGGAAACCAACATAAGCAGTAATATAGTCCTTCTTCGACCACCTCTGAGAGAGACTACGATACTCAGCAGGAATGTCCTAAAATGAGGGATTTCACATGTTACTCTTACAACAAATCTAAAAACTTTATTCATATCTAACATGTAGGAAAATTATAAATTAAAAAACAGCAATCGCACAACTTACCACACCATATTCATACAAAGAAGCAACTTGAAAGTGCTTTACCATAAATTGGAAAGCGACATTTCCAGAATAATTAACTTCCACTGAAATATGTAGACAACAAAATGAATATCACAATGGAAAATTTTCTTTAAAAACAGTGGATAATTGTACCTAGAGTTGGAGCAACAGCCTTTTGAAGAAGTGACTCATCAAAAGCCGTAATACGGAATCGGGAAACACCATCATATTTAAAAACCAACATGTTCAAGTCATTCAACTTGGGGATATTTAACATGTTGCAGATATTCACAAGGCCTTTAAGATGAGATCCATTGTCCGAACAAGTGCCAACTATTTCATAACCATAGGAAACTTGATAATATACCTTAGAAGGCAGACTACCATTAACCAATTCAAGAAATTCCCAAGGAACAACCTATATTAAAAACTCTGTTTCATACGCAGACATATACATGAATAAATGACCAATGCTGCAAACTAAGTTCAAATCCAAACACTTACAACAGAATCAGTTATTTCACGACCCCAACTAAGATGTTGAACGAAACTCCAGCCACCATATCCCATCATAACTATATCATTACAAAAACATTAAAAACAGTTACAAAAAATAACAAATAAACCAATATATGAAATACAAAAAAAACAAACAATCGTACCATCAAAATCTGCATCAATATTAGGCATAGTTGGATATTCATTTCACAACCATACATATTGAATATATGTACTTTGAATTGGAAAGCACCACAATGCTCAAACAATAATGTTTCACCCCCGCCTATGTTTAAGAATTGATAAAACGACCTTATACCCTCCAAGCACTCCTGATTCTTATTAAAATCCAACCACACACTATACCCATTACGCACAACCAACTTCACACCTCGGGGAATGGTAGAACCATATCGAACACACAATGCATGAGGAATTCTCTACAAAAGTAAACATTTACTTAAATAAACTAATTAACATCTACAAATATACTGCCAAAAACAGAGACATTGATGGATACTAACCAGAGTATTCAAACGAGTTTCCGAAATTGTCAATCGCTTCACAAGTGTTGGAATTAAGTCCATAATAACTAACATTAACAAAAAAAAACAAAGAAGATGACATACATGCCCATAGAAGAGAAGACAAACAAAATATATGAAAAGTGGAAAGAAATATACCTGACACAAGATTGGTAGCAGTAGATACAAAAGGAAAATAGTATATCGGAAAAAGACAGGAACAAGGAGAGAGTATAGTTAACTATAAATGGAAGAAGTTAAGACAAAGACGTAATAGTATTCAATCGATAAACTTGCCAACTACTCAAGTCAAAAGGCCAAGTCCAATAACTGTCATTGTATTGGAAACTATAACTGTGAGAAAAGAAGACATTCTTAAAAGCCTATAAATGTATTATGCTTTCCAAAATTAATATATTACATAAAGTTATGTACTTCCCTTTACACGGGGCATACATACAGTATGACATGCACAACACCTGTAATTATATATACAAAATATAATTGAATTTGATGAAAATAGGAAAATAACAAAAAATACAACAAAATAAATCATAGTTCTATTATACATTTTTTTAAAATTAATCATATGTGCAAACATGGTAATAATATGAAGTCAATAACTTCAAATTTTTGGGAAATTACAATATGATAATTTTAAAAAAATTTAGTCTTACACAAAAAAATAGGACTAAAAAAAACAACGCGATAACACATTTTTTAATAAAAAAATTCGTTATTATTTCATCTATACGTAACTCTCTCTTAAACAAAAAATATTTATCAACTACAATAAAACATATAAATTAAATTATTAATAAAATATTTATGCAAACACAAAATATCATAACTCGCGCCATGCGTAGCCGGCAAAAAATCCTAGTATGATATATGGTAGCCCACTCTTTTAAAATTCTTTGAACCAAGAGACTAAAATTATAAAATCCAAATTTTCAGAGACGGTATATTTAAATTCAAATCGAAAATTTGAATGAATGGATGACTTGACAGAACCTTAAGAACTCAAACTCGACTCAACCAAACATGCAAAACATGAACTTTTTCCAAAAATGTACGATTATAAATTACCTGGTTCTAATTTAATAAATGATAAAACATCAAACGCTCGATTAGGCTCCTGCCTCGCATAATCTGGTGGACGAGCTTGGCTCAGACCATCCAAATTGTTCGAATTCGAACTCAGCTATTTGCATAAGCCAAACTCAAAGTAGCTCACAAAAATATCACTCGTTTACACTACCAAAACCAAATGTATTAGATTAGATTCTTGGAAGTTGCTAAAGACCTGAATTTTATAATATAACTTATATTCTGAAGAACAAGAGTGATGATAAGACAACCTGCAATCATACAGACACATAAAAGATAAGATATTCATGTTCGCTCTTGCCCTCAAACTGAAAGTTGAAACATAAATTGCAATACATTTCCATTAGAATAGCTATATTTTACAATCTACGCATGAGAAGAAATAGCTTTTCGTCCACATTGTAGTTTCCGATCTTTGTCGGATCGCCCTTCAACATCATTTGAAGTCCTCCGAACGAAATATACACCTCCCTGAGGTCAAACAAGCAGAAAAACAAGAAACAGAGTGAGACAAGTCAATCATGCCGATGTTGCCTCCAAAATCATCTAATTTACCCAACCAAATATAGTAAATTTTGATAAGTTACTAATCGTTTTTATAAGATTGAGAGGAATAGGATAGATGCGCACCATTTAGGGTAACTATACAAATCGTTAATTATAAAAAATCATTTCTAACTTTATTGCAAGAGTAATTTACTATCATATATTATTGATCTTTCGGAAATTGCACATTTACAAAAGCAACATAAACATGTGTATATTACAAATACGTACGCTGCAGGATCGCGATCAGATGTGTCCTCTGACATCTTATATAACAGCCCATGCATAACATACTCAAATTTGTCTGCAAGTGATTTCTGTTGGCCCTGAAATTGAATTAAATGGTCATCATGGTATACAAATAATCCATAATTTCTTATGACCCACTCACACAGCAGATAATATATAGCCATACAGTGAAACGCAGTGCACCTTTTTTATTTTTGCTAATTAATGCATTGCACCCGTCATATTCTCGCCATATTTGGATTTTTAAAAGAAAGTATGTACAAAAGGTATCATTTTTTTTGAAACGCCAAAAGGTGTCATTTAGAAACTTGAAAGTTCTTACAATTTCACAGAAAAAGAATTGCATGCTAACATATATATAACACAATTAGTACAGTTGATGCAAAAATGCACAATATGAGGAAATTTGACTGCTACTAACGTCTTACCGTTAGGTCACCTTCTCAAATATACTAAATCTATTTGCTTGTTAGAGAATCACAAACCCTGGGAAGATTATTTAGCATTCTTTATATTTACTCTAAGAAAGTATTCCAAAAGCCTCTACTGTCTACACATATATTCTGATGGTATGAACCTTAAAATAGATTTAACAGCATTCATAATATCTAAGAACTCGCTCAGGGACAGAAGGAGCTCAATTACAATATATGAACAAAAGACTTCACAACAAAGACAATAAACTCAAGTCAAGTTGAGCACGTAATTTTTTGAGCAATATTATCATGTAAGCATTTATGAGTTCCAAACATAGAAGTGAAGGCAACACTTTAGATTCACTCTGCAACAGTACACTAGCTGCATATACTTTCTATACATGACTAATAACTGAAAAATATGCACACATGATTACATGTGTACATCATCCAGTAATAATTTGTTAAGTTTCTATATTTATAATTTCTAATAGCTCCTTAAATCAAGGTAAACTCATGAGTCAGGAGGCATATTCAAATTATTACCTTGGGGTTAAGTTCTGTAACAGTTGAACCATCTGGATATAAAGACTTGGACAAAACCATCCTAAACCTGTCCCCAACACGTACAGGATATATTTCTGTGTTCACATCTAGTACCAGGCTCATGTCCAATTCCTCACTCCGTGCTGTAATGCGAGAAACTGAGCAACACATGGAAATTTTTTTGAGCTGGATAGCTAATAGATACTTGAACATAAATCACAGTGAATTCAGTTAAAAGAAGACAAAAAATACTGAGAGATAGAGAAGAATCAAAGAAAGCTTCATATAGCAAGAGATAGTTGTGTAGTTCATGTTCATAGCATGAAATTATTTTAACAGAGGTGAATGTTAAACCCCAAACTTAGAAAAATGCACAGCCGCGTAGAAATAACTGCAGGTCACTACAACTATTCTCATTACCCAAAAGTCCAAGACCCGTATAACCAACTAAGAACCAGAAAAATACAAACTATCACAAAATGTACATTAGTTTTAGAAAAATAATAATGAGAGACTAAGTTAAGGAAAGTTAATAGGCTGTTGACATTTCTCGTCTTATGTCCCATGACCAAAATCATCTCCCCTTTCCACATGACCAAGGTCATGGGTTCAAATCCCTCTCCCACCCCGCCCACCATATACTTCTAGTCCTAGTGCATTGATAAAATATTTAAGTTGATGAAAAAAAGACACGATTAAGATCAGTCGAGTAGAAGCGAGTAACGAAAATTGTACCTTTATCATACTTTTTATCATCTATCTCCTTAACCTTGATAACATCATCGAAGGAAAGTTGAACCATCCTCACAAAACTTCACTTCTGCACAAGCAAACATGACCTCAAAATCGTAGAAACAACATTTAAAAATGACACTTGAGATAACCAAGTATACACAAACTTTATAGAAAACACTTTGTACATAATTAAAGGTTACCTCAAAACGTCATGAAACCGAAGATTCTACAATCCTTTTATAAGTACATATAAATTGGAAATAAATAATAGACAAAAAATGAACCCGAGGGTGTGCATCAACATTGAGAAAAACAAAACCATTTTCGAAAAATGCTCGACTCCAAAACATGACTAAAACAGATATCAAGACCACTAGTAGTACTCCCTCCAGTCCTAAATAATGTAGGTTCATTACTCTTTAGCACACGTGTTTATGATTAAAAAACATGAATTGTATTTACTAACCTGTATATCAAATAAAAATTTGGAGTAACAGAAGCACAAGAACAATACATTTAATTTACTAAATTCTTGAGCAAATCAAGAAAATCATACAATACAAAAAACTATTGCAAGATAGAACAAACCAAGCTGGTGCACATATATACATACACATGTACATATAAAGTTTTTGTACATATCACTAATCGATTGCAGAACACACATGTGACTGAATTATAACAAAATAGCTCCGACCCAGATGCCAAAACAAGAAATTAATACGACCCATATGATCAATAGATACGTACGTACCTGGTAATTGGCCTTGCGAAACAAAGAGGTGCAGTGGATTAGAAAGAGGTGAGGGTTTAAAGGCAGCTTTCTTTAAAGGGATTTACTCTTTTGAGGGTTTAGGGTTTACAAGTTCATATAACCCGCATCTTTTAATACCACTCCCAAAAAAATTAGTAATTTTCGGTCCCAAAATACAAATTTTAATTTCAAAAAATTAGTAATTTTCGGTCCCAAAATATAAATCTCATTTTTCACACGTATTTTAAATTAAATAAAAATGATATTTCCACAACTCATTATTTAATTTTTTTTCTGAATAAAAATATATATTAAATTTTAATTCAAGAAATTTTTTTAATTAAAATAATAATTTCCCTTTAAAATATTACCTTTGTAAAAAAGCTGTTAGTGAGTCAAGATTGGGAGCATGCAAATATAATGAAGCAAAGACCGAAGATCCTTATTCCTTCTGTATTAAGTTTGATTTCATTCCTTGCAACATTAAAGTGATGACAAGTTGTCATAAACTGTGAGTAGACCTCAAAGAAGTCAATATTGGGTCTGCAGCTAAAAGGGAAAATGCAAATCAATCAATGAACACCATTTTTTCTGAATCAACTCATTCTAATTCTGCTAACAAGAAGAAAGTACCCAAAACTGCTTGGGTAGCTAAACACACTTAATCATCATTGTCTGCAGGGCAAAATAAAGAAAGTCATTTGAATCACAAACAGTGAATACTCAAAACATATGACAGGTGATAAGGCCATGCTATCACGGTTTGAGGAGATGGCTGACCCATTAGTGACTTTTGGAGACAACAACAAAGGTTTCACAATAGGATATGGCAAGTTAATTTCTGGAAATATTGTTATTGAAGATGTAGCACTAGTTGCTGGTTTGGAAGTGAATCTCCTAAGTGTCAGTCAATTCACAGATAGATGATTCAATGTTACATTTGACAAAGGAGAATGCTTAATCATCAGCAAAAAGACTAGTGAAGTTGCTCTGAAAGGAGTAAGAACGGGAAGTCTGTTTGTTGCAGATTTACACTCAGCAAATAAGGAAGGAATTTGTTACTTCTTCACCAAGGCATCTGTAGAGCAAAGCAATCTGTGGCACAAAATCTCTCCCGCCTGAATTACAAGTCAATCAACACCCTGGTGAAAAAGGAGTTAGTGAGAGACATGAAAAATCTGGAGTTTGCTCAAAATGAAATTTGTGAGTCTTATCAAAAAGGCAAAATGAAGAAGTCAAGTCACAAGAGTAAAACTGTGAATTCCATAAGTGCACATTTGCAACTTATTCACATGAACCTATTTGTACCAGTTAATGTCTTATCAATTTCAAGGAAGAAATATGCACTTGTGATGTTGGATGACTACTCAAGACACACATTGGTAGAATTTATGCATTCTAAGGATGAAACTCCCCACATCATAATTGAACACATCAAGAAGATTGAGAAGCAGGCTAAAGATCAGAACTGTGTGAAAAGATTGAGGAGTGACAATGGCATAAAATTCATAAATATAATTTTAACTGAATTCTGCAAAGACAAGGGCATTTTTCAAGAATTTTCAGCTACTAGAACACCTCAACAAAATGGGGTAGTTGAGAGAAAGAATAGAACACTAGTAGAGGTTGCTAGAACAATGCTGCAGGATGCCAAACTGCCAACAAGTTTTTGGGAAGAAGTTGTCAACACTGCATGTTATACTCAAAACAGATATCTCATTAACAAGAATATTGGCAAATCACCCTACTCAATCTTATCTAAAAGAAAGCCTACTGTGAAGCATCTTCATGTGTTTGGAGGCAAGTGCTATGTTTTAAAAGACAACTCTGAATATGTGGAAAAATTTGACTCGAAGCTTTTTTAAACAATTTTTCAGAGATATTCATTGGAGAGAATTGCCTATAAAGTCTATGTGCTTGAACAAAAGAAAAGTATGGAAAGCACAAATGTGACTTTTGATGATGACAAGTGTCCAGACTTGGAATGCCTTGATGATAATGAAGCTGAAGCCCGTAAATTTGAAAATCTCAACATTGATAGTGATTCTGAAGATGGAGTTGAAGTCAACACAAGCAACGGAATGGATGAAGAGTCAACTGAACTGTTAATCATGAGAATAGAAACTCATCTCAAATACCTGAATTTGATAGCACAAACTCAGAAGGAGAAAGAGGAGAAATTTCTACAAGTCATGCTAATGATGAAGAAGATGCAGAGAATTCAAGTCAACAAACTCACACCAGGAAATGGGACAAGAGTCACACAAGAGAAGCAATTATTGGTGATCCAAATGCTGGAGTGAGAACTATAAGTAAAACTATAAATGAATGTCTACATGCATGCTTTCTGTCACAAGTTGAGCCTAAGAAAACTAAGGAAGCCCTACTTGATCCTGATTGAATATCTATTATGCAAGAGGAGCTAAATCAGTTTGAAAGGAATAAAATTTGAAAATTGGTTCATGCACCAAAGAACAGAAGTGTAATTGGAACAAAGTGGGTGTCCATGAACAAAATGGATGACAATGGGATTGTGACAAGAAACAAAGTAAGGTTGGTTGCAAAAGGCTACTCACAGGAAGAAGGTATTGATTATGGTGAAACTTTTGCTCCAGTTTCAAGACTTGAACTAATAAGAATGTTTCTTGCATCTTCTGTACATTCAAACTTTAAAGTGTACCAAATGGATGTAAAGAGTGCATTCCTAAATGGTGAGTTGGAAGAAGAAGTTTATGTACAACAGTGTTATTCCCTAAAAATACAACAAAAATTATAGAAGGGGGTTGAATGTAATTCTGGCTACTTTTTCAAATTTAAAGAATGTTCTAATTTGATAAATATAACAATGTTTGATTAGCAATGGTGCGGAATAAAAGAGTGATAGAAATCAAAACACTAAGTAATAAAAACACAAGCTTTTAAAACTTTCTGGTGGATTTGAAAGTATCCACCATATATATATATATATATCAAATTGAGAACTCTGTGAAGCTTTGAATAGCTCACAGCTGCTTACAAGTTTGAACAACTAAAACTTTCGAGAAATGCTTACAGAATACAGCTTGATATGTTTCTCTGAAAATAAGTCTGCTTAGTTAATTGTTCTACTTGCTACACTTGGTTTATATATCACCAAGTTTACATGACAATAAGATAAGATAATAAAACAAAACATATCTAGTCTAACTCCATGCTGTTTCACTACTCTATTCCAACATCTTTGAATATCTTTCACAATTGCATGGAAATGGTAATACTTCTTTGTTTTCAAATTCGTACTTAACAGGCTGCCACATTCCTTTTGCAAACACCCAACGCATGTGACTGTGTTGTCACTGTTAACAACTATTTGAATTTGATCATTCGTCGGGACTATGTTTGTCATCCGTCGGGAGCTTTGTTGATCATCCGTCGGGAGTCTTGTAGATCATCCGTCGGGAGTCTATCTGCCACTTGACTTTATTTCAATTATACAGAATTACAAGATATCTCATATTTACAATTAATCAACCTATTCTGCATATCAATCTAGTAGTCAACATGACTTAGAAAACCCTACGTAATCTACTTGACTAATACATGTTGCTTGCAGAAATATGCTACAGTACTTATTTATTACATAAACTACTCACTCGATGGATGACAATTTTTAATCCATCGGGACTATAAAGTTCATCCGTCGGGACTATATTAGATCATATGTCGTATAACGACTCGTATATTTTTAGTATTATTTAAATGTGTAATTATTGAATAATTAAGTAAATAAAATATGTGTATGAGTTCCATCAGTGGGTTGGTACTTTGTTGTTATGTATATGTGATTACTAGTGTATGGGATTGAATTGCATGGTTAATTATTGAGTTGTATTGAATTGTTTTCACTTTTAAGAGTGAATTTAATGCAAATGTATTTGCATAAATACTTGGACTGTCCTTAAAATTATTTTCAAGGTTTTATAATTACAATAATTATTTTTAGGATTTTATAAAATTTAAAAATCAATATTTCATCAATTATTTAACCCTGTATGATTTTTTGATTGCATTTATTTGAAAAATCTGTATTTAATTCCAAAATTCTTTAAAAATTATGAAATTCATATTTATTAAGTTTGAAATATTTCGAGAATTTTAAAATTATTTTAGGAATTTTTGGGATTAATTTTACCCGATCGTCGATTCGTTTAATTGATGAAAGCGGGTATAAAGTGCATTTTAGAAATTGTTTTAAAATTACAAAATTTATGTTTTTATAAACTTCGAGATATTTATAATATTTTAAGACTATTTTCGCGATTTTCTGAATTTGTTTTAAGTGCAGCTCGGTTCGTTAATTGTTAAATGCGGGTATGAGTTGCGTTTCAAAAATGATTTCAAAATTTCAAAATTTTTATTTTATTAATTATGGAATATTTCGGAAATTCTGGTATAAAAATTGAAATATTTCGATGCATTGCGACGTGTAGCTGGTTCGTTACTTTATTTAAAAATGAACGAGGAAAATTCTTTAAAAACGAATTCGGGACACCTGTGTGCATTCGGTTTCTTGGAGTGATACGTGGCAGTAGTATAAGGATTTAGAAAAAAAATATAACAAAACCCCCCAACCCCTGTTTCTTATCTCTAGCCTGAATCTCTCTCTCTCTCTCTCTCCTCCCTCTCTCCCCTGTTTCCCTTCCTCTGTGAATTTCCACTCCCCCGCGTGTTGTGCTCTGTTCTGGTAACTGGTTCCGCCAGTGTTGCTTCATCCCCCTCTCCGCCGGTATACTTTTCCGGCAAGAGGTAGCTGTGGCGCGATTGGGTATGCGTGTTGTGTGTTGCATGTTGTGGGTATTTGTTGTCAATTGCATCCTGTTGCCGCCTGTGTTATTTATTTTCCGGCTGCTATTTTGTTTTCCGGCCTCAAGTCCGCGCGTGTATTACATGGATTTTAAATATTTTCAGCTGAAAAATAATTATTATTTTGATGTAATTAATTGAGTTACATGCGGGTAATTTTCAATTATCGGTGGAACCCGCGATTGGAAACCCGATTCGGGTACCTCCGTGTTTTACCGCCGTAGGCGATGAGCCTCGGCGAGCCGACGGTGGACTATGATTTTTATTCTGAGTCCTATTATTTTAAAAAATATATATATAAATATGAATAAAATTTATAAAATACGAATTAAAACGTAAAAATTCGAGTATTAACTGATAATTGTTTTTAATTGGTGTTTGCGAATTTGCGAATTGATATTGTGAACTAAAATCGGTGGTTGGGAATTAGATTGTAGTTGGTTTGAATTTGGTTGTGATTGATTTAACGTCGGGATGTTCAACGGGTTAGCCGATAATTAAAGGAGGTGCTGCCCAATTTCCGGAAAATTAAATTACAGAAATGCGAGGCCGTATACAGTAATTACCGAACGTCGATCGATTATATATAAGTACTTTATACGAAACCTGATTATGTGTTATGGTGAAATACTTTCCTAAAACCGATAACCCTAATTTCAAAAAAGGACAGATATACATATTTTCCAAAAATGAATACCGAACCGACTTTCGAGAACATGAACCCTAATCGATACGTGTATTATAATATTGAGTATGTTGCGAGTCGAGTTTTGTTAATGTACGGGTAGATTGTTAGCGAGGATATGCCAAGCATAATCGAGTGTCTAAGTTAGGGTGTTTCGACTTTGTAGGTGCTAGTCGGAAGGCCCAAGAGTTGGCGTTTGTCTAAAGATAGCATAGTGGACAGTCGACGAGCTCAGTAAGGTTCCAATCGAAGGACCTAAGTGTTGAAGTCGAATTCAGGGTAATCTAGTGGTTAGACATTAAAGCCTGAGCGTCCATGTCAGCCCATGGTCAATCGATAATATTTGTAAAGCTCTGCAAGGTAAGTACCCCTGAACAAATCTTTTACGGTTCAGTATATATGAATAATTGTTGATTTAAATTACGTACTGGAATAGAATGTTTTAAGTTACGTAACCCCTGTATTCAAATGGTTTTATTAACTTGTTTTTTGGGGGGCAAGTAACTTCTGAAAATGCCTATCTCTAAATTTTGAAATAAATGAAAATGTTTTGGAAGTGTGCTGTGATATGATTTTTTTGACAAGAGATAGGTAAGTGATTTGGAAAACTGGATAAAAATGATCAGATAATTGGATGAGTGTGCGCAGGAGGCCCGTAACGGCCTGGAAGATAGCGTAAGAGGTGAAGTGGTTGCGCACCCTATTATAACCACCAGCCCAACGTGACAGGGACCTAGCTAGTCTCTCAGTTCCGGAACAAGTTTTTATAGGATAGCCAAAATAGAGTTATCCTATAGAGATAGCCTGATCAGCTGTCTCACCAGGGATCATCCAATACTTTTATATCTGAGCAAGTGATTTTGAGGTTCCCGGAGAGGAACAAGTTTTATGGGTCCTGTGCTGGGACAAGTTTTATGGTTCCCGTAACGGAACAAATGATTTTGGGTCCCCGTAACGGGACAAATGGTTTTATGGGTCCTACGATGGGACGGAAGATTTGAAAATGAAAGAAGCATACTAAAATTGAAATTTGGTATTTATGCACAGCACACAACTGATGATTTGGTTTTACAGAGCATGCTAGTTTTGATATCCAGTTCACACATATTTTACTTTATTTCTAGCAAGTTATGAATTCTGTTCCTATAATTGTTTATCATAAACTGTTTTTGATTATTATTCATATAATGGTACTGCTGAGCAATTGATTGCTCACCCCTGCAAAACGTTTTATATGTGTATTGCAGATACCTAGGAGATTCTCCAGTGGTAGTCGGGGCAGATTCCAGTTCCTTCCGTGTCATGCTCCTCTGAGGTGGTTGTGACATACCAGAAATGGTCTGTTGAGTTGTTGTATTAAGATAGTAATGTCAAGGTGGTTGTAATGAATTAGTTTTGTGATAAATTTTAACCTAAATCATACATAAACCTGGAAAAGATCTTGGTAAAGGGGTCGTGTAATTAATGATTTGGATTATATTAGGGTTGTTATTATTGTTGTTGATGACATCAACTCCTGACCCCGGGGTTGAGGTCGTCACACGTCGAGTGCTACAAAATTCACTAAGTTAAATCTACTAAGGCGTTTTGTTTAACTTATCATCAAGTTCACAACATATTCCTAACAATCTCCCCCAATTTATGTTTACTGGAATTGTAGCCATAAATTAAGAGAAACTTGATGATAACAAAACACCCTAAAAATACAAATTAAAAAGCAGTAGATAAAACTGATAAGTGCTGCAAAATTTATTGAAAATTGAACAAAACAAAGTGTACAAAGAGTTCTCACAATCATTATCAAGGTTCTCCTCTAGTTTGAGCAGATAATTTTATTTCCTTGATTGTCTGGATTTCTTCCCAAGCTTCTTGTTGTTTTCCTCTATTTGATTCTGGAGTTGTCTATGGAATTCAAGTTCATCAGCTTCAGATAGATTCAGCATTTCTTGCATTTCTAATATAGTCTCATTGCTAGAGATACTCAATTGGTCATCCAGTCTGAAGAATCTTCTAACTCCCTTATCATCCATGAATTCCATCAGCCAGTAAGGCCTCAAATGCACTCTCTTTCCTGTGAAGGGAATTGATAGAGTTTTTGGAAGTGCATCTTTGGCTTTATTACTCCTTAGCTCTTCAATCTTCTTTAGAGCCAATCTCCTTGCATTCATATTGAATCCAAATTTCTTTTTGAAAGATGAGTGGATCTTTATTAGCATAGAACAGATTTCTTCTAGAATTTTGTGAAGAGGCCATGTGATTTCTTTCCCTACCTTGTACTTAAACACCAATCTTTCAGGAAGATGTCTGTGAGCATCAATTCCTCTTACTTCTTCCAGTTCATCCAAGTAGAGGTTTAAATCTGAAAAATCCTTGATATCACATATATATAAAAGATATTCCTTATTGACTGTAGATTTAGATTTGGTTAAGGTCTTGGTTCTGAGAGTTACAGGCTTGCTTTTCTTGGTTGCTCTTATCTTTGTTTTCTTTGGCTTGTTGAAAATAGGTAAATTTAGTTCAGGAATTGGAAAACTATCCCAATCCATTGGCTCATCCTTTGGAATTATAGGCTCACCATGAAAATTCTTAGTTGGATCCACCTTGAATTCTTCATGTGCCACTGAGGGCTTGGATGTCTGAGTTGAAGTTGTAGACTTTTTGAGAATGTAGTCTTCCATTTCCTCATCACTAAAGTCCTATTTTCTTTTGGAATGGAGCTTATATCTGAATCTTCTTTTATGTTATTGTTCCTGATGCATTTTCTGATCTTGAGGTTCAGTAATCACATATGGTTGTGCAGAAATCTCAGTTGTAGTCTTTATAGCTTGAAGTTTGGCCAAGATAGCAGCCTGTTCCCTCTTTTGTTTGAGCTTTTTAGCATCTAAGGCAGTCTGCTTCTTTTCTTGCCTGATTCTTTCCTTCTATTCCTTCATAGCTTCTACAAACTGAGGGTGTCCAGCCACCACACAGATTTCCTTACCATTTCTGTAGATTTTGGCAATCCTTCTTTAAAGTGCTGAATCAGTTGGATCTTTGAAAAATGTAATTGACCTAGCCAACAGCTTCTTCTCATCTGGCCTAGGTGTCTCAAACAGAAGATCCATAGGATTTTTGTCTGAGAACTTTGAGTAGTTTCTTTTAGGACTCAAGACCATATTTGCCTTTGGAGATTTGATGCAAGAAGTTTGGCCTTTTTCCAAATTGCCTAGACTCATTTCATGCACTGAGATGTGTTTGACTTGAGAATGGTGATGAAAGGTCTTCTCTGGCTTCTGTAGCTGACCAAATTTCTCCTGAATAGCTGCATCAATCTTCTTCCATTTCTCATCTAGTTCCTTCTCAACAGCTGCAAGATCAAGCATCTTGGGATTTATCTTTGAATCAAGTTTAGCAATTGCTATTTGGATCAGATCAATGTTGTCCAATACCGGTGGCTTTGGCAGAGTAATTTATGGAATAATTACTTGACTGATTTGAACATTTACCACATGTTCCCCCTCACCGGTTGGCTCTGCTTGATTGAATTGGATTGTTGAATCTTTCTTCCCCTTTTGTTATCATCGAGTAGAGTGGAGGTAGAAGTTTGTGCAGAGGTGCTTCTATTGCAGTTAACCTTGCATCCAGGGAATCCACTTTAGTGGCAAGATCATAATTCTTCCTCAGCTGTCTTTTAATGTCAAGAATTTTTGCATCTGGAAGTTTAACATCCAATCTTTCAGAGACATCCTTCTTTACTTGGTCAATCTCAGTTTTGACAGAAGTGACATCCTGATTGTGTTGAAGAGCTTGTATTTGATGTAATTGTAGAGAGTTGAGATGTGTCTGTAAGAGCTTCCTGGTGCTAGCATTTGTAGTGGATTGAAGAGCATTATGTGTCTTTTGAATTTGATGGATGAGACTGGTCTTGAAGTGTTGAACATCACATTCCTTGGAAAATGCCCAGGAAGGCAGGCCATATCTGGAGCTGGGGCCTTCTTCTCCCCCTATGTCCATGAGCTCTTCACTATCATCACCATCATCTCCAAAGAAATCTGCAGATTAACCAGTACCATAGTCAACATCATCACCAGCTCTAGGTGGCATGGTTGTGATGACATCCTTTGCTCTTTGCATTAATTGAGTAGTATGTACCAAGTTCATCATCTTTTCTGCATTTTCATTGCCCTGTTCAGCCAAAAGTTGATATGACGGAACAGGATGAGTAAATATATCAGTATCCAAAGAGATGGAATCTATGATAACTTGATCATGCTGAGATAGTTTCTCTCTGTCTGCATCATTGGCATTCATTGACTCACTAACAATGATGTCCATCCTTATGTCTCTTGTACCTGCATTTCTCTCATTTTCTCTCTGTTCTTGCATCAATGGCTCCCCTTGGCTCACCACCTTCACACCCTCACCTTCACCTATTAAGGTGGAACTCCCCTCACTCACTTTTGCCAGACCTGAAGAAATGGTCTGCATTTGATCACTCATTTCCTCTCCTTTTGCCTGGGAGCAACCCAGCCTCTCACTCAATTCACTCCCTGCCCTCAGTCCTAAGAGTGATTGTACTACTACTAGGTCATCTGCACTTCTGAAAATTGTTGGGATTTGAAGTTGTGCAGAGAGTACTGACGGATGAGGAACATCCATCGGGATAGTAGTTGGGCTAGCCGACGGATAACTGCTGTTAGGCACATCCGTCGGGATACAATTACTACTCGACGGATGAACAATATCCATCGGGATAGAAGAAATGAATGAGTTTGGAGTGGAGACTATTGTAGACTCTGTGCAGATTGATAAAAATTTGGGCACAGATGTCTCAATAGACTCAAAAAGAATTGGAAAGTGAGCCAACAAATCATCTAAAAGATGATGCTCACTTGCTTGGATTTTTGGCTTCTCCAATAGAGTTAAAGATGGAGAATTTGGAAGTGATGTATGAATCATGTCTACATCCAGTGAGTGTGTGGGTGAGTTTGGTGTTTCGGGTGCTTCAATTATCAATGATTTTGGCTGTGACTCCATATTTATTGGAGTCTCATCAAGTTGACTTTGAGATGGTGCAGTGATTGAGTCTTTAGCTCCAGTTTGCACTGTGTGTGTTCCTTGTGCATCCCCAAGGGTTTTAGATCTTTTCTTTCTGGCATAAGTCTGTGGTGAACTTGTGTCCCTAACCCTCTTGGCTTGTGCTCCTGGTTGGGAGCTTGTTTCAATAGTAACATCCTTTTGGGAGGATGAAACTAGAATTGAGCTGATTTCCTTATTAACAACCACAGTTTATTGGGAAACTGTGGTGTGTCTAGGCTTGGGTACACTAATCTCACCAGCCTTATCCTTAAGGTTTCTTTGATTTTTACCCTGTCCCTTACCTAACTCATTCTCCTTCACACTCCCCTCTTTGTGTTTGGTAGTTTTTGCAACTGGTTTCTTTTGAAAGAAACCAGAGGGGGCTTTCTTTTTTTTTTTGATTTTGAAGTTGTTGATTTGGTAGCTTGGGTAGGCATCTGTTGGGTCATTGACACAGATGTCATAGCTACACTTGAAGGCAAATAAATTTGTGAGGTTGGAAGAGTAGACACAGTGGTGCTTACCTCACTTACCTGAGGGCCCTCCATGATTGGAAAGTTGAAGAGGGGCACCTCTTTGTGGTGACTTGCTCTATTGAGATCTGCAATGATTCTCCTTTCTTGAACCCAACAATTCAGTTTGTTGTTTGGGTTCTCAATAGCAATGTTCTCAATAAGATGGTTAGCAAGCATCATAAAGAATCTAGCATAATAGACACTTTTACCTCTCTTATTAAGTTCCCCTAACTTATAACCTAACTCAAACATAATCATGTCACTGAAGTTAAAGTACTTATCAGTAACTAGCATATAAAGCATGTTAAGCATGTCAATGTTAACAGAATCAAAATTACTCACTTTACCAGAAAATACCTTAGTTACCACATCACACAGATATCTCCATTCCTTTCTAAGACCTAGCCTCCTAATCTCACTTAACTTAGAAGTCAAAAAGTGCATAGCCCATAGAATTAAGCATGGTAACTAAATTAGCATCAGTGTGTGGAACAGTAGTAGTGTTATCTGGAATTTTAAAGCATGCTTTGATAATGTCACTATTAATGCAGAACTGCTTACCATTGAGAGTGAAAGTTATGGTCTTGTCAATAGAATGATACACAACTGTTGTCCATATCTCCTCCACAACCTCACAATAGATTGTGGGTGATTCCAGCATGGCATAACTGAGTTTGCATTCCTTCACAAAGTCCATTATTTTGTGAAAATCTCTAGATTGTGGAATCTCCTTGTTCATAAGAGCTACGAAGTTGTTCTTTTCATAGATGAACTCAGAATGGGACATGAGTTACTGGTGCCATTTTTAAAGTATGAAAATTTGCAGAGAGAGTATTTTCTTTGGAGAAGAAAGGAGTTAGAGCAATTGATTTGAGAATGATAAAAGAATAGAATAAAAATGAATTCTGCTTTTATACCATCTCATAAATAAACTGTCAAAAATAATAAAGTGAAATAAAGTAACCAATCAAAATAGCCCAAAATAGCCTTTTAAAATAAATAAACTGTCAAAATTCTATCAATTATCCGGCGTGTTATACTTACAAACTGTAAGTACACCCGATGGATAATGTTCAGAGTTTTAACGGCTAAGATTGAGACAATTCGGCGGATGAGAATAAAAAAATTATCCGTCGGGTTATAAAATAATCCAGAAAAGTAATTGATTTTTATTAATAAATATTATTCCGACGAATGATCAAACTCGATGGATAATGTGCATCCGTCGGGATGTAGATTTTGACTTAACCAAAATTTCATCTAAAACAGAAAAATCAATTAAGTTTCTGGCTGCATTATAACTTGCGAAAATATCTGACATGATTCAAGAATAATTAAGAATACCTAACTCACTTACCAACCTTGAAAATGTGGATTCATCAAGTGGCTTGGTAAAGATATCTGCAAGCTGCTTTTCACTTGGAACAAAATGAAGTTTCACAATACCATTCATCACATGTTCCCTAATGAAGTGGTACTTGATGTCTATGTGCTTTGTTCTTGAATGCTGTACTGGATTTTCAGTTATGGCAATTGCACTTGTGTTATCACAGAAAATAGAAATTCTGTTCACTTGTAGACTATAGTCCAACAATTGGTTTTTCATCCACAAAATCTGTGCACAACAACTACCAGCAATAATATATTCAGCTTCATCTGTAGAAGTAGAAACTGAATTTTGCTTTTTACTGAACCAGGACACAAGCTTGTTCCCTAGAAATTGACAGGTTCATGTTGTACTTTTTCTGTCTATTTTACAACCTGCATAATCTGCATCTGAATAACCAGTTAGATCAAAACCAGAATCTCTAGGGTACCAAATGCCAAGTTTTGGTGTTCCCTTGAGATATCTGAAAATTCTCTTTATAGTTACTAAGTGAGATTCTCTAGGATCAGCCTGAAATCTAGCACAAAGACAAGTAGCAAACATTATATCTGGCCTACTAGCTGTTAAGTACATAAGTGAGCCAACCATGCCCCTATAGCTTGAAATATCCACAGACTTTTCAGTAGTGTTTAATTCAAGTTTAGTTGCAGTGGCCATGGGAGTTTTTGCAGATGTGCAATCCATTATATCAAACTTCTTTAAAAGATAATAAATATATTTAGTTTGACTAATGAATATTCCATCACTAACTTGCTTAACTTGTAAACCAAGAAAGTAAGTTAGTTCTCCAATCATGCTCATTTCATACTTACTTTGCATCAATTTGGCAAACTTTTTGCAAAGTTTTTCATCTGTAGAGCCAAATTTAATATCATCTACATAAATTTGAACAAGTATACTAGAGTCATTAACATTTGTAAAGAATAAAGTTTTATCAACAATACCTCTTGTGAAGTGATTTTCCAAAAGAAACTTTGATAAAGTGTCATACCAGGCTCTAGGTGCTTGCTTCAGTCCATAAAGTGCTTTCAAAAGATAGTAGACATATTCTGGAAAATTTGGATCTTCAAAACCAGGAGGTTGAGTGACATAGACTTCCTCCTCCAAATCTCCATTCAGAAAGACACTTTTGACATCCATTTGATAGACCTTGAAATTGCCAGGGGCTTCACAGGCTACGAAAATTCTGATGGCTTCAAGTCTTGCAACAGGAGCAAAAGTCTCATCAAAATCTATTCCTTCTTGTTGACAGTAGTCCTTAGCAACCAATCTAGCTTTGTTCCTGATAACTATGCCATTTTCATTGATCTTGTTTCTGAATACCCACTTGGTATCAATTGGATTCTTTCCCTTAGGCTTAGGTACCAGCTTCCATACCTTGTTCCTTTTAAATTGCTTTAGCTCCTCCTGCATAGCTAGAACCCAATCAGGATCCAATAGAGCTTCTTCTACCTTTGATTCTTCTTTTGAGAGAAAGCTGCTATACAGACCTTCTTCTTGAGTTACTTTTCTTGTTTGAACTCTTGGGAGAGAAGATGAATAGAAAATAATCCCAATAGCTTGAATTACTTCTGCTGCAAAGTGTAGTCTTTTTATTCAATTCAAATGTGTGGTTCAATTTTAACCACACAAATAAATTGAATGAATCAATAAAGTAGTGGCTGAGGATTGAGGAGTGCTCTGTGGCGACCAGGTTATTATTCTTTGGCGACCAAGGAGAGCTTGTTTTGTGGCGACCAGGGGAACTCATTTGCCTTTATTATTCATGCATGTGTATGGTGACTCAGAAGCTACCGGGAGTAATAATTGCTATGGCGACCAGGGGGAGGGAACCTGTGGCGACAACTACACTAGTACATTAGTAGTTAACCACCAAAACAAAACAAACACACACATGTTACTTTGATTCCTTTATTTCGTTTATTCCTTTTTTATTTTTTATTTTTTTGTTTTTTTGTTTTTCTTTTTCCTCTTCCTTTTTCTTGTTTTTCCTTTCTTTTTCTTTTTCTTTTTCTTTTTGTATTTTCTTTTTCTTTTTCTTTTTCTTTTTTTTTTAGTTTAAATTGTAACTAAATTAATTTATAAAATAAACTTAAATATAACTTATATAAATAAACTAATTTAGATTTATAAAATAAACTTATTTAAAGTTTATAAAATAAATTATTTTAAGTTTTATAAATAAATTATATTAAAGTCCACTAAATAAATTTATTTAAATTTACCAATTAAACTTTGAGCTTCGCTAGTCCCTTGAGCTGTTTAGCTGTATACCCCGTGCACCTCTTCTCGTACTTTAACAGATAAACGTGCAATCTAAGTACGTTCCTCAACTTAACAATTCTTCTAAAAATAATACTCAGATTTCTTTCACGTCGTATTATGGCCTTGATTAAATTGTTAAGCTTGCAACAACTTTATCGCTTCAAACACTGACTGTCAATAAATAACTGTACTTTCACTGCAATCCTTTATGGTATTTTAGACAACATCTTCATTAACCTCTGTTTATACCCTGTGTTCAATTCTTCAGATTCCTATGGTTCGAACACTGTGTAACTTCAATCAATGCCAATACACTGAAATCTTCTGGTAGCACTTATACACTGAATCTTTAACATTTCTGAAACCCTGAAAGTCTTTAACCTTTATTCTTCACTGAGGCATGATCATATTAATGAACTTCTTTTAGTGACCGGTAGACAGACTTCAGGCCTTCTTCTAATCTTCTGATTCTTTGTATTTGCCTTATCTTCATTCTTCCTGATTTCTTGTGTAGACGTAGTATTATTAACCTTTCATGTTCTAGTGTTGTTATCGTGTTGAGTTATCACGTAACTGTTCATACAGCTACGCAGTCTCACCAAATAATCTCCCTATATTTGATTGTTAATCCTAACAAACAAATTAAATAGAGAGGATAACTCAACTAATAACTAAAAAAAGTAATGTACCAGGACTTGTAAATAATGCTACTGGTTTTCTGGATCAAATACTACATTTCTAGATTTTTTGAGTAACTGAAATGAAAGATGCTTGTTCCTCTAGCACTGAACTGATCTTCAAGTAGTTTCATCTTCATTTCATTGGTTCTTCAAATCTCTTCCAGTTAATACTTCTCAGTCTTGAAGTAATCATCAGCAGCTTCTTTTGTACAACCACATTTCCTGTTGAGAAGCGCATATCTCTCTTGTTTCTCCCACTATGAGAATTAACTGGTTAAAGGAGATCACCTTCATTTACCACCTCTCCCGTATAATAGGATCCGTAGATAAAAACCAATGATACTCCCCTTTTGGAAAATAGCTTCCCCCCTTATGAAGAATAGTGATGAACCAAACCACTTCTTCTGATCACAAGGAAATCACCTTGTGTTTACCACCTCTCCCGTATAATAGGATCCGTAGTTAAAAACAACAATGGTGTGGTGTGGTGTAGTGTACATGTGCTTTACCTTTTTCCTCATGCCTGCTATTTTTCCCCCTTAGTTGAGGAATCCTCCAAACTATTACTTAAGCTTTTATCTCCCCCTTAGAGAAGGAATGTATGCCGTTTTCTGAAGGAGTTCTCATATTTCACTTGGTTGGAAAAGAAATAACAAGTCAGATTCTGATCAACCATGTCCCTTTAAATGCTGCAAGAATGACTTCACTGTTGATCTTCATGTTCACCAATCTTCCCAAGTCCTTATACCTCCCAAATGTGAGATCACCAATTGTTACCAATTGTTAGCTCCCAACTTGTTAGTTCCCGAAGTATTCTAATCCAATCCATAAATATTAGGTCCCTAAGAGTTAGGTTCCAATCATAAACAGATTCGAGACCCGAAGTATCAAGAACCAGTATTTAGGGATAGGGAATGGGATATGGTGTTTCTCTTTCTTCCTCACAGTGAGTGTGTGATTTTGTTTTGTGTACCTCACAAGTGTTTCACTCTTCTCTTCACTCATGTTTACACTCATCCTCACAAGTGTATCACTCCTCTCATAGCTCCAAAATCCAGCTGTACCTGCAAGGAAAATCACCTTAGCCATCCTTAAGGAGGTCACGGGTGGTGCAATGGGAGTTCACAAATCCCCATCCTTATTAGACTCGTCAGATGAATCTGAGTCATAATCTACAAGTTCCTAGTTTCCCTTTTTGGGGTTCCAGATTTGAACTCTGGGAAGGCAAACAATGATCCAAAGAATTTAGCATAAAGATCAAAGTTCCCTTCTAATGTCTGTGAAGACATTTCCTTGTGACTCATAAGGTAATATCTGAATCATTGTCAACAAGTTACCGATCTGCACCTATGTCAGATCCATTATCCATAGATGCATCCAGGTTTATTAGTCCTGGGGAGGTAAACACTGACCACTAACATATGGCTATTGGATCAGTATCCTCTCCTAACACCTGTAAAGGCAATTGGTCCATTAAAGAACCTAGAACAATCGAATATAACCATAAAATGGTCAAAACTCTTGTTTCCGTCAACTCATTCTTTGTGTGTATAACATTTCCTTGTGCATCGATAATTGTTTATGTTTGAGGTGGTGACACTACATTGGATGCCTTTGCCGACAGGAGAATTTCAATAGATGTACCCTGTTGAGATGATGAATCTAGTAACTGTTTTTGTGCCTTTTCAGCCATTACATCTTTTTGAGAAGATGTATGGGGGCTAGCAGTTGCCTCAGTTTTAATGTATCTCAACTTTGTTGGAGACAGAGCTGTTGGGTTGATTTCAGAACCTTCCTTATGTGGTGCACTAAGGAACTTTCTCCCTCACGCTCATTCATACTTCATTTTAGTGGTAAGAATGTTGGTTAGTTCTGTTTCTGTATTTGTCTTTACAGTCTGGGATAGAAGTTGTGGGTTTTCAACCTCATGACTATCAAATGAAAGAAGGCCATTGGAGGCTGAACCCGTATCACAGAACATATTGCAAGATAGAGATGAAATGCATTAAGGTCTATAATGAATGAAAATTATACATTTAATCTTTTGAGAGAAATGATGTACAATAATGATTTCAAAAGATTTTAATGAAATTAGAAACCACCACTGTAAAAAGAAGTTTGATTTTTCTTTTAAAACTGTTCGAGTGCATGAGTCTGTTTTTATGCATAAAGAGATAAATGATTTGATAAGACACAGACTGATGACCTAGCAGTATTAAGAAGAGAAAGAAAGATTTGTCTTTTAATATGAATGAGTTTTTATAAAAGCATTGATCACTTAGGGTAAAGTCTAAGCGATTCTCATTCATGTCAAAAGCTCCATAATCTATCTTTATAAAATTATTACCAACAATATTGTTTATTGATAAGTAATCTTAATAAGATGGGCTATGCTCCTGATTTCAAATTGTAGTGAATCTGTCAGATATAGCAACTCATATGAATTCACTAGAACTTAAAGTCTCACAATTATCTGCAATAAAATATTAACAACATATCATTGACTGATACTTGTCAAGTACTTTAGATACCAATAAATATGTTGCATCCTATTATAAATATTAAAATAAGATATCAATGAATTAAATACCAATTATCGATCAAAAAGATATCAACATTCAATTTCATATATCATACAATTGTTAACTCCTAACAACTGTAATATCTCAAACAATATTGGTTCGATAAATAAAGCAACATTAACCAACATTGACTTGTTTGCAATCTTAGAAAAATATTCTAAGTTTCATATACTTTGATCCATTGAGTATTGCATCTATTATCAAAGTGTTTAGGAATTTATAAATAAGTATAAAAAATATTCTAACTTGACAACATATGGTTACTTATAATAACACAATCAAACATTTTAACCATAATTGTACTTAGGAAAAATTTCCACACTTTCTATATTAGTATAAGTGATTGAAGATAAGTATTGATTACTTAGAGGAGTTCTAAGTAATGTCACAAATACTAATACTTCACAATTAGTTCATAGTTAAACTCTTAACTAAATATCATTAACTGATATAAGTCAAGAAATTACACACAACTAATCATGCTACAATCATATTCCGATTTTAGTGAATTCTTGAGATATAAGCATTGCTAAATTCACTAAAGCCATAATCTCATAATTATCTTATAACACATAAGTTACAATCAATATACTAGATATCAATTATTGACAGATTTAGTTATAATCAATCATGCTGCTTATTTATTTTAAGTTAGTTTGAATTATGAAGCAAATAAAATCATGGAATTGCTTCAGAATTCCATAATCCAAACAACCCAAAATAAATATTAAATAAATAAATACTAAATATATGTGAGTTAGATACTAGCACTTAAATATTTATAATTATCCTTGAGTAAGCACCAATAGGATATATGACTTATATACATGACAATCACTATTTGGATAATTAGTAATTTTAGAAATGCTTTCTAAGCATATAAATATTGAGAATTTTATACACATGACTTATAAAATACTTCAACTTTCAATATCAGTGATTTTAGAAATAAGCATTGATTACTTGGAACAAAAATTCTAAATAATATCACTAGCATTAAAAGTATCACAATTATTCGTACAAGATACAAATAACTATGCTACATATTATTTTAACATAATTTAAATTATGAGACTGATATGGAATAGAATTGTCTACAGTCATAATTTAAATCAATTAAAAGAATATTCAAACTTAATGCTATAATACTTAACTACCACAAATGTATATGACATTGTAATCATGATAATCAAGATAGTAGCACTAAGTACGAGGTACTGGATTACTGATAAATTCACAAGTCCTTTAAATATTGAAGATTTAATACTTGTGAACTTATATTAAGAATTCCTTACAGATGGGATTTCCAACTAATGTGCAATGAATGATATACCACACTTACATACCAGTCTTGAAAAATTAACTTTATCAAGTGATTTAATAAATGTTTCTGTTAGTAACTCTTTGACTAAAAGACATGCTCTCAAAATAAGTGAAACTTGGTGTGAAGGTTCCTTGTCATAGAGTGTTCACAGAGTTGTTGGATTTGAGGTTATTTCTTATCATAATAAGAAATCAATCTTCTTCCACGAAGTTGACAGCTTCCTGAGATGCCTCTCATGTCACTTAGGTTGACAGCTTCAGAGATGCTTCTCATGTCTTTCTTACAATCTGCATAATCTATATCTATATAGCCAAACATGTTAAGCATAATATCTTTAGGGTACTTTACTTCAAGAGTTGATAGTCCCTTAAGATATCTAATAATCTTGTTAATAGCTATAAGATTGGATTCTCTAGGATCCACTTAGAACCTTGCACTTTGGCATCTTGAGAACATTACATGTTGTCTATTTATATTTGAGTAAAAGAGTGAGTTTGTCATACCTCTATAGCTTATCATTATACCTGAGTTGTATTGATCAAGCTTTAGTGGTTTCTGTTGGTAAGTAGTCTTGGCATGGTTAGAATTTTCCAAAATTTTACCTCTTCAGAAGATCCTTATACTTACTTATATTTCCATCATCTTTTGGTTAACTTGTACTCCTAGAAAAAATATTCTTTTGGCTTGCTTGAACTCCTAAAAGAATTATTCTAATGGCTTGCTTAAAGTGATTCCAAAAAGAATTACAACTTGTCCAACATTCTCTTCCATACTTACTCTACAATTACTTAGCAAATAATCTTGCACAAGACTTTGTTAGTAGACCAACATATAACATTATCATTATATCATAGCACATATAACTTAATACGTTTGTGCCTAGTGATAAAGAGAGTTATTAATATGACGACTCTACTAATTAATATTTAATTGTAACTTCAGTTATAGTGCCATACCATGTCCTTGACGATTTCTTGAGTAATATACTAGTTCATACCGACCTGAAGTGAGATTGTGAAGAAGAGATATACAGAGTCCAATAGATCTGCAACTGCAAAGTCCGTGAACTAATGTGCATTGACTACTTTCTTTGACTCACCAACCAGGAGTACACTTGTTCACACTTACCAGAGTCCAATTCCAGGTAGAATTTACAACATGTGCCAGATATGTCATAATATCCTCAAGTCTCGTCACTGGTGCTTTTGGTCAGATATTGCTTCCTGATAATAACCTAGCATCCAGTTTGGCCTTGTCCCTCGTAACAATGCCATTGTCATCCAGTATCGACTTCTTGTTATCCTAGTACCAATTATAAAGTTGTCATTAGGTTTGGATACCAGCTTCCCTACAATCTGCTTGCTGACTGATTGAGTTCATCTTGCTTTGCAATCACCCAATCAATCTGAATCCATCGGAGCTTCTGTAACTTTCTCAGCTTCTTTTTCAGATAGAAAACTATAGAAATAATCATATACACTCAGTAGCCCTGCTAATCATTACTCCACCATCTCGATCACTTAAGAACTAGACTCTGGGAATAATATTGACATCAAACCCTTTGTCTCAGCAGATATGTTCTTTAGTGTCCTCTGATTTTCAATGTGGTGTTGTGTCTGACTAGTTGATCCTTCTTTTGCTCCCCCTAAGCTGTTGTTGGGATTTCCTGAAAATCCTTACCCTTGTTGACTGGCTTCATTGAAATAATGAGTTGTGTTATACAGTTCCATTCCACTGCTTGGATATGAATCATCAATACCATTAATTTCTCCTTTAACAGCTTGGAGCATTGAGTCGTTGAACTGTGCACTTAGACTTTCAATCATTATCTGTTGATCAACCACAAGTGCCCTGTAGGTTGTATACTCCAATGAGTAGCCATGGAAAATATCCTAACTAGTCTTAGCTGCAAATGCCAAGATCTCCAAACAAATGAAAACATTTAATTGTTTGCTTCTGTAGTATATTCTCTCTAAACACTTTCAGGTTATCCAATGTTTGCTTCTGTAGGCCATTAACTCATTAGTGGTCTTCATGTATACATCCTGATCAAGGCTTGATCTTACTTGTTGCAAACTGTTTTGACTGCTCCAGCCCTTTGGTATTTAGAAAGTCTTGATTATCTTGATATTTCCCTTGTAGCTTTAATCAAGTTCTGGTTCTTCCTTTGTACCACTCCATTCTGACACGGAGCTCCTGGTGCTGAATATGTCTCAAAATATTCTTGATATTACAAATATTAATCAGAACTGCTTCTTGAATTCAGTCCCATTATCTGACCACAAGATCATTTTTTTTACAGTTGCTTTCAGCTTGACCTTCTGATATGATCAATCATCATCTGTGATGTCTTGTCTTGAGAATGCACGAACAACAACTTTGTTTAATAAGAGTAGATAACCTCTATCACTAAGGTATAACTTTACTTTGATGTGATGTTATCGTTGACTCCTCTTTCTGACATGCCTCACATTTATCGTCTTCTAAATTCTAAATGAGGCAGTCCTCTCACTAATCCCTTTTTACAAAAGAGTTCCTTGAGTTGATGTTCAGGGGTGAGAGCTTCTAATGCCATAGCTAAACTTTTGTCAGATGAAGCTTTACGGTAGAAACCATTGACTTCACCTTTCCTGAGATTCCAGTCTAGCCACGAGCATATTCTTTCCTTACTCTTAATCAGAGCAAGCTTCTCAACCTTCCTGCTTCAGATGAGACACTAATCCTTATTTGAATTGACATTTTGTCCTTTGATGCAGAACTGTCTGATTGTGCCTTGATTCTCCAGCAAGGAAGTTGCTTCAACTATTATCAGTGACTCCAATGACTAGTTGTTATCAGTGATAGCAATTGTTGAATCCATGATGACATCCCTTTTTCTGTATAGCTTTGTCACGTAATGAAAACCTTTGCTGTCATCTCCAAAGATTATTGACGGAGTAGCTTTTATAAATCATATTTGATTGTGAGGCTCTTTCATTGATCATATGCCTTGAGTATGAATTACCAAGAATATATATGAATCAATTAACCTGCTATGTCCTGCACTCACAAATGGATTAACAGTTCTTGGTACCCAACTTATCAGTTTGGGTCCAGTTGGATTAGAGATTTTACTATAAACAGAGATACCAACAGCTGCTCCCTTATCATGCTAATTCTTATCTTTGACTGACCATTTTCTCCATTTTAATATCCTTGACAAATTTGTATCTAGGCTAGGGGAAAATTGGTTCCAACCTTACATAAGGAGGACTAGCAGTCATTGCCCTATTATAATCCTAAACATGCTTCTTCTATTATTAATGCAAGTATTAAGAGATGCATTCATGGCATAAAGATAAGCAAGCATTGTATTGGGAATACATGCCATTCATTCAGAAACTTTACACATAAGAATTAAGTAAGACATGCATGATATGGAACAAACCGAATTAACAAATAAATCACTATTTCTATCTAGTCCAATCCTATTGATGTATCTCATCTAGCTGTCTCAATCCAAATATAAACTAATACATCTTAACAAACAATTCATATTAAATGGATAAATCACATTGTAATAGGATACAGAGAGTACGCATAAACAAAGGTCTTATATGATGGAAAAATATATACCTCACTAAAACAATTAATCATGTTCAACAAATATTCAAACACACATTTAAGATCATCTAAAGTAACATGCACAAGTTAAACATCAATCCTAGTTACCAGAAAAATAATCTAGTGAACTAGTTCAGCATTATCTATGTGTGATGCTATCATGCTTGTGCGAGTGTTAAACATTTAAACACTAAGATCTTATCATGCATTGAATATTGAGAACAAGATATTGCAGTGGTTCAAGAAATTGAAACCTGAGATATATGAGTTGGATCATCTTCAGAGATTGCTATGAAAGCAAGATATTCATTATTCTCATCATCTGATCCATCCCAACTCTTTCATGTGCACTATAAGTTTTGACTGGCTGCTTCCCTAAGAAAACATTCCACCTTTGTCTCAACTTTTCAACTGAATCCCTACTCATCCTTGTTTGTCAAGCTTCTTGTTCAGTTGTAGCAAAACCCCTGATAGTTACTTGACACATATTGCTTGTCAAACCTGTAGCTATCAAATCTTGTTTAGTCCCAACCTCAGTATGTAACCACCTCTTGAACTGAATCTGTAAGAATCTCTGCTTCAGAATAGATAGGCTTGATCCTTGGATATAGCTTATATACTCCGTAAATCTGATGCGACTAAACTTCCCTGACAAGTGAAACACTGCCCTGACGTCCAGTCCCTCAAATACTTCTACCTGAGCTTCCTTTGATTCAGCTGTCAGTAACTCTTACGTTCTGTCCTGAGGTTCCGACCTTAATGCATGTAACTGAGATATTTGTCTGTCCCCACTATTCTCTCTGACCTCAACAATTCCTGCCTGTTTGATCTCATTGATTCCCAGATAAATATAGCATTGGTACAAACCACTGTGTGACTGTATAATCTGGAATCATAGAGTTGTCTTAAAATCTCCGAGAAAAATTGTACCTGTAGAAATTACATTCATTCCCTCCGTCTGAAAACCCAGTGGTATCCTATGGAGTAAGCCTTTGAGGAAGTTCCACAATTTTCGTCTATAGGTCTTGAAATCAGTTCCATTGGAGTAAGAAAATCATTATCTTCAATTTCCGTATTCGGGAATTTTCCGTCTGAATAGTACTTGGTCTTCATTTTCTTCAAAAGATTAAAATCCACTTTAAAAGCCCGGAGGAATCCTGAGTCAACCATTCCTTGAGTACCCTTAATTTAATGTTTAAGAGAAATTTAAATTTCCAGAATTTTTAATTTTCTTAGAAAATAAATTAATCAAAAATAAATATTTACGAAAATATTAATTTTCAAGAATTTCGAATTTTCTTAAAAATTAAATAGAACGTAAATTATTATCGAAGAAAAATTTAATTTTAAGAATTTTGAGTTTTCTGAAAAAATAAACAAATCAGAAATAAATAATTAAGGGGCTACACAAACGTGATTCTATGTCTATGACGACTCCTTTGTACTCCTCTTGCTTAGACTCTATGACGATCTCAAGGAAAACAATTACTTTGCCTTAGAAAAAAATTAAACCTCTTCTGTGGCGACCAGAGCTACTGTACTTAGTTTTCCTACCTTAGAAAATTATTTTTACTGGCGCCTGGACACACACCCTTGATTGTCCGCGCGTGTACTGAGACTGCCAAGGTTTCTTCCTTTTTTTCTAGTTTTACCGCGAGCGTGAAATGCATGCAAAAGAAGCTGCGCAAACTGTTTTCTGCGCGTGCATTAACAATAGGGTTGCCTTGTTTTTCTTTTCAGCATGTTCATTCCACACCCACCGTACTTCACTTTGTTTAACCACAATTGGCAGCAATTGTTATAGTACAAAACAAGAGCACAAACAGAAAAATAAGCTGGCAGACAAGTGACTACAGAACGCACCAAAAATATAATTTAAATAAAAAATTGTATTTACTAAAATTTAGATGATAAATTAATTTAAGTCAAATTTATAAAATAAAATTAATTTAAATTAAGTTCATAAAATAAACTTATTCAAATTTAAATAATAAACTCATTTAAATTAAATTTATAAAATAAATTTGTTAAATAAAATTTATAAAATAAATTTATTTAAATTTAAATTAATAAAATAAATTTATTTAAGTATCCTGATTTGTGTATCAATCAGTCAGATCTGATACCAATTGTTAGGTCCCGAATTATTGTAGAAGGGAGGGTTGAATACGATAATCATTAAATTAAAAATTCTTTCGAATCTTTAGCAGATATAGATTTAGTGCTCGGTTAGTGGTTCCATGTTCTTGAGATGAAAAGTGTTAGAGAATATAAAACGAGGAACACAAGATATTCTAGAAAGTATATATTCATATATAAATCCGCAAGGGGTGTTGCTACACTCCGGTAAATAAATTAATCGGCTGCAATCTAAGAACAACAAAGTTCCTAGCTTCTACAAAGATCAACAAATTAAATCCTAGACAATGATCTAGCTTTTATTTGTCTAACGATTTAATTACCGGGTAACGATTATAATGCCCCTATGAATATACAAGAATTAAATCGGGCATTATAACGTTACTCCGGTGAGAAGTTAAACGGATATACAAAAAGCTTGAGTTTTTCTGAAAATCTTTGCTGCTATTTTTCACCTCTCTTGGGAGAGAAGATAAACAGAAAATAATCCCAATAGCTTGAATTACTTCTATTGCAAAGTGTAGTCTTTTTATTCAATTCAAATGTGTGGCTCAAATTTAACCACACAAATAAATTGAATGAATCAATAAAGTAGTAGCTGAGGATTGAGGAGTGCTCTGTGGCGACCAGGTTATTATTTTTTGGAGACCAAGGAGAGCTTGTTTTGTGGCGACTAGGGGAACTCATTAACCTTTATTACTCATGCATGTGTGTGGCGACTCAGAAGCTACAAGGAGTAATAATTGTTATGGCGACCAGGGGGAGGGAACACGTGGCGACAACTACACTACTACATTAGTAGTTAACCACCAAAACAAAATAAACACACACATGTTACTTTGATTCCTTTGTTTTGTTTATTCCTTTTTATTTATTTATTTTTCTTTTTTTTGTTTTTTTGTTTTTCTTGTTTTTTGCTTTTTTTTCCTTTTCCTTTTTCTTGCTTTTCCTTTTTCTATTTTCTTTTTTTTTTCTTTTTATATTTTCTTTTTCTTTTCTTTCTTTTTCTTTTTCTTTTTCTTTTTTTAGTTTAAATTGTAACTAAATTAATTTATAAAATAAACTTAAATATAACTTATATAAATAAACTAATTTAGATTTATAAAATAAACTTATTTAAAGTTTATAAAATAAATCATTTTAAGTTTATTAAATAAATTATATTAAAGTCCACTAAATACATTTATTTAATTTACCAATTAAACTTTGAGCTTCGCCAGTCCCCTGAGCTGTTTAGTTGTATACCCCGTGCACCTCTTCTCGTACTTTAACAGATAAATATTCAATCCAAGTACGTTCCTCAACTTAACAATTCTTCTAAAAATAATACTCAGATTCCTTTCACGAGCTGTTGACACCTAGTGCAACTGGTCTGGTTCACAGATGACTAACCCCGATTCAGGTCTTCGTATTATGGCCTTAATTAAATTGTTAAGCTTGCAACAACTTTATCGCTTCACTGTCAATAAACAACTGTACTTTCACTGGAATCCTTTATGGTACTTTAGACAACATCTTCATTAACTTATGTTTATATCCTGTCTTTAATTCTTCAGATTCCTATGCTTCGGACACTGTGTATCTTCAATCAATGCCAATACACTGAAATCTTCTGATAGCACTTATACACTGAATCTTCAACATTTCTGAAATCTTGAAAGTTTTTAACCTTTATTCTTCACTGAGGCATGATCATATTAATGAACTTCTTTCAGTGATCTGTAGACAGAGTTCAGGCCTTCTTCTAATCTTTTAATTATTTGTATTTGCCTTATCTTCATTCTTCCTGATTTCTTGTGTAGACGTAGAATTATTAACCTGTCTTGTTCAAGTGTTATTATCGTGTTGAGTTATCATGTAACTGTTTATACAGCTACGCAGTCTCACCAAATAAAGGGTTACTTTCTGTATATGATCTATTCTTACTCTCAGCTTCTCTTATTGTTCCGACGGATGATGCACTTTGTATCTCAACGGATGAAGCTGATTGTCTCTCAACGGATAAGGAAGATTGTCTCCCCACGGATGAAGCATTTTGTAACTCGACAGATGTTGAATTATGTGCTCCATTAGTTGTAGATTTTTCTGCATTATCCTTAGTCACTATTTCTTGATCACTTTCATCATCACTGTCATCACTAACCATATCCACATTATCAAACTTGAGGCTTTCATGGAAATCTCCATCTTGCAGTCCTTCAATCTTTTTATCATCAAACACAGCATGTACTGATTCCATAACAATGTTGGTTCTTAGATTGTAGACACTATATGCATTTCTCACAGCATATCCAACAAAAATTCCTTCATCTGCTTTAACATCAAACTTTCTATGTTGATCAGTTTGATTCCTTAAGATATAACATTTGCAGCCAGAGACATGAAGAAAATTTAGAGTTGGCTTTTTATTCTTGAACAATTGGTAGGGTGTCATGCACTTTACTTGATTAACCAAAGAGATATTCTGAGTGTAGCAGGCAGTGTTCACAGCTCCAGCCCAAAAATATGTTGGTAACTTTAATTCTTCAAGCATTATCCTTGCAACTTCAATAAGATATCTGTTCTTCCTTTCCACTAATCCATTTTGTTGTGGAGTTCTTGCTGCAGAAAACTCATGCATAATTCCATCATCTTCACAAAATGATCTCATCACAAAATTCTTGAACTCAGTTCCATTGTCACTCCTGATTCTTTTTACTTTAAAGTCAGGATGATTGTTGACTTGCCTTATGTGATTGATGATGATTTTACTAGCTTCATCTTTGGACTTTAGAAAATATGTCTGAGAGAACTTTGAGAAATCATCCACAATTACTAGGCAATTTTTTTTTTCTTGAGATGGACAATACATTGACTGGTCCAAATAAATCCATGTGCAACAATTGCAAAGGTTCTTCAATTATTGAATCAAGCTTCTTTCTGAATGATGATTTAATCTGCTTTCCTTTCTGGAAGGCATCATACAATCCATCCTTAGAAAACTCCACTCAAGGAATACCTCTAACTAGTTCTTTCTTGACAAGCTCATTCATGGTCTTGAAGTTTAGATGTGACAGCTTCTTGTGCCATAGCAAACTTTCATCTTGACTTGCTTTACTGAGAATACAAGTGACTGATTCTGCATTTGATAATTTGAAATCAGCTAGGTACACATTTCCTTTTCTCACTCCAGTGAGAACCACTTTGTTGCTCTTTATGTTTGTCACAACACAGGCTTCTGAATTGAAAGTAACTGAGTTGCCCTTATCACAAAGCTGGCTGATACTCAACAAATTATGCTTGAGACCATCCACTAGGGCAACCTTTTCAATGATAACATTATCTTTTAAAATCAAGCCATATCCCACAGTATAACCCTTGTTGTCATCTCCAAAAGTGATACTTGGGCCAGCTTTTTCCTTGAACTTAGTGAGTAGGGTAGAATCTCCAGTCATGTGCCTTGAGCAACCACTATCCAGTTACCAAAGATTCTTTCTGTTTCCCTGCACACATCAAAATCAAATCAAGTTGATTTTGGTACCCAAGTTTCCTTGGGTCCTGCCTTGTTAGCTTTCTTCTTTGGTTTCTTAGGTTTGATCTCATTTGACTTGGGAATTTCTGATTCATCCTTAGTCATTTGAGTTGGACCTTTGAAACCAGTCATTAGAACATTATTATCATGCACATTTGGATTAACAGGAAAAGGCATGCTATTTGCAAAAAATGTTATTCCGGTAAGGCATGTTGGATGGCATTTGAGGCATATTAAATGTAGCATAATAAGGATTAGGCGCAAATGGAATATTAGCAAATTGTGCATTCATATTCTGAGTAGACATAGTATTCATATGCATGGTAGTCATGTTGGGAAAAGAAGAGGGTGCAGACATGGAAGTAGGCATAGCAAGTTTGCAATTAACAGACAAGTGATTAACACTACCACACTTAACACAAAGTTTTCTTGGTGCATATTTATCAGGTGTGTAGTTGTTATGTTTGTTAATTCTTACTTTCCCATTTCTATTGTTTTTCTTTTTAGTTCCTATTTTAACCTCAATCTTTTCTAATATGTCATTCAATTACTTTATAGACAAATGACCAACATTTACTTTCTTTTCTTTTCTGGCTTGACTTGATTCTCCTGGAATAAAGTTCTTAGAAACTGATCCATATTTCTCATTTAACTTAGCTAGCTTAGCTTTGCTAACTGGTTTACTCACATCCGACGGATGTGGCTCCTTATCACTCGACGGATAATCCTTTTGATCTGACGGATGATTTTCATCATCCATCGAGTTCACATTTGTAAACAATCCTTCAACCAAATTGGACTCAAACTTCTCTTTACTCTTCTTCCAGGCTGCATCACAAAAGGACTCAATACCTTGAACTTTAGTGATTTGAGCATGAACATCTCTAGATGATTTCCATGCCTTAATCACTTTTTGTTCTCGTTCAAGCCGCTTCTTTAAAATCTCTTCTTTCTTCAAAGACTCAGTTTATTCATCCTTAGCAATCTTACACTCAATTCTCAATTTCTCAAATTCAATAAACTGAGACTCTAGCACATTATTCCTCTCACTTAAAAACAAATTATTTTATTTAATTTTAGCATTTTCCTTAGTGAGGGACTTAAGTGTAACACGCTGGTGATATAATTTTGCGGACATGTCATTTATTGCATCATTACGCTTAGCTTTAGATAAATATGATAGGTTAGTGGTGATTACCTGATTGCTTGAAGAACTTGTTTTTGTTTCATCAGATTTGACCATTAGGGCTAGATTGACATAGCTTATTTCTTCATCTTCATCCAATCCATATGCAGCCCAATCATTCTCCTGTGTGATGAAAACCCTTTCCTTTTGTTTGAGCAACTCAAAGTATTTCTATTATAATCAACAGGCTCAAACTTCTTTTTGCTGGAATCAGTCTTTCTACATTCACTGGCAAAATGACCCGCCAAGCCACATTTGAAACACTTGAATTTTGACTTATCAACCATGTTTCTGTTTGGCTTAGCTGCTCCAAAATTCTTCTTGAATTTGAGCTTGGAAAATCTTCTGGATAAAAATGCTAGATGTTCATCAATATCATCCATGTCATCTTGGCTCAATTGATCTTCATTTTCAGCTACCAGCCCTTTACCCTTGCTTTCACAGACCTTTGATGTAGACTCAACAGCTTCTACCTTCATCTCTTTCTCTTTCTCTAACTCAGCAACCAGTGCTATGGACCCTCCTTTCTTCCATCCTTTCTCCATCCTCTCATCTTGCTCTATTTCAAGCTCATAGGTTTTGAGGATGCCATACAGTCTCTCCAAGGTGAACTCCTTGTAATCCTATGAATTTCTCATTGAGACTGTCATTGCCTTCCACTCCTTTGGAAGAGATCTAAGGAACTTGAGGTTAGAGTCTTTTGTTTGATAGACTCTTCCATGCAACTTTAGAGCATTTAGTAGCTTTTGAAATCTACTAAAAATATCAGTGAGAGACTCACTTTCTTCACAGTGGAAATGCTCGTATTGCTGAATCAGTAGTTGTATCTTGTTCTCCCTTACTTGCTCAGTACCAGCACAAATAATCTGGATTGTGTCCCAAACCTCTTTGGCTGTTTTACAGTTAATGATGTTATCAAATATATCACCATCAACTCCATTGAACAATATATTCATGGCCTTCTTATCCTTCCTGACTTGCTCAATATCAGGGTCTGACCATTCATGCCTAGGTTTTGGAACAGATGGCTCATGGCCAGTTGCAGCTCTCATTGGTATATGAGGACCTCTCTCTCTATGTTATCCACATAGGCCTCATCATGGGAAAGAAGATGTAGGTGCATCTTCACCTTCCAGTGGTGATAATTATCTTTTCCCAGAAATGGAATTTTAACTCCAACATCCTTCTTGTTCATCTTGTTGTTTGTTGTGATCTTTATACTCTTTGTTCTTCAAGAGCTTGCTCTGATACCAATTGTTATTCCCTAACAATACAACAAGAATTACAGAAGGGGGGTTGAATGTAATTCTGGCTACTTTTTCAAATTTAAAGAATGTTCTAACTTGACAAATATAATATGTTTGATTAGCAATGGTGCGGAATAAAAGAGTGATAGAAATCAAAACACTAAGTAATAAAAACACAAGCTTTTAAAACTTTATGGTGGATTTGAAAGTATCCACCAGATATATATATATATATATATATATATATATCAAATTGAGAACTCTGTGAAGCTTTGAATAGCTCACAGCTGCTTACAAAAATTTGAACAACTAAAACTTTCGAGAAATTCTTACAGAATATAGCTTGATATGTTTCTCTGAAAATAAGCTTGCTTAGTTAATTGTTCTACTTGCTACACTTGGTTTATATATCACCAAGTTTACATGATAATAAGATAAGATAATAAAATAAAATATATATAGTCTAACTCCATGCTGCTTCACTACTCTATTCCAGCATCTTTGAAAATCTTCACAATTGCATGGAAATGGTAATGCTTCTTCGTTCTCAAATTCCTACTTAACAGGCTGCCACATTCCTTTTGCAAACACCCAACGCATGTGACTATGTTGTCACTGTCAACAACTATTTGAATTTGATCATCCGTCAGGACTATGTTTGTCATCCGACGGGAGCTTTGTTGATCATCCGTCGGGAGTCTTGTAGATCATCCGCCGGGAGTCTATCTGCCACTTGACTCTATTTCACTTATACAGAATTACAAGACATCTCATATTTACAATTAATCAACCTATTCTGCATATTAATCTAGTAGTCAACATGACTTAGAAAATCCTACGTAATCTACTTGACTAATACATGTTGCTTGCATAAATGTGCTACAGTACTTATTTGTTACATAAGCTACTCACTCGATGGATGTCAATTTGTCATCCGTCGGGACTATATTAGATCATCCGTCGAGTGCTACAAAATTCACTAAGTTAAATCTACTAAGGTGTTTTGTTAAACTTATCATCAAGTTCACAACATATTCCTAACAAACAGCCACCTGGCTTTAAAGATCATGAATTTCCATATTTTATCTACCAACTTCTAAAGGCTCTCTATGGACTAAAGCAAGCACCTAGAGCATGGTATGACACACTGTTAGAATTTTTGCTTAAACATGGATTCAGTAGAGGAACTATTGATAAGACCCTCTTCTACAAGCAACATGGTGGTGATATGATCCTAATTCAGATCTATGTGGATGATATCATTTTTGGTTCTACTAATGAAAAGCTATGTGAAAGATTCTCAATACTCATGCAGAGTGAATATGAAATGAGTATGATGAGAGAGTTGAGTTACTTTCTTAGACTCCAAGTTAGTCAAAGAAGTGATGGAATCTTCATCAGCCAAATTAAGTATGTTAAATATTTATTGAAAAAGTTTGGTATGGTTGATTGTTCACCTGCATCAATACCTATGTCTACAACTACAGAGTTTTGGATGAAGATAAGAAAGAAAAAAGTGTAGACATTTCAAGTTATAGAGGAATGATTGGATCTTTGCTGTATTTGACTGCTAGTAGACCATACATTGTATAGCAAGAAACAACAATCTGTGTCAACTTCCACAGCTGAGGCTGAATACATAGATGCTAGAAGTTGCTATGCTCAAGTGCTTTGGATTAGAAATCAGCTAATGGATTATGGCCTAGTGTTACACAAAATTCCAATTATGTGTGACAATACTAGTGCTATATCTATTTTGGCTAATCGAGTTAATCATTATAGAACAAAGCATATTGATGTAAGGTTCCATTTTATTAGAGAACATGCTGCAAATGGTATCATTGAGCTCATTTTTGTTCAAACAGAAAGACAGTTAGCTGACATTTTTACTAAACCTTTGGATGAAGCAACTTTCAATATACTTGTAGGTGAAATTGGAATGCTAAATTCTTCATCCTAAAGGCAAGAACTCAGCTAATATTTTGCAGCAGATTGATTTCTAATAAATTAAAATTAATTTGATTTAATTGGAAAGTAATTGAAATATGAGTTATAATAATTCAGAAATCTCTATATATTTAATTTTCAAAATTCAAATTTAGCTTGGAATTTTTCAATTCTAAGAAAACTTTCTAAATGATAATTTACATTTTTAATATGTGAAACTACAACAAGAAAAAATCAAAAAGAACAAAAGTATATAGAGAACTGAGTTCTCGATAAGTCTAATTGACTTCTCAACAAGTCATTTTGAGAATTCTTGAGTGAGTTCTCGATAAGTTATTTTTCTGACTTCTCGACGAGCTTTATTATGACTTCTCGATAAGTCATTATAGAGATCTCTATAAGTGATAATTCATAGAGTTCTCTACAAGTATAAACTTTAGACTTATCAACAACTTAGAACTGAGATAATTTAATTTAATAAATTATTTTGGTAAGATACTTTTGATAAAATCCTTATGATTTTATCTTGATTTATTCAAATAAAAATTGGAGAAATTATGTCCATTCAGGACAAACTTGGTATTTATTTGACATCTCGATAAGTCTTTTTCTAGTTCTCGATGAGAATCAGGAAAATGACATATCGATATGTATCTATTCTCTCAATATGACTTCTCGATAAACAAATACCAAACGTTTATTTTGAGTTCTCGATAAGTCATTTACCTTATACTATAAATACTCAGACATCTCGACACACACCTCTTTACACCTTCGAGATCTCTAAGTGACCTAATTTTTCCAAATCCAAATCGTTTTCTCTCATTTTGAACTCTTTCTCTCTAATTTTTCTTACCCACTCAAATTTAAACTTTTCAAATGGCATCAAACACATCTACACCTTTCATCCCAAAGGAGGGCACCAACTATCTTGCTTTTACAGATGCAAATCAAGCTCCTGACAGTTTCAAGAGCTTGTGAAGTTTTTTTATGAAACTTACTTTGCAGGAGCTCTAACTATAAATCCAGTACTATACTTGAATGTTCTTAGGGATTTCTAGAACACAGTTGTGATAAGAACAGTGGTGCATGAGAACCAAGCTATGGCCATGTGGTTAACTGCTCCATTCAAGGCCAACATGTGAAGTTTTCTGAAGATGATGTCAAAATGGCTTTAGGCATCCCTACTCACAATCTGGTGGAGGTTCCAACACAAGATGAGCTAGCTGAGTTCATGGACTTCATAAACTACAGTGAAAGAATCAACTTGGCCGGTCTGAACAAGGAGTACTTGAGGAGGGAATGGTCATTCCTTTTTGATTCAATTGTGAGGCCATTTACCTGTAGGAAGACATGGTATGACAACATTTCAAGTGTTGTTCAGAAGCTGGTATTCTCTATGGCTCACAACAGACACCTCAAAATAGGACACTTGATAATGGAAGAGCTAAGCACCAAGCTCACAATGCCTTTGACCTCAAGAGGTAAGAAAATCTTTCTTCCTAGATTTATAATGTTTGCTTTAAATCACAAAGTGCATGACATTCATATGCTTAATGGTATAGATATGTTAGGTCGCACACACTGTAGAAGGGGGTTGAATACAGTGTATAGCACAATCAAATCGAATTCAAAGAACAAAAGTAACAGAAAATAAACTTTGTTAAACTCTGTTACAATGTAGAACTGTCCTCTCTCAGTGATGAACAAAATATCACGAGAGCTGCTAGGGTTACAATGAATAATATTCTTGATAATGATAACACTTATAGTGTAAACCCTATGCCTGTGTTTATATACTACACAGTTACAAGATAATCGATAATTGATATAGAATATAATTCTGCTTCCTAAAATATATCAACCAATTATCTTTTCTTCCAGGTATTCTATTCTTCATAGAATTCCTTCTTCATGCATATCTCTTCTTGCGTTTGTCTTGATCTTCTTTCCTTTCAATCAGCCGCCTTCCTTATCTGAAAGTTTCCTTTAAGTCCTGATATTATCTCCTGACAAATATCTCCTGAACCTTAAGTATTGATAACTTAAGTTCTGACTTCAGTATAAGTGCTGATTTCCAGTTAAGTACTGATTTGTCCTGTTTAAGTAAGATCTAAAAACTAAACACAAATCATATTAGAATGACATTATCAAATATATCTAACAATCTCCCCCAACTTGTAAATTAGCATAATATACAAGTTCAACAGATATTTGATGATGTCAAAAACATTAAGTACAAATGCATGAGAATTTGACTAGATAACTACAACTTACAGCCCTTAAAGCTTTACCAACTTTAACTTCTGATAACAACTTCAGTCTGTATATATATATCAGAATTTGAGCAGTTGTAGATCTTGACTTGGCTTCACTTTCTGATCTCTTCGATGTCAGGAGTTGTTTTGAGATAGTTCTTTAACAAACATCTCTCAACATATCTGAGTTCATCAATCATTCTCCTTTTAGCATCTTTAAGCTCTGCAGTATCTTCACCAGTTTGGAAGATAGCATATCTGAGATCATTAATTTTTTGCTTTTCTCAACTCCTGATCTAGTCTTATGACATAGGCTTTGTCAGACTCTAGATTAAATTCAAGTCCCTTAATACCAAGATATGTTCTGATCTTTACAGTATTAGGCTTCATGTCAACAATATCACCCTTGTGATCTCTGTACTTGGGACAGTATGTGCTGTCAGACTTCACAAAATAAAGCTTCTTTTGTCTCTGAATTTGAGTCTTCAAATAATTTGCAGCACTTTCTGTTAATCGGTCCTTCACTTGAAGTATGAATAAAACATGTTCTAATTCCTCAAAATACTTCAGTGGTATAGCATTTTCCCTTATATGGTAAACCCTTCCATCTATCATGAAATATAACAAGATGTGTTCTTTCAAGAAGGTATGGTAGACCATCTGTACAAATTCAAGTTGATTCAATCTTTCAGGAGTTGCTCCAATACCTGGTTCACTTAAGGAAGTTGGATCATTGGTTGTGTTTTGCACTCTTCTTTCATCAGCACTACCCAATCCAGATTTATCTCTTGCTTCCTTTCCAGTAACCACTCTTGCTTCAAAACCATTTGCTGCAGTCTTCAAAGGTTGAGTCTGTTTGGCTTTAGTGAATCCTGGTAGGAGTAACTTTGAGGATTTAACATGAGCAATGTAAGAGGTTTCTTTTGACTTATCTTTTGATATCAAGCCAACTTGAGCTATGTCAGAGGTTGCTTGCTTCATTGTTATACCATAACTAACTATATCTTGACTCTGAACAACTTGAGCCATGTCAGAGGTTGTCTTAGAAATCTTCCTTGAAATCAGAGTAAGATTAGCATCTTCATCAGAAATTTCTTTATCCATAGGAGGCACATAAACCTTTACAGGTTCACCAACTTTTTCTTTGCCCTTGGACCTTGGATCTATCTGCAATTGCGATTTGGCTTTAGTTACCACATGATTTGTCCTTTCTTTTATCACAATGCCTTTAGGCGTAGGAAGTTTCTTTTTAACAACAGAAGCTTCAGATTTGGAGTTGACTTTTTCTAACTTAAGTCTAGCTTCTTCTTCCATTAGACTCTCAAAGTCCATTCCTGGATTTTCTTTCAGAAATAACTGTCTTGAAATTTCTTCATCAAGTTCCAACAGTTCATCAGAACTTATCCTTTTACCAGTATCAGAAGTTATTCTTCTCCCAGTATCACAACTTGTTCCTTGACTTGTAGTTTCAGTTCTTCTTGATGAGAGACCTCCACCTTGACCATGACCTCCACCCATTCCAGAGTTTCCCGGGTCATTACCATCATCCTTTTTCTTTAGTGTCTTAACAGGTTTGCATTTGGACTTAATTACCTTCTCCCCCTTTTTGGCATTAGCAAGTAAAAGAAGAGAGAGAAGCAATTCCACTGAGGATTGGATCTCATTGAGTTGATCTTGCTGAGAAGCTTGATTTTTCAAAATTTCATCAATCTGAGACTGTTGCTTCTCTTGGGTTTTCTCAATGTAGGTAATTCTGGAGTAAAATCAGCATCAGGAATTGGTGTTGTTGGTGGAGTGACTTGAGTTGATGGAGCTTCTAGATACAAGACCTGTGGCACTTCCAAGTTATGAATGTCAATTTCATCACTTGGCCCCTGGGTATCAGCATTTACTGGATCAGCACTAGGAGAATTGTGAACTTCAACAGGGTCTTGTGAGATCAGAGATTCCTAATCCACTTCCTTAGCTGCTGCTTCCATTCCTTTACCAGAATCTTCAGGCCTTTTTGCCAATGTTTTGAATGTTTTAGCTTTTAAGGAGACTTTAGGAGCTGTTTCATCAGAATTACGCTTTCTAAGCCTTTTTAGGGGCCTAGAACTCCCAATATCAACATCCTCCTGAGAAGAGACCTTCTCAGCTTCTAGAACAATAGGTTCTGATATAGGAACTTGTTCCTCAGCATCTGATTCAGCTTGCAGAATGAATCTCTTTCTCTTCTGTTGTGTCTGAGGTGGTTTCTTAGTCCTCTTAGGTTTGGAAGATGAAGGCTGCACTATAGGATCTGAAGGTTGAGGTTGAGAAGTTTGTGGTGGTTGAGTAGAGGTGGTAGGTGCTGATGGATGAGGTTCAGATGGTTGAACATCAGGATATAGTGCAGTGTACTTAACAGGATCATAGGTTATTAAGGCTTGTTTGACAGATAAAGGAATTAAGAGGGGTCTTAACACAACCTTCTTATTATCAGTAGATAATAAGTCAGTAAAAGCTCTTTTAGCTATTCTGAATGATGAAATTAGTTCACTAGCATTTCGAGGCTTATTATCACAACAGAAACTATAGATAAGCTAACAGAATCTAGCAAAATAGATAGTATATCTATCTTCATTTATTCTGTCCCCGATAAAACCTAAGACAACACTTGCATAGTCAAAATTAGTTTGATTTATGAGAGCATACCCGATTTGTTGGCTGAATATGGGAATTGCATCAAAATTGGAAATTTGTTTACAAAAGCCTTGGTTATGCAATCAAAGAAGAAACTCCATTCCCTCCTTATGAAGGATCTCTTCAACTGGCCCAGCTTTGCCAATGTCCTCTCATATCCCAGACTGGCCATCATGTTTTGAAGAATAGGCTCGTCAACAATAGAATAAACACAGTTCTCAGGTAGTTGCAGTGCTTGTCGAACCGTAGACAATGTCACAACATACTCATCCTCCCCTGATGAAAAAATAATACTTGGGGACCCTTGAGCACCACCATTATCATATACACCGCTTCTCCAAAACTCCAGGACTTGAGTACCAGAGACTGCTTCGGGTTCAGTCAGAGCATACCCAATATCAGAACTAGCAAGAAAGTCCTGAATGACGTGAAGTTCAGAGGGTGCTTCTGACTTGCTAAGAATAGCAGAGAAGTTATTAGGAACAAACGTAACTCCATCAAAAATTATGTCCTTGGGTGCCATGAGAATTCGTGAGAAAGAAATTTGCCTGGAAGGTGTTTGAGAAAATGTCTGTATGAAAAATTGTCAGTAGATGAGAGAGAATAAAAGTAAAAAGAGAGAGATAAAATATGAAAGTAAATAAAAGATTTTACAATCTTTTCTCTCTTTTACTTATACACGGTAGAAAAAATAACCGTTGAGACACCTGTCAGACATGCAGCAGTAAAAGATAATTAATGGGCACGGGTATTCAGTAATCATTACTTATCACATGCAGTTTTTCAAGGAAAAACCGTTCCACTTACCAAATAATCCCATTAATCAAGGCGTTCAGTTTTATTTTAAATTTTAAAACTGTTCCCACTTAATAAATTTTTATCACTACTTGACCAATATTCTGTAAAAATATGACCAATGAGAGAATGACCATAAATAAACCAAGTAAATAAATACTGCCACGTCAGAATCAGAACTTGATTTGTATCAGAGCTAAAAAGGTCATCAGAATATGGTTAGTGTCAGGATTTAAAATGGTATCAGAATATCAAACGATTCAGAGACAAAATCTTGCATAAAGATAAAATTTCATTAATATATTGAGCAAATACATTTCATGAAATTTAAATTACATGCTTAAAATTACAAGATTGTCCTAAGCTACAAATCCTAACATCAACAGCTTTAGTCCTAAGCTAAGAAGCCAGACAAAGCTGACGGTGAAGAGAAACAGATAGCTGCAATTATTTCTTCTTCTTACTCTCAACAAAGAGAACAGCAAGATGAATTATTCGCTCCTGCTGTTGGAGAGCTTCTAGCCATTCCTCTTCCAGTCGCTCAAGATGGCGATGGTAGTCCATGTAGAAGAACAAGAGGTCTGCGAGGACCTCTTGGGGAACCGAGTCCCAAAGTTCATCAGAAATGGCAGTAACATGTCATTCCTGCTGCCATTCTGTACACCTCATATACCAAGAGACGCAAGGAAAATTGAATGGTTACAGGTAGAAATAATTCTACCTCGTCTCCCTAGACTGATGAGAATAATAACAGCCATAGGAAGTTTAAAATAGGATTTAATGCGTACACAAAACAAGTAAAAATTATTGTGCATAGACGAGTACCACTAACCCAAATTATGTTGACTGTTAATATCTCACCCAAACATATTCTGATTTTAAATAAGACTGTTTCAGATTTTAACCATAAATAAGTCAAGTAAAGAATCGGAGTTTAATATCAGAACTTAGACTTATATCAGAACTTAACAGTCATCAGAACATGATTTCTTAACTCGAAAAGTGAATGCCTATTTCTGTAATTCTTTACACAAATTCTGATTTCGTTTCTTCAGAACTTCCATCATAACTTGTCCTCAGAATTTATGCAATTGACACTTAAACTGTTCATCTAAAAGAACAATTATCACCACAGTAATTTTCATCATTCATATGGAGTGTATGTGTGTGCAGTAAGCTTAGTATCAGATAAAGATTAAAGTCTGATTCACTTCAGTACATCTTAGAAATAAGGCATAACTAAGAACTTTGCTCAAAATCTGTCATGATTCTGAAGTCTACTTTAGAATGAGTTCATGCATGAGATCACCTCAACTGTTTTGTGCTCATTTTATGCATCTTTTGAAATTCCATTTTACAGTGGCTTCTCAGTGTAAGTGAGTCACGACTGTATATCAGAATTTATGCTATTATCAGAGTATTTCTCCAGTAATCATAGAGTGTGAAAAGTCACCAAGAAAAATATTTATTTTGCTTTTCTGATGCATATTTCTTAATACCAGCAATGCACTTGGGTCTTCCCTTCCACAATTTTTACTCTAGATCTCAAAGGAGTACATGATTTTAATTTCTTTTTCTTTTGATAAGTGAGGTTTATCAGCACTTAGTACATCCATCAGATTTACTAACATAAGAACTTAACAGATAAGAAGCACTATTCCAGTTTGTGACTTAGTAATGAGATACACAAAGTAAACTTCAACTAAGCTCAGTATAAGAATTTGCTTGTGTTAAGAGATTTCCACATAAACAGTTACTTCAAACATGGGATCTTTAGTATATTAAAGGCTACTAGGTCAGCATCTAGCATAGTTATCCTCATTGGATTGAATGGTCACAGAAACATTCATCTCACTATCAGAGTTTAGAAATTCACATCAGACAACAATCAGTACTTAAGCAATTTTCAATTAAGCACAAAATAACCAAAGATAGTAATATCAGTAAATAATGATCATAAAATCTGATGCATCAGAACAAAAACTAAGCAGATTTAGAGAAAGAACCTGAAACCATTCCAAGTTCATTTACCAATCTTGTAAAAGTAGCTTCACACAGTGGTTTTGTGAAGATATCTGCTAGTTGTTGATCTGTTGGAACAAAGTGCAATTCCACTGTACCTTCATCCATATGTTTCCTTATGAAGTGGTACCTAATGCTGATGTGCTTTGTCATTGAGTGTTGAACTGGATTACCTGTCATAGCAATAGCACTTTGATTATCACAGTAAATAGGGATTTTAAAATATGTTAACCCATAATCCAGTAACTGATTCTTCATCCAAAGAATCTGTGCACAACAGCTTCCTGCAGCAATGTACTCTGATTCTGCAGTTGATGTGGAAATTAACTTTTGTTTCTTGCTAAACCAAGAAACCAATCTGCCTCCAAGAAATTGACAGCTTCCACTTGTGCTTTTCCTGTCAATTTTGCATCCTGCAAAATCTGTATCTGAGTAACCTATTAGTTTAAAATCTGATTCTCTGGGATACCACAATCCCAGATCAGCTGTTCCCTTAAGATACTTGAAAATTCTTTTCACAGCTGTTAAGTGAGGTTCTCTTGGATCTGCTTGAAATCTTGCACAAAGACAGGTAACATACATGATATCAGGTCTACTAGCAGTTAGATAGAGTAGAGAGCCAATCATACCTCTGTAATCAGTAATATCTACTGATATACCAGTATCCTTATCCAATTTTGTTGCAGTGGCCATGGGAGTGGATGCACTTGAACAATCTTGCATTCCAAATTTCTTCAGCAAATTTCTGGTATACTTGGATTGACAAACAAAAGTACCTTCTTCATTCTGCTTGACTTGAAGGCCCAGAATATAGAAGTGCCCCCATCATACTCATTTAATATCTTGACTGCATCAATTTGGCAAACTTCTTGCAAAGTCTGTCATTTGTAGAACCAAAAATGATATCATCAACATATATCTGTACCAAAAGCAAGTCCTTTTCGTGGTTGAGGTAGAACAGTGTTTTGTCAATAGTTCCTCTGTTAAATCCACTTTCCAGAAGAAATTGAGCTAAAGTCTCATACCATGCTCTTGGAGCTTGCTTAAGGCCATAAAGTGCTTTATCAAGCCTGTAGACATGATTTGGAAATTTGGAATCTACAAAGCCTGGAGGTTGTTCAACATATACTTCCTCTTCCAATTTTCCATTGAGAAAAGCACTTTTCACATCCATTTGAAAGACAGTAAACTTTTTGTGAGCAACATAAGCCAAAAATATCCTTATGGCTTCCAATCTAGCAACTGGTGCAAATGTTTCATCATAATCAATTCCCTCCTGTTGAGAATATCCTTTTGCAACCAGCCTTGCTTTATTCCTTGTAATTATGCCATCACTATCAGTTTTGTTTCTGAACACCCACTTTGTACCAACAACAGATCTGTTATTTGGTCTTGGCACTAGGGTCCAGACTTTGTTTCTTTCAAATTCATTTAACTCTTCCTGCATTGCTTGCACCCAATCAACATCTTGAAGAGCTTCCTCCACTTTCTTTGGTTCAGTCTGAGAAAGAAAAGAATTATAGAGACATTCACTTAAAGTAGTTGTTCTAGTTCTGACACCTGCATCAGGATTTCCAATAATTAAGTCAGGCGTATGTGATTTAGTCCACTTCCTTGCAGATGGAAGGTTTTCTCTAGAACTGGATGCTCCCCCATGATCCATGCTATCTTCATCAACATTTTCTGATGCTCCCCCTGAAACTATGCTCTCCGAGTTGGATCCTTCAGAATTTAAATTATTAGAACTATCAGAACTTGGCTTATCGGAACTTGATGAATCGGAACTTGAAGAGCCAGTTGTATGTTCTGATGCTTCTTGAGATATGGTTGTATCTTCAGTATGCTCCCCCTGCACAGATGCATCTTCGTTTGGCGTAGTCACCACATTTTCAATAACATCAGAGTTTAATCCATCAGAGTTTGTAGTATCAGGATTTAGACTGTCAGGATATTCAATATCAGAATTTAAGTCTTCATTTTCAAATCTCAGCTGATCATGATCATTGAAATCTTCAAGTCCAGTAATCTTCTTATCATCAAAGGAGACAATGATAGATTCCATGACAACCCTTGTTCTTAAATTGTAGACTCTGAAGGCTTTTGTGGAAAATGGATATCCAACAAAAATTCCTTCATCGGCTTTTAAATCAAATTTGGATAGCTGTTCAGGGTGAGTCTTAAGAACAAAACATTTGCATCCAAATACATGAAAATACTTCAGATTTGGCTTCTTTTTCTTCACCATCTCATATGGTGTCTTTCCATGCAATGAGTGTTGCATTCTGAGTAAAATAAGCAGTCTGCACAGCTTCAGCCCAAAAATAGGTTGGTAACTTTGCTTCATCAAGCATAGTTCGTGCAGCTTCAATAAGAGTTCTATTCTTTCTTTCAACAACTCTATTTTACTGTGGAGTTCCAGGAGCAAAAAATTCCTGCTTAATTCCATGGTCTTTGCAGAACTCTTCCATAATCAAATTCTTGAACTCAGTGCCATTATCACTTCTTATGATCTTCACAGAATCTTTGACCAATTTATCCAGTTGCTTGACATGATCAATCAAGATAGATGCAGTTTCACTTTTTGTGTGCAAGAAATACACCCATCTGTATCTGGTGAACTCATCCACTATGACCATAGCATATTTATTCTTTGCAATAGACATGACATTTACTGGACCAAATAGATCTACATGTAGTAGGTGATAAGGCTCAAAAATTGATGATTCAGTCTTGCTCTTGAATGAAGATTTTCTTTGTTTTGACTTCTGACATGAATCACAAAGGTCATCAGGAGCAAATACTGATTTTGGCAGTCCTCTCACAAGATCTTTCTTGACTAGTTCATTTATATTGTTGAAATTTAAATGAGAGAGTTTCTTGTGCCAATTCCAGCTTTCTTCAATTGATGCTCTACTTAACAGACAGATTGCAGAACCATCAGTACTTGTTGAAAGCTTAGCTTCATAAATGTTACCATGCCTGTATCCTTTCAGAACAACTTTTCCTGTAGATTTGCTTACAACTTCACAGTGTTCTTCAAAGAAATCCACATGATAACCTCTATCACAGATTTGACTAACACTCAACAGATTGTGTTTAAGTCTTGAGACCAGAGCTACTTTTTCAATGATGACATTCCCAAGATTGATATTGCCATATCCCAGAGTTTTTCCAATGTTGCCATCTCCATAAGAAACACTTAGGCCAGCTTTCTCCACAAAGTCTGATAGCAGGGCTTTATTTCCAGTCATATGTCCTGAGCATCCACTGTCCAGAACTAGGATGTTTTTCCTGTTGCCCTGCAATCACAAAGACCACTAATGATTAGTTTTAAGGACCCAGACTAGCTTGGATCCTTTGGCCTTATTAAGTTTGTTAACATTTGCAGCGGATTTAGCATCAGAGTTTATGTTAACATTTTTCTTATCAGTATTTATACTGTCAGACTTTGTATCAGAACTTACACTAGAAGGAACAATGCTAACTTTCTTTAAAGAAGGTTTTATTTGATAATAATCATAGTACAAACTATGATATTCCTTACAAGCATAAATGGAATCCCATAAACTATCACAATGAAAACAAGGATTTTGAGGCCTATATCTAACAGACTGACTCTTAACTCCTGAATTTGAAGGTAAGGAGTTTATGTTCTTATTCTTCCTGCAAAAAGAAGCCAAATGGTTAGAACTTCCACAGTTATGACATATTTTTCTAGGAGCATGAGGAACAGGCTTATAATCATTGCTTTTATTCACACCTTCCTTTCCATTCCTATTTTTCCTAGGTGACTTTACCTTGTTTACATTCTTAACATCTTTCAGCTTATACTTAAGCTGCTTCTTTGTCATTAAGCCTATGTTTACTTCAGTTGGCTTTTCTTGTTTTAGTTTGTCAGAAGTTAATTCCTCTTTAACTTTTGATTTCTCATTATCAGACTTTACAGCTACAAACTTAACAGGTTTTACCTTTGGCTTTTGTTTAACAACTATAGGCTTAATTTCTACAGTTCTTTTATCATTCTTATCATCTCCATAACCTAAGCCCACTTTCCAGTTTCCACTACTTAACAAATTATGAGTTGTTCTGCCAGAGTTAGTCCAAGTCCTGATAATCTCTCTTTCCTTTTCTAACTCAGTTTTTAGAGATTCATCCATTTTAAGTACTTCATCCCTAATATAGAAAGCATCATCTCTATCTTTCTGAGTTTGATGGAACATGACTAACTCTTTTTCTAAATAATCATTCCTCTTTTTACAAGCAAGATTTTCAGAAGTTAATCTTTCACATGTTAAAGTTTGATCTCTATAACTAATGAACATGGTTTTAAGATATCTTCTCAACTCATTAATGTCTTCAGTATGAAAGGCATAAGTAGTTTGAGGTACCTTTAACTCAGCAGCTTCAAAACTGCTATCAGCATTTGCCATCAAGGCATAGTTCACCTCACTTTCAGAATCTGAAGTGTCTATCCAGTTTTTCTTCTTTGTGACAAGAGCCTTGCCTTTGTCACTCTTCACTTTCTTGCAATCAGGAGATATGTGGCCTTTCTCACCACAGTTGTAGCATTTGACATTTGTGTAATCTCCTCTGTCAGACTTCCCTCCTTTGCCTTCAGTTTTTCTGAAATTCTTCTTGTCAGAACTTGCACCTTTCGTGGAAAACTTCTTTCCTTTCCTGAATTTTCTGTATGCAATCCTTGTGATTCCTTTCACCATAAGAGCACACAACTTCATCATCTCTTCATCAACATCCATCTCAGGAAAGCTTTCAGTTTCTGAGTCATCATCACTATCAGAACTTGATGACTCAGTATCAGACTTTGTGATGAGCGCTTTTTCCCTTGCCTTTCTTTGAGGTAGCTGCCTTAGGGGATTCTTCCTCAGCCTTAAGAGCAATTGTCCTTGACTTTCCTCCTTTCCTCTTGCTTCTTTGTTCCATCTCAAGTTCATGAGTCTTGAGCATCCCATAAATTTCATCAAGAGTTGTTTCTTCAAGATTATAGTTGTCTCTTATAATTATGGCCTTCAAATCCCAACTTTCAGGAAGAGCTAATAGGAATTTAAGATTTGAATCTTCAAGATCATACTCCTTATCAACTAGTGACAAATCATTCAAGAGTTTGACAAATCTGTCATATAAATCAGTCAATGACTCATTAGGCTTTGAGTCAAAGTGTTCATAATCTTGAGTGAGTATAGTCTTCCTGTTCTTCTTAATCGAATCAGTTCTCTGGCATCTTGTCTCTAAGGCATCCCATATCTCCTTTGCAGTCTTGCAGTTAATTACCCTGTTTGACATTATATTATCAATGGCACTATGCAGCAAGTGTCGTACCTTAGCATCCTTAGCAATTGATGCGATATCTTCAGCAGTATAATCACTCTTCTCCTTTGGTACAGACTTTGCTGCTTCACCTGCAACTACAACATCGAGTTTTATTGGCTTGTGAGGTCCTTCATTGATTCTATCAAGATATTCTGGATCTGTAGCTTCCAGAAACATAGTCATCCTCACCTTCCATATGGGATATTCAGATGGTTTCAGTATGGGAACTCTAAGAGCCTCATATCGACTATGGATTTGAGTCTTTGGAGGTTCTTCAGTTTTGGTGGGCTTGGTTGGAGTTTCTGCTTCAGACATGATTGTTTTTGGATCTTAAACTGCTTGTGTGTTAACAGATAGGCTCTGATACCACTTGTTAGGTCATACACACTGTAGAAGTGGGTTGAATACAGTGTATAGCATAATCAAATCGAATTCAAAGAACACAAGTAACAGAAAAAAAACTTTATTAAACTCTGTTACAATGTAGAACTGTCATCTCTCAGTGATGAACAAAATATCACGAGAGCTGCTAGGGTTATAATGAATAACATTCTCGATAATGATAACACTTATAGTGTAAACCCTATGTCTGTGTTTATATACTACACAATTACAAGATAATCGCTAATCGATATGGAATATAATTCTGCTTCCTAAAATATATCAACCAGTTATCTTTTCTTCCAAGTATTCTATTCTTCATAGAATTCCTTCTTCATGCATATCTCTTCTTGCGTTTGTCTTGATCTTCTTTCCTTTCAATCAGCCGCCTTCCTTATCTGAAAGTTTTCTTTAAGTCCTGATATTATCTCCTGATAAATATCTCCTGAACCTTAAGTATTGATAACTTAAGTTCTGACTTCAGTATAAGTGCTGATTTCCAGTTAAGTACTGATTTGTCCTGTTTAAGTAAGATCTGAAACTAAACACAAATCATATTAGACATGACATTATCAAATATATCTAAGAAGATAGAACTAAAATAGGCAACTGTAAACAAGTGTCTAAAGTTCTATTTGGCTCACTCATTATAAAGAACAAGGTACCTGTAAGTCTTAGAATCACTCCATTAATGTTGGAGAGATTCATGACTTACCTTAACCCTATGCCTGATATGAGGTCTACAATCATATCTAGTACAGTAATGGCTCATGTACTTGTGGAAGAACAAACATAGGAACACCAACAGGGGCCTTCCAAAACTGAGACTCTTTCTTCCTTACCATTAGAAGCTAGGAAACCAACCACTTCATCCTCTCAAAAGGGTGAAGTGAGTAAAAAGAAGAGAAAGTGAGCACCTTTGACTGTGATAAATGAGAGTGGTGAGGATCAAATAAAACCAGAGTCAACCTTGGTCAAGAAATCAAAGAAGGCAAAGCAAACTGATTTGACCACTCAAGCCACCTCTGCATCCTCCCAAAAGGATGTAGTTGCAAAAGAGGGCATAAAACAAACTCTAGGGGCATCCTCTCAACATGGTGTCTCTATTGAAAAGAGCACTCTCCCTACTACACCCTGTAAAGAGTCTGCACAAAAACTTGAACACATTCAAGTGTATGAAAGAAGGAATAAGGATGGCACACACATAGAGCACATCTTTTCAAGCTCCCTCATCTATTCAGGGGGAGATGCCAACACTCAATCCTGAAATTACAAATCTAATATCTAAAATTTCTTCTTCATATAATCAAATACTTGAATCTAACTCTCAAGTGTTGTCAAAATCAAGTGACATGGTTCATGAAACTATGCTCACCACCCGGGAACTACATTTAGTTGGTGAGAGGCTACACACTGGGGTAGACCTTGATGGCACCAACACAAACACAGAGGTTTCATCAGTTTTTACTGAAGACCCTGTGATAGTTACTCAAGCACCTTCATGTGCTAAAAAATCTTCACAGATTGATAGGTTTGAGGGTAGTACTCCTGAGAGGGAGCTATCTAAATCCTCTCCAATTCCATTGGAGGTTCCTCATATAGGGACAACTCCCCTCAAAACCCTAGATGAAATTGCCTTAACAATTGAAGCTAGGAGTCCAATTGCCAATGAGCCCGTTATAAGGGAGGCAAGTCAGGCACATTTAAGTGCTAGATCTTTGCAAGAAGAGAAAGGGTTTGAGGTCATGGTACATGACAGTATGTTGATCAAATCCCCTCCAATTCAATTGGAGGTTCCCACAAGTGGTGAACAACACACTGTCATAACCACAGTTCCAACTGTGAGTTAAACTTTAGCATCTGTCACAAGAAAAGTTTATGAACATCAACCATCAACCTCAACCCAAAAGACATACCTTCTACATCAAACCCTTCTCAACAACCATCATACCTCATATCTTAGTGGCTTCAAGATGTCCAAGCTCAACCCATTACAATGAATGATCTTTTAGTTGATCAACTTTCTGGCCTTTCCAACATCACACAACAGCTTCTTACCACAGACATGTCCAATCAGGACTATCAAGCAATCTTGTTGTCTTATAAAACTGATGTTGAAGAGCAACAACAAAAGATTGTGAATAAAGCTGAGCAGGATGGAAATGTAGATGCATGGTTAAGCAAAGGACTTCAGCTCGAGCATGGATGAGGTCTTGGCAAGATTTAGGGAAAAATATGTCACCATTTTGGGAAGCAATGTCAAGACCCTCACTCCACAGGAAGTATATGATGTTGTTACAGAAGTCTATAAAGCTCAACTTAAAACTTTTCATCTCATGAGTAAAGCTCTACGACAGACTTTGGACTGTCATGAAGACATAATAAGAAGGATGGTGAGGGAAAAACTGGATGAACTTATACTTACTCAAGTTCAGATCAAGAATAAGTTTCAAACATTTACTGACCAAATGGCAAGGTTTGATATGAATACTATGGAGTAAAGTATTAATAATCTCAAACAGTACCTTGTTGCTCTCCATGAAGTTGTCCAGAATCACATCACTAGTACTAATGAGACAATGCTCAAACTAGATCAACTACATCAGGCTAGGTATACACCTTCAGCTCTGTTAATGGAAAACATCAAGGAATCTGTACAAGCTACATTTGGTGCTCCTGTCTTCTCAAGCTCCCTACCACTACTGTCAACATCCACAAACTTTCAAATTCAAGCTCTTCAATCTCAAGTCTCCACCTTACAGTCTTCAAATAATTCATTAATAGCTCAAGTCTCTCAACTCACAACTCTGGTACAAAGTCAACAGACTGACATCCAGACTCTGGTGGACTCTCATAAGCATCTTCAAATACAAAATTTAGTAGTTTTGGGAGCCATCATGGGTGCTCTAAACATTATACTACCTACACTTCCAGAAGCTGTTAGGCCTGAACTCCCTATACCTCTAATTTTGTCTGCTAACAAGACTAAGGGGGTGATAGAGGCTAGGTTGCTAAGATCATATGTCCAAGCTCAAAAAGGCAAAAAGGCTAGGTTGCTAAGATCATATGTCCAAGCTCAAAATGGCGAAACCAAGGAAAGTGAACATCAAGTTGATGTTGGAATGCAGAGGCTACTAAAAGCAGCCGAGGGACCTAGTCTGAGCAGAGAATTTGATGAATTGCTAAAGGCTCTTAGGGCTTCTCTCAACAATAACTTTTTCACATACAGAAAGGCCTTGGACAAAACAGTAAATTTCCTAAATAACTCCTGGGTAGACAGGTGTATACAGGTGTCCTTTAACTATCTCATAACAAGAAGGACATCAGAATTGGACATTCTGATCAACAAAGTCAACAGAGTGATTTAAGAAGTCACTCTCTTGCTAAATGAATTTAAGAAGTCTCATGTAGCTGCTTTTCCAGAAGCATATCTACAACCAAGCAAGGGAGTGACATACATCTGTCCAACCACCAAACATTGCAAACATTTTCAAATTCCAAAGCAATGTCTCATGGCAAACAAGAAGCTGATAATGACTTTGGAGACAGACTTAGAGACAAAGCAGTACGGGACCGTTGAAGATGAAGACATGATCAAGTTGCTGGGGAGATATGTGAAAGATGCTGAAATCAAGTTCCTCAAAACTCAAATCAATATTAATGGTGACTTGGATGATGATGAGCAGAAGAAAGATGATCAAAAACCTTCCGTCTCAAAATTCAAGTCAACCTTCAAAGGCAATTTGCAGCAAGATAGAAGACAAGAAGAGAGATGATAAGAAAAGGGGAGATGAAAGAAGAAGAAAGAAGAAGGAAGATGGTGAAGGCTCAAAGAAAAATGTCCTATCAATCCAAATCCAACAAGCTCAAACCTCTAAGCCAACTCAAACACTCAACCACCTTTGACCTCTAAGCCTAAACTTCTGTATAAACAAACTGCAAATACTCTACTTAAAATACCAATCACCTCTAGCCAAACCACTCTAAAGAAAATCTCAAACCTACCTTCATTTAAGCCACCTATCAAAATTTATTTTAAAACTATTGGAAGAAAGCCAAAGAAACTATAAGTTGAAGAGAGGGCCATCTGGAATTGTTTTGATCAGACTAATTTTCTACCATTAAATTGGTACATCACAGATGATGAATACTTTCAACAATTAGCTGAAGAAATGGTCAAATTATGGGTTGTATCATTGAGGGAAGTTAGAATTTATTATCAAGGTGGCTCCTACACTTTACTTGGCATGGATTTAATGGACACACTTTCAACCACAAACATCAAGAGGGTGATTAGCTTGATGAAAGATAAGGACAGTAGTACAAGAGCATGGAGGGTTGTGTTGTGTGTATGGCTGAAAGTAAGAGATGAAAGAAGAGCAAAAACAAAGGCTGAAAAGGAAGAAAAGGATAGGAAATATGCAGAAGAAATTGCATTATTTGAACAAAGATCAAATGAGCTCAAGGCAAAAGGGATGAGCAGAATTTCCAAGGATGGACATTTTTTGAACATAAAAGTTGGAAAATATTCAAGATTCAGAGTTGGTTGAATGGATATTCACTGGATGATTGGCTCAAGCTTTTGGAAGCTTTAAGAGGGACACAAATCATAGAGGAACTTCAAGTACTTGTAAATCTAAAGGACCTTATTAGAAAGGAATCATGCTATGAGAATTTCATGTGATGAATATACATATCAAACTCATGTAATCAATCAGTGTATAAAAGTTGTATTTGTGCTCTGTCAATTTTATGTAATCTTTTATTGTTTATTGTAACTTGGGGTTAGTCGTGTTACCAGGAATGAATTTGTGATAAATAATCTTCTCACAAATTGGGGGAGATTATTGTGCAAGACATGTATGTATCATAACAAGACTAAATCATATTGACAACCCTAAGATTTAGTCATATGATAGTCTAAATCTGTATTTTATATTGTATTAGTTGAGTCTGTAAATTTGTTAAAGATCAGACTGGAGTATTTTTAGATGAACAGTCTCAAGCCTAAGAATAAACACTGGAAGAAGATCAACAAGATCATGCCTCAGAGAAAAGGTGAAGAAGCTTGGAGTTGAATAAATCTGTTTTAGAAAAAATATTTTAAGTCAAGATATCTACAAGTCACAGATCAAGTCATATAGAGAAGTCATTCGAGAACTCCAGAATGACTTATCGAGAAGTTCAAATGGCTTATAGAGAAGTCTCAGAGATATCAACAAGTCAAATGAAGATATGAAGATTGGAGATATCGACAAATCATTTTTACATATAGAGAACTCATAGATATCGAAAAGTCAAAATGAAGATATGAAGATTGGAGATATCGACAAGTCAATTTCTCATTAGAGATCTCAGAGATATCGACAAGTCAAAATGCATACAGAGATCTCAGAGATGTCGACAAGCCATTTCTACATACAGAGACTTGGAGACCTCGACAAGTCAAGTTCACTTATAAAGAACTTAGAGATCTCGATTCTCGACAAGTCAAATTCACTTATAGAGAACTTAGAGACCTCGATAAATCAAAACACTTATAGAGAACTCAGAGATCTCGATAAGCTATTATACTTATTAAGATGTCAGTTCTCTATACAACAAACTGGAGATCTCGATGTAAACCTCAAGTACAGAATGCAAACAAGTTAAATATTCAAGATTACCAATCAACAAACGATCTAATCACTTAGATTGAAAAGTCTACAAAAAGCAGCTTGAAGAGTGCAAGATCAAGGGTCAAGATTAACTGAAAAAGGAAGGTCACAGACCTACACGATTTGCAAATATTACTAAGACAGAAATGGAAAACCTTAGAGATAACCTAAAGTAGGGTTTAGTACATATTATTGCATGATGTATAAAGCTGTGTTTACTAATCTATAAAATAAATACTGGTCCTTTATTTTTAAGTGTAACAAACAGATCTAGATTTTCTTGTACTCTCTCAAGATAGAAGCTGAGTTCTTTACTTACAAAGAACCCAAAAATTTATATCAAGACATCCTTCATTTTAATACAAAGCTAAGTGAGTTTTGAAAATACTATGTTTGTTGTGCATGCTTTATTAATTCTGCTAAAACACAATATCTCTACAAATTAATCTGCTTTGTTCACCATCCATAAATGGTTGAAAAAGGCTAAAAATATCTAAAACACATTCACCCCCCTATGTTGTATTCAATATCTAACACACATTCACCCCCACTCTGTGTTGTACTTAATAGCTAACAACAGTAAATTCATCAGGCAGGTTCTACAAGGTTTAAATTTTATATCATTACAAAAACAAACAAGAAAATGTAATTGTAAGTAATGGGAAAATCTTGCAAATTATCAAATACAAAACATTATTGCCTGCAAAATTAACCAAGTTGTTTGAATCACAGTCGGACGCGGTCAACAATGTGGTAAATGAGGGAATTGGCTCCATATCTATTCACAAATGTCAAAAAATTTGGTATTACTACATGTCATACACAACAATGACACAGCCTTCTGGCAACATTTATACAGGAACAAGATTTAGTTCAGAAATTCATCAAACAATAAATAGGGAGATGAGTATACCAATAACGACAACCAAATACAACATCAGCAACCAACTAAAACAAAACTTAAACAAAGAACTAATATAATAAAGGAAAGCAAATCATTTAAAAATATGCAAATTAAACAAACACCAGGACTCATATGTGTACGAAATGGGCCATGTACAAAGGAAACTACAAGGACATAATTTATTTTCATACCTGCAGATGAACAACGGAGAAAAGTAACTGATGTGAGGAAGAAGATAATGCAAAGAACGATTACAAATGATAGTGACAAAGGCCTTGAAAAACTGAATACACACCTCACTTTGTTCAATATTATTCTTAAAAAAAAGCCCACTTTTGATTAAGCCCAAGTTAAATTTGAATATGATCAACATATGACCTAACAACCAACTTCCAATTAAAGTCCCCGTCTTTTTATCCTACTACCCATGACACAATCTTTTTTATTTTTTAAAATGCTACTCCTTTTTCTCAATCGATTTAGAAATATCGACATCTCAATAAATTAGTACAAATTTTCCAAAATTATAAATATTCAAATTTCTGACCTTCCAAATTTGGTTTCAATATATGCTTCACTTATTTTTCTTATATGGCAATTTACACGTTTATATCAATACTTATTAATATCCTCTTAAACTTCCAAATTTATAAACCAATATTTATGCAACTATTTATAAGATGATTCGCACGTGTCTTAAACTACTGTTTAAAAAAATTCAAAAACTAAATTTTGTAATACTAACAAAATAATTACGTTTAATATAAATATTTATAATATTAAAATAAAATTTCATTAGTAACAACTTTTGTAATTAAAAAAATATATTTTTCGCTTTAAACATAAACTAACAAATTTATTTCCAACATTAACGCACATCAAGAACTGTTCTTAACCGTAAAATACACCATTCAGATTTATTTTTTAAAACAATTGTCACATAGCCATTAACATTGATTTTATTGACCAATAAAAAAATAATTATATTATTTTCAAAAACTTCTTGACAATACCTTGCGTAGCGGGCGAAAAATCCTAGTTTATATATGTTTTGATATGTAAAAGGTTCGAAGCGACAACAAAAATTAAAAACGAGAAATTCTGAGATTTACATGAAGAGTTATTAATGAGATACAGTTAAATCTCGATAAATTAATAACTTTGATAAATTAATAAACTTTTGTAGTCGCGACTCAGGCCCTTTAACATAATTTTATAATTCCTAAATTTATAAGATAATAATTTTTTATTAAAACATATAAGCCCCATATAATATATAAATTAATAATTCCATCTTTTATCAACATTATATATTTATTTTAGGATGTAACATACGTAATTTAATTATGTTTGAAATTGATTTGTTTTGTATTTTGTAGTATCTTTCTAATTTTATTACCGAACTCTGATGCACACTGAAAAATTACAGAGTGTCACTGTTTTCAGAATATTTTTTCGTGAGATTGATTCTAGCCGCTTCATCTTTTTTCTCATTTCATGTAACGATGCTAATTATTTGTTCATCATCCAACAATTCTGTCAGTATTTCATTTTTGCCAAGATAATAACTAACTTTTTAGGCATCTATATATTTATAAACATTTGTTAAAAAATTAAAAATGGTATATATGTATCGATAAATTATTAATTTTTTTCCGATCCAGAGTGTATTATTTTATCGAGGTTTACATGTATTGTATATATTTGTATCTATTTTTGTGATTTATAATGATAATACAAGTATGAAAGATGAGACATGACGAACTTAAAACAAGTTTTAGTATGCTATATATTTAAATTTTTGAATGAAAGACTTATTAATAAATTTATTTTTTTAATATTTATTTTGATATTTTGTACATAATTTTTGATTTTCAGTCCAAACTCGAAACTAAAACTACTAAAAGCTAACTTATCAGGTACAATGGAAACTCGATAAAAAAAATATTCGATAATGAATAACCTTAACAAATAAAAAATTTCTCCCGGTCCCAACTTGGGCTAATAGGCTTATGAATAAATTCGGTAAATGTATTAATGAATGAAAAAATTAAGTATTTATAGGCCCTGCTTAAGAGTCAAGTTCCATGAATACCACTATTAGAGTCCACGGAGACCACTTATGTTCGACAACTAATATCTTGCATAAAAATATTGCAAAACGTATTATTTTGCGAATTATGTTCTACAAAGATCATTATTTAATTCAAAATCTTTAAAATCATACATGTACTGCATGTAGAACATTACAAAATGTTTTATTCTACAAAACATGTTTAGTTTGCAGAACATTTGTCCAAATTGCAAAACATACACATTATACTTATTAAAATTAAATGATCTTCAACAATTTTAATGAATTAGTGATATTCGTAAAACATACTTCACAAAATAATATATTTGATAGTGTTTTGATTGCAGAACATAGGTAGTCTCCGAGGTCTCTGATAAAAAATGTGGTTTTCATATAACTTTTCTCCCCTGCTTAAACATAAATGAATAATTACAATTAATCGAATATACATTTATCTTTATATAAATATACAAATATATTTAATCTAATAAACAATTTTCATTTGATTGATCAGTATTAGTTTATGATTGTGATGTTAAAATAAGACAGCTGATTGTGAGTGACTTTGTAAATATATTACCTTTTAATACACATTGAACACTACATCAGGTGAATACACATGATTGTACATATCCATGCAGGTAGGGTGAGCAGAAAACCGCACAAATCGCAAAAACCGCCCGCACCGCACCAAATCACACCGCAAAATGCGGTTTTTAATCATCGTGGTGCGGTTGCGGTTTGAATTTTTAATAAACCGCGCGGTGCGGTGCGGGTTGTGGTTTTAAATTTTTGAAATGCGATTCAAACCGCACCGCACCGCAATATTTAATATATTATAAATATATATATATATACACACACACACACACACTTATATTCCTATCGGGTAACATAAAGAACCAGTTTATGTTTTTAGATAAACTGAATTTCACTAGATGGCCATAACATCCTTATTGAGTTAGAATTATATGTTAAATTCATTAAGGAATTCAAATGGACCACACGATCTTTTGAAAAATAAAAAAGAGACTACATAATCTCTTGTTTGTATTTCTTCACTAGGAAAACCAAAATCCAAGTATTTATACTAGTGAACTAAAATGTTGCATTCTGATTGATTAAAACTATTTTCGAAAATTTAATTAAATTTAAGTTTTGTATTTTTTTTTTGAACTTGTAAAGTATAAACCGCAGTGAACTGCACCACACCGCACCGCATTTTCGTGGTGTGGTTTATGCGGTTTTCGAGGGTACGCGGTGCGGTTGCGGTTTGGAAATTTGAGCAAACTACATGTGCGGTTTGGTTTGCGGTTTGAGAAAAAAACCGCACCACCCGCACCGCGCTCACCCCTATGCGCTACCCTCGATAAATCCAAGCTTTCGAAATCCTGTGAGGTATTTTTATTGAAGCAAAGCATGCGGCTTAATGCAGGAAATACAGATGTGGAGAACAAGACCATCGCAGAATTTAGCAAGTGGCAGTTTGCTGTTAGTGATGGTAAGGAAACCAATAATTCTCCAAGTCCAGACAGTGGTGAAATGTTAATAAAGATTCCTGATCAATATATCGTTCATACGTCTGGAGATCCAATCCAGAAGCTTTTTGAGGTGACATACCCAAATTTTTTACATAATATCTCTTTGCATGAATACCTCAGATCAAGGGCCATACTCACACCTACCAATATCGTGGTGGATGAAATTAATACACAGATATTTGAAAAAATTCCAGGCACTCTTTATACGTATCTGAGTCAGGATTCAATTGATGATGCTGGTGATGATGATAATGATTTCAGGTCCGTATTTCCAGTTGAGTGTCTAAACTCTATCAATATGCCTTGCATTCCTAAGCATGAGTTAAAATTGAAGGTAGCAGTCGTCATCATGCTTATGAGAAACTTGAACCAGATTATGGGATTATGCAATGGTACAATAATGATTATGAAATCATGTAGAAAGAACAGTATTGAATGTGAGATACTGTGTGGCTCTCATGTTGGAACCAAACATCTAATTCCTAGAATTGAGATGATTCCAAGTGACACGAACTGGTCCTTTAAATTTAAACGTGTTCAGTTTCCGATTCAAATATGTTATGCCATGACAATTAACAAAAGTCAGGGATAATCACTTGATACGGTTGGGATTTACCTTCCTATAGCAGCTTTCTCGCATGGACATATTTATGTTGCTATATCCAGAGATACACGACCTGAAGGCTTCCATATTCTCATAGATAGTGATGATGGTAGTAGCACAAATATTACATATAATGTAGTTTTTGAGGAAGTGTTTTACAATCTTCCAAGTGTAGACAATTAACCTGACATATTAAGAACATTTGATACTAGGGGTGAGCAGAAAACCGCACAAACCGCAAAAACCGCTCGCACCGCACCAAATTACACCGCAAAATGCGGTTTTTAATTTTCGTGTTGCGGTTGCGGTTTGAATTTTTAATAAATTGCGTGATACTGTGCGTGTTGTGGTTTTAAATTTCTGAAATGCGGTTCAAACCGCACCGCAATATTTAATATATTATAAATATATATATATATATACACACACACTTATATTCTTATCGGGTAACATAAAGAACCGTTTTATATTCTTAGTTAAAACTGAATTTCACCAGATGACCATAACATCCTTATTGAGTTAGAATTATATGTTAAATTCATTAAGGAATTCAAATGGATCACACGATCTTCTGACAAATAAAAAAGAGATTACACAATCTCTTATTTGTATTTCTTCACTAGGAAAACCAAAATCCAAGTATTTATACTGGTGAACTAAGATGTTGCATTCTGATTGACTAAAACTATTTTCGGAAATTTGATTAAATTTAAATTTTGTGTTTATTTAATTTTTTTGAACTTGTAAAGTATAAACCGCAGTAAACCGCACCACATCGCACCGCATTTTCGTGGTGTGGTTTATGCGGTTTTCGAGGGTACGCGGTGCAGTTGCGGTTTGGAAATTTGAGCAAACCGCATGTGCGGTTTGAGGAAAAAACCGCACCGCCCGCACCGCACTCACCCCTATATGCGTGTAAAACTAATTTTAAATGTTAAAAAAATGATTATAATTAAATATCAAATAAATATTGCAATCATAATATATTTTAGGTATATTTTAAAATAAATTATAGTAAGGAAATTATTAAAAAACCTGAAAATAATATCTAAATAAATAATATTTATTTATCGATAAATAAATAATCTATTTTTGATTTCATGAATATTCATATGTGGAGATTTACTCTGACCCTTTTCGGGAGGTGGTTATAAATCTTTAAACTAAAAAAGAAACAATCATTTGATCAAGTCACGTGCTGATGATCTTTTGACCCACTTGTAAGCTAGATCCTAAAACTTCTCAAGTTAATCAATCATCAATTATTAATAAATCAAACTAAAGATCCTCTTTAACTCATTTCAATTACATGAACTTGTAATCCTGGCAAATAAAGCTTAAAAAGATTGATATGGGTCAAGTTTTAGATAAAGTCCAAGGTACTCATTTTACATCTCAAATCTCACTTTTTTATTAGTGTATATAAACACACAAACATGCATCTCTATTTGTTTCATTTGGTTGATCTTGATGTTTGACATCTGGGTTTTTATTTTCACTCTTATTGGTTGGTAAAGTTTGTATCATTGTAGGATTAGATTGTTTCTTGATGCAATATTTTGGTATGTAATGTGTGGACATAAAGAAGATTAATGAGTGTTTGGTATTTTTAGAGGACTAGAAAAGTTCATATTCAGACATATATTGTGTATATTGGAGATAAAGATATGCTTCTACAGGCCACACCTATCAACTTCATTTCCAGTAAAGATTGTTTAAGTTTTGGTCCTGCTAGAATTTTTTGGCCTAAAAGTGTGTGCCCATGTTTTCATATTGAGTTGAAAAAGAGGAGGGGTTTACGTAATGGATCAAGAATACAGGCTTCATTGACTGAGACCGCGATTTTGTGGGCTGGGAGAGTTTTTATTCATTATGCCTTGTTGAAAATTGGTTTGGCTGGATCTTCTGCTAGCCCGCGTATTCCGTCAGGTCTTGATTTTGGTTATGTGTTGAATTTTAACAGGGGATTTGGTAGTTTGTAAAATTTCCGGGTTTCAGAATCTGTGAATGCGTGTGATAATATATGGGGTTTAATTGTTTGTTAAGTACTAGGTTTGTAGCTAGGTGTGTGTGAATATATACGGGTCTTTATTTCATTAAACTTCTCCATAAACTAGTACTCTAGTTATAGTGCTAAATAGAGCTACAATTTTTTTTGTCAAGTTTAAGATGGAGTCCGAACTACTCTTTTTTAATCCCAAATCTCACATGTATGCGTATGCATATGTATATGTATTGATATTTGGAACGTTTTGTTTAGTTGTTTTGATTAATTTTTTTCTCTGAAATGAGTTGTATTTTGTATTAAATTACTTCACTTTGTGCAGAACTATAATCTGTAGTTAGTTTGCTTTAAGGTAGGGATTTCGTTTTCTTTTCTTCTTTCGCTGTGGGAAAAACTGTAAGGAATTTTTTTTAGAATAGCCATTTCAAGTTATTGTCAGCTGTCAAGATTTTAAGATATAGTAAAACATCAGATATATATGCATGTCATGGGTGAAGAAAAGGGTTATATAAGGGGTTAATGGTCTAGCTCCGCAGAGAATCGGCAAAATACCTTACAAATCCGCAAGTTTATTATAATATACTCATCAATTCTTATAATTCAACTCTTATTGATTGATAATAATGATTACAATTTACAATGTATTTATAGATAATGCTCGGAAAAATAGCAAGATCCTAAGTAATAGGAAACTAATTGTAATTTGATAACTACTACCTAGTAATTGTCTACTACTATTTTAATAAAGGGAACAATGATCTAATTCTAACAATTAGAAACTAAATTCTTTGTCATGTTCCGCATCACTAACAATTCCTGAAGAATTAGGTTAGAACCTTTAGAAATGTATGTACTTAGGGTTATATTGAAGAAAGCATTAAAGTAGGGTGATATGCCGTTAATAAAGGACTTTGAGGATTAGGCTACGTGTGCAAGATGCAATGCATTATGAATGGAGAGATTTCTATCTGTCCAAGCCTTTTCAGTTACCAAAATGCAAGCTTTTAAACCGTATTCATCAGCTGTTTGGTATTACCTTATATTGTAAGAATAGAATAAGAATACTGTACATTGAAAGTTTTCAGAACTGCCTGTTGTGTTCTACAACCAATTCATTTTGCCTTCTTTTGGCCATTTGATGTATGTTGTCATATTATTGTGTTCTGAGACGAGCTCATCTGATGTCCTCATGATATTTAAAATGCTGATATGATGTACAGGAAAGCAGTGGAGGCGGACACAAATACAGAAGATATCGGACAAGGTCTTTGACCGTGTCAAAAATGAAACTGGACATGATGGTTTGACATTTGAAGACCTGTACATTGCTGTATTACTTGTATATAAGTAAGCCTTCATTTTTTAATTTTTGAACTCTCTTCAGTTGAAGCTAATTTGTTTGCTTCCCCCGTCCCCAGCTCTGCAAAAAATTTATTCTTGTTTCTTACATAATGAGCTAATTTGGTAAAAGAAAATTGTTTTAAATGCAGTGAGATTAACAAACGGTTACCTGGACCACATTTTGACCCTCCATCGAAAGAACAGGTCGAAACTTTGATGCAGGTATGTTTTGGTTGTCATATATTTTTCTAAAGATCTGTAGAGTTTAGTAATCTTTGTTATCAGGGAACCACCATATGATCAAAATTTTTAAACAAAATATTACTATGTGAAGCAATTACTAGCAAAATTTGTCTCTTGGTTGGACTGAAGCAGAATTTCTGTCTTGGGTGGACTGAAAATCCAGTCTTGCACTTGAAGGTCTTATATGATCTTTCTAAATTTAATCAGCATGTCACAAATTTTCATTTTTTATAATGGCATTCCAGGTGAGCAGATGTTTTCCTTCTTATGAAAGGTTTTGTCATTTGATCTTAATGACTGGCTTATCGAACTAATGCTCTGTTCCATCTTACCTATTCAAATTTACTGTACTAAAACCGTCTAAACCTAATTGCCAAAGTAACACTATTAATCATCCATGATGAATTACTTTCCTTTTTCTTAATCGCTTGTGGAACCAAATAGTTGTTTCTAGTGACAATCATGAACTCCATACTTAACAATGGCAACAGGAATTGAGTTGATCATTCCAATTTCTGGAACTTGTGCTATATTGGCCCTCATAGAGGAAAGTTCTGGAAAGTTATGGCTGAAAGATAAGGAAGTAACACTTACGAATCTAAATACAGTTTTTACAAAAGAAAGTTATTAAACTAGTCTGGATAATGCCAAGGAGAGAGGGGCAGGAAAAAACAAATGCAAAAGGGAATTTGCTGTCACACTTTGAACAGCTTGTATACATCTGAAGCAATATAGAATCAATAAAGTGGTGATTTATGTACAGTGTGTACACGCTGCTGGCCTGTGAATCTGTCTTTTTTCTGTGTTCTGAGCTATAATATAACCCGCGTTGTTTTGCCTGTTTTGATTTCAAGCAACATTTCATAGTGAATTCCACATCTCTACTATGTTGCTTTCAAATTTTATATGTTCCGTCTAGTCTGAAGAGCTATACTTTTTTTAAGTGTTTGTTAAAGTGAATAAATGTCTTACGTTTTTGAACACTAAGACCGGAGGAGTCCCATACAGTTATTTCTGTGCAATCATATGCTTCATGCAGTCAGCAGTTTGTTTCAGAAATGGCCAAACTATTTGGAAGTATTTTCCAGAATATAAATTTTAAGTTTGGTATAATTTTTTAGGGTAATCCTATGTATAGTTAGGATCAAACCATAACACGCTTGTATTACATTTGCACTTTTTCCTCATCTTCAAATATCTTCAAATCTTTAGCATTCACAACTCTGAGATATGTGAATGTTTATTAAATGCAGGAATGTGATTTGAACCTTGATGGAGTACTAAACCGTGCGGAGTTTGTGAAATTCATCAAACATTCAACGAAGGATACATTCTTCGTTGTTAGTCAGGGACTGATTGTCACTTTGGCAGTGGCGCCAACAGTTGCATTACTTACTAAGAGGTCAACCGAGGGAATTCCCCATCTCGGGAGAATTGTGCAAAAGTTACCCACTTCAGTGTACGCCTCCATTATCACACTCGCGGTTGTGCTGTTCCAGAACTCATCTCAGGCAATTGAATGAAGTTGTGTTTACCTTTATGTTCTCTTCAGCTATTCCACGTTGTATATACAACTGCTTGATATTATTCTGTGCTCTATGACTTTGAATAGGCGAATCTGTGACTTTGCCAGTTTCTTTGAATAAACATGAAATTTATTTTCATGGAGATACTTTCAGATATTAACATTTGCGTGAACTAGTGTCGTATAACCTCACATTGTTTGTTTGGTTTTCCCCCAAGTAAATATTGGAGAGTTTATAGCAGATACGTCTGAATATTACGTGTAATCATATTATTAAGTGGTTCTGATCATTTTTTACTATAAAGATTTTAGTAAAGAAGTGGATTGACTGCTTCTACTTTGATCAAAATTTAACCAAGTACTAATATATATGGTGAATTGGCGACACTTGCATATACATAACATCACCATAATAAATATGAATTTCTTTTGAAAACAGAAGAAAATGAAACATGGAAATATCAAGATAAAACATGCCCATAGGCACAAGTACTCATAGAAAATCTGTTCACCCCAATATTAAACTAAAAACTTAGAAAAGCCATGAAGAAGTGAGTATGAAGTAGCTCCATTACAACATTCCCAGAATAACGAACGTGGCTCTGCATCAAAAAAGTACTTCGAATGTACTGCAATCTCCAGCTTCATCCAATTCGTTCAACACCATTCTGGCTTATAGTGGTTGTACATCATAGGTAATTTCCAAACCTCATTTTCTGCCATCTCCATCCGAACTCTTGCACACAACTGGTCATTATTTGTTGGGTGCTGGCTACGGCGCTGCTCCTTTACCTTGATATTTGATTTAGTAGTAGTCAAGGGTAAATGGGAACTGCTTAAATCCTCTGTCAGACTGCACGCTTGCCCCCATTTAGGGCATTGGTTTGTTAATTAAAATGGACAGTAAGAACCGAAAGGGTGCATCCTCCCCTATAATTTATGCTCACTGTCTTGCGATACACATCTATCTGAAACAGACAGAATAGGTTGCGTTATTCTTAAACATACTACAGGCTCATAGTCAACTATAATGAATGTAGAGAACATGCTTGAGCAATAGATTCTATGGTTCGTTCATGAGCTGGAGTGTATTTACATAATGAAATACAAAAGACACATCTACATCTCATAGTTATACCATTCGGGGTACCCTAAAATGAATTCAAATGGAAGAGTAAGAGTTTTAAAAAGTTATACCAGTGCACAAAAAGGCTCCTGCATCACTACGGTCTGGGGGATTCCACATTTCCCAATGTATGCAACCTTACCTTCGTCTTTTTGAAGGCTGTGGAAAATATACCAATGTACGCAGCCTTACCCTTTTCTTTCAAGCAGGATAAGGGGCTGCAGGAAAGGTACTACCAGTGACCTAGTACATTAAGAGGCTGTTTCCCCTACCAGTGACCTAGTACATAGCAAGTAAACACTTGAATATCACCTTAAGCACGATCTACGGATGATAGAATAATTAAAATGTCCCACATCGGTAAATTATACTTGCCCAATCACCCTTAAATGTCATGTCTGTATTTATGCAGTTCTAAACAAGCAAAATTATGTATACAGACGTGTTTTTGAAACACTTCCCAATATGCGTGGTAACCTGCAGTGCTCCCACTTCTCTGCATCTTCAAGACAAACTAAACAACTATGCATGAGATATAGGCAATGTATAATGATGTACTTCTTCAATATATCTAACAATCAAAAAATTAGATGAGATAAAGGAGCTTTTATTCTATGTAAATATGAAATAACCTTTTCAATGTCACTAACTAAATGACTGGCATTTAGTACACATCAAAATATTTTAGGCATTTTTTTAGTAAATAATGATTGCACGGTTAAACAATCACTCTTTCCTTGTTTAAAAAAAAGCCATTCAGAGACATTTAGTGTAGTAAGATCAGTCTCCATATTCAGAAAGACAAGAGAAAAGTTAACAAGAAGCAGGGCCTTTCCATTGCAAAGCTTTTGGACATTTTGAGACCAACCTTGCAGCAGTCCATATTGGAATCTCAATAATTTTCTGGCTTCACTTGTTTTAATGGATGAGTTGGTAGTTTAATTAATTAGATACAAGATGCATCTACAAAATAAATAACCAATACTGAGCAATATTCAGTTCGAATCTAAGTATATATACTTCTTTGGTAATAACGTCGGGGGGGTTCGAGGCTAAGAGGAGGCACGTGTGGGTGAGTAGTTATATTCCTGTAATTGACCTTTACCTGCAAATAGAGCTGGCCAAATGGGCGGGTTTGAACCGCTCATTCGGGACCGGTTCGTACCGAATCCGTAAAAAATTCGGACCGAACCGGGCCAGTTCAAACCCGCACAGCTCGGTAAATTAGGTGAACCGAACACGAATACCAATTTTAGAACCCGGGACCGTACGAGCCCGCACGAGCCCGCACGAGCCAAGCCCGCACGAGTCGCACGGCAAGCCAGCTCGCACAGCCCGCACGAGCCCGCACAGCACGCCCGCGGGTGGGGGTCACGCGCCAACGTCTTCCTCTCTGCTCCCTGCTCTTCTTTCTGCCATGGCTGCACCTTAAGTTGTGATGGTAATTTATGAAGACCAAAAAAAAACAAGAAAATATAAATACAATGAATAAGACAGCTAGGTAGAAGGTAAAGAACCGGTTACACCTTTTTTTAAGGTGCTTGCTATCTCCTATCTGTATGTCTAAACACAAACAAACACTTGTTAGTTGTATATATGTGTGTTATGTGAGGCCAACAAATCTTTTTCTTGCTCTTCACATTATCCTCTTGAGCTGCACAGGCTTTACAGAGGAGAGCAACTTAAATTTTGCGTGTCTTTATATATACATATTTATATTTGCATATTAGAAGCTGAGAAGTAGGCTTCTGTTATATCTTTAAGCTTCAACTGATATTAAAAAATTAAAAAATTACAAATCAAATTACAAATCTTTAAGTTCGTATTTCAACCCGTACGAGCCCGGTTCACACGGCTCGCCCACGGTCCGCACGGCCCGGTTCGTAATTCAACCCGCACGGTCCGGTTCACGAATTCGTTCGGTTCGGTTACGAGTCCTGTTTTAACGGTTCAAACCCGGCCCGAGCCCGGTTCGTAATTCAGCGGTCCGGTTCAGTGTTCAACCCGTGTGCGGCCCGGCCCGGCACGCACGGACCGCACACTTGGCCAGCACTACCTGCAAATTTATCAAGTAACAGGCTTTCTTTAGATAAATAGGTAAGAATTTTAAACAAGTGTAAAACACATGTTAACAAACATGAATATTCAATATTTTATATCATCGTTCTATTTCTTTGATGTAATTGCTATTAATAGGGTGAAATTTCAGTTTTTCCCCTTGATGTCATAAGTTTTCTCTACCTAAATACGGGAATGACAATATTAAATATAAGATGACAAAATAATCGTGATTTGGGGTTCCAACACATACACCTCTCGTTTTTTTTTTTAAAAAATTCTTTGTATTGCTTTCATCCATTGGTTTGTTGCAAGTCAAACTCAGGGGAAAAGAGAGAATGTGATAATAAAATTCATGAACAGCAGTTTACATTTAGAAGGTAAAATCAAGAGAGACAAACATTTTGGGATAAGATTAGAATGGAGGTGGAAAGGGAGAGAGATGTTAGGGTTCCTTTAATCTCTGCCCTTTTCTGCCTATTCGTGGTAGCTGGTGGGGTTTTTCTGATCATATACGTTTTTGTACCTGATCAGGCACAATCTTGGTATCCAGTTGTTGCATTGGTGTTAATAGGCTCCCCATGGATTTTTTGGCTATTGGCCTATATATATACTTGCATGAAATCATGCATTCGTGCACGACAAATGGAGAATCGTGCTGTATCAGGCAATCAACCGAAAAACAGTGGTGATGATCAGAATGCGGGAAATGACCAGACTAAGGAAGAAGGGTCGGTTGCATCTAAGGAGAGCGAAGAGCCATTAGCATATTCGGTCTAATCTTTGAACAAACTGTAATTGTAATTTTTTTTTTGTTTTTTATGTAGCGCATTAATCATTTTGACAACAGTTTATGATGGTGAATGATGATCTCCCTCTAATTGATAATGATAAAATTTCACACACTACTCTATGGGTGGAAAAGAAATGATGATTTTGACTTTGGAAGGAGACACAACTCGATGAGATGTTATGATTTCACAAAATTATAATGGGAGAAGGTAGAGTATATAGTAGATAGATGCCGTGAAGGCTAGAAAACTGATAATGTCTTAACTGTTAATAAAAATGGATTAAAAAAAAAAGTAAGATCGGAATGAAAACTTCATGGTTTTAGGAGATTTTTTGTGTAGCTTAAAACTTATATCCAGAGTAGACTGTCAATTGTTTGGATTTTCTACTGTAATCTAAAATGTCTATCATCAGAACTTGCAAGTTCTGGTGTTCTCCAATCAACTAATTTATAATATTTCCCTTTAACATCCCTACAATAATTATGTCTAGTCTATACTTGTTTTACCTTGCATCTTTCAATTTTATAAGTATATTGTAAAGATTAGTTCTTTTCATTGCATTTTATTCATCCATTTTGAGTCTTTTGACAATTATTGTTAGTTATTGTACATCTACTCTCAATACTTGCTTGCATAGCGTATATTTTCCACAGTTCTAGTACAAGGATCCTCTATTGACTCTGGAAAACACTAAATTTAAGTGTAAAAATATCCCAACTATCTCTCCAGATACGTTTCAATTTACAAACACAATGATAATGCGGCATTTACTTCATATTTATTTTTTCCTAATTCTATATCAAGATAGTATGACATGTCTAGAAAAATTGCCTAGTTACTCTGGAATTGGCACTCTATAACTTGAAGTAAACTAATATGCAAGTGCAGCGTAAGAAATAGAGAAGCATGTAACTTTCTTTTGCATACCTTTTCCCTCCATGGAAGCTAATTACTTAAATTCCACAATAGTGTCACCACCAACAGGCTAACTTAGCCAAACCAAGCTAGTCCTCAGACCATTTCAGTTTCGGATGTTGAAGACCTTAAATATCAATCTCGTCATGTGTTTCTTTATCGGAGAAGTTATCATTTCTCATTCAACTATTAGGTCAGGCTCCTCCAAAACTACAGAGAGAGACTATCTCCATTTCCGGACCGGAACACAACAATAAATCTGTTTTTCAATTCAAATTAATTACAGGCTATTCTCTCTTCAATCCATTATGTTCCAAAGAAGTTCCAATATTTTCTGAATTATTCTACATTTCTCCTGCTGGATATACATCTGATAAAAGTACACTTGTTCCTGTATTTACATATTGCATACAAGAGCTTATATGCATTACACGTTCAGCTAGTTCATAGTTACTGTGAACCCTACAAGAACGCGGTGATGTTTCCCAAGTGTAGGTTGGAAATTGGTGCAATACTTCTTAACCCCCCAGAGAGAAATCCTGATCCTCCATCAATCATGCACGCACAATGTTCTGCCTTTGGTATCCGATTCCAGTCTGTCCATGTAAATAAAGTAATTCAAGCCCTCATAGCCCCAAATTTTCAGTACATTGATATCATTGAACTTGTTACCATAGCATCACTTTTATATCCAAGCTAAATTACTTAAGCGTGCAACAAGTGTGCCATACATTGACAGCATACGTCCCGTGATCAGGTTGAAGGCCAGCATGATCAAACAAAAACTCAGCCTTACTCACAAGCCCATATAAAAAATACCATGGACCATTTTACACTATTAATCTTGATATGATCGGCATTGCCTCGAACAATTCAGTAGCTTCTTTAATTTTTTCCATTCTAACAAAACTAACTAAACGCCCCAGTCCTCAATTACCCCAATCAAAATTGCAGTCCAAGAAAGGACATTCTTATAACATTTTAATAAGCACTATGCAAGTTTTTTCGTTATCAATCATCCATTTATACAATACTCAGAACTCATAATGTTCCAAGTGACAAGAGTCTTTTGGGTCACTTCATCAAACACCATAACTGTAGTTAACATTTCGGACTAGATGTGTAAATGTAGCCTGTAGGTAGTTAACAAACTAAATTTGTGCAAAAATATATTAAGAAATGTAGTAAATAATTATGCAAAAATAGCTTTGTTGTTTTTGTTGGGTGATTACTAGTTGGTGTTTAATATTTTAAAAATCGAAAATACCAATTTAGGATTATTCGGAAATAGGGGACTAATAGTAATAAAATTTTAATGTCAAAACATTATAATGTATTATTATAATTATGTTAGTTATTTATTAGCAAATAATTATTTATTATATCATAAATTGTATTATTGTTCATATTTAATTGAATATGATATTTTAGTTTTAATAAATTAAAACCAATGAATTTTTGGCTATTTGGTCAGACTAATTGTAAATTTCAGGTACAACAAATAAATACTGGCTGTGTAATCGAAGTCTAGCAGACTAGCATATTCTCTGGCCTGCTCTGCATTTCCCTACTCATGCAAAACAACAAAGCACGTCTTTACATGTCCTTTAAATAATGGTAGCAACCAAAATTAAACTGTGATGAATTTACATTTTGCAAATATATGGCAGATGAAGTAAAGCTTTTGAGGACATGGTCAAGTCCATTTGCATTGAGAATAGTATGGGCATTGAAACTAAAAGGCGTGGAATTCGAAACCATTTTCGAAGATCTTGCCAAAAAAAGCTCTTTGCTTATTGAGAACAATCCTGTTCATAAGAAGGTGCCAGTGCTCCTGCACAATGGCAGAAGTGTCTGCGAGTCCTTTGTGATCCTTGAGTACATTGACGAAACATGGACAAATGGCCATCCTCTATTTTCTAAAGATCCATATGAGAAAGCTGAAGCTCGTTTCTGGGCCAAGTTTGGCGATGACAAGGTAGAGTAATTAAACCATTTGTCTTTAAACAATTAGTATGATGATCGTGAAATGATAGCTCAACACAGATTTATGGGTGCTTTTATTTTTCCTTGGTAAATTCATTTAACAATGCTTGCTGATATTATCTAACCAGATTGTTATTTTATTATTATTTACCATGTAATCTGGGACTTTTAGCGGCAATGTTTGTTTGCAGAACTCTTTTTAGAAATGACATCAAAATACATCAATAAAATTCAATATTGTCAAACAACTTTCAATATTTTGTTCAAAAAAATGTTTTCAGAAATTGCAAGCATCATCGCTACTATTAGGTAGCAACCTGCTACAGACTTAGCAAATTTGCTCTTGTTTTTGGTTTCTCAAATGCAGTTGTGGCTATCAGTCCGCGGAATTCTGTTTGGTAACGAGGCAGAGCAAGAGGATGCTAAAGCTCAAGCAAGGGAGCATTTGAAATATTTAGAGGAACAACTCGAGGGAAAAAAGTATTTTGGGGGCGAGGCAATTGGATATCTTGATCTTGCAGTTGGCTGGATGGCCAATCTGCTGAGTGTATTAGATGAAATAACTGGACATGTATTGATTGAGGAGCTTAAATTTCCATTGTTATGGAAATGGATGCAGGTCTTTTCGGATGCTCCGGTGATCAAAGAAAGCTGGCCATCCCGAGACAAGCTTGTCGTCAAGTTCCGAGCCATGCGTGATTTATACCTTGCAGGCAAAAATTAAAATGAGTTTACAAATCGACAAATAATTGATCTTCTTGTATCATGAAGACCTGTATTCGAGTTTAAAATATATTTTCCCGTAAATGTTAAGCAATTTCGGATTAATATAATTATTATTCATTACTGGAAACTTAATTTAGTTTTTGCTTGTTTGTTTGTTGATGAGGGTATATAACTTTTATCATGACTGCTATTTTGCAATGGTGCTTCATCTGTTGTAAGAGCTAGATAAATTCTGTTATAATTCTGTTGAATTTGATTTATTTATTTTTTTAGTTTTTTCTGGGCAGAAACTTTCTAATTTTCTGTCATTTTGTATTTCTGGTATTGAACATCTATCAGTGAAGTAATTAAAGATGACCATACAGATGTGATAATTTGTGATAAGAACGGTAAAAAGGGTTTTGTAGCATAGGATTGTTTTCAAAAAAAATAAAAGGTTGCCCTGTTGATAAAGACAAGGCAAAAGGCTGCCCTTTTGTTTACAAGTATTTTTGAATATATGCTGCGACGCGTTTACCCTTATAGTTGCACCCTTGCACTTGAACAATGTTCTGTTAACTTAATTTTGTGAATGATAGCCATTGCTTACATGGTATAAGTAGTTTTCTGCTACTTGTGCACATCCTGACCTGTTTACAAACCGGGACTAACTCAATAGTTTAGAATTCCTGGGAATCAAAAATTTAATTGCTGTAATCTATTATTAAAACTCTAACTGGACTTGTTCTTTCCGTCTAGTGTACTCACCAAGGAACACACTGGCCACTTATCTGTCTATCCTGGGAGGAGAGCTTTTCTGCAGGCTGTATTTCTTCTCTGAGCCAATTGGTCGCATAGCTGAGCTTATGGATCTTGACACGGGACTAGGTCCTCATGAGCCTCAGTTTCTAGAAGCTCCTATGGCTCAGGAAGAGCAAGAGGTGTTTGACGAAATTATGGAGGATGGTGCTGGGCTTTTGGAAGATGCAATCATTGAGAACTTGGTGCTCCAGCCTCTTGGTGCTCAGAATGAAAAGCCTCAGATGCAGGATGTGATGTTTGAAGAAGAGATTTTGGCTGACTCAGAGGAAGATGATAACGATTTGTTTGACTTATTATAATCGATTTCATAACATGGTGATGGTAGATGCTTAGTTTCTGCTGGTTGTGGTTTCAGTTCACGTATTTAAGTCGTTGGTGCTGCCGATGATGATGGGGTTGCTGGTGTCTCGTTTAATCTGTCTTTGTTGCTGTCCTACTTTTATTTTGATTCGTAAATGTGCAAATTTTCAGGGTGAGCTTTGTTATGCTTTTAAAGAAACAGATAAAACCATAGAAATGTGATACACACAATTGATTATACAAGATCTCAAGTTCAGAATTGTAACAAACTAATTCTATGTAAATTGACCTATCTGACCTTGACTTTTAACAACTATTTACCTAAACACCCTTATGACCAACTAACTTAGCATTCCAACTCTGTGACAATTCATTGCATTTGTCCATTGTCCATTACTCCCCCTCAAGCTGTGTGTTGCTAGCAGCAACACCAAGCTTGCCAATCAAATAGTGATGTTGCTCGGAAGAAAGCTGCTTGGTGAAAACATCCGCCACCTGAGCATAGGTAGGAACATGACGAGGGACAATTGTACCAGATGCTACCTTGTCGCGGATAAAATAGCAGTCAATCTCAACATGTTTAGTGCGTTCATGAAGCACATGATTCGCTGCTATAACAAGAGCTTCCTGGTTATCACAGTTAAGTATAGTTGGTGGCAGATTGTGAAGTCCTATATCATGAAGTAGAGTGGTAAGCCAAGTGACTTCACATGAGGCCAATGCCATTGAACAATACTCAGCCTCTGCACTAGAACGAGATACCACGGATTGTTTTTTAGACTTCCAGGAAACAGGAGACACCCAACATTATACAAAAGCCAGAAGTAGAACGTCGGGAGAAGGCACAACCAGCCCAATCAGAGTCGCAGTATGCAGTGAGTTGTGCTGCTGATTTACTAGCTAAGAGAATACCTTGACTAGGATTGCCAGCCAAATACCTTAACAAACACTTTGCTGCATGCATATGATCTGTAGTTGGCTTCTGCATATATTGTGCCAAGACATGAACAACATAGACAATGTCAATGCGAGTGACAGTCAGATAAATCAGCTTACCCAGTAATTTCTGATAGGGTTGAGCATTGGAGAAACACTCGCCTTTATTAGGAGTAAGAGTATGTTTTGTCTCCAGGGGAAGCTTGCTTGGTTTGACACCAGTCATGTGATATTCTTGTAACAAATCCATAACATATTTTTTCTGAGACACAAAAAATCCATCTACAAACCTATGAACTTCCAAACCTAAGAAATATCGAACTTCACCCAGATCCTTCATATGAAAATACGTGGACAACATTGACTTGCGCCAGGTTATTTTATCACAAGAATTTCCAACAATTAACAGGTCATCAACATAGACCAGAGTAATGAGTATTGTTGCAGAATCAACTTCAAAAAAAAGACTGTAATCTGCTTTGGATTGTTCAAATCCATGTTCTTTCAGAGTAGTTGACAACTTACTAAACCAGCACCTTGGAGCTTGTTTTAAGCCATATAAGCTTTTGATCAACTTGCATACCAATCTTTCTCCAGTATTAACAGAACGCTCCCCCTGAATTTCAACACCTGTAATTCTGCTACCCCATGCAGTATAGCCTTGAGAAAAATACATGAATACCTCTTCTTGCAAATCACCATATAAGAATGCGTTTGTAACATCCATCTGCAAAGTATGCCAACCTTTCATTGCAGTGACAGCCAGTAGAGTTCTTACAGTTGCCATCTTGGTAACTGGAGCAAACGTTTCTCCATAGTCAATGCCATGAGTCTGTCTGCATCCCAGAATTACTAATCTACTCTTGAACCTGTCTATTGACCCATCAGCCTTATACTTAGTTTTAAACAACCACTTACAACCAATAGCTTGTTTTCCCGGAGGTAACTTTGTAATAACCCAAGTCTCATTCATCTCCAAAGCGTCAATTTCAGCATTCATTGCATCAATCCAGTAATTGATGTTTCACTGCCTGTTTGTAAGATGTTGGATCATCATTTGTTGTCACAGATGTCAAGAAACAGCTAAAAGTTAATTCGATACGTTGATTCACCACAGCTGACATATTTTGAACCTCAGAGAAAGCCACATTTGATGCATAACTTGTCATCCAGACTGGAGGTTTCCTCACCTTTGTTGATCTCCAATTTTGTTCATTGTGAGTGTCAGCGAACTGAGTATTTTGAGCATCAGATGTCGCATGACCAATGGAATTACTTGATGAAGCAGTTGATTCTTCAGAGAACACTTGATTAAAGCCTTCAGTGGATTCAGTAGCTGAGAGAAATTCAAAATCATCAACATAATTTTAAGATACATTCATTGAATCAGGCATCTGAACTGGCAGTGGTTGCAAGTACTGAGGTGTTGCATACTTATTGAAAGGAAAAACATTCTCTTTGAAAACTACATCTCTTGACACGAAAAAGTCTTTTGTGCTAAGATTCAATAATCTGTATCCTTTCTGGTTTGGAGTATAACCCATGAAAACACATGGTACTCCGCGTCTCTCAAACTTATTGGAAGAGTGTGTTGGATTAGCAGCAAATGCTAAACACCCAAATGCTCTCATATCTTCAAATTCTGGTGTTTGCTCATATAGCAGTTCATATGGAGATTTCTTGTTCAGAACAGATGAAAGGAACCTATTCATTATATAAACAGACGTCAAAACACACTCCCCCCCAATACAAACTGCCACTCCTGACTGAAACTTCAATGCTCTTGCCATCTCTAATATATACCTATGTCTTCTCTCTACCCGGGCATTTTGTTGAGGCTTATAAGGACAAGTTTTCTGATGTAAAATACAAGTAGTAGCATAGAAATCAGAGCAAGACTTATCTTTAAATTTCAAGGCATTATCTGTTCTGAGCACTTTAATAGAAGCATTGAAATGTGTTTGTGCATAAGCATGAAATGCCTTAAAACTGGATAGAAATTCAGATTTATGTTACAGCAGATACACCCAGACCATTCTTGAATAATCATCAACTAATGTCAAAAAATACTTATATTTGCCTCTTGTAGCTACCTTATATGGTCCCCACACATCAGCATGTATTAGATCAAACTTTTTACAGGCATGTGATTTGCTTAAAACAAAAGGCAGTTTGGTAAACCTTGCTAAAGGACAAGTGACACAAACATGAGAAGGAACACTACTCACCAATTCTTTGATTTGAGTAATTCCCATGATTTTGGACTGTGGAGCATGTCCAAGTCTATTGTGCCAGATTTCATATGTGAATTCTCCAGTTTGCTCTTCACTTTGCTCTGCAACATTGCATTTTCCTTCATAACAAGAATTCACCAGGTCGTACAATCCCCTTTTCAGAACACCCATGCCTTGAACATTATCAGTTGATTGTTTCATGATCAAGCATTTTTATGGATAGAACAACACTTGACAACCATTATCTTGTGCTAGTTTATGAATTGATAACAGGTTATGATTAAAATTAGGAACACACAGCACTCCTAGTAACATCAAACCATTGTCCAGTTTGACATCTCCAACATGTGATATAGCTGCAGTATCTCCAGTAGGCAGCTTTATAGTTAATCTTGAAGTTACCACTGTCACATTACTCAACAATTGCAAGTTAGAAGTCATGTGATCAGTAGCTCCGGAATCCATGATCCATTCCTCATCATCATGACTATCGACATTACCAATTGCCATTCCAGAAAAAGGACTTTCCAACTCAGTATCTTCTTTTTTCAGACGTGTTAGCAATTGTTCTAACTGTTTGGTAGATAAAGTGACTTGATCATCAGACATACCATCTCCATCAACATATTCATCTACAATCACAGAATTTGCCATACTACCACCATAGTTTCTATTTGTTTGCCATTTTCCTGTATGAGCACTCTTTGAAGACCCTGAATTCTGTCCTAAATTCCCCTTTTTATACCTACTGTGCCATTTTGGATAGCCAATAACACTCCAACAATTCACCTTTGTATGTCCTCTTCCTCCACACTCTGGACACCTCTCTGCATAACTCTATGTACTTTGTGAACTCTGAGATTTGCTATACATTGTAGCAATTTCATTTCCTACACCAGATTTATTATTTTCTCTCTGCGATTCTTCTTGCTGAATCACAGAGCACGCTGTTTCTACAGTAGACAAGGGTATCATCATCAATATCTGACTCTTTTGTGCTCCATACTCATCATCCAATCCATTTAGGAAGTGAAACAACTTAGCTTCTTGTTTCTGAATATCCAGTGTCTTAATCAATACATTTATCTCAGCACTAACATCAATAATTACCAGCAAGCTGTTCATATCATCTAATTCCTCCCACAATGTACTTAGTGCAGTATAGTACTCAACCAAAGTCATCCCATTCTGTTTGATACTAAACAAATCCTTACTTATTTTATACTTTCGTGAGCCGTTTGTTACATGAAATCGACTCTCTAATACTTTCCAGACCTGACTTGCAGAATTAACAAAGAGTATTGATTTCTTAAATGCATCAGATACATTATTATGAAGCCAAGAGATTACCGTTGTATTACACGTATCCCATTGCACAGCTTCAGTTGCATCTGTTGTACTTCTGATCTCCGTACCAGTTACAAACCCTAGCTTTCGCTTCAAAGCTAATTGAATCTCCATCGATCTCTTTCAAGTTCGATAATCACTTGAACCTTGCAGTTTAGTCACACTAATCGATGTAGGTCTATCAATTGGATGAAGAAACAATGGATTTTGCAAATCTGGAAAAGAAAATCGACTTGCCATTGATCAATAGCTTCAATCTCACAATCTGCACTCAAATGATTGTTTTTTACAAAGACGATAACGATTTCACAAGTTTTTCAACACATCTCGAATTCAATGGAGTATTAATCACAATTCATACAATGACTCGCCCTGATACCATAAAGAAACATATAAAGCCATAGAAATGTGATACACACAATTGATTATACAAGATCTCAAGCTGTATCTATCAGTCTCAAAACCCATAAATGAAGCCCTCATTTCTTTTATACAGTCAACTCATAACAGAATTGTAACAAACTAATTTTATGTAAATTGACCTATCTGACCTTGATTTTTAACAACTATTTACCTAAACACCCTTATGACCAACTAACTCAGCATTCCAACTCTGTGACAATTCATTGCATTTGTCCATTGTCCATTAGCTTTGGATGTGCATCAAGTTTCAGGCAACACATTACTACAGCACCTTGAACATATATCTTGGAAGATATGTTTGCTGCAAGAAGTACTTGTTTGTTGACTTCGATCACATTCACCAGCCCTTGATTAATTGTGTGTTCTTTCTGATAACCTCCTATCACAATATTTCTTTATCTTGGTAGTTGGTAGTTGGTACTTAAAAGCAACAGGTTTTCGGTTTAATAATCCTTCTACATGTTTTGTGGTGCAATCATCACATCCCCATCTGTTTCTATCTTTGTGTTTCGAATTCATTTTTAACTTTTAAAATGTCAATAAAACCAGCAATGTACCATTTAAGGAGACAAACTTAAATTTCCCAGGAATGCTAACCAATTTCCTTGTGATGTTATGGTGCTTACATTTAATTTAAGATAAATTCAGCACGACAATTGTTTAATTAGCTGCATCTGCTCCAGTGTCATTCACAAGGTGTTTGACAATTTAATCTTTAGGTTTACTTTTTGCCTTAATTATTAAGTCCATTTTTTTAACTTATTGTTTCCCTGAAAAACCTCAGTCAATGCCTTCTGTAATCTTTATATGAACTGTATATAAAAATACCCTCATGCTCTACTTCCTCTGAAGTTTAATGTTATTGTTTTCTATATGTGAATGTTCATATGATGACTTAATGTTACAAGTTAATGCAGAAGTATTAATAATATATGGCAAGTATGTTTATAATCTTATCCATATTACAAAAGTGTGTTCTAGACTCCGGTCATTCAGATTTCATGTGGGTGTCAATTAGTGTAATAAGCATACGTTAAAGAGCATACAGATTCAACATTCAGTGCAAGATCTCATATAGTTGTGATTTTATACTCTTGGTGTGGTTATGCAGGTCTATGCATTTGTTGCTCCTATGATTATTGGTGGAAAGAATGCACCATCTCCGGTAGGTGAACTAGGAACGATTGAAATGACACAAGCTCTGGAGTTAAGTGATGTTTTTGTTTGTCTTTTTTGCCGAGATAATGTGTAGTTTTGAGTTTCCATCTTTGTCTAATTATATATTGAATGTAAAGCAAATGAAGTTTAGGTTATTTTTAGTAAAATTGAAAATCTTAAAGACATTTCAATTAAGCTCATAAAATTAGTTATCCCGCAAGATATTACCTTGTAATTAAACAATTAATTAGCTCAGACCCGCCTTCAGCCTGAGAATAGAGATTACGTGCCAATATATAATGAGAAACAGCCCGAAAAAACTTAAATGGCAAAGAAATAGGTGAGTCCAGTTTTAGTGGAGTTGACTATATATGTGAAAGATAGCTGGTTTGTCACTTTGTGTATCGAGTGTGTTTCCAGAATTAGGGAAAGACTAATGTTCGTAAGGCTTGTGCATAAAAACCCATAGGTAGTTCAAGACCTCAAGCACTTGGAAATTAGAACACCAGAAACTAGTTAAGTTCTGCGAGCAAAATATAGTGGGAATAGCCCAGTTTCCGCATTTACTGATGCATCAGGAATACTAAATTGAATGCTTAAGAATAAAATACCACAAGTGCACGGGAATACATGAGAACATTCGCAAGTATAATTCACATAGAACACAAACTCAAATTTAGATTTACTTGTTCCAACATAATAACACAATAACTAATTTAGGCGAATAATGTCAAGCAAATTTTAAACAAAAAGACACTAGGTGACGGATGTCGTAGGCTATTTCAGTGTTTAACAGTTCAGCAAATATTTAGTGTATATCAGAACAAAATTTTATATATCATGGGATCCTTATGGTGCCTTTTCTAACTTCTCTCACCATCCCATTCATGTTCCTGATGATAATGGTGATTACATTACTTGGTCAAGTGTATAACACTATTATCAGGTTATGTTCTGCATTTGGAAAAATAATTTTTCATGTCAAACTCATTCTGGTATTTCATTTAATATGTTAAATATTTAATATAGGCACACAAGTTTATGGGCATGAATGATCCTGAATTATGAAAATATGTTGAAGACATAGTGCATGCAAAAAGTCCAGAGGAAGCAGCACGAAAAGGAAGAAAATTACAAAGGCAGCGGCCTGATCTGGTACGTCATTTGTCAAATGCAGTAAGACGATAAACTTAGAGCATGGCTTTCCTTGTTTATGATGTTTAATAATGAAGCAGCAGTCATATATCATCCTTTGTGGAACCTGGACATGATGACCTGCCTGTTGATGTTTGTTCTTTCCACTTTAAATTGTACTAGAGAGAGTTTCATGAATGGTTCCTTTGTTTAATACTATATCACTATTTTATTATGTTTGCAATTCAGGTCAGACCGGACTGGGAGAATGTGAAGGTTGATATCATGTACAAGGCCTTGAAATATAAATTCTCGATTATCTAGGCAAGCTCCTGATGCAGTTGAGATCAGAATTTCTTGGTGAGATTCCATCAAGTGGTAGCTATACTGTTCAAGCTAAAAGAGAAAATGAAGCAAGAATTTGTTTAAATCATTGTTGTGATAATAGTCACCAGCTTTTGTAGTATTGCCATTTAAAGAAAGATGTGGAATTTACAGTTCATGGATGTAATTCCCCTTAATAAAATGTATACCTTCAGTACCCGCTCTCTTAATATTCAAAAAGGGGCAATAATTAGAGTCAGACTAGTTCAGTACTTTGGGGTTGTTCAAGCTTTACAGATAGAGGTTCATATTTTCTTTGTTGCTCTACATGTCATCAGGACTCAGAAGATCTCAAATAGCAGCCTGCAGATCTAACTTTTAGGAGTAGAGATGATGCTTGCAATTCCTAGAAACTGTGTTCAGAACAAATTATTGAAATTTCTTCAATGATACAAAAATTTATTGCTTTATTTTGCTTGTTATTTTCAAATATAGTTCTACAAAGAAACACATATTGCCAGTCAAAACACACGGTAAATAATAATAAGATAACAATCTATTTGATTAGTATCGGCACTCATTGTTGGATCAATTACTACTGAAAATATAGACACTTGCAGATCTAACTAGATATAGACTATAATTTTAAGAATTCTTATTGAATCTATTCAGGATGATAGTGCGAAAACAAAGTTTAAAGGCAGCAGGGCTTCAAAATTACATTTTTTTAAGATAATGTATTTCATCTCATTAAGGTTTGAAGAAGAGATTCTGACTGAGGCACCTTATGTTTTGTGACGCATTCTCGTGTTGTTTCGCTTGTTTTAAGATTTTGTATCATCACGGTTTGAGGAGGAGGATTCTGACCGAGACACATTTTCTTATATCTCGTGACACATCCTGGTAGTACAAAAATGTAGCAAGACTTAAAAGGTATATTTTATTGACCAAGTTAGTATGAATAAGGATGTTGTTAAAATTGTTAAAACCGAGCATCAAAAACATTTTGAGTGATTAGAGTCACCGAAGATTTCACTGTGAAAATGGGATGACATATCATGGATGTTGTGTTCGGACCTGTACCTAAAATGGATTTAATTCTAGTAGAGTAATAGTCGACAAATTCTGCAGTGTATTTACTGCTGTTATAATTGTTCCAGAATGCACGAATTTTATCTTAAATTTAACCTGGTTATATAATTTACTCTAATTTTATCTTGTCTTTTGTTTCTTAAACTCTGCTGTGTAAATTGTTTTGCATTTGACAAGGTTTCATGGTAATTAAGTGTAGTACGATCCATGAGGAGAACAGAAAACAGAAGAACTAGTTAAATTCTTTTGAGAATTTTTAGATGATCAAGCAATAGCCCGTAGATAATTTAATTTTACTTGTATTTTCAAACTATGATTCCAACATATCGTCGTGGTCTTTACAATTAGCTTGGCACTCGGCCTTTCCTCTGTAACATTTATCATCATGGGTTCCTTGCACTTCAAATTGTTGCACTCCAAATTGAGCACGAGGTGATTGAGCAGGTGCTTGCGCTTCAAAATGAGCACAACACCAGCAACTATGACTACAGAATAGATTTCGCATACATAATGATAAACCTGCATTTCAAATTTAAAAACAAATAGTTAATCTTCTGAATTGGCTGCTGATATTGATACATAACAAGAAAATGATATGAACATGACAAATTGATCTACTTACTTTCATTAGTAGGCAACTGGGAAACAAAAATTACAAGCATAAACAAATAAAAGAACTTGGTAGTTGCCATGAGTGCTTGTCTAAGAATAAGAATGTAAGAATGTGTTTGAATTGAACAAATGCTTTGAACAAATACAGGCATATATACTGCAGATTTGTTGAAAGAAAATATTTATTGCAAATTTAACTTACTATTGCATTAATTAATATTTAATGCAAAGCAAACGCAATATATTTATTGCAACTATTACAGACCAGCACAGAATTTACAGTTTTTTTTCTTATTTTAATATTTTGACTATCAAACATTTACTTCATTCTTTTGTTTTTTTTATGTTGATAGAAATAATGCAATGAAACACAAAAAAATAATTTAAAATTCACACTCTCAAAATTTACTGAGATTTCTAAGATAGAAAACTGTGAAAAGATTATCTACCTAAACTCTCATTTTAGAAAATTCACATCACTCTTTAAACTATTACCTAACGTTTTGGATCATTTCAAAGTAATGATTTCATATGTCAATAACGACAAAATCAATTGTAAATTGTACTCCTTCCCATAATATTACTCTCTTTTTATAAAAATGTTTTTCTCATAATACTTGTCTACTTTAAATTTCAACGCAAATTTTATTAACATTTTTTCAAAATTACCCTACTTGAAAATTGTATAACAATTAAAGAGGGAATACGGGCATTCATGAATTATGATGGGGATAAGTAGAAACGCATTCATAAATTGAAAGAAGACTAGTATTGTGAGGGAGGGAACATGTACTCGTAAAAGATTGGTATACTCTTGGCATCTTGATAACAATCCTGTTCATTAGAAGGTGCCGGTGCTCGTGCACATTAATTGGCATAAGTTTCTTTGAATCCTTTGTGATCCTTGAGTACATTGATGAAAGCTGAGGCATTCTGGCCCAAGTTTAGTTTGGTGATGATAAGACAAAGTAATTAAAACTGTATAGTCTTTGAACAATTAGTATGCTGATCAACAGGCTATATCTAAACATGGATCCATGGATGTTTTTATTTTTCTTGGTAATTTATTCAACAATGCATGCCGATACTATCTAAACAGATTGTTATCGCGTTTTAACTGGCAATGTTTGTTTGCACTTTGCAGGGGGTTTTTTTGGAAAATAAATTCAGAATAATTCAATGAATTTCAATATTTGGTCCATGAGTCTTTAGAAATTGCAAGCATCAGCTCTACCTGGCTACATGTTTATGCATATTTTTTCTTTTCTTTGTTTCCCTAATGCAGCTGTGGCTATTAGTCAACCGACTAGAAATCTGTCTAGTAACGAGGAAAGGAAAGAGAACGCTAAAGTTCAGGCACCGAAACATTTCAATTATTTAGAAGAAAAGTAGGGAAATAAATATTTCAGCGGAGAAGAAGCAATTGGATTTCTTTATCTTGCAGTTGGCTGGATGGCCAATCTGCCTAGTCTGTCAAAGGCTATGGTGCCAATCTACGGCTTTGAGACGTTAATGGTCATGTCTCGATCCTGTTCGTCGAATGTTTCGAGGAATAACCCTTTCCTCTAATTGCGACCACACAATTAAATTCGCTTAGCTGGGCATCTCCAGAGATGTACTGCTATCATCTCGTCAAATGACTTGACCCCATTCAGAGTTCAAATAACTCTTGCTAACTAGCAGTTCAAGTACCTCTTAAGGTTTATAGGGGATAGACTCAGATACATAAGTATCTAAATATATATGGTAGAGGTACTACCAATTCATCCTTACAACTTGTTATTACCACATTGAATACACTTCGAGGGATCTCCTCTCAAGTGTATTGGGTTCCCACTGTTGATGAATTATGATGGGTTACCAGTCCCATCCCCAACCTCGACTTAAGGACTATAGCATTCTCAATCCCTTTAGTCAGCGGATCAGCTATATTATCCTGAGTTCCTATGAACTCTATAGCAATAATCCTATCAGACACAAGACCCCTTATAGACTTTAGTCTAACTTGGATGTGTCTCTTTGTTTTAGCATTATACTTTACACTTCTGACTTTGTCAATAGTTGTACGGCTATCACAATGAATAGAAATGGCAGGAAGCGGCTTGCTTACTACAGGTAACATACTCATGAGTCCATGTAACCATTCAGCCTCCGTCCCCGTTGCATCAAGTGCACACAACTTAGCCTCAAAAGTAGACCGGGTAATCAAAGTCTGTCTAGAAGACTTTCAGGACACTGCTCCACCCGCAAGGGTAAACACATATCCAGTCACTCCATTGGAACCAGATTTCTTAGCTATTCAACTTGCATCACTGTACCCCTCGAGTACCCCCGGAAATATCCGGTAATGCAAGCCAAGGAAAATAGTTCCCTTCATATATCTAAGAACTCTATCCAGTGCCTCCCAATGATTCTTGTTTGGACAGCTTGTATATCTAGCCAACTTAGACACAGAATAAGAAATATCTGGCCTAGTCACATTAGCAAGATATTGCAAACTACCAATAATCTAAGAATACCTTAACTGAGACACAGGAACTCATGAACTATTCTTGACTAAGGCAACTTTTGAATCATATGGTGTACTAGCGATTCTACAATTTGAATAACCATACTTCTCAAGTATAGATTTCTCTATATAATGAGACTGAGACAAAGTTATTCCATCAGTTGACTGAGTCAATTTGATCCCAAGAATCACACTAGCTTCACCCATATCCTTCATCTCAAAGTGCATCTTCAAGAAACTCTTTGTCTCGTTAATAATCTCAATATTGGTTCCAAACAACAAGATATCATCTACATACAAGCACACGATCACACTATCATTACCTTTAACCTTATAGTAGACACACTTGTCACTTTCATTAACTAAAATATTTGAAGTCTAAAACAGTTTCATCAAACTTTTATGCCAGTCTATAGGTGCTTGTTTAAGGCCATAGATGGACTTGACTAGTCTACATACTTTCCTCTCATTACCAGAAGCAACAAATCCCTCAGGCTGATCCATATAAATCTCTTCTTCAAGGTCACCATGAAGAAAAGCTTTCTTTACATCCATTTGATGGATGATAAGACCATGTACAGAAGCCAATACAATAAGCATTCTGATTGTTGTCATTCGGGCAACTGGAGAATATGTATCAAAATAATTAATGCCTTCCCTTTGCCTAAAGCCCTTAGCAACTAGCCTAGCCTTGTACTTATTTATTGAGCCATCAGGGTTTAGCTTCCTCTTGAAGATCCATTTACATCCAATAGTAGAACACCTGGAGGGAGATCAACTAACTCCCATGTTCCGTTTGAAACAATTGAGTCAATTTCACTCTTTACAGCGCCTTTCCAATGCCTTGACTCCGAAGAATCCTTGGCTTGACGGAAAGTTAAAGGCTCATCCTCGACATTGTAAGTGATAAAGTCAATTTGGACATTTGTCATCTTTTCCACATGATCAGGAATAGAACTTGATGTGTGAGTGGGATCATCCTCAGAATTACCCAAAGATATACCAGTCTTCATTGGGAATACTTCCTCAAAGAAAGTTGCATCACGAAACTCTATCCAGTGCCTCCCAATGAGTCTTATTTGGACAGCTTGTATATCTAGGCAACTTAGACACAGAATAAGAAATATCTGGCTAGTCACATTAGCAAGATATTGCAAACTCCCAATAATCTAAGAATACCTTAACTGAGACACAGGAACTCATGAACTATTCTTGACTAAGGCAACTTTTGAATCATATGGTGTACTAGCGATTCTACAATTTGAATAACCATACTTCTCAAGTATAGATTTCTCTATATAATGAGACTGTGACAAAGTTATTCCATCAGTTGACTGAGTCAACTTGATCCCAAGAATCACACTAGCTTCACCCATATCCTTCACCTCAAAGTACATCTTCAAGAAACTCTTTTTCTCGTTAATAATCTCAATATTGGTTCCAAACAACAAGATATCATCTACATACAAGCACACGATCACACTATCATTACCTCTAACCTTATAGTAGACACACTAGTCACTTTCATTAACTAAAAAATTTGAAGTCTAAAACAGTTTCATCAAACTTTTATGCCAGTCTATAGGTGCTTGTTTAAGGCCATGACTTGACTAGTCTACATACTTTCCTCTCATTACCAGAAGCAACAAATCCCTCATGTTGATCCATATAAATCTCTTCTTCAAGGTCACCATGAAGAAAAGCTGTCTTTACATCTATTTGATGGATGATAAGACCATGTACAGAAGTCAATGCAATAAGCATTTTGATTGTTGTCATTCGGGCAACTGGAGAATATGTATCAAAATAATCAATACCTTCCCTTTGCCTAAAGCCCTTAGCAACTAGCCTAGCCTTGTACTTATTTATTGAGCCATCAGGGTTTAGCTTCCTCTTGAAGATCCATTTACATCCAATAGTAGAACACCCTGGAGGGAGATCAACTAACTCCCATGTTCCGTTTGAAACAATTGAGTCAATTTCACTCTTTACAGCGCCTTTCCAATGCCTTGACTCCGAAGAATCCTTGGCTTGACGGAAAGTTAAAGGCTCATCCTCGACATTGTAAGTGATAAAGTCACTTCCAAAGTCCTTGACTACCTTTGCATGCTTACTCCTTCTAGGTTCCTCTACTTTGTTAGGAGTAGAGCTACTACCAGGATCCACCCCCACATTTGTCATCTTTTCCACATGATCAGGAATAGAACTTGATGTGTGAGTGGGATCATCCTCAGAATTACCCAAAGATATACCAGTCTTCATTGGGAATACTTCCTCAAAGAAAGTTGCATCACGAAACTCTATCCAGTGCCTCCCAATGAGTCTTGTTTGGACAACTTGTATATCTAGGCAACTTAGACACAGAATAAGAAATATCTGGCCTAGTCACATTAGCAAGATATTGCAAACTCCCAATAAACTAAGAATACCTTAACTGAGATACAGGAACTCATGAACTATTCTTGACTAAGGCAACTTTTGAATCATATGGTGTATTAGCGATTCTACAATTTGAATAACCATACTTTGCAAGTATAGATTTCTCTATATAATGAGACTGTGACAAAGTTATTCCATCAGTTGACTCAGTCAACTTGATTCCAACAATCACACTACCTTCACCCATATCCTTCACCTCAAAGTACATCTTCAAGAAACTCTTTTTCTCGTTAATAATCTCAATATTGGTTCCAAACAACAAGATATCATCTACATACAAGCACACGATCACACTATCATTACCTCTAACCTTATAGTAGACACACTTGTCACTTTCATTAACTAAAAACTTTGAAGTCTAAAACAGTTTCATCAAACTTTTATGCCAGTCTATAGGTGCTTGTTTAAGGCCATAGATGGACTTGACTAGTCTACATACTTTCCTCTCATTACCAGAAGCAACAAATCCCTCATGCTGATCCATATAAATCTCTTCTTCAAGGTCACCATGAAGAAAAGCTGTCTTTACATCCATTTGATGGATGATAAGACCATGTACAGAAGTCAATGCAATAAGCATTCTGATTGTTGTCATTCGGGCAACTGGAGAATATGTATCAAAATAATCAATGCCTTCCCTTTGCCTAAAGCCCTTAGCAACTAGCCTAGCCTTGTACTTATTTATTGAGCCATCAGGGTTTAGCTTCCTCTTGAAGATCCATTTACATCCAATAGTAGAACATCCTGGAGGGAGATCAACTAACTCCCATGTTCCGTTTGAAACAATTGAGTCAATTTCACTCTTTACAGCGCCTTTCCAATGCCTTGACTCCGAAGAATCCTTGGCTTGACGGAAAGTTAAAGGCTCATCCTCGACATTGTAAGTGATAAAGTCACTTCCAAAGTCCTTGACTACCTTTGCATGCTTACTCCTTCTAGGTTCCTCTACTTTGTTAGGAGTAGAGCTACTACCAGGATCCACCCCCACATTTGTCATCTTTTCCACATGATCAGGAATAGAACTTGATGTGTGAGTGGGATCATCCTCAGAATTACCCAAAGATATACCAGTCTTCATTGGGAATACTTCCTCAAAGAAAGTTGCATCACGAAACTGTATCCAGTGCCTCCCAATGAGTCTTGTTTGGACAGCTTGTATATCTAGGCAACTTAGACATAGAATAAGAAATATCTGGCCTAGTCACATTAGCAAGATATTGCAAACTCCCAATAATCTAAGAATACCTTAACTGAGACACAGGAACTCATGAACTATTCTTGACTAAGGCAACTTTTGAATCATATGGTGTACTAGCGATTCTACAATTTGAATAACCATACTTCTCAAGTATAGATTTCTCTATATAATGAGACTGTGACAAAGTTATTCCATCAGTTGACTGAGTCAACTTGATCCCAAGAATCACACTAGCTTCACCCATATCCTTCACCTCAAAGTGCATCTTCAAGAAACTCTTTGTCTCGTTAATAATCTCAATATTGGTTCCAAACAACAAGATATCATCTACATACAAGCACACGATCACACTATCATTACCTCTAACCTTATAGTAGACACACTTGTCACTTTCATTAACTAAAAACTTTGAAGTCTAAAACAGTTTCATCAAACTTTTATGCCAGTCTATAAGTGCTTGTTTAAGGCCATAGATGGACTTGACTAGTCTACATACTTTCCTCTCATTACCAGAAGCAACAAATCCCTCATGCTGATCCATATAAATCTCTTCTTCAAGGTCACCATGAAGAAAAGCTGTCTTTACATCCATTTGATGGATGATAAGACCATGTACAGAAGTCAATGCAATAAGCATTCTGATTGTTGTCATTCGGTCAACTGGAGAATATGTATCAAAATAATCAATGCCTTCCCTTTGCCTAAAGCCCTTAGCAACTAGCCTAGCCTTGTACTTATTTATTGAGCCATCAGGGTTTAGCTTCCTCTTGAAGATCCATTTACATCCAATAGTAGAACACCCTGGAGGGAGATCAACTAACTCCCATGTTCCGTTTGAAACAATTGAGTCAATTTCACTCTTTACAGCGCCTTTCCAATGCCTTGACTCCGAAGAATCCTTGGCTTGACGGAAAGTTAAAGGCTCATCCTCGACATTGTAAGTGATAAAGTCACTTCCAAAGTCCTTGACTACCTTTGCACGCTTACTCCTTCTAGGTTCCTCTACTTTGTTAGGAGTATAGCTACTACCAGGATCCACCCCCACATTTGTCATCTTTTCCACATGATCAGGAATAGAACTTGATGTGTGAGTGGGATCATCCTCAGAATTACCCAAAGATATACCAGTCTTTATTGGGAATACTTCCTCAAAGAAAGTTGCATCACGAAACTCAACTATCGTATTCGCCACAATACCATCTATGTCAGATTATAATACTAAAAATCTCATAGCAGTTGTGGTTTCAAGATAGCCCAGAAAGATACAATCAATAGTTTTCGGACCCAGTTTCTTTCTCTTGTGTTCAGGGAAAAGCACCTTAGCAAGGCACCCCCACACACGAAGATAACTCAAACTTGTCCTACGCTTTCTCCATAATTCATATGGTGTCTTGTCCATATGTTTCAGAGGGACTCTATTCAGAATATGGCAAGCCGTATTCAGAGCCTCTCCCCACATGTAATTAGGCAACCCAGAATTAATTAGCATATTGTTAATCATGTCTTTAAAAGTTCCGTTCTTTCGTTCTGCCACCCATTAGACTCAGGTGTGTATGGTGGAGTAACCTCATGAACTATACCATTGTTTGCACAAAATTCATTAAACAAGGTACTCGTATACTCACCACCTCTATCAGACCTCAAACGTTTAAGTACTTTGCCAATTTGTGTTTCAGCTTCATTTTTATACATAATGAATTTATCTAGTGCTTCATTCTTATGTTCAAGCAAATAAATATAACAATATCTACTACAATCATCTATAAAGGTAATGAAATATCTACAGTGATCCTTGGTCAACACACCACCAAATTCACATATGTCTGAGTGCACTAAATCTAACAAGTCTGAATCCCTAACAACATTATGAAAAGGTTTCCTTGTTTGTTTAGCAGTTACACACACTTGACACTTAGATTTCTTATCAATGGCGTACTTTGGAATCAACTCTAAATTCAACATATTCTTTAGATTCTTTAGAGCACCAAGATTTAAATGACCAAGTCGTAAGTGCCACAAATCAGATGATTCTACACAATTAACAGAAGGTGCAACACTATCATTAATAAAACCACCCAAAACGGGTTCAACATTTATTAAAAACAAACCATCAGACAAGTAACCCTTGCCAAAGAATGTACCAGTATGAGTAATAACTACTTTATTACACTTCAAAGAAAGTTCAAATCCATTTTTAACTAAACAACTTCCACTTATAATATTTCTACGAATAGAGGGAACATGATACACTCTAGTGAGAGATAGAATCCGCCCAGAAGCAAACTTCAGGTCCACGTTTCCTATTCCAAGCACTTGTGCAGCACTAGCATTCCCGATCGTCACTGTCACTCCATGACTCTGTTAATAAGATACAAACAAGCTAATATCAGCACAAATATGTACATTAGCTCCAGTATCAATCAACCATTCATGTGACAGATAAGTGGAAAGTAGTACAGGGTTGTAAGTAACATACCCGTCATCGGTTCCAGAGGCAACAACCTCTCCAATGACCATGTTAGCTACTGGCCCATTCGTTGTTCCAAGTTCAAGCACAGTATTTGCTTGAGCTACCACTCCAGCTTTCTTTGCTTTCTTACTTGGACAGTCCTTGCTCCAATGACCAACCCGTCCACAAGACCAATATGGTTTGTTCGTCTTTGGTTTCTTAGCCTTGTTCTTGTCAAGTTTAGTGTTAGCCTTCTTAGTGACTACCTTTCTTTTCTGTCCTACAGTCACTACATTCACCTTCGAGCTCTCATGTTCCACAGGCAACACATGTCCCTATTTGGACTTGTGCTGCTCCTATACTGAGATGTCCAACATCAAGTTAGTCCATGTGATCTCTCCTTTCTGTCTTTTCAGGGAGAGAGCAAACTCTTCCCAAGACTTAGGGAGCTTTTCAATCACAGACATCACTTGAAACTTCTCATGCAAGACCATACCGGACTCACCCAAATCATGAACTAACATCTCAAACTCATGAACCTGTTCAGTCATGGATTTTCCATCCACCAGCTTAAAATCAAGAAACCTAGCCACAGAATACTTCTCAAATCCTTGAAAATCAGTATTATGGGTTTGGTCCAGCTTATCCCATAAGACTTTAGCAGTATAGGCATCTGATGAATATACATCGAACAAGGTATTCTCCAAGGATGCCAAAATTGGTTGCCCTAGCCACCCCATCCTTCTCAGCCCATAAAGCATAAACCTTAACAGATTCAGCTTTCTCTTGATCCAACCCAGGAGGATCATACTGTACCACTAACAATAGACCCTTAACCGTTAACTAGAGCTTCGTCTTTTTCTGCCAAAGAGAAAAGAAGCTCCACCACTAAATTTATTAGGCATACCCGATTTATCAATTGGATGGGGAAAACGATACGTGGTCCAGTCAATGGTAATAGTACCACCAGAACCAAAACCAGTCTCAACAATTTTAGGAACATCAGCAGTTTCGTTAACCATCTTGCTAATTAATATATAACACAGATAATCTCTTCAAGATTGTTGGGTATAATTCTAACTACACAGCAACAATGGGCAGTTATATATATAATAACAAGAACATGGCAAATAACCAACTAACGAAACAAAACACGAAGGCAATAATAAACTATAAAGACTGTAATTGACAAAGAAAGTAAAGAAAACTTATCTCTTATTGCTTTCCAAATTCTGATAAGAAGAAGAATACAGCAGCTGAGTCGCCAAACCCTTCAAGAGGACTTGACTGTTCTTGAAGAGATTATTGCCCCCCACTTAAGCTGTGATGGAATGCAGCAATATCGCTTCCAGGATAAAACATCAATAGATCAATCTGGCCACAGAACCAACAATGATCAACGGCGACTCGCACCTCAGTTTGCCCAAAAACCTATGCAACTCATATATGTTTGCGAGGTAGGCACCGAGACTTGTATCATTTTAATCTCAAGTATACCTCTCAATATATAGGCATCTCAAGTTCTTCTTCTTCTATTTTACTCGATGTGGTACACCAAGTAACAAAACAGAAAAAGTAAACAAATTGGGTTTTCCTTATTATTTATATTATATCCTGATTAATTAATATTAATATTACAAAATATATTCAGAGTATGATTAAAATAATCCTTACTCAATATATTTTAAATTAATAATTAAATAATCAATATAAATAATTAAACTTGTAATAGAAAAGAAAAATATAAGAGTTCCCACTAGCACTAGGCCACACAAGCATTCCACTTATGCTAGTTGTAATATCCCATATATTTTCAAATATTATTATTATTATTTGGAATTGTTTATGTGATTTTATGTAAATTTTTGGTGAATTATCTGAAAAGTAGAATAGATATCTGAATGTTATATGTGACATTATTTGAATAGTTGAATTTTTATATGTCCAGAATAAAATATAGATAATTGTGGTATTTTTCTGGTAATTTTTGGAATGTTATATGATTTTATAATGATTTATGAATTATTAATTATTTTCAGAATAATTATAAAATTATTTTATAAAGCCGGGAATCTTCCAAACTTCAACCGTTTTGCGTTTTTACAACCCGAAACTCTTCCAAAAACTCCTTCCTAACCTAATCTGGTAATTCCGGACATTTTCCGTGTTTTAACTTTTTCGATCCGGATTACGGTTTGACCCATGCGCGGCCCGGCGCAATATTTTCGATACGATAGTTATTTCGGTAATCAATAAAACCCGTAATCTCGAAAGACGGGATATTTTTACGTTATGTTCGTATATGGTGTTTTATAAAAAGCCCGGTTTTGATAATTATCCAATTTTGGTATCGAATCGGATCGTTATTGCAGTTACTTAGCGGCTAAGCAACTAATTTAATGATCCAAAATGATCCAAAATGATCCAGAACGATCCAATATTCCATAAATATAAATAGCCTATTTTTTTATTTCGTTTATTCCGTTTATTCATTTGCAACCAGTTAAAACACCGTAAATACAGAGAAAAACCCGAGAAAAACCGATACGTTCCCGAGAATCAAACACACGAACGAAGGCGTTATCGAACTCCGATTCGGGCGTGCAGCATATCAAAATGAAGCTCTCGAAATCTTCTATCTGAATCAATCATCAGTTTCCTTCCAGAAATCACAGTAATTTTCTTATTTAATTATTTATATTCGAATTATTTGATAATTAAATTATGAATTTTTGTTCTTGATGTTGTTGATGTGATTTGATGCTTCCATGTTGTAGAGCATGTTTTTCTGGTCAATTTGGTATATTATATGTCAAAAATAGAGTTCAATATCATATAGAAATTAAGGTTTTAATTTCTGAAAATTTCTTGAATATGTGTTCTTGGTGTTCTTGAAGATTTCTGAGAATCAAACCCAAATTTGAGGGTGATGCAGACTTCAGATTTTGAAGTATAAGTAACCAAAATGTTCAGATTTTCATGTTCTTTCTGTTTATGCCATCAAATAATTTAAACGACTGGTAAATTTATAAACCCGATTTTAGGGTTCATGTTCCGATTTGGGTATTTCTGGACTAGGGGTTATTAGCTGATTATGATAGCATGATTATGTTCCCGGCTCGATTCGCAGTCGAAATATGTATTTTAATGTTACAATCGAATCCGGGAAGACTATGAACGAAGCTCGTCGGATATTCGTCGGGCTTGGTTCGAGTTTCACCGGAATATGAGTCCAGGCAGTAAGTTGCTGGTTTAAACGATTCCAACGTGTTCCTGGCTGAATTTAGAATGATAACCCCGTACTAATCGAGTTCAGCAGCCCCGTTTCTGTCAGGAATTGCCTCGCCGGATTCTTTCTTCGGCCATCGTGTTCTTCAGACTTGGGCGACCCGATCGGGTCAGGTTGACCCGGGGTTTTGACCCGGTTTTGATTCGTTTTGGTGCAGAAACGTTTCTGAAATGTTGTTTTTGCAATTTAACTCCCCAAGTTTCAGAAAATTCCATTTTTAATACTATAGTTTCAAAAACATACAAAAACCATATTTCTGTTTTATTTATTTTTGAAAATGATATTTTATTATTGAAAAATCAGAAAATGGTTACTTAATTATTTTAAATCCAGAAAATTGTTTTAATTATTTATTTATTCAAAAATAAATCGAAATTATTTTATTAATTAATTTTAATTAGTTTTTGATTATTTTAATTAATTGATTAATTTATAATTAATTGATCAATTAATTTAATTAATTATTAATTAATTTTAATTGATTTAATAATTAGATTTAATTATTTAAAAATAAATTTAAAAATTTTGAAATATAGTTTAGAACTTTAAAATATTATTTTAAATTATTTTCAAGACTCGATAATTATTATAAATTATTTTAAAGTCATATTTAGGTATTCGAACCCTATTATTTAATTATTAAATGATTCGGAGATCGTTTTTATTTCGAAAAATGTTCAAAAATTCATAATAAATCAACCGTTCGTCCGTTTAATACGAAACGAATGCGTACAGATTCAGAAAAATATTGCGCTTTTAATAAAAATACTTTTGAGACCTAATTTCCTTTGTATTGCAATGTCATTTGATTTGTGTATCAGTTTAAGTTGGTATTTGATCGGTAAATACTAATATTGACCTAATTTTCATTCTGAATGCACTGAGACGTACCTTTTAATGATTTGACTTATGTATTACATGAAATATGTGAGTACGTGTTATATAAATGCCATGATTACGTGTTACGTGATATACATGCTATCTGTTACAGTTTAATATGCCATGCTTAGTTATAAACGGTCGGGTAGATATCAAGACGTATAGTTACGTCGATTGAGTTTAGTTCTGTCAATTAAGATAGTCCTTTTGTTTATAGAATCAAGTAGCAAGGAGTGCAGTCAAGTGTTAGATGAAGATAATAGCCATCAGTTAGAAGCAGAGTTAAAGTAAGAGATTATTGAGCATACCAGGCAAGTACCCCTAACTTCACTTATTGTTCAAGTGACGTTTATTTTGAATTATATTATGCAAGTACCTCTATCTTCGTTTATCATTCAATTGATATTGACTCTGAACTTTATTCTTTCGATTTCCATACTATTCTAAGTTCAGAATAGTTAAACGTTTTATATATTTCGCTATAAATCACTCTATACAGTGGAACATTGAATTGAGATTAGCGAATAACTAATTGTTCTAGTTATTTCGCCATCGATTGTTGAGATAACTCTGGACCATGAGAAATGGAGAGTTATATGGATAAGGATGTCCTTTGATTCGGCTCCTTTGATCAAAATGTTTTATGGATTGGATGAATGCGTAAGTGACCGGGACGGACGGTCCAGCGGAGGGCTATTTCTATGTGTTGTATGAAATACTATGACACCATTTTTGCCACAGGCAGGTATATTGCCTTTTTAATTGAGTACTCGTATTTTGGGGACATGTTTCTATGAATCATGACCTTGTGCTATCACACGGGCTGATCAGCATGTGATAGTACGTCCGTCGGAGTTAGATTCCAATCTAAAAGTTATCATTTATTGTTGATAGTTTGTGAAGCTTTTATTAATGATCAAATATTACTGCTTTTATTCTTTTGTTCAGTTATTATTGGAATGTGGTTTATCATTACAAGTGCATTTTATATTGCTTGCTGAGCATTTCTTTCGCTCATACTTGTTTATCAATCTAATCTTTCAGCTAAACCAGAGCAAGCTTGAGATCCAGGTTTGACCAGAAGTCGAGTGCTTGTAAATAGTTTGGTGTGTTTTCCAGGTAGACTGTTTTGGGACGCTTGGATAGTCTAGAGGTTTGTAATAAAATTTGAATAATCTGTAAAACTAATTAGACTTATGGGTTGTAATAACACTTGATTTGTAGTAGTGCCTGTTCCATACTATAACCTGTGATCGATCCAGTGCAGGTAAAGGGGTCGTATTTATTATATTATTCCGCTGTGATTATTTTATTATAATTTAGTGGCAAGTGACCCCCAAATCTAGACCCCGGGTTTGGAGGGTGTCACAGGTTGGTATCAGAGCTACAGGTTATGGTCACTGAAACAGGCGTAGGATTGTCATAGATAAGTCATAGGAAGATCACATAAGATAGGCGCGTGTAGTTTAGCATTTATAGGATTAAATTTAGGATATTGGGCTGGGTTATAGTTAAGTTGTTTAGGTTTCCTGTTTTGCGTTTAGTTTTAGGCCTTGTGTCATTGCCCTTCTATTTTGTTGGGTTAGTTAAGATTTCGAGCAAGGATTTAAAAGGTTTGGATAATTCGGAGTAAATTTTCTTTATGTTATTATTCTCGAGATAATAAGCAGGATTATGTGATAATCATGTCGCTTGTGTTAATATGGTAGCAAGTTTATGATATTTTGAGAAGAGATAGTGTTTGCGAATTTTAATATGCTAAGGAATTGCTACATATTTGACACAATGCTTGACAGATTATTATATATATTGCTTGTTTCTTACCAGAATAATGGCTCCAAAGAGAAGGAATAATTCAGGAGAGGGTAGTACCGAGAGCCGTACAGATCCAGCGATTATCCAGATGCTGGGACTGATGCAGCAACAGATGTTACATCTTACGCAACAGCAACAACAGCAACAACAGCAGCAAGCAACAGCACCATCTGTAGTGACTTTTAAGCAGTTTCAAGCAGTGAAGCCACCTGAGTTTAAGGGAAGTGCTGATCCTGTGGAAGCCAATGCATGGCTCAAGGAAATGGAAAAGGCTTTTGAATTAGTCGGAGCGGGAACTGAGCAGAAGACCAAGTTTGCAAGTTATTTTCTGAAGGGTGAGGCGAACTATTGGTGGGAATCTACGCGAGCATTGGAAGGAGGTGAGTTTATAACTTGGGAGAGATTCACAGAGTTGTTCCTGGAGAAGTATTTCCCGAGGTATATGAAGAATCAAATGGAGATTAAGTTCTTGAATCTGACCCAGGGTGATCTTACTGTGGCTGAGTACGAGGCTAAGTTTACTGAGTTAGCAAGGTTCGTGCCAGACCAGGTTGATACAGATGAAAAGAAAGCAAGAAGATTCGAACAGGGATTGAAGTTTTGGATTCAGAACAGAGTGGCCATGTTTGAGTTGACTTCATATGTGGCAGTGGTTCAGAAGGCAATGGTGATTGAGAGTAGGAGTGATATGTCACAGAAAGGAAAAGATGGGAAGAAAAGGAAAATGGAAACCTCAGAGGGAGGTCAGCAGTCAAGTAATTTTCAGGGCCGTTTCAACAAAAGGCCAGATTTTCAGGGTAATAGGAATATGGGATTCAGAAGACCACAATCAGGAAATGGAGGACAAGGTAACCGTTTTCAGAATTCCAATCAGCAGAGGCCCAATCGTCCACCAATACCAGATTGTCAGTTTTGTGGTAGGAAGCACTTTGGGAATTGTAATGCTAATGTGACGTGTTTCAAGTGCGGCAGGAAGGGACACTTTGCTAATGTGTGTCAGAATCCGACTCAAGGTCTGAATGTGGGAACTGGATGTTATAAGTGTGGAAAGCCAGGGCATATTTCCAGGAATTGCCCAACACAAGGTATGACGAGCAACACCCCAAGGCTTACAGGTGCTCCATCTCAGAATATGCCAAGAATTGAAGGACCACCAGCAAAGGACCAACCAAAAGCCAGGACATTTAACATGACTATGAAGGATGCTGTTCAGAGTTCAGACGTGGTTGCAGGTACGCTTCCAGTAAACTCCGTCGATGTTAAAGTTCTATTTGATTCTGGAGCTACGAGGTCATTTATTTCTCAAAGTTTTGTCGATAAACTGCATTGTGAAGTTAAATTGTTAGAACCAGCGTTAACGATAGAGTTAGCTAATAAGGACCAAGTTTTTGTCGATCGAGTGTGCCCGAGGTGCGATGTTGAGATAGGAGGACATCATTTCTATGCCGACTTAATACCTTTTAAGTTGGGAGAATTTGATGTTATTTTAGGAATGGATTGGTTGTCAGAAAATAATGCTCAGATTGATTGTAAGAATAGGAAATTAAGACTTCAAACTTTGGATAGTAAGAAGAAGATAATATTTCGAGGAAATAGGCAAGAGAAGAAGTTCTTAGCGATCGCTCAAGTGAAAAAGTTATTGCGTCAGAATTGTGAAGCATATTTGGCCCATGTGGTAGACACCAGCAAGGAAGTTCCAACATTAGAAGCGATTCCAATTGTCAACGAATTTTCAGATGTCTTTCCAGATGATCTACCAGGATTACCTCCCGACAGAGAAATTGAATTTGCGATTGATCTAGCACCCGGAACAGAACCAGTTTCTAAAGCCCCGTACCGGATGGCACCAGTGGAAATGAAAGAATTGGCATCTCAGCTGCAAGATCTTTTGGAGAAAGGAGTTATAAGACCCAGTGTATCCCCATGGGGCGCACCAGTACTGTTTGTCAAGAAGAAGGACGGAAGTATGCGACTGTGTATCGACTATCGAGAACTGAATAAGCTAACCATTAAGAACAAGTATCCGTTACCAAGGATCGATGATTTGTTTGACCAATTGAGAGGCGCTGTATGGTTTTCTAAGATTGATTTAAGATCCGGATATCATCAATTAAAGATCAAGCCTGAAGACATTCCGAAGACCGCATTTAGAACCAGATATGGACATTATGAGTTTCTAGTGATGGCATTTGGATTAACCAACGCACCAGCAGCTTTCATGGATCTGATGAATCGAGTATTTAAAAAGTATTTGGATAAATTCGTGATCGTGTTTATAGACGACATCTTGATCTATTCTAAAACAGAAAAGGAGCATGTAGAGCATTTGAGGATAGTTCTGGAGATACTGCGACATGAGAAGTTATACGCAAAGTTTTCCAAGTGTGAATTTTGGTTAAAAGAAGTACGATTTCTTGGGCACGTGATTAGCAATAAAGGAGTGGAAGTGGATCCAACAAAGATTGAAGCCGTAATCAACTGGGAGAGGCCAAAAACACCAACGGAAGTAAGAAGTTTCATGGGACTGGCAGGTTACTATAGAAGATTCGTGCAAGATTTTGCGAAGATAGCTACGCCATTGACAAAGCTTACCAGGAAGAATCAGAAATTTGAATGGGATGAGAAATGCGAAGAAAGTTTCCAGGAATTAAAGAATAGATTAGTATCTTCTCCAGTGCTAGTCTTGCCAGATGAACAAGGAAATTTTGTGATTTACAGTGATGCGTCGTACAAAGGATTGGGATGTGTTTTGATGCAGCATGACAAGGTAATAGCTTACGCTTCAAGACAGTTGAAACCACACGAAGAGAAGTATCCAACGCATGATCTGGAATTGGCAGCTATAGTATTTGCATTGAAGATTTGGAGGCATTATCTTTATGGGGAAAAGTGCGAGATCTACACGGACCACAAGAGTTTGAAATATATCTTTACCCAGAAGGAATTGAACATGAGGCAGAGGAGATGGCTAGAATTAATCAAGGATTACGACTGTACTATTAACTATCATCCAGGCAAAGCAAATGTGGTGGCCGACGCGCTAAGCAGAAAAGAAAGATTGAACATGATAACTTCATCCGAGGAATTAATCAGGGAATTTGAGAAGCTGGAAATAGAGGTTAGTATTCCAAGTATATCTACAGAGGTATTGTGTGCAATGTCTTTTCAACCAGAATTATTAGAGAAGATAAGAAGATGTCAGGAGGAAGTTATGAGCCATGAACGAGACAGTTTGACGGGAGAAGAAATAGGGGGTCAAAAGGATGATAAAGGAATATTAAGATTTTCTTCCAGAATATGGATACCCAACATAGCCGAGCTGAAAGATGAAATTCTTCGAGACGCTCACAACTCTAGATATTCAATTCATCCCGGGAGTACGAAGATGTACAGAGACTTAAGAGAAAACTTTTGGTGGCCAAGCATGAAGAAGGAAATTGCAGAATGGGTAAGTAAGTGTTATACTTGCCAGCGAGTCAAAGCGGAACATCAAAGGCCCAGTGGACTGATACAACCATTGGACATTCCAGAATGGAAATGGGAGCATATAGCGATGGATTTCGTAGTTGGATTACCGAGGACCAGGGCGAATCATGATGCTATTTGGGTTATTATCGACAGATTGACAAAGTCAGCGCATTTTCTTCCTATCAACGAGAGATTCTCAATGGATAAATTGGTACGGTTATATCTTAAAGAAATTGTGACAAGACACGGAGTTCCAGTATCCATAGTTTCAGACAGAGATCCTCGATTTAACTCAAGATTTTGGAGAAGTTTTCAAGATTGTCTCGGAACGAAGCTGAACATGAGTACCGCGTATCATCCGCAGACAGACGGTCAAAGTGAAAGAACGATTCAGACTATTGAAGATATGCTAAGGGTATGTACACTAGATTTTGAAGGTAGTTGGGACGAGCATTTGCCATTAGTTGAATTCTCCTACAACAACAGCTATCATGCCAGTATTGGAATGCCACCTTACGAAGCTTTGTACGGTAGAAGATGCAGATCTCCAATATGTTGGGAAGAAGTTGGTGAAAGAAAGATTTTGGGTCCAGAATTGATCCAACAGACGAAGGAGAAAATAGAACTCATTCGGAAAAGACTAACAGCAGCTCAAGATCGTCAACGCAAATATGCTGATCCTACCAGAAAAGATATGGAATTTGAAGTTGGTAAAGCAGTGCTATTAAAGGTCTCACCTTGGAAAGGTTTATCGAGATTTGGGAAGAAAGGAAAGCTGAGTCCGCGTTATGTTGGCCCTTTTGAGATTTTGAAGCGTGTGGGAAAGGTTGCTTACGAATTAGCGTTACCACCTCACATGCAGCATATTCACAACGTGTTCCACGTGTCAATGTTGAAGCGTTATTTGCCTGATTCGAATCATGTGATAGAATACGAGCCAATAGAGATCCAGCCAGATTTGTCTTTTGTTGAGCAACCAGTGCAGATTTTAGATAAGAAAGAAAGAGTACTTAGGAATAAGTCTGTATCTTTAGTGCGAGTCTTGTGGAGGAATCCCAAGGTTGAAGAGTCGACTTGGGAGTGGGAAAGCGAAATGCAATCCAAGTATCCTCATTTGTTTTCCTAGGCTGATTCTGAGGACAGAATCCTGTTAAGGGGGGTAGATTGTAATATCCCATATATTTTCAAATATTATTATTATTATTTGGAATTGTTTATGTGATTTTATGTAAATTTTTGGTGAATTATCTGAAAAGTAGAATAGATATCTGAATGTTATATGTGACATTATTTGAATAGTTGAATTTTTATATGTCCAGAATAAAATATAGATAATTGTGGTATTTTTCTGGTAATTTTTGGAATGTTATATGATTTTATAATGATTTATGAATTATTAATTATTTTCAGAATAATTATAAAATTATTTTATAAAGCCGGGAATCTTCCAAACTTCAACCGTTTTGCGTTTTTACAACCCGAAACTCTTCCAAAAACTCCTTCCTAACCTAATCTGGTAATTCCGGACATTTTCCGTGTTTTAACTTTTTCGATCCGGATTACGGTTTGACCCATGCGCGGCCCGGCGCAATATTTTCGATACGATAGTTATTTCGGTAATCAATAAAACCCGTAATCTCGAAAGACGGGATATTTTTACGTTATGTTCGTATATGGTGTTTTATAAAAAGCCCGGTTTTGATAATTATCCAATTTTGGTATCGAATCGGATCGTTATTGCAGTTACTTAGCGGCTAAGCAACTAATTTAATGATCCAAAATGATCCAAAATGATCCAGAACGATCCAATATTCCATAAATATAAATAGCCTATTTTTTTATTTCGTTTATTCCGTTTATTCATTTGCAACCAGTTAAAACACCGTAAATACAGAGAAAAACCCGAGAAAAACCGATACGTTCCCGAGAATCAAACACACGAACGAAGGCGTTATCGAACTCCGATTCGGGCGTGCAGCATATCAAAATGAAGCTCTCGAAATCTTCTATCTGAATCAATCATCAGTTTCCTTCCAGAAATCACAGTAATTTTCTTATTTAATTATTTATATTCGAATTATTTGATAATTAAATTATGAATTTTTGTTCTTGATGTTGTTGATGTGATTTGATGCTTCCATGTTGTAGAGCATGTTTTTCTGGTCAATTTGGTATATTATATGTCAAAAATAGAGTTCAATATCATATAGAAATTAAGGTTTTAATTTCTGAAAATTTCTTGAATATGTGTTCTTGGTGTTCTTGAAGATTTCTGAGAATCAAACCCAAATTTGAGGGTGATGCAGACTTCAGATTTTGAAGTATAAGTAACCAAAATGTTCAGATTTTCATGTTCTTTCTGTTTATGCCATCAAATAATTTAAACGACTGGTAAATTTATAAACCCGATTTTAGGGTTCATGTTCCGATTTGGGTATTTCTGGACTAGGGGTTATTAGCTGATTATGATAGCATGATTATGTTCCCGGCTCGATTCGCAGTCGAAATATGTATTTTAATGTTACAATCGAATCCGGGAAGACTATGAACGAAGCTCGTCGGATATTCGTCGGGCTTGGTTCGAGTTTCACCGGAATATGAGTCCAGGCAGTAAGTTGCTGGTTTAAACGATTCCAACGTGTTCCTGGCTGAATTTAGAATGATAACCCCGTACTAATCGAGTTCAGCAGCCCCGTTTCTGTCAGGAATTGCCTCGCCGGATTCTTTCTTCGGCCATCGTGTTCTTCAGACTTGGGCGACCCGATCGGGTCAGGTTGACCCGGGGTTTTGACCCGGTTTTGATTCGTTTTGGTGCAGAAACGTTTCTGAAATGTTGTTTTTGCAATTTAACTCCCCAAGTTTCAGAAAATTCCATTTTTAATACTATAGTTTCAAAAACATACAAAAACCATATTTCTGTTTTATTTATTTTTGAAAATGATATTTTATTATTGAAAAATCAGAAAATGGTTACTTAATTATTTTAAATCCAGAAAATTGTTTTAATTATTTATTTATTCAAAAATAAATCGAAATTATTTTATTAATTAATTTTAATTAGTTTTTGATTATTTTAATTAATTGATTAATTTATAATTAATTGATCAATTAATTTAATTAATTATTAATTAATTTTAATTGATTTAATAATTAGATTTAATTATTTAAAAATAAATTTAAAAATTTTGAAATATAGTTTAGAACTTTAAAATATTATTTTAAATTATTTTCAAGACTCGATAATTATTATAAATTATTTTAAAGTCATATTTAGGTATTCGAACCCTATTATTTAATTATTAAATGATTCGGAGATCGTTTTTATTTCGAAAAATGTTCAAAAATTCATAATAAATCAACCGTTCGTCCGTTTAATACGAAACGAATGCGTACAGATTCAGAAAAATATTGCGCTTTTAATAAAAATACTTTTGAGACCTAATTTCCTTTGTATTGCAATGTCATTTGATTTGTGTATCAGTTTAAGTTGGTATTTGATCGGTAAATACTAATATTGACCTAATTTTCATTCTGAATGCACTGAGACGTACCTTTTAATGATTTGACTTATGTATTACATGAAATATGTGAGTACGTGTTATATAAATGCCATGATTACGTGTTACGTGATATACATGCTATCTGTTACAGTTTAATATGCCATGCTTAGTTATAAACGGTCGGGTAGATATCAAGACGTATAGTTACGTCGATTGAGTTTAGTTCTGTCAATTAAGATAGTCCTTTTGTTTATAGAATCAAGTAGCAAGGAGTGCAGTCAAGTGTTAGATGAAGATAATAGCCATCAGTTAGAAGCAGAGTTAAAGTAAGAGATTATTGAGCATACCAGGCAAGTACCCCTAACTTCACTTATTGTTCAAGTGACGTTTATTTTGAATTATATTATGCAAGTACCTCTATCTTCGTTTATCATTCAATTGATATTGACTCTGAACTTTATTCTTTCGATTTCCATACTATTCTAAGTTCAGAATAGTTAAACGTTTTATATATTTCGCTATAAATCACTCTATACAGTGGAACATTGAATTGAGATTAGCGAATAACTAATTGTTCTAGTTATTTCGCCATCGATTGTTGAGATAACTCTGGACCATGAGAAATGGAGAGTTATATGGATAAGGATGTCCTTTGATTCGGCTCCTTTGATCAAAATGTTTTATGGATTGGATGAATGCGTAAGTGACCGGGACGGACGGTCCAGCGGAGGGCTATTTCTATGTGTTGTATGAAATACTATGACACCATTTTTGCCACAGGCAGGTATATTGCCTTTTTAATTGAGTACTCGTATTTTGGGGACATGTTTCTATGAATCATGACCTTGTGCTATCACACGGGCTGATCAGCATGTGATAGTACGTCCGTCGGAGTTAGATTCCAATCTAAAAGTTATCATTTATTGTTGATAGTTTGTGAAGCTTTTATTAATGATCAAATATTACTGCTTTTATTCTTTTGTTCAGTTATTATTGGAATGTGGTTTATCATTACAAGTGCATTTTATATTGCTTGCTGAGCATTTCTTTCGCTCATACTTGTTTATCAATCTAATCTTTCAGCTAAACCAGAGCAAGCTTGAGATCCAGGTTTGACCAGAAGTCGAGTGCTTGTAAATAGTTTGGTGTGTTTTCCAGGTAGACTGTTTTGGGACGCTTGGATAGTCTAGAGGTTTGTAATAAAATTTGAATAATCTGTAAAACTAATTAGACTTATGGGTTGTAATAACACTTGATTTGTAGTAGTGCCTGTTCCATACTATAACCTGTGATCGATCCAGTGCAGGTAAAGGGGTCGTATTTATTATATTATTCCGCTGTGATTATTTTATTATAATTTAGTGGCAAGTGACCCCCAAATCTAGACCCCGGGTTTGGAGGGTGTCACACTAGTAGTTGTAAACAACACTAACACAAGATGCTATATAAACTCAGTATCTTTCTTTTACAATACCAATGTGGGACAAAATCTCCATAACCCATTTCAAACAAGCAACTTTGTCTCAATATATTCATGGATTCCACTAAGAAAATATCTTAGATCCAAATATGAAAGTTTAAGTCCTCGTATCAAGGAACAACCTTCAAGTGTTAGTTTCCGGAAATCATATCAATAACATATATAAAAATATGTCTCAAACTTTCCATTTTCTAACAATATGTACTCGTAAAAGATTGGTATACTCTTGGCATCTTGATAACAATCCTGTTCATTAGAAGGTGCCAGTGCTCGTGCACATTAATTGGCATAAGTTTCTTTGAATCCTTTGTGATCCTTGAGTACATTGATGAAAGCTGAGGCATTCTGGCCCAAGTTTAGTTTGGTGATGATAAGACAAAGTAATTAAAACTGTATAGTCTTTGAACAATTAGTATGCTGATCAACAGGCTATATCTAAACATGGATCCATGGATGTTTTTATTTTTCTTGGTAATTCATTCAACAATACATGTTGATACTATCTAAACAGATTGTTATCGCGTTTTAACTGGCAATGTTTGTTTGCACTTTGCAGGGGTTTTTTTGGAAAATAAATTCAGAATAATTCAATAAATTTCAATATTTGGTCGATGAGTCTTTAGAAATTGCAAGCATCAGCTCTACCTGGCTACATGTTTAAGCATATTTTTTCTTTTCTTTGTTTCCCTAATGCAGCTGTGGCTATTAGTCAACAGACTAGAAATCTGTCTAGTAACGAGGAAAGGAAAGAGAACGCTAAAGTTCAGGCACCGAAACATTTCAATTATTTAGAAGAAAAGTAGGGAAATAAATGTTTCAGCGGAGAAGAAGCAATTGGATTTCTTTATCTTGCAATTGGCTGGATGGCCAATCTGCCAGTGTGTCAAAAGAAACAGGTCAAATAACTGGACTGACATGCATTGATAGAGGAGCTTAACTTTCTACTGTTACAAAAAATGAAGTGAGACCACTGTGATAACATAGTTAAAATATTGGAATTTTTCCACTGTTCGATTCCTCGCCACAATATAGTAGCATTGCACATTTACAAATGAATGGCCAGACAGTATGTAAGTGGAGTTTGCCTCTAGTAATGTAGTTCATAGTGCCGGTGGAAGGTCACACTTCTCCATTGTCTACACAAATTCCCCTCAACATGTTCTTGCAGACAACAACAACAATAACTTTTTGGTGAAAAACAGATAAAAAACTGTTTGGTAAAATTTAAAAACATTTTTTTCCGAAATGTATTTTTGGCCAAAAACTCGTAGAAAGTGAGTACCCGCATGATTTTGAAATAAGTTGATGTTCCGCTTTTGCGGGTAACGGTTACTGATTTTCAGTACTAAATCTCATTAAAAAAATATTATTTTATTCATATTATAACCAAAAATATGTAAAAATAAAAAAAAATTGTTTAAGAGTCACCTGATTTTATAACACTTTTTCTAGCATCACATTTTCTAATAGCAGGGAAATTTTTACCGGCAATCCCAAATGGAGTCTACCAAAAGGGGCGTCTAGCAATGTAGCAGCATCTAATATAACAGGTTGCGTAAGTTGCAAAGCTCCCAAATCCGGGGTCGGAGGATTTGGTCGTCACTATAAAATCTCAATCCAAATTAACCTGTTAAATTAAAATGCAAATTCCAGCGGAAGATATTTAGCATCTATGACCCCAACTAATCCAAGATCTTTTAAGGTTAAAGTTCTAGAAACAAGATATCCAAATTCCACTAATAAATTTTTCACATTTTTTTAAAACTCTTTTCAATAAATTCCAATTCAAAACTAACTCGCTAGTATAACTTCGAAAAGAAGTATACTAGGACCAACTATAAAATAACACAATTATAATATAATATAATATAAACAACTTTATAAAATAAAACTTACACAAGTTCGTAAACCCTGGACCCATCACCTTCCAAAAGCTTCTTCTTTACTTCCTCGAATTACGCGGCTAAACAGCGCAAATTAATCCTCACTGGAGGTTAAATTTAAAAACAGGCAAGTATGAGCGGAAGAAATGCTCAGCAAGATCATTGTAATATATATATATGGTCGTTTTGATATAAAACCGACATCTGTAATAGCGCAGAACATTTTAAAAATCATAATTGCTGAAACAGAAAATTTAATAAAGAATCAGATAATTGTTTCTCACTATATTCAAAACTTTTTTTGATATTTTCGAGCGAAATGCTTCAGCAATACTTTGAATCTTGATAAGGATAAACTCGTAAAACAGTGTTTATAGAAATATCGTAAACAACAATAACAAGAAGCAATGATTATGGATTGAATTGTAAACTTTATTCAAAATTGAACTCTTGATATTAATACTCATTTTATTGTCATATCAGATTAAATATCACTACGAACTTTGATGCTCACAACATCCCATACTGAAGTCAACACCAATCCTCTGTACTAATACCACTTTTGATATTTAACAACAAACTAAGTATCCACAAAATCACAAACTGAATCAAAACTGCATGTCATCTTTTATCCGAAAACAGAAACAGATGATAAATAATTTCTTTATAAGATTATCAAAAGCAATATAATAATTTAGATTGGAATCCTCGAACGACGGTGTGTTGCCGCCGGTGATCAGCCGCGGAGCAACACCGGTATGCCGAAGCATATCCAACTAAACAAATGGGGCACCCAAGGCACATATCGGCCTAAAGGTATTATATCCTGTATAATACCTAAATCTCCGCTGGATCACCGCCACTGCCTCTTACGCAACCATCCAATCTTAAAAATATTTTATTAAAAGGGGTCATAATACTCGACACCCTTAATAATTTTATTCCCCCATTTACTTGGGTAGGAATATTCGCAACCAAATCATCTTTCTCAAAATCCAAAATATTTATAAATCCGATAGTTGGATAAGTAAAAACACTTGACTATTCTGAACATAGAATAGCAGATAAGTACTTGCATAAACAGAATAATTTCTTTCAGCGATATGTAAAACATTTATCTATTCAGAACTGAGAATAGGGAAAGCAATACTTGCATGATAGGATTCAAAATATATATCACTTGAACAATAAGTGATGATAGAGATACTTGCCTTTGGGTTTTTAGAAGTTAGTCATACTCGTAGAAACACAATTATCTCAGTCTGGCATCTCAAGGCATCACCGTCTTTTACTTCGCTAAATCTCTGATCTGCTGCTCATGCAGTGTTGCACCCCAATATTCCATACTATTCAACTCTAGTCTTCATCCATTTCATCTGGTCCTGATCGTCTTGAAAGACTCGCATCTATAATTAAGAGATACAACTTTAATCGTCTAAACGATGATTACTCGACGAACTGCGCGTCAAAACCCTATTGTCTACCCATACGATAGCCCACACATAATTATAACAGTCAAACACAAAAATTATGACTCACATACGCACGTAAACACATAACTCACGTATCACATATGACTCGGTTCGTCAAAAGGTTTGACTCGGTACGTTTAAAACTGAAATCGGGTCAAAAATATGATTTATCGCTCAAAAATTGACTCAGAATGACTCGTAAAACAAGCGACCTTTGAAAACAAAAGGATTTATGTCTCGAAAGTATTTTTAATGCAAGCGGAATATTTTTCTGAGTCTATACGCGTTCGTTTCGTATTAAACGGACGAATGGTTTATTTATGATGAATAAAATAAGAATACATCAAAACAAATTATAAATAATTGAATCAAATTATGATTTTCGAAAATAATAAAAGATAATAATTTGAAATCAAAATAAATATTTTAGAAATTTTTTCGAAATAACGTCTTTGTAAAACGGACTTTTCCCGGGGTTATACCCTTCAAAATCAATCCCAAACTAACACAATCCAACTGTACTCTAATAAAATCAATAAATTTAAAACACACCAGAATTTATATTTGCACGTATAAACACCCCGGAAATGAAAAATACAGCCAAAAGTGACTTTCAAGAAAACTTCTAAAAATTATGAAATAAATATATAAACACTAACATGCTATAATATACTCAAATATGAAAGCAGAATTTCGAAATCGTTACCCAAAATAAATTCTGATCACTCCGAATAGAATATCTGATGTCCGGAAAATATCTCCAGAAAAATCCGAAATTAATAGTCATAGACATATGCACGCTGAAATGCCATGTGGAGTAATTACTACCTCCAAACTCTTTTTCTACGCCCCAAAAATAAATTAAAACGGAAAATATGCTCCACAAATTTTCTTCTCAAAACCTTGCAATATATATACCTATGCGTATGTATCGAAGTGCTGATCGTTTATATATATAATAATTAAAATTTGGACAGACGGTGGGTGAAGTCAAGGGGAGAAAGCAGGTGCGGGGAGGGGAAGTGGCGCAAGTGAGAGAGAGATAAAATCGGAGAGAGAAAATTGGTAGAGAGAGAGGTGAGAGGAAGGAGAGACAGAGAGATGAGACTGATGCTTGGTTCTGTACTTTTGTTTCATTATTTTTGTTTCATTATTTTTGTTTCATTATTTTTTTTATAAAAGTACCGCAACCTGACACGTAACATAATAGAGATAATAAATAAAAAAGGAAACTGCTACAATATTTTTTTTTGATTGCAAGTCCGATTTTGTCTCGCATTTTGTTGTATTAACGAACCAATGTGCGGGTAAATAAAACACGAAAAATTACCAAAATATTTTTAAAATTCTCTGAATATTTAAAAACTAATAAAATATAAATTTCATAATTTTTAAAATATTTTTGAATCTAACATCAGTCTCGTATTTTGTGATTTAACGAACAACTTGCGAGTGAAACTAACTCGAAAAATTACCGAAATACTTCTAGAATTCTCGGAATATTTAAAAACTAAAAAAATAAAATTTTCATAATTTTTAAATCATTTTTGACTCGCAACTAATACCCGCATTTAGCGATTTAACGAACAAACGTGCGGGTGAATATAATCCAAAAAATTTCCGAAACAATTTTAAAATTCTCGAAATATTCAAAATTTAAGAAAATACGAGTTTCATGATTTTCGAAACATTCTAAAATTTAATACTAAATTTACATATATATATATATATCATATCCAAAAATAGATTACTTAGCCGCTAAGTAACTATAAAAACGATACAATTTAATATCAGATTTGGATAATTATCAAAACCGAACTTCTTATAAAACACCCTATGAGAATATAATGTACAATTTCCCGTCTCTCGAGAATACGGGTTTTAATGATCTACCGAAATGATTATTGTATAGAAAATTTTGTGTCGAGTCGCGCACGGGTCAAACAGTAATCCGGATCGAAAAAGTTAAAACACGGAAAATGTTCAGAATATCCAGGTTAGGTTAGGAAGGAGTTTTCCGAAGAGTTTCGGGTTGTAAAAATGCAAAAACAGTTGAAGTTGAACGATTGCCGGATTTATAAAATAGTTTTATAATTACTCGGAAAAAAAAGTAAATAAATTCATAAATTATTATAAAATTATATAACGGCCCAAAAATTACCAGAAAAATATCGCAATTATCTATACTTTAATCTGCACCTATAAAAATTAAAATACTCAAATAATATCATATATAAACATCCAAAACATCAACTTCAATTACCAGATAATTCACTAAAATTCACATAAAATCACATAAACAACTTCAAATAATAATAATAATAATATCCGAAAATATGGGATATTAGAGAAATTGCCCGAGCAGAAGCTTCACCTCATGACCTCTTCTGGGGTGGAGGCCGAGAAGGCGAAGGCAAGAATTATCTAGGCAGGCTCCTGATGTAGTTGAGATCAGAGTTTCTTGGTGAGATTCCATCAAGTGGTAGCTCTACAGTTCAAGCTGAAAGAGAAAATGAAGCAACAGTCACCAGCTTTTGTAATATTTCCAGTAAAATAAAGATGTGAAATTTACAGTTTATGGACGTAAATCCCCTTGATAAAATCTATGCCTTCAGCACCTGCTCTCTTAGGATTCAAAAAGGGGCAATAATTAGAGGTAGACTAGTTCAGTACTTTAGGGTTGTTCAAGCTTTACAGATGGAGGTTCATTTTTTCTTTGTTTTTCTACAAGTCATCAGGACTCGAAAATCTCAAATAGCAGCCTGCAAATACATTGTAGTCTTTCAGGAGTCGAGATGATGCTTGCAATTCCCAGAAATAGTGTTCAGAACAAATTGTTGAAAGTTCTTCGGTGATATATAAATTTCTTGCTTTTTTTTATTGTTATTTTCAAAAATAGTTCTGCAAAGAAACACTGCCAGTCAAAACACACCGTAAATAATGTTGGAAAATATGGGTATAAGTCCCATATTGGTAAGTCATATTTTTGAGCATTATGACTAAAAGATGTGTGAGATATGATGATATTCTCTTAATAATGGAAATTATTATTTTCCATTAGAATTTGGCTCAAATATTATGGCATAAATTAATTTGATTTTGTTTCAGATTAATTGATATGGTGTATGTCTTGATATATTCAATCTGATTCTGTTTCAGATTATTTATGGAATAGAGTAGCTTGCAAGTATTACACCGATTCCATAATTAATGATATTTAATTATGGAAAAGAGTAGCGCACAAGTCTATCTACACCTATATAAACACCTCTAAGGCGTTAGGGTTAGACACACCAAAAACATATTCGTCTCTAAACACAAATCTCTCTCTCTCGGTGATAGTTTCGTGCCCGTTCAAGCTCGCTGAAGGTGCTCGTTATCCGTAACGCCGCCGCTACCTCGTTTTATCCTGGGAGGCTATCGACTCGCACATACGGTGAGAGGCGAAATAGCTTTAAGGAGACAGTTTCAACTGGACTCGAGGATCTCTCTTCTGTTTATATCTTTTCTTCCTCCGTTTGATTTCGTTTACTCACGCACACACTTGTTTGATTATTTGTATTAATCGCAGATTGTTTTCACAATCTTAAAGCTATTTATTTTATATACATCTGTGACTGATACATCTGTATCTGCTTGTTTTGTTGAGTAACAGATCGATGGAGAACCAAACTGTGAACGATTCGATGAACATGACGGCTGATCCCAACGCACAGATCACTGGATCTGATGGGGTTCACCAGCAGCCGATTAACCCTAACGCACGGATCGTACGATCTGATGGGGGTCAAACGCCTGTTGGACATGTGCCTTCGGGACATGTGCCTTCGGGACATGTGCCTGTGGGACACACTGTCATTGGACAGTTTAGTGTTCCTCTTGGACAGATATCGGCAGGATTCACTCCTCCGATCATACCTGCGGTGCCTACTGGTGTGCATACACCTGTAGTACAGACGCACGTACCATCTGTTCCACCCGTGGTGCCTGCTGCACCTGTTATGCCAACTGTGCCTGCTGCACATGCTGAAAAACCTGAGAAGTTCAACGGAACGAACTTCAAACGTTGGCAACAAAAGATGCACTTTTATCTGACCACATTGCATATGGATCGCTTCCTTAAGGAAGAACCACCGTTGCTCACTGCTGAGAGTAACATGCAGACTGTGTATGCTGCTGATGCTTGGAAGCACTCCGACTACATCTGTCGGAACTATGTGTTAAATTGTTTGTCTGACTCGTTGTATAACGTATACAGCGCAAAGCCAACAGCTAAGGTCTTATGGGAGTCACTTGACCATAAGTATAAAACCGAGGACGCTGGGGCAAAGAAGTGGATTGTTGGCCGCTTTCTTGATTATAAGATGGCAGACTCTAAGACTGTGGTCAGTCAGGTGCAGGAACTGCAGGTGATCATTCATGACATTCATGCTGAGGGAATGGTCATAAGTGAGTCTTTCCAAGTTGCTGCTGTTATTGAAAAGCTTCCACCTGGATGGAAAGATTTCAAGAACTACCTTAAGCACAAGCGAAAGGAGATGTCTATGGAGGATCTTATTGTTAGACTTCGTATTGAAGAAGACAACAGAGGGTCCGAGAAGAAAGTTAACGTTGCCACTGAGAAGGCAAACATGGTGGAGCATGCTCAAAGCTCCAAGCCCAAGAAGGCTAATTCTGGTAAAGGGGCAAAGCTGGCACCCAAGGGAGGGATTTCGAAGTCGAAATTTCAAGGGAAGTGCTACAACTGTGATAAAGTTGGTCATAGGTCTTCTGACTGCAAGAAGCCCAAGAAGCCCAACAAGAAGAAAGAAGCAAACATGGTAGAGAATATCTCCAAGGAGATGGGTGACATAGACCTCTGTGCTACGGTCTCTGAAGTGAACCTGGTCGGTTCTAATCCACGTGAATGGTGGATTGATACTGGTGCTACTAGGCATGTTTGCTCAGACAAGGCGGTTTTCTCTAGCCTCAAAGCTTCCGATGCTGGTGAGAAACTCTACATGGGGAATTCAGCAACTTCTACCATTGAGGGTGAAGGCATGGTGATCCTGAAGATGACCTCTGGGAAGAATCTGACTTTGAAGAATGTACTTTATGTGCCTGATATTCGCAAGAACCTTGTGTCTGGTTCTCTGTTGAATAAGCATGGCTTTCGCATTATAATAGAGTCAGATAAAGTTATTTTGTCTAAGAGTGGTATGTTTGTAGGCAAGGGTTATTTAACTGATGGGCTTTTTAAGCTCAATGTAATGTCCGTTAAGGACGATAATGAAATGAAGAATTCTTCTGCTTACTTGCTTGAGTCTCCTAATTTATGGCATGCTAGATTAGGACATGTAAATTATGACACTTTACGACGTTTAAGTGCAAAAGAATACATACCTAAACTTACTATCGATCCAAAACATAAGTGTGAGACTTGTGTTGAGGCAAAATTAACGAGATCATCATTTAAACGTGTGGAAAGGAACACCAAAGTGCTAGACCTAATACATAGTGACATATGTGATTTAAAATTCGCTCCAACAAGAGGAGGAAACAAGTATTTTATTACATTCATTGATGATTGTACAAAATACTGCTATGTATATTTGTTGAAAAGCAAAGACGAAGCTATAGATAAATTTAAAATCTATAAGGAAGAAGTTGAGACACAACAAACTGAGAAAATCAAAACGATACGAAGTGATCGTGGAGGTGAATATGTTGAACCGTTTGGGGAATTCTGTTCACAACATGGTATAATCCATGAGGTCACTGCACCATACTCCCCTCAGTCAAATGGTGTGGCTGAAAGGAAGAATCGCACTCTAAAAGAGATGATGAATGCGATGTTGTTAAGCTCTGGGCTCCCACAATCGATGTGGGGAGAAGCCATCTTAAGCGCAAATAATATTTTAAATATTATGATGCGCAAGAATAAGGATGTAAGTCCTTATGAAATGTGGAAGAAAAAGAAACCAAGTTACCAACACCTGAAAGTGTGGGGGTGCCTTGCAAAGGTACTGATCCCTACACCGAAGAAGGTGAAGATAGGTCATAAGACTGTGAATTGTGTCTTCATCGGATATCCTCCACACAGCACTGCATATCGGTTTCTTGTTCATGAATCCAAGATTCCTGATATTCAAAAGAATACCATTATGGAATCAAGAAATGCCTCATTTTTTGAGACGATGTTTCCCTGTAATCCAGGAAACCAACAACCTACGACGTCTAAACGATCTCATGAGTCTGTAGATGACGATAATGAGAGTGACGAAAGTGAAGACGAAAATGTGGGGGTAGTGAGAAGGAGCAAAAGACAATGAACGGAGAAATCCTATGGGTCTGATTTTATGACCTATTTGCTCGAAGAAGGTGACCCAAAAACTTATAAGGAGGCGGTTACCTCACCTGATGGACCTATGTGGAAAGAGGCCATCAAGAATGAAGTTGATTCAATTATGCAAAATCATACTTGGGAATTAGTGGACTTGCCAACTGGTTGCAAACCATTAGGTAGCAAGTGGGTTTTCAAGAAGAAGTTGAAAACTGATGGCACTATTGATAAGTATAAGGCCAGACTTGTAATTAAAGGATACAAGCAACAAAAAGGCCTTGATTACTTTGATACATATTCTCCTGTAACGAGAATAACGTCCATAAGGATGATGTTTGCTATTGCTGCAATGCGTAATCTAACTGTACATCAAATGGATGTGAAAACAGCTTTCCTAAATGGAGACATAGATGAAGAAATCTATATGGAACAACCTGAAGGGTTTGTTGTCCCAGGACAAGAAAGGAAAGTGTGTAGATTGGTGAAATCATTGTATGGTTTGAAACAAGCGCCTATGAAATGGCATGAAAAATTTGATGAGGTCGTGCTGGCCAATGGTTTCAAAATCAATGAATGTGATAGCTGTGCCTATTACAAGGATAACGAGAACAGCTATGTCAAGGAGAATGACAATGGCTATGTCATGATGACACTATATGTAGATGATCTACTTAGTGCTGGAAGCAATGATAAAGTTATCAAATCTACAAAGGACATGTTGAAATCAAGGTTCGACATGAAAGATATGGGACTAGCAAATGTAATTCTGGGAATTCAAATTTCTAGAACATCAGAGGGTCTCGCATTAAGTCAACCACATTATGTTGACAAGATCCTTGAGAAGTTTCTTAAGGATGACTTTGAGAAAGCTAGGACACCTGTAGATATGACTTTGCACCTATCCAAGAACAAAGGTGTAGCTGTTTCCCAATTGGAATACTCGAGGATAATTGGTAGTCTGATGTACCTCATGAGTTGTACAAGACCAGACATTGCATACTCAATTAGCAAGTTGAGTAGGTTTACGAGTAATCCGGGAGCTGATCACTGGAAAGCGATTATAAGGGTACTAAGGTACTTGAGGGGAACTCGAGACTATGGACTGCACTATGGCAGATACCCAGCAGTATTAGAAGGATATACTGACGCAAATTGGATATCTAGCAAGAAAGCACTTAAGTCTACGAGTGGCTATGTGTTTACATTAGCTGGAGCGGCAATATCATGGAAATCCTCAAAACAAACGGTGATAACTCATTCCACGATGGAAGCTGAGTTTGTGGCACTAGATAAATGCGCCGAAGAGGCTGAATATCTACGTCAGTTTCTGGAGGATATTCCAAGATGGCCAAAGCCTGTAACTGCAATAGGGATTCACTGTGATAGTCAATCCGCTATTGGCAGAGCACAGAGCACGATGTATAATGGAAAGTCTCGTCATATACGACGACGACACAGTTCCATTAGACAATTGATCTCAACCGGAATTATCACTATTGACTATATACCGTCAAAGGATAATATCGCGGATCCACTAACCAAAGGGTTATCAAGAGAAGTGGTTGAGAAATCATCGAGAGGGATGGGCCTTAAGCCTATTGCTTAACGGCATCATGGTGGACACCCAACCATTGCTGACTGGAGATCCCAAGAACTTGGTTCAATGGGACAACTAAATCATGATGACCAAATCACTGTGGGGGTAACCCCTGGCCTGTTCCTATGATGAGGAAACAGTGAGACCCGTAAGGTACGAGGTTAAGCTTTGAGCCTTTAATGATCTTTGATGAATACGTGGAGCTCAGGAGTGAACGCATGGAATTCAGTTGAGTAAACGCGGGTTACTCTATAAGATAAAGATCACCTATGTGGGAGAGAAGTGGGGCCGCTTCAAAGGAGAATTGCGAGGCACAATTCTTTAGAAACTTCTGCAGAACCAGGACGATGTTCCATGGCCAAAATGGACATACTCATGAGAGCTGAACGAGTCAGAAACGATATAGTGATAAGTATATCATCGTTTACATAAACGGTCGAACAGTTCAAGGACAAGCACGTCTACTGTCTACCAGTAAAGTCGGTATGCTTACTCGAGCGAAGGTTCAAGGAGCATTCTCTACCTATCGTATGCTATATCTGATCGAAGAAAACTATCACCAAGTCAAACTCCGTGTCTGTCTGTCTGTCTGTCTGGTGTGTGCTACTAAGATTACCAATCTCACCCATGTGGGGGATTGTTGGAAAATATGGGTATAAGTCCCATATTGGTAAGTCATATTTTTGAGCATTATGACTAAAAGATGTGTGAGATATGATGATATTCTCTTAATAATGGAAATTATTATTTTCCATTAGAATTTGGCTCAAATATTATGGCATAAATTAATTTGATTTTGTTTCAGATTAATTGATATGGTGTATGTCTTGATATATTCAATCTGATTCTGTTTCAGATTATTTATGGAATAGAGTAGCTTGCAAGTATTACACCGATTCCATAATTAATGATATTTAATTATGGAAAAGAGTAGCGCACAAGTCTATCTACACCTATATAAACACCTCTAAGGCGTTAGGGTTAGACACACCAAAAACATATTCGTCTCTAAACACAAATCTCTCTCTCTCGGTGATAGTTTCGTGCCCGTTCAAGCTCGCTGAAGGTGCTCGTTATCCGTAACGCCGCCGCTACCTCGTTTTATCCTGGGAGGCTATCGACTCGCACATACGGTGAGAGGCGAAATAGCTTTAAGGAGACAGTTTCAACTGGACTCGAGGATCTCTCTTCTGTTTATATCTTTTCTTCCTCCGTTTGATTTCGTTTACTCACGCACACACTTGTTTGATTATTTGTATTAATCGCAGATTGTTTTCACAATAATAAGATAACAATCTATTTGGTTAGTATCGACACTCATTGTTGAATGAATTACCGAGGGAAATATAGACACTGGCAGATCTAAGTAGCTTTAGACTATATTTTTAAGAATTCTTGTTGAATCTATTCAGGATGATAATGCGAAAACAAAGGTTAAAAATAGCAGGGCTTGAACTGCTGGTTAGATCAGATGAAATTGTGAATGGAGTCTACAAGGACACACATGCAGATTTAAAGTGGACGAGCCTGGTGCTGTTTGGCTTGTTTTAAGATTATGTATTTCATCTCATTAAGGTTTGAGGAAGAGATTCTGACTGACGCACCTCATGATTTGTGACACATCCTGATGCTGTTTCGCTTGTTTTAAGATCGTGTATTTCATTTCATTACGAATTGAGGAAGAAGATTCTGACAGAGGCACATTCTTATTTTTTGTCACACCTGGTGATCTTTCGGTTGTTTTAAGAAATTGTATTTCATCTTATCATGGTTTGAGGAAGAATATTCTGACTGAGCCACATTTTCTTATGTTTTGTGACACGTCCTGGTAGTACAAAGATGTAGCAAGACTTCAAGATATATTTTGGTGGCCAGGTTAGTATGAATAAGGATGTTGCTAAATTTGTTAAAACTGTGCATCAAAAACATTTTGAGTTATTAGAGTCACTGAGATTCCACGGTGAAAATGGGATGACATATCTATGGCTGTTTAGGACCTGTGCTTAAAATGGCATTAATTCTAGTAGAGTAATAGTCGACAAATTAAGTTATTCACTGCACTTCTTGCCGGTTCGTACTACGCATAAGGTTGAACCAGTTATCTGAATCGTTGTTTAGAAAGATTTTAAGTTTACACACGATATCAGAGCATCATCTCCCCTCTTATGTTTTGTGACGCATTCTCGTGTTGTTTCGCTTGTTTTAAGATTTTGTATCATCACGGTTTGAGGAGGAGGATTCTGACTGAGACACATTTTCTTATATCTTGTGACACATCCTGGTAGTACAAAATTGTAGCAAGACTTAAAAGGTATATTTTATTGGCCAAGTTAGTATGAATAAGGATGTTGTTAAAATTGTTAAAACCGAGCATCAAAAACATTTTGAGTGATTAGAGTCACCGAAGATTTCACTGTGAAAATGGGATGACATATCATGGATGTTGTGTTCGGACCTGTACCTAAAATGGATTTAATTCTAGTAGAGTAATAGTCGACAAATTCTGCAGTGTATTTACTGCTGTTATAATTGTTCCAGAATGCACGAATTTTATCTTAAATTTAACCTGGTTATATAATTTACTCTAATTTTATCTTGTCTTTTGTTTCTTAAACTCTGCTGTGTAAATTGTTTTGCATTTGACAAGGTTTCATGGTAATTAAGTGTAGTACGATCCATGAGGAGAACAGAAAACAGAAGAACTAGTTAAATTCTTTTGAGAATTTTTAGATGATCAAGCAATAGCCCGTAGATAATTTAATTTTACTTGTATTTTCAAACTATGATTCCAACATATCGTCGTGGTCTTTACAATTAGCTTGGCACTCGGCCTTTCCTCTGTAACATTTATCATCATGGGTTCCTTGCACTTCAAATTGTTGCACTCCAAATTGAGCACGAGGTGATTGAGCAGGTGCTTGCGCTTCAAAATGAGCACAACACCAGCAACTATGACTACAGAATAGATTTCGCATACATAATGATAAACCTGCATTTCAAATTTAAAAACAAATAGTTAATCTTCTGAATTGGCTGCTGATATTGATACATAACAAGAAAATGATATGAACATGACAAATTGATCTACTTACTTTCATTAGTAGGCAACTGGGAAACAAAAATTACAAGCATAAACAAATAAAAGAACTTGGTAGTTGCCATGAGTGCTTGTCTAAGAATAAGAATGTAAGAATGTGTTTGAATTGAACAAATGCTTTGAACAAATACAGGCATATATACTGCAGATTTGTTGAAAGAAAATATTTATTGCAAATTTAACTTACTATTGCATTAATTAATATTTAATGCAAAGCAAACGCAATATATTTATTGCAACTATTACAGACCAGCACATAATTTACAATTTTTTTTTCTTATTTTAATATTTTGACTATCAAACATTTACTTCATTCTTTTGTTTTTTTTATGTTGATAGAAATAATGCAATGAAACACAGAAAAATAATTTAAAATTCACACTCTCAAAATTTACTGAGATTTCTAAGATAGAAAACTGTGAAAAGATTATCTACCTAAACTCTCATTTTAGAAAATTCACATCACTCTTTAAACTATTACCTAACGTTTTGGATCATTTCAAAGTAATGATTTCATATGTCAATAACGACAAAATCAATTGTAAATTGTACTCCTTCCAATAATATTACTCTCTTTTTATAAAAATGTTTTTCTCATAATACTTGTCTACTTTAAGTTTCAACGCAAATTTTATTAACATTTTTTCAAAATTACCCTACTTGAAAATTGTATAACAATTAAAGAGGGAATACGGGCATTCATGAATTATGATGGGGATAAGTAGAAACGCATTCATAAATTGAAAGAAGACTAGTATTGTGAGGGAGGGAACATGTGTTGGGTATAATTCTAACTACACAGCAACAATGAGTAGTTATATATATAATAACAAGAACATGGCAAATAACCAACTAACGAAACAAAACACGAAGGCAATAACAAACTATAAAGACTGTAATTGACAAAGAAAGTAAAGAAAACTTATCTCTTATCGCTTTCCAAATTCTGATAAGAAGAAAAACACAACAGCTGAGTCGCCAAACCCTTCAAGAGGACTTGACTGTTCTTGAAGAGATTATTGCCCCCCACTTAAGCTGTGATGGAATGCAGCAATATCGCTTCCAGGATAAAACAACAACAGATCAATCTGGCCACAGAACCAACAATGATCAACGACGACTCGCACCTCAGTTTGCCCAAAAACCTATGCAACTCATATATGTTTGCGAGGCACCGAGACTTGTATAATTTTAATCTCAAGTATACCTCTCAATATATAGGCATCTCAAGTTGCTCTTCTTCTATTTTACTCGATGTGGTACACCAAGTAACAAAACAGAAAAAGTAAACAAAATGGGTTTTCCTTATTATTTATATTATTTCCTGATTAATTAATATTAATATTAAAAAATATATTCAGAGTATGATTAAAATAATCCTTACTCAATATATTTTATATTAGTAATTAAATAATCAATATAAATAATTAAACTTGTAATAGAAAAGAAAAAATAAGAGTTCCCACTAGCACTAGGCCACACAAGCATTCCACTTATGCTAGTAGTTGTAAACAACACTAACAGAAGATGCTATATAAACTCAGTATCTTTCTTTTACAATACCAATGTGGGACAAAATCCCCATAACCCATTTCAAACAAGCAACTTTGTCTCAATATATTCATGGATTCCACTAAGAAAATATCTTAAATCCAAATATAAAAGTTTAAGTCCTCGTATCAAGGAACAACCTCCAAGTGTTAGTTTTCGGAAATCATATCAAGAACATATATAAAATATGCCTCAAACTTTCCATTTTCTAACAATCCCCCACAATCCATAATTAAATTGCATACCAGATTTTATCATGACTTGCTTTTCAGAGTCGGTACCCTCCCGGGTTTGAACCCTCATAAGTCCTCTACTTCGTTGGCTACCGGATACAGATGGAATGTTTCACCTTGAATCTTTATCCGTTGGGTGTAACCACACTCCATAGACGACGACAAGTCAAAGGCTATGATGCCAATCTACGGCTTTGAGACGTTAATGGTCATGTCTCGATCCTGTTCGTCGAATGTTTCGAGAAATAACCCTTTCCTCTAATTGCGACCACACAATTAAATTCGCTTAGCTGGGCATCTCCAGAGATGTACTGCTATCATCTCGTCAAATGACTTGACCCCATTCAGAGTTCAAATAACTCTTGCTAATTAGCAGTTCAAGTACTTCTTAAGGTTTATAGGGGATAGACTCAGATACATAAGTATCTAAATATATATGGTAGAGGTACTACCAATTCATCCTTACAACTTGTTATTACCACATTGAATACACTTCGAGGGATCTCCTCTCAAGTGTATTGGGTTCCCACTGTTGATGAATTATGATGGGTTACCAGTCCCATCCCCAACCTCGACTTAAGGACTATAGCATTCTCAATCCCTTTAGTCAGCGGATCAACTATATTATCCTGAATTCCTATGAACTCTATAGCAATAATCCTATCAGACACTAGACCCCTTATAGACTTTAGTCTAACTTGGATGTGTCTCTTTGTTTTAGCATTATACTTTACACTTCTGACTTTGTCGATAGTTATACGGCTATCACAATGAATAAAAATGGTAGGAAGCGGCTTGCTTACTATAGGTAACATACTCATGAGTCCATGTAACCATTCAGCCTCCGTCCCCGTTGCATCAAGTGCACACAACTTAGCCTCAAAAGTAGACCGGGTTAATCAAGTCTGTCTAGAAGACTTTCAGGACACTGCTCCACCCGCAAGGGTAAACACATATCCAGTCACTCCATTGGAACCAGATTTCTTAGCTATTCAACTTGCATCACTGTACCCCTCGAGTACCCCCGGAAATATCCGGTAATATAAGCCAAGGAAAATAGTTCCCTTCATATATCTAAGAAACTTTATCCAGTGCCTCCCAATGAGTCTTGTTTGGACAGCTTGTATATCTAGCCAACTTAGACACAGAATAAGAAATATCTGGCCTAGTCACATTAGCAAGATATTGCAAACTCCCAATAATCTAAGAATACCTTAACTGAGACACAGGAACTCATGAACTATTCTTGATTAAGGCAACTTTTGAATCATATGGTGTACTAGCGATTCTACAATTTGAATAACCATACTTCTCAAGTATAGATTTCTCTATATAATGAGACTGTGACAAAGTTATTCCATCTAGTTGACTGAGTCAATTTGATCCCAAGAATCACACTAGCTTCACCCATATCCTTCATCTCAAAGTGCATCTTCAGAAACTCTTTATCTCGTTTAATAATCTCATATTGGTTCCAAACCAACAAGATATAATCTACATACAAGCACACGATCACACTATCATTACCTTTAACCTATAGTAGACACACTTGTCACTTTCATTAACTAAAATATTTGAAGTCTAAAACAGTTTCATCAAACTTTTATGCCAGTCTATAGGTGCTTGTTTAAGGGCCATAGATGGACTTGACTAGTCTACATACTTTCCTCTCATTACCAGAAGCAACAAATCCCTCATGCTGATCCATATAAATCTCTTCTTCAAGGTCACCATGAAGAAAAGCTGTCTTTACATCCATTTGATGGATGATAAGACCATGTACAGAAGCCAATGCAATAAGCATTCTGATTGTTGTCATTCGGGCAACTGGAGAATATGTATCAAAATAATTAATGCCTTCCCTTTGCCTAAAGCCCTTAGCAACTAGCCTAGCCTTGTACTTATTTATTGAGCCATCAGGGTTTAGCTTCCTCTTGAAGATCCATTTACATCCAATAGTAGAACACCTGGAGGGAGATCAACTAACTCCCATGTTCCATTTGAAACAATTGAGTCATTTCACTCTTTACAAGCGCCTTTCCAATGCCTTGACTCCGAAGAATCCTTGGCTTGACGGAAAGTTAAAGGCTCATCCTCGACATTGTAAGTGATAAAGTCAATTTGGACATTTGTCATCTTTTCCACATGATCAGGAATAGAACTTGATGTGTGAGTGAGATCATCCTCAGAATTACCCAAAGATATACCAGTCTTCATTGGGAATACTTCCTCAAAGAAGTTGCATCACGAAACTCTATCCAGTGCCTCCCAATGAGTCTTGTTTGGACAGCTTGTATATCTAGGCAACTTAGACACAGAATAAGAAATATCTGGCCTAGTCACATTAGCAAGATATTGCAAACTCCCAATAATCTAAGAATACCTTAACTGAGACACAGGAACTCATGAAACTATTCTTGACTAAGGCAACTTTTGAATCATATGGTGTACTAGCGATTCTACAATTTGAATAACCATACTTCTCAAGTATAGATTTCTCTATATAATGAGACTGTGACAAAGTTATTCCATCAGTTGACTGAGTCAAATTGATCCCAAGAATCACACTAGCTTCACCCATATCCTTCACCTCAAAGTACATCTTCAAGAAACTCTTTTTCTCGTTAATAATCTCAATATTGGTTCCAAACAACAAGATATCATCTACATACAAGCACAGCGATCACACTATCATTACCTCTAACCTTATAGTAGACACACTAGTCACTTTCATTAACTAAAAAATTTGAAGTCTAAAACAGTTTCATCAAACTTTTATGCCAGTCTATAGGTGCTTGTTTAAGGCCATGACTTGACTAGTCTACATACTTTCCTCTCATTACCAGAAGCAACAAATCCCTCATGTTGATCCATATAAATCTCTTCTTCAAGGTCACCATGAAGAAAAGCTGTCTTTACATCTATTTTGATGGATGATAAGACCATGTACAGAAGTCAATGCAATAAGCATTCTGATTGTTGTCATTCGGGCAACTGGAGAATATGTATCAAAATAATCAATACCTTCCCTTTGCCTAAAGCCCTTAGCAACTAGCCTAGCCTTGTACTTATTTATTGAGCCATCAGGGTTTAGCTTCTCTTGAAGATCCTATTTACATCCAATAGTAGAACACCCTGGAGGGAGATCAACTAACTCCCATGTTCCGTTTGAAACAATTGAGTCAATTTCACTCTTTACAGCGCCTTTCCAATGCCTTGACTCCGAAGAATCCTTGGCTTGACGGAAAGTTAAAGGCTCATCCTCGACATTGTAAGTGATAAAGTCACTTCCAAAGTCCTTGACTACCTTTGCATGCTTACTCCTTCTAGGTTCCTCTACTTTGTTAGGAGTAGAGCTACTACCAGGATCCACCCCCACATTTTGTCATCTTTCCACATGATCAGGAATAGAACTGATGTGTGAGTGGGATCATCCTCAGAAATTACCCCAAGATATACCAGTCTTCATTGGGAATACTTCCTCAAAGAAAGTTGCATCACGAACTCTATCCAGTGCCTCCCAATGAGTCTTGTTTGGACAACTTGTATATCTAGGCAACTTAGACACAGAATAAGAAATATCTGGCCTAGTCACATTAGCAAGATATTGCAAACTCCCAATAAATCAAAGAATACCTTAACTGAGATACAGGAACTCATGAACTATCTTGACTAAGGCAACTTTTGAATCATATGGTGTATTAGCGATTCTACAATTTAAATAACCATACTTCTCAAGTATAGATTTCTCTATATAATGAGACTGTGACAAAGTTTATTCCATCAGTTGACTGAGTCAACTTGATCCCAAGAATCACACTACCTTCACCCATATCCTTCACCTCAAAGTACATCTTCAAGAAACTCTTTTCTCGTTAATAATCTCAATATTGGTTCCAAACAACAAGATATCATCTACATACAAGCACACGATCACACTATCATTACCTCTAACCTTATAGTAGACACACTTGTCACTTTCATTAACTAAAAATTTGAAGTCTAAAACAGTTTCATCAAACTTTTATGCCAGTCTATAGGTGCTTGTTTAAGGCCATAGATGGACTTGACTAGTCTACATACTTTCCTCTCATTACCAGAAGCAACAAATCCCTCATGCTGATCCATATAAATCTCTTCTTCAAGGTCACCATGAAGAAAAGCTGTCTTTACATCCATTTGATGGATGATAAGACCATGTACAGAAGTCAATGCAATAAGCATTCTGATTGTTTGTCATTCGGGCAACTGGAGAATATGTATCAAAATATATCAATGCCTTCCCTTTGCCTAAAGCCCCTTAGCAACTGCCTAGCCTTGTACTTATTTATTGAGCCATCAGGGTTTAGCTTCCTCTTGAAGATCCATTTTACATCCAATAGTAGAACATCCTGGAGGGAGATCAACTAACTCCCATGTTCCGTTTGAAACAATTGAGTCAATTTCACTCTTTACAGCGCCTTTCCAATGCCTTGACTCGAAGAATCCTTGGCTTGACGGAAAGTTAAAGGCTCATCCTCGACATTGTAAGTGATAAAGTCACTTCCAAAGTCCTTGACTACCTTTGCATGCTTACTCCTTCTAGGTCCTCTACTTTGTTAGGAGTAGAGCTACTACCAGGATCCACCCCACATTTGTCATCTTTTCCACATGATCAGGAATAGAACTTGATGTGTGAGTGGGATCATCCTCAGAATTACCCAAAGATATACCAGTCTTCATTGGGAATACTTCCTCAAGAAAGTTGCATCACGAAACTGTATCCAGTGCCTCCCAATGGTCTTGTTTGGACAGCTTGTATATCTAGGCAACTTAGACATGAATAAGAAAATATCTGGCCTAGTCACATTAGCAATATTGCAAACTCCCAATAATCTAAGAATACCTTAACTGAGACACAGGAACTCATGATACTATTCTTGACTAAGGCAACTTTTGAATCATATGGTGTACTAGCGATTCTAAATTTGAATAAACCATACTTCTCAAGTATAGATTTCTCTATATAATGAGACTGTGACAAAGTATTCCATCAGTTGACTGAGTCAACTTGATCCCAAGAATCACACTAGCTTCACCCATATCCTTCACCTCAAAGTGCATCTTCAAGAAACTCTTTGTCTCGTTAATAATCTCAATATTGGTTCCAAACAACAAGATATCATCTACATACAAGCACACGATCACACTATCATTACCTCTAACCTTATAGTAGACACACTTGTCACTTTCATTAACTAAAAACTTTGAAGTCTAAAACAGTTTCATCAAACTTTTATGCCAGTCTATAAGTGCTTGTTTAAGGCCATAGATGGACTTGACTAGTCTACATACTTTCCTCTCATTACCAGAAGCAACAAATCCCTCATGCTGATCCATATAAATCTCTTCTTCAAGGTCACCATGAAGAAAAGCTGTCTTTACATCCATTTGATGGATGATAAGACCATGTACAGAAGTCAATGCAATAAGCATTCTGATTGTTGTCATTCGGTCAACTGGAGAATATGTATCAAAATAATCAATGCCTTCCCTTTGCCTAAAGCCCTTAGCAACTAGCCTAGCCTTGTACTTATTTATTGAGCCATCAGGGTTTAGCTTCCTCTTGAAGATCCATTTACATCCAATAGTAGAACACCCTGGAGGGAGATCAACTAACTCCCATGTTCCGTTTGAAACAATTGAGTCAATTTCACTCTTTACAGCGCCTTTCCAATGCCTTGACTCCGAAGAATCCTTGGCTTGACGGAAAGTTAAAGGCTCATCCTCGACATTGTAAGTGATAAAGTCACTTCCAAAGTCCTTGACTACCTTTGCACGCTTACTCCTTCTAGGTTCCTCTACTTTGTTAGGATAGCTACTACCAGGATCCACCCCCACATTTGTCATCTTTTCCACATGATCAGGAATAGAACTTGATGTGTGAGTGGGATCATCCTCAGAATTACCCAAAGATATACCAGTCTTTATTGGGAATACTTCCTCAAAGAAAGTTGCATCACGAAACTCAACTATCGTATTCGCCACAATACCATCTATGTCAGATTATAATACTAAAAATCTCATAGCAGTTGTGGTTTCAAGATAGCCCAGAAAGATACAATCAATAGTTTTCGGACCCAGTTTCTTTCTCTTGTGTTCAGGGAAAAGCACCTTAGCAAGGCACCCCCACACACGAAGATAACTCAAACTTGTCCTACGCTTTCTCCATAATTCATATGGTGTCTTGTCCATATGTTTCAGAGGGACTCTATTCAGAATATGGCAAGCCGTATTCAGAGCCTCTCCCCACATGTAATTAGGCAACCCAGAATTAATTAGCATATTGTTAATCATGTCTTTAAAAGTTCCGTTCTTTCGTTCTGCCACCCATTAGACTCAGGTGTGTATGGTGGAGTAACCTCATGAACTATACCATTGTTTGCACAAAATTCATTAAACAAGGTACTCGTATACTCACCACCTCTATCAGACCTCAAACGTTTAAGTACTTTGCCAATTTGTGTTTCAGCTTCATTTTTATACATAATGAATTTATCTAGTGCTTCATTCTTATGTTCAAGCAAATAAATATAACAATATCTACTACAATCATCTATAAAGGTAATGAAATATCTACAGTGATCCTTGGTCAACACACCACCAAATTCACATATGTCTGAGTGCACTAAATCTAACAAGTCTGAATCCCTAACAACATTATGAAAAGGTTTCCTTGTTTGTTTAGCAGTTACACACACTTGACACTTAGATTTCTTATCAATGGCGTACTTTGGAATCAACTCTAAATTCAACATATTCTTTAGATTCTTTAGAGCACCAAGATTTAAATGACCAAGTCGTAAGTGCCACAAATCAGATGATTCTACACAATTAACAGAAGGTGCAACACTATCATTAATAAAACCACCCAAAACGGGTTCAACATTTATTAAAAACAAACCATCAGACAAGTAACCCTTGCCAAAGAATGTACCAGTATGAGTAATAACTACTTTATTACACTTCAAAGAAAGTTCAAATCCATTTTTAACTAAACAACTTCCACTTATAATATTTCTACGAATAGAGGGAACATGATACACTCTAGTGAGAGATAGAATCCGCCCAGAAGCAAACTTCAGGTCCACGTTTCCTATTCCAAGCACTTGTGCAGCACTAGCATTCCCGATCGTCACTGTCACTCCATGACTCTGTTAATAAGATACAAACAAGCTAATATCAGCACAAATATGTACATTAGCTCCAGTATCAATCAACCATTCATGTGACAGATAAGTGGAAAGTAGTACAGGGTTGTAAGTAACATACCCGTCATCGGTTCCAGAGGCAACAACCTCTCCAATGACCATGTTAGCTACTGGCCCATTCGTTGTTCCAAGTTCAAGCACAGTATTTGCTTGAGCTACCACTCCAGCTTTCTTTGCTTTCTTACTTGGACAGTCCTTGCTCCAATGACCAACCCGTCCACAAGACCAATATGGTTTGTTCGTCTTTGGTTTCTTAGCCTTGTTCTTGTCAAGTTTAGTGTTAGCCTTCTTAGTGACTACCTTTCTTTTCTGTCCTACAGTCACTACATTCACCTTCGAGCTCTCATGTTCCACAGGCAACACATGTCCCTATTTGGACTTGTGCTGCTCCTATACTGAGATTCCAACATCAAGTTAGTCCATGTGATCTCTCCTTTCTGTCTTTTCAGGGAGAGAGCAAACTCTTCCCAAGACTTAGGGAGCTTTTCAATCACAGACATCACTTGAAACTTCTCATGCAAGACCATACCGGACTCACCCAAATCATGAACTAACATCTCAAACTCATGAACCTGTTCAGTCATGGATTTTCCATCCACCAGCTTAAAATCAAGAAACCTAGCCACAGAATACTTCTCAAATCCTTGAAAATCAGTATTATGGGTTTGGTCCAGCTTATCCCATAAGACTTTAGCAGTATAGGCATCTGATGAATACATCGAACAAGGTATTCTCCAAGGATGCCAAAATTGGTTGCCCTAGCCACCCCATCCTTCTCAGCCCATAAAGCATAAACCTTAACAGATTCAGCTTTCTCTTGATCCAACCCAGGAGGATCATACTGTACCACTAACAATAGACCCTTAACCGTTAACTAGAGCTTCGTCTTTTTCTGCCAAAGAGAAAAGAAGCTCCACCACTAAATTTATTAGGCATACCCGATTTATCAATTGGATGGGGAAAACGATACGTGGTCCAGTCAATGGTAATAGTACCACCAGAACCAAAACCAGTCTCAACAATTTTAGGAACATCAGCAGTTTCGTTAACCATCTTGCTAATTAATATATAACACAGATAATCTCTTCAAGATTGTTGGGTATAATTCTAACTACACAGCAACAATGGGCAGTTATATATATAATAACAAGAACATGGCAAATAACCAACTAACGAAACAAAACACGAAGGCAATAATAAACTATAAAGACTGTAATTGACAAAGAAAGTAAAGAAAACTTATCTCTTATTGCTTTCCAAATTCTGATAAGAAGAAGAACAGCAGCTGAGTCGCCAAACCCTTCAAGAGGACTTGACTGTTCTTGAAGAGATTATTGCCCCCCACTTAAGCTGTGATGGAATGCAGCAATATCGCTTCCAGGATAAAACAATAGATCAATCTGGCCACAGAACCAACAATGATCAACGGCGACTCGCACCTCAGTTTGCCAAAAAACCTATGCAACTCATATATGTTTGCGAGGTAGGCACCGAGACTTGTATCATTTTAATCTCAAGTATACCTCAATATATAGGCATCTCAAGTTCTTCTTCTTCTATTTTACTCGATGTGGTACACCAAGTAACAAAACAGAAAAAGTAAACAAATTGGGTTTTCCTTATTATTTATTTATCCTGATTAATTATAATATTACAAAATATATTCAGAGTATGATTAAAATAATCCTTACTCAATATATTTTAAATTAATAAATTAAATAATCAATATAAATAATTAAACTTGTAATAGAAAAGAAAAATATAAGAGTTCCCACTAGCACTAGGCCACACAAGCATTCCACTTATGCTAGTTGTAATATCCCATATATTTTCAAATATTATTATTATTATTTGGAATTGTTTATGTGATTTTATGTAAATTTTTGGTGAATTATCTGAAAAGTAGAATAGATATCTGAATGTTATATGTGACATTATTTGAATAGTTGAATTTTTATATGTCCAGAATAAATATAGATAATTGTGGTATTTTCTGGTAATTTTTGGAATGTTATATGATTTTATAATGATTTATGAATTATTAATTATTTTCAGAATAATTATAAAATTATTTTATAAAGCCGGGAATCTTCCAAACTTCAACCGTTTTGCGTTTTTACAACCCGAAACTCTTCCAAAAACTCCTTCCTAACCTAATCTGGTAATTCCGGACATTTTCCGTGTTTTAACTTTTTCGATCCGGATTACGGTTTGACCCATGCGCGGCCCGGCGCAATATTTTCGATACGATAGTTATTTCGGTAATCAATAAAACCCGTAATCTCGAAAGACGGGATATTTTTACGTTATGTTCGTATATGGTGTTTTATAAAAAGCCCGGTTTTGATAATTATCCAATTTTGGTATCGAATCGGATCGTTATTGCAGTTACTTAGCGGCTAAGCAACTAATTTAATGATCCAAAATGATCCAAAATGATCCAGAACGATCCAATATTCCATAAATATAAATAGCCTATTTTTTTATTTCGTTTATTCCGTTTATTCATTTGCAACCAGTTAAAACACCGTAAATACAGAGAAAAACCCGAGAAAAACCGATACGTTCCCGAGAATCAAACACACGAACGAAGGCGTTATCGAACTCCGATTCGGGCGTGCAGCATATCAAAATGAAGCTCTCGAAATCTTCTATCTGAATCAATCATCAGTTTCCTTCCAGAAATCACAGTAATTTTCTTATTTAATTATTTATATTCGAATTATTTGATAATTAAATTATGAATTTTTGTTCTTGATGTTGTTGATGTGATTTGATGCTTCCATGTTGTAGAGCATGTTTTTCTGGTCAATTTGGTATATTATATGTCAAAATAGAGTTCAATATCATATAGAAATTAAGGTTTTAATTTCTGAAAATTTCTTGAATATGTGTTCTTGGTGTTCTTGAAGATTTCTGAGAATCAAACCCAAATTTGAGGGTGATGCAGACTTCAGATTTTGAAGTATAAGTAACCAAAATGTTCAGATTTTCATGTTCTTTCTGTTTATGCCATCAAATAATTTAAACGACTGGTAAATTTATAAACCCGATTTTAGGGTTCATGTTCCGATTTTGGGTATTTCTGGACTAGGGGTTATTAGCTGATTATGATAGCATGATTATGTTCCCGGCTCGATTCGCAGTCGAAATATGTATTTTAATGTTACAATCGAATCCGGGAAGACTATGAACGAAGCTCGTCGGATATTCGTCGGGCTTGGTTCGAGTTTCACGGAATATGAGTCCAGGCAGTAAGTTGCTGGTTTAAACGATTTCCAACGTGTCCTGGCTGAATTTAGAATGATAACCCCGTACTAATCGAGTTCAGCAGCCCCGTTTCTGTCAGGAATTGCCTCGCCGGATTCTTTCTTCGGCCATCGTGTTCTTCAGACTTGGGCGACCCGATCGGGTCAGGTTGACCCGGGTTTTGACCCGGGTTTTGATTCGTTTTGGTGCAGAAACGTTTCTGAAATGTTGTTTTTGCAATTTAACTCCCCAAGTTTCAGAAAATTCCATTTTTATACTATAGTTTCAAAAACATACAAAAACCATATTTCTGTTTTATTTATTTTGAAAATGATATTTTATTATTGAAAAATCAGAAAATGGTTACTTAATTATTTTAAATCCAGAAAATTGTTTTAATTATTTATTATTCAAAAATAAATCGAAATTATTTTATTAATTAATTTTAATTAGTTTTTTGATTATTTTAATTAATTGATTAATTTATAATTAATTGATCAATAATTTAATTAATTATTAATTAATTTTAATTGATTTTAATAATTAGATTTAATTATTTAAAAATAAATTTAAAAATTTTGAAATATAGTTTAGAACTTTAAAATATTATTTTAAATTATTTTCAAGACCGATAATTATTATAAATTATTTTAAAGTCATATTTAGGTATTCGAACCCATTATTTAATTATTAAATGATTCGGAGATCGTTTTTATTTCGAAAAATGTTCAAAAATTCATAATAAATCAACCGTTCGTCCGTTAATACGAAACGAATGCGTACAGATTCAGAAAAATATTGCGCTTTTAATAAAAATACTTTTGAGACCTAATTTCCTTTGTATTGCAATGTCATTTGATTTGTGTATCAGTTTAAGTTGGTATTGATCGGTAAATACTAATATTGACCTAATTTTCATTCTGAATGCACTGAGACGTACCTTTTAATGATTGACTTATGTATTACATGAAATATGTGAGTACGTGTTATATAAATGCCATGATTACGTGTTACGTGATATACATGCTATCTGTTACAGTTTAATATGCCATGCTTAGTTATAAACGGTCGGGTAGATATCAAGACGTATAGTTACGTCGATTGAGTTTAGTTCTGTCAATTAAGATAGTCCTTTTGTTTATAGAATCAAGTAGCAAGGAGTGCAGTCAAGTGTTAGATGAAGATAATAGCCATCAGTTAGAAGCAGAGTTAAAGTAAGAGATTATTGAGCATACCAGGCAAGTACCCCTAACTTCACTTATTGTTCAAGTGACGTTTATTTTGAATTATATTATGCAAGTACCTCTATCTTCGTTTATCATTCAATTGATATTGACTCTGAACTTTATTCTTTCGATTTCCATACTATTCTAAGTTCAGAATAGTTAAACGTTTTATATATTTCGCTATAAATCACTCTATACAGTGGAACATTGAATTGAGATTAGCGAATAACTAATTGTTCTAGTTATTTCGCCATCGATTGTTGAGATAACTCTGGACCATGAGAAATGGAGAGTTATATGGATAAGGATGTCCTTTGATTCGGCTCCTTTGATCAAAATGTTTTATGGATTGGATGAATGCGTAAGTGACCGGGACGGACGGTCCAGCGGAGGGCTATTTCTATGTGTTGTATGAAATACTATGACACCATTTTTGCCACAGGCAGGTATATTGCCTTTTTAATTGAGTACTCGTATTTTGGGGACATGTTTCTATGAATCATGACCTTGTGCTATCACACGGGCTGATCAGCATGTGATAGTACGTCCGTCGGAGTTAGATTCCAATCTAAAAGTTATCAGTTATTGTTGATAGTTTGTGAAGCTTTTATTAATGATCAAATATTACTGCTTTTATTCTTTTGTTCAGTTATTATTGGAATGTGGTTTATCATTACAAGTGCATTTTATATTGCTTGCTGAGCATTTCTTTCGCTCATACTTGTTTATCAATCTAATCTTTCAGCTAAACCAGAGCAAGCTTGAGATCCAGGTTTGACCAGAAGTCGAGTGCTTGTAAATAGTTTGGTGTGTTTTCCAGGTAGACTGTTTTGGGACGCTTGGATAGTCTAGAGGTTTGTAATAAAATTTGAATAATCTGTAAAACTAATTAGACTTATGGGTTGTAATAACACTTGATTTGTAGTAGTGCCTGTTCCATACTATAACCTGTGATCGATCCAGTGCAGGTAAAGGGGTCGTATTTATTATATTATTCCGCTGTGATTATTTTATTATAATTTAGTGGCAAGTGACCCCCAAATCTAGACCCCGGGTTTGGAGGGTGTCACAGGTTGGTATCAGAGCTACAGGTTATGGTCACTGAAACAGGCGTAGGATTGTCATAGATAAGTCATAGGAAGATCACATAAGATAGGCGCGTGTAGTTTAGCATTTATAGGATTAAATTTAGGATATTGGGCTGGGTTATAGTTAAGTTGTTTAGGTTTCCTGTTTTGCGTTTAGTTTTAGGCCTTGTGTCATTGCCCTTCTATTTTGTTGGGTTAGTTAAGATTTCGAGCAAGGATTTAAAAGGTTTGGATAATTCGGAGTAAATTTTCTTTATGTTATTATTCTCGAGATAATAAGCAGGATTATGTGATAATCATGTCGCTTGTGTTAATATGGTAGCAAGTTTATGATATTTTGAGAAGAGATAGTGTTTGCGAATTTTAATATGCTAAGGAATTGCTACATATTTGACACAATGCTTGACAGATTATTATATATATTGCTTGTTTCTTACCAGAATAATGGCTCCAAAGAGAAGGAATAATTCAGGAGAGGGTAGTACCGAGAGCCGTACAGATCCAGCGATTATCCAGATGCTGGGACTGATGCAGCAACAGATGTTACATCTTACGCAACAGCAACAACAGCAACAACAGCAGCAAGCAACAGCACCATCTGTAGTGACTTTTAAGCAGTTTCAAGCAGTGAAGCCACCTGAGTTTAAGGGAAGTGCTGATCCTGTGGAAGCCAATGCATGGCTCAAGGAAATGGAAAAGGCTTTTGAATTAGTCGGAGCGGGAACTGAGCAGAAGACCAAGTTTGCAAGTTATTTTCTGAAGGGTGAGGCGAACTATTGGTGGGAATCTACGCGAGCATTGGAAGGAGGTGAGTTTATAACTTGGGAGAGATTCACAGAGTTGTTCCTGGAGAAGTATTTCCCGAGGTATATGAAGAATCAAATGGAGATTAAGTTCTTGAATCTGACCCAGGGTGATCTTACTGTGGCTGAGTACGAGGCTAAGTTTACTGAGTTAGCAAGGTTCGTGCCAGACCAGGTTGATACAGATGAAAAGAAAGCAAGAAGATTCGAACAGGGATTGAAGTTTTGGATTCAGAACAGAGTGGCCATGTTTGAGTTGACTTCATATGTGGCAGTGGTTCAGAAGGCAATGGTGATTGAGAGTAGGAGTGATATGTCACAGAAAGGAAAAGATGGGAAGAAAAGGAAAATGGAAACCTCAGAGGGAGGTCAGCAGTCAAGTAATTTTCAGGGCCGTTTCAACAAAAGGCCAGATTTTCAGGGTAATAGGAATATGGGATTCAGAAGACCACAATCAGGAAATGGAGGACAAGGTAACCGTTTTTCAGAATTCCAATCAGCAGAGGCCCAATCGTCCACCAATACCAGATTGTCAGTTTTGTGGTAGGAAGCACTTTGGGAATTGTAATGCTAATGTGACGTGTTTCAAGTGCGGCAGGAAGGGACACTTTGCTAATGTGTGTCAGAATCCGACTCAAGGTCTGAATGTGGAACTGGATGTTATAAGTGTGGAAAGCCAGGGCATATTTCCAGGAATTGCCCACACAAGGTATGACGAGCAACACCCCAAGGCTTACAGGTGCTCCCATCTCAGAATATGCCAAGAATTGAAGGACCACCAGCAAAGGACCAACCAAAAGCCAGGACATTTAACATGACTATGAAGGATGCTGTTCAGAGTTCAGACGTGGTTGCAGGTACGCTTCCAGTAAACTCCGTCGATGTTAAAGTTCTATTTGATTCTGGAGCTACGAGGTCATTTATTTCTCAAAGTTTTGTCGATAAACTGCATTGTGAAGTTAAATTGTTAGAACCAGCGTTAACGATAGAGTTAGCTAATAAGGACCAAGTTTTTGTCGATCGAGTGTGCCCGAGGTGCGATGTTGAGATAGGAGGACATCATTTCTATGCCGACTTAATACCTTTTAAGTTGGGAGAATTTGATGTTATTTTAGGAATGGATTGGTTGTCAGAAAATAATGCTCAGATTGATTGTAAGAATAGGAAATTAAGACTTCAAACTTTGGATAGTAAGAAGAAGATAATATTTCGAGGAAATAGGCAAGAGAAGAAGTTCTTAGCGATCGCTCAAGTGAAAAAGTTATTGCGTCAGAATTGTGAAGCATATTTGGCCCATGTGGTAGGACACCAGCAAGGAAGTTCCAACATTAGAAGCGATTCCAATTGTCAACGAATTTTCAGATGTCTTTCCAGATGATCTACCAGGATTACCTCCCGACAGAGAAATTGAATTTGCGATTGATCTAGCACCCGGAACAGAACCAGTTTCTAAAGCCCCGTACCGGATGGCACCAGTGGAAATGAAAGAATTGGCATCTCAGCTGCAAGATCTTTTGGAGAAAGGAGTTATAAGACCCAGTGTATCCCCATGGGGCGCACCAGTACTGTTTGTCAAGAAGAAGGACGGAAGTATGCGACTGTGTATCGACTATCGAGAACTGAATAAGCTAACCATTAAGAACAAGTATCCGTTACCAAGGATCGATGATTTGTTTGACCAATTGAGAGGCGCTGTATGGTTTTCTAAGATTGATTTAAGATCCGGATATCATCAATTAAAGATCAAGCCTGAAGACATTCCGAAGACCGCATTTAGAACCAGATATGGACATTATGAGTTTCTAGTGATGGCATTTGGATATTAACCAACGCACCAGCAGCTTTCATGGATCTGATGAATCGAGTATTTAAAAAGTATTTGGATAAATCGTGATCGTGTTTATAGACGACATCTTGATCTATTCTAAAACAGAAAAGGAGCATGTAGAGCATTTTGAGGATAGTTCTGGAGATACTGCGACATGAGAAGTTATACGCAAAGTTTTCCAAGTGTGAATTTTGGTTAAAAGAAGTACGATTTCTTGGGCACGTGATTAGCAATAAAGGAGTGGAAGTGGATCCAACAAAGATTGAAGCCGTAATCAACTGGGGAGAGGCCAAAAACACCAACGGAAGTAAGAAGTTTCATGGGACTGGCAGGTTACTATAGAAGATTCGTGCCAAGATTTTGCGAAGATAGCTACGCCATTGACAAAGCTTACCAGGAAGAATCAGAAATTTGAATGGGATGAGAAATGCGAAGAAAGTTTCCAGGAATTAAAGAATAGATTAGTATCTTCTCCAGTGCTAGTCTTGCCAGATGAACAAGGAAATTTTGTGATTTACAGTGATGCGTCGTACAAAGGATTGGGATGTGTTTTGATGCAGCATGACAAGGTAATAGCTTACGCTTCAAGACAGTTGAAACCAACACGAGAGAAGTATCCAACGCATGATCTGGAATTGGCAGCTATAGTATTTGCATTGAAGATTTGGAGGCATTATCTTTATGGGGAAAAGTGCGAGATCTACACGGACCACAAGAGTTTGAAATATATCTTTACCCAGAAGGAATTGAACATGAGGCAGAGGAGATGGCTAGAATTAATCAGGATTACGACTGTACTATTAACTATCATACAGGCAAAGCAAATGTGGTGGCCGACGCGCTAAGCAGAAAAGAAAGATTGAACATGATAACTTCATCGAGGAATTAATCAGGGAATTTGAGAAGCTGGAAATAGAGGTTAGTATTCCAAGTATATCTACAGAGGTATTGTGTGCAATGTCTTTTCAACCAGAATTATTAGAGAAGATAAGAAGATGTCAGGAGGAAGTTATGAGCCATGAACGAGACAGTTTGACGGAGAAGAAATAGGGGGTCAAAGGATGATAAAGGAATATTAAGATTTTCTTCCAGAATATGGATACCCAACATAGCCGAGCTGAAAGATGAAATTCTTCGAGACGCTCACAACTCTAGATATTCAATTCATCCCGGAGTACGAAGATGTACAGAGACTTAAGAGAAACTTTTGGTGGCCAAGCATGAAGAAGGAAATTGCAGAATGGGTAAGTAAGTGTTATACTTGCCAGCGAGGTCAAAGCGGAACATCAAAGGCCCAGTGGACTGATACAACCATTGGACATTCAGAATGGAAATGGGAGCATATAGCGATGGATTTCGTAGTTGGATTACCGGAGGACCAGGGCGAATCATGATGCTATTTGGGTTATTATCGACCAGATTGACAAGTCAGCGCATTTTCTTCCTATCAACGAGAGATTCTCAATGGATAAATTGGTACGGTTATATCTTAAAGAAATTGTGACAAGACACGGAGTTCCAGTATCCATATTTCTCAGACAGAGATCCTCGATTTAAACTCAAGATTTTGGAGAAGTTTTCAAGAGTGTCCTCGAACGAAGCTGAACATGAGTACCGCGTATCATCCGCAGACAGACGGTCAAAGTGAAAGAACGATTCAGACTATTGAAGATATGCTAAGGGTATGTACACTAGATTTTGAAGGTAGTTGGGACGAGCATTTGCCATTAGTTGAATTATCCTACAACAACAGCTATCATGCCACTATTGGAAATGCCACCTTACGAAGCTTTGTACGGTAGAAGATGCAGATCTCCAATATGTTGGGAAGAAGTTGGTGAAAGAAAGATTTTGGGTCCAGAATTGATCCAACAGACGAGGAGAAAATAGAACTCATTCGGAAAAGACTAACAGCAGCTCAAGATCGTCAACGCAAATATGCTGATCCTACCAGAAAAGATATGGAATTTGAAGTTGGTAAGCAGCAGTGCTATTAAAGGTCTCACCTTGGAAAGGTTTATCGAGATTTGGGAAGAAAGGAAAGCTGAGTCCGCGTTATGTTGGCCCTTTTGAGATTTTGAAGCGTGTGGGAAAGGTTGCTTACGAATTAGCGTTACCACCTCACATGCAGCATATTCACAACGTGTTCCACGTGTCAATGTTGAAGCGTTATTTGCCTGATTCGAATCATGTGATAGAATACGAGCCAATAGAGATCCAGCCAGATTTGTCTTTTGTTGAGCAACCAGTGCAGATTTTAGATAAGAAAGAAAGAGTACTTAGGAATAAGTCTGTATCTTTAGTGCGAGTCTTGTGGAGGAATCCCAAGGTTGAAGAGTCGACTTGGGAGTGGGAAAGCGAAATGCAATCCAAGTATCCTCATTTGTTTTCCTAGGCTGATTCTGAGGACAGAATCCTGTTAAGGGGGGTAGATTGTAATATCCCATATATTTTCAAATATTATTATTATTATTTGGAATTGTTTATGTGATTTTATGTAAATTTTGGTGAATTATCTGAAAAGTAGAATAGATATCTGAATGTTATATGTGACATTATTTGAATAGTTGAATTTTTATATGTCCAGAATAAAATATAGATAATTGTGGTATTTTTCTGGTAATTTTTGGAATGTTATATGATTTTATAATGATTTATGAATTATTAATTATTTCAGAATAATTATAAAATTATTTTATAAAGCCGGGAATCTTCCAAACTTCAACCGTTTTGCGTTTTTACAACCCGAAACTCTTCCAAAAACTCCTTCCTAACCTAATCTGGTAATTCCGGACATTTTCCGTGTTTTAACTTTTTCGATCCGGATTACGGTTTGACCCATGCGCGGCCCGGCGCAATATTTTCGATACGATAGTTATTTCGGTAATCAATAAAACCCGTAATCTCGAAAGACGGGATATTTTTACGTTATGTTCGTATATGGTGTTTTATAAAAAGCCCGGTTTTGATAATTATCCAATTTTGGTATCGAATCGGATCGTTATTGCAGTTACTTAGCGGCTAAGCAACTAATTTAATGATCCAAAATGATCCAAATGATCCAGAACGATCCAATATTCCATAAATATAAATAGCCTATTTTTTTATTTCGTTTATTCCGTTTATTCATTTGCAACCAGTTAAAACACCGTAAATACAGAGAAAAACCCTAGAAAAACCGATACGTTCCCGAGAATCAAACACACGAACGAAGGCGTTATCGAACTCCGATTCGGGCGTGCAGCATATCAAAATGAAGCTCTCGAAATCTTCTATCTGAATCAATCATCAGTTTCCTTCCAGAAATCACAGTAATTTTCTTATTTAATTATTTATATTCGAATTATTTGATAATTAAATTATGAATTTTTGTTCTTGATGTTGTTGATGTGATTTGATGCTTCCATGTTGTAGAGCATGTTTTTTCTGGTCAATTTGGTATATTATATGTCAAAAATAGAGTTCAATATCATATAGAAATTAAGGTTTTAATTTCTGAAAATTTCTTGAATATGTGTTCTTGGTGTTCTTGAAGATTTCTGAGAATCAAACCCAAATTTGAGGGTGATGCAGACTTCAGATTTTGAAGTATAAGTAACCAAAATGTTCAGATTTTCATGTTCTTTCTGTTTATGCCATCAAATAATTTAAACGACTGGTAAATTTATAAACCCGATTTAGGGTTCATGTTCCGATTTGGGTATTTCTGGACTAGGGGTTATTAGCTGATTATGATAGCATGATTATGTTCCCGGCTCGATTCGCAGTCGAAATATGTATTTTAATGTTACAATCGAATCCGGGAAGACTATGAACGAAGCTCGTCGGATATTCGTCGGGCTTGGTTCGAGTTTCACCGGAATATGAGTCCAGGCAGTAAGTTGCTGGTTTAAACGATTCCAACGTGTTCCTGGCTGAATTTAGAATGATAACCCCGTACTAATCGAGTTCAGCAGCCCCGTTTCTGTCAGGAATTGCCTCGCCGGATTCTTTCTTCGGCCATCGTGTTCTTCAGACTTGGGCGACCCGATCGGGTCAGGTTGACCCGGGGTTTTGACCCGGTTTTGATTCGTTTTGGTGCAGAAACGTTTCTGAAATGTTGTTTTTGCAATTTAACTCCCCAAGTTTCAGAAAATTCCATTTTTAATACTATAGTTTCAAAAACATACAAAAACCATATTTCTGTTTTATTTATTTTTGAAAATGATATTTTATTATTGAAAAATCAGAAATGGTTACTTAATTATTTTAAATCCAGAAAATTGTTTTAATTATTTATTTATTCAAAAATAAATCGAAATTATTTTATTAATTAATTTTAATTAGTTTTTGATTATTTTAATTAATTGATTAATTTATAATTAATTGATCAATTAATTTAATTAATTATTAATTAATTTTAATTGATTTAATAATTAGATTTAATTATTTAAAAATAAATTTAAAAATTTTGAAATATAGTTTAGAACTTTAAAATATTATTTTAAATTATTTTCAAGACTCGATAATTATTATAAATTATTTTAAAGTCATATTAGGTATTCGAACCCTATTATTTAATTATTAAATGATTCGGAGATCGTTTTTTATTTCGAAAAATGTTCAAAAAATTCATAATAAATCAACCGTTCGTCCGTTTAATACGAAACGAATGCGTACAGATTCAGAAAAATATTGCGCTTTTAATAAAATACTTTTGAGACCTAATTTCCTTTGTATTGCAATGTCATTTGATTTGTGTATCAGTTTAAGTTGGTATTTGATCGGTAAATACTAATATTGACCTAATTTTCATTCTGAATGCACTGAGACGTACCTTTTAATGATTTGACTTATGTATTACATGAAATATGTGAGTACGTGTTATATAAATGCCATGATTACGTGTTACGTGATATACATGCTATCTGTTACAGTTTAATATGCCATGCTTAGTTATAAACGGTCGGGTAGATATCAAGACGTATAGTTACGTCGATTGAGTTTAGTTCTGTCAATTAAGATAGTCCTTTTGTTTATAGAATCAAGTAGCAAGGAGTGCAGTCAAGTGTTAGATGAAGATAATAGCCATCAGTTAGAAGCAGAGTTAAAGTAAGAGATTATTGAGCATACCAGGCAAGTACCCCTAACTTCACTTATTGTTCAAGTGACGTTTATTTTGAATTATATTATGCAAGTACCTCTATCTTCGTTTATCATTCAATTGATATTGACTCTGAACTTTATTCTTTCGATTTCCATACTATTCTAAGTTCAGAATAGTTAAACGTTTTATATATTTCGCTATAAATCACTCTATACAGTGGAACATTGAATTGAGATTAGCGAATAACTAATTGTTCTAGTTATTTCGCCATCGATTGTTGAGATAACTCTGGACCATGAGAAATGGAGAGTTATATGGATAAGGATGTCCTTTGATTCGGCTCCTTTGATCAAAATGTTTTATGGATTGGATGAATGCGTAAGTGACCGGGACGGACGGTCCAGCGGAGGGCTATTTCTATGTGTTGTATGAAATACTATGACACCATTTTTGCCACAGGCAGGTATATTGCCTTTTTAATTGAGTACTCGTATTTTGGGGACATGTTTCTATGAATCATGACCTTGTGCTATCACACGGGCTGATCAGCATGTGATAGTACGTCCGTCGGAGTTAGATTCCAATCTAAAAGTTATCATTTATTGTTGATAGTTTGTGAAGCTTTTATTAATGATCAAATATTACTGCTTTTATTCTTTTGTTCAGTTATTATTGGAATGTGGTTTATCATTACAAGTGCATTTTATATTGCTGCTGAGCATTTCTTTCGCTCATACTTGTTTATCAATCTAATCTTTCAGCTAAACCAGAGCAAGCTTGAGATCCAGGTTTGACCAGAAGTCGAGTGCTTGTAAATAGTTTGGTGTGTTTTCCAGGTAGACTGTTTTGGGACGCTTGGATAGTCTAGAGGTTTGTAATAAAATTTGAATAATCTGTAAAACTAATTAGACTTATGGGTTGTAATAACACTTGATTTGTAGTAGTGCCTGTTCCATACTATAACCTGTGATCGATCCAGTGCAGGTAAAGGGGTCGTATTTATTATATTATTTCCGCTGTGATTATTTTATTATAATTTAGTGGCAAGTGACCCCCAAATCTAGACCCCGGGTTTGGAGGGTGTCACACTAGTAGTTGTAAACAACACTAACACAAGATGCTATATAAACTCAGTATCTTTCTTTTACAATACCAATGTGGGACAAAATCTCCATAACCATTTCAAACAAGCAACTTTGTCTCAATATATTCATGGATTCCACTAAGAAAATATCTTAGATCCAAATATGAAAGTTTAAGTCCTCGTATCAAGGAACAACCTTCAAGTGTTAGTTTCCGGAAATCATATCAATAACATATATAAAAATATGTCTCAAACTTTCCATTTTCTAACAATATGTACTCGTAAAAGATTGGTATACTCTTGGCATCTTGATAACAATCCTGTTCATTAGAAGGTGCCAGTGCTCGTGCACATTAATTGGCATAAGTTTCTTTGAATCCTTTGTGATCCTTGAGTACATTGATGAAAGCTGAGGCATTCTGGCCCAAGTTTAGTTTGGTGATGATAAGACAAAGTAATTAAAACTGTATAGTCTTTGAACAATTAGTATGCTGATCAACAGCTATATCTAAACATGGATCCATGGATGTTTTTATTTTTCTTGGTAATTCATTCAACAATACATGTTGATACTATCTAAACAGATTGTTATCGCGTTTTAACTGGCAATGTTTGTTTGCACTTTGCAGGGGTTTTTTGGAAAATAAATTCAGAATAATTCAATAAATTTCAATATTTGGTCGATGAGTCTTTAGAAATTGCAAGCATCAGCTCTACCTGGCTACATGTTTAAGCATATTTTTTCTTTTCTTGTTTCCCTAATGCAGCTGTGGCTATTAGTCAACAGACTAGAAATCTGTCTAGTAACGAGGAAAGGAAAGAGAACGCTAAAGTTCAGGCACCGAAACATTTCAATTATTTAGAAGAAAAGTAGGGAAATAAATGTTTCAGCGGAGAAGAAGCAATTGGATTTCTTTATCTTGCAATTGGCTGGATGGCCAATCTGCCAGTGTGTCAAAAGAAACAGGTCAAATAACTGGACTGACATGCATTGATAGAGGAGCTTAACTTTCTACTGTTACAAAAAAATGAAGTGAGACCACTGTGATAACATAGTTAAAATATTGGAATTTTTCCACTGTTCGATTCCTCGCCACAATATAGTAGCATTGCACATTTACAAATGAATGGCCAGACAGTATGTAAGTGGAGTTTTGCCTCTAGTAATGTAGTTCATAGTGCCGGTGGAAGGTCACACTTCTCCATTGTCTACACAAATTCCCCTCAACATGTTCTTGCAGACAACAACAACAATAACTTTTTGGTGAAAAACAGATAAAAACTGTTTGGTAAAATTTAAAAACATTTTTTTCCGAAATGTATTTTTGGCCAAAAACTCGTAGAAAGTGAGTACCCGCATGATTTTGAAATAAGTTGATGTTCCGCTTTTGCGGGTAACGGTTACTGATTTTCAGTACTAAATCTCATTAAAAAAATATTATTTTATTCATATTATAACCAAAAATATGTAAAAATAAAAAAAAATTGTTTAAGAGTCACCTGATTTTATAACACTTTTTCTAGCATCACAGTTTCTAATAGCAGGGAAATTTTTACCGGCAATCCCAAATGGAGTCTACCAAAAGGGGCGTCTAGCAATGTAGCAGCATCTAATATAACAGGTTGCGTAAGTTGCAAAGCTCCCAAATCCGGGGTCGGAGGATTTGGTCGTCACTATAAAATCTCAATCCAAATTAACCTGTTAATTAAAATGCAAATTCCAGCGGAAGATATTTAGCATCTATGACCCCAACTAATCCAAGATCTTTTAAGGTTAAAGTTCTAGAAACAAGATATCCAAATTCCACTAATAAATTTTTCACATTTTTTTAAAACTCTTTTCAATAAATTCCAATTCAAAACTAACTCGCTAGTATAACTTCGAAAAGAAGTATACTAGGACCAACTATAAAATAACACAATTATAATATAATATAATATAAACAACTTTATAAAATAAAACTTACACAAGTTCGTAAACCCTGGACCCATCACCTTCCAAAAGCTTCTTCTTTACTTCCTCGAATTACGCGCTAAACAGCGCAAATTAATCCTCACTGGAGGTTAAATTTAAAACAGGCAAGTATGAGCGGAAGAAATGCTCAGCAAGATCATTGTAATATATATATATGGTCGTTTTGATATAAACCGACATCTGTAATAGCGCAGAACATTTTAAAAATCATAATTGCTGAAACAGAAAATTTAATAAAGAATCAGATAATTGTTTCTCACTATATTCAAAACTTTTTTTGATATTTTCGAGCGAAATGCTTCAGCAATACTTTGAATCTTGATAAGGATAAACTCGTAAAACAGTGTTTATAGAAATATCGTAAACAACAATAACAAGAAGCAATGATTATGGATTGAATTGTAAACTTTATTCAAAATTGAACTCTTGATATTAATACTCATTTTATTGTCATATCAGATTAAATATCACTACGAACTTTGATGCTCACAACATCCCATACTGAAGTCAACACCAATCCTCTGTACTAATACCACTTTTGATATTTAACAACAAACTAAGTATCCACAAAATCACAAACTGAATCAAAACTGCATGTCATCTTTTATCCGAAAACAGAAACAGATGATAAATAATTTCTTTATAAGATTATCAAAAGCAATATAATAATTTAGATTGGAATCCTCGAACGACGGTGTGTTGCCGCCGGTGATCAGCCGCGGAGCAACACCGGTATGCCGAAGCATATCCAACTAAACAAATGGGGCACCCAAGGCACATATCGGCCTAAAGGTATTATATCCTGTATAATACCTAAATCTCCGCTGGATCACCGCCACTGCCTCTTACGCAACCATCCAATCTTAAAAATATTTTATTAAAAGGGGTCATAATACTCGACACCCTTAATAATTTTATTCCCCCATTTACTTGGGTAGGAATATTCGCAACCAAATCATCTTTCTCAAAATCCAAAATATTTATAAATCCGATAGTTGGATAAGTAAAAACACTTGACTATTCTGAACATAGAATAGCAGATAAGTACTTGCATAAACAGAATAATTTCTTTCAGCGATATGTAAAACATTTATCTATTCAGAACTGAGAATAGGGAAAGCAATACTTGCATGATAGGATTCAAAATATATATCACTTGAACAATAAGTGATGATAGAGATACTTGCCTTTGGGTTTTAGAAGTTAGTCATACTCGTAGAAACACAATTATCTCAGTCTGGCATCTCAAGGCATCACCGTCTTTTACTTCGCTAAATCTCTGATCTGCTGCTCATGCAGTGTTGCACCCCAATATTCCATACTATTCAACTCTAGTCTTCATCCATTTCATCTGGTCCTGATCGTCTTGAAAGACTCGCATCTATAATTAAGAGATACAACTTTAATCGTCTAAACGATGATTACTCGACGAACTGCGCGTCAAAACCCTATTGTCTACCCATACGATAGCCCACACATAATTATAACAGTCAAACACAAAAATTATGACTCACATACGCACGTAAACACATAACTCACGTATCACATATGACTCGGTTCGTCAAAAGGTTTGACTCGGTACGTTTAAAACTGAAATCGGGTCAAAAATATGATTTATCGCTCAAAAATTGACTCAGAATGACTCGTAAAACAAGCGACCTTTGAAAACAAAAGGATTTATGTCTCGAAAGTATTTTTAATGCAAGCGGAATATTTTTCTGAGTCTATACGCGTTCGTTTCGTATTAAACGGACGAATGGTTTATTTATGATGAATAAAATAAGAATACATCAAAACAAATTATAAATAATTGAATCAAATTATGATTTTCGAAAATAATAAAAGATAATAATTTGAAATCAAAATAAATATTTTAGAAATTTTTTCGAAATAACGTCTTTGTAAAACGGACTTTTCCCGGGGTTATACCCTTCAAAATCAATCCCAACTAACACAATCCAACTGTACTCTAATAAAATCAATAAATTTAAAACACACCAGAATTTATATTTGCACGTATAAACACCCCGGAAATGAAAATACAGCCAAAAGTGACTTTCAAGAAACTTCTAAAAATTATGAAATAAATATATAAACACTAACATGCTATAATATACTCAAATATGAAAGCAGAATTTCGAAATCGTTACCCAAAATAAATTCTGATCACTCCGAATAGAATATCTGATGTCCGGAAAATATCTCCAGAAAAATCCGAAATTAATAGTCATAGACATATGCACGCTGAAATGCCATGTGGAGTAATTACTACCTCCAAACTCTTTTTCTACGCCCCAAAAATAAATTAAAACGGAAAATATGCTCCACAAATTTTCTTCTCAAAAACCTTGCAATATATACCTATGCGTATGTATCGAAGTGCTGATCGTTTATATATATAATAATTAAAATTTGGACAGACGGTGGGTGAAGTCAAGGGGAGAAAGCAGGTGCGGGGAGGGGAAGTGGCGCAAGTGAGAGAGAGATAAAATCGGAGAGAGAAAATTGGTAGAGAGAGAGGTGAGAGGAAGGAGAGACAGAGAGATGAGACTGATGCTTGGTTCTGTACTTTTGTTTCATTATTTTTGTTTCATTATTTTTGTTTCATTATTTTTTTTATAAAGTACCGCAACCTGACACGTAACATAATAGAGATAATAAATAAAAAGGAAACTGCTACAATATTTTTTTTTGATTGCAAGTCCGATTTTGTCTCGCATTTTGTTGTATTAACGAACCAATGTGCGGGTAAATAAAACACGAAAAATTACCAAAATATTTTTAAAATTCTCTGAATATTTAAAAAACTAATAAAATATAAATTTCATAATTTTAAAATATTTTTGAATCTAACATCAGTCTCGTATTTTGTGATTTAACGAACAACTTGCGAGTGAAACTAACTCGAAAAATTACCGAAATACTTCTAGAATTCTCGGAATATTTAAAAACTAAAAAAATAAAATTTTCATAATTTTTAAATCATTTTTGACTCGCAACTAATACCCGCATTTAGCGATTTAACGAACAAACGTGCGGGTGAATATAATCCAAAAAATTTCCGAAACAATTTTAAAATTCTCGAAATATTCAAAATTTAAGAAAATACGAGTTTCATGATTTTCGAAACATTCTAAAATTTAATACTAAATTTACATATATATATATATATATCATATCCAAAAATAGATTACTTAGCCGCTAAGTAACTATAAAAACGATACAATTTAATATCAGATTTGGATAATTATCAAAACCGAACTTCTTATAAAACACCCTATGAGAATATAATGTACAATTTCCCGTCTCTCGAGAATACGGGTTTTAATGATCTACCGAAATGATTATTGTATAGAAAATTTTGTGTCGAGTCGCGCACGGGTCAAACAGTAATCCGGATCGAAAAAGTTAAAACACGGAAAATGTTCAGAATATCCAGGTTAGGTTAGGAAGGAGTTTTCCGAAGAGTTTCGGGTTGTAAAAATGCAAAAACAGTTGAAGTTGAACGATTGCCGGATTTATAAAATAGTTTTATAATTACTCGGAAAAAAAAGTAAATAAATTCATAAATTATTATAAAATTATATAACGGCCCAAAAATTACCAGAAAAATATCGCAATTATCTATACTTTAATCTGCACCTATAAAAATTAAAATACTCAAATAATATCATATATAAACATCCAAAACATCAACTTCAATTACCAGATAATTCACTAAAATTCACATAAAATCACATAAACAACTTCAAATAATAATAATAATAATATCCGAAAATATGGGATATTAGAGAAATTGCCCGAGCAGAAGCTTCACCTCATGACCTCTTCTGGGGTGGAGGCCGAGAAGGCGAAGGCAAGAATTATCTAGGCAGGCTCCTGATGTAGTTGAGATCAGAGTTTCTTGGTGAGATTCCATCAAGTGGTAGCTCTACAGTTCAAGCTGAAAGAGAAAATGAAGCAACAGTCACCAGCTTTTGTAATATTTCCAGTAAAATAAAGATGTGAAATTTACAGTTTATGGACGTAAATCCCCTTGATAAAATCTATGCCTTCAGCACCTGCTCTCTTAGGATTCAAAAAGGGGCAATAATTAGAGGTAGACTAGTTCAGTACTTTAGGGTTGTTCAAGCTTTACAGATGGAGGTTCATTTTTTCTTTGTTTTTCTACAAGTCATCAGGACTCGAAAATCTCAAATAGCAGCCTGCAAATACATTGTAGTCTTTCAGGAGTCGAGATGATGCTTGCAATTCCCAGAAATAGTGTTCAGAACAAATTGTTGAAAGTTCTTCGGTGATATATAAATTTCTTGCTTTTTTTATTGTTATTTTCAAAAATAGTTCTGCAAAGAAACACTGCCAGTCAAAACACACCGTAAATAATGTTGGAAAATATGGGTATAAGTCCCATATTGGTAAGTCATATTTTTGAGCATTATGACTAAAAGATGTGTGAGATATGATGATATTCTCTTAATAATGGAAATTATTATTTTCCATTAGAATTTGGCTCAAATATTATGGCATAAATTAATTTGATTTTGTTTCAGATTAATTGATATGGTGTATGTCTTGATATATTCAATCTGATTCTGTTTCAGATTATTTATGGAATAGAGTAGCTTGCAAGTATTACACCGATTCCATAATTAATGATATTTAATTATGGAAAAGAGTAGCGCACAAGTCTATCTACACCTATATAAACACCTCTAAGGCGTTAGGGTTAGACACACCAAAAACATATTCGTCTCTAAACACAAATCTCTCTCTCTCGGTGATAGTTTCGTGCCCGTTCAAGCTCGCTGAAGGTGCTCGTTATCCGTAACGCCGCCGCTACCTCGTTTTATCCTGGGAGGCTATCGACTCGCACATACGGTGAGAGGCGAAATAGCTTTAAGGAGACAGTTTCAACTGGACTCGAGGATCTCTCTTCTGTTTATATCTTTTCTTCCTCCGTTTGATTTCGTTTACTCACGCACACACTTGTTTGATTATTTGTATTAATCGCAGATTGTTTTCACAATCTTAAAGCTATTTATTTTATATACATCTGTGACTGATACATCTGTATCTGCTTGTTTTGTTGAGTAACAGATCGATGGAGAACCAAACTGTGAACGATTCGATGAACATGACGGCTGATCCCAACGCACAGATCACTGGATCTGATGGGGTTCACCAGCAGCCGATTAACCCTAACGCACGGATCGTACGATCTGATGGGGGTCAAACGCCTGTTGGACATGTGCCTTCGGGACATGTGCCTTCGGGACATGTGCCTGTGGGACACACTGTCATTGGACAGTTTAGTGTTCCTCTTGGACAGATATCGGCAGGATTCACTCCTCCGATCATACCTGCGGTGCCTACTGGTGTGCATACACCTGTAGTACAGACGCACGTACCATCTGTTCCACCCGTGGTGCCTGCTGCACCTGTTATGCCAACTGTGCCTGCTGCACATGCTGAAAAACCTGAGAAGTTCAACGGAACGAACTTCAAACGTTGGCAACAAAAGATGCACTTTTATCTGACCACAGTTGCATATGGATCGCTTCCTTAAGGAAGAACCACCGTTGCTCACTGCTGAGAGTAACATGCAGACTGTGTATGCTGCTGATGCTTGGAAGCACTCCGACTACATCTGTCGGAACTATGTGTTAAATTGTTTGTCTGACTCGTTGTATAACGTATACAGCGCAAAGCCAACAGCTAAGGTCTTATGGGAGTCACTTGACCATAAGTATAAAACCGAGGACGCTGGGGCAAAGAAGTGGATTGTTGGCCGCTTTCTTGATTATAAGATGGCAGACTCTAAGACTGTGGTCAGTCAGGTGCAGGAACTGCAGGTGATCATTCATGACATTCATGCTGAGGGAATGGTCATAAGTGAGTCTTTCCAAGTTGCTGCTGTTATTGAAAAGCTTCCACCTGGATGGAAAGATTTCAAGAACTACCTTAAGCACAAGCGAAAGGAGATGTCTATGGAGGATCTTATTGTTAGACTTCGTATTGAAGAAGACAACAGAGGGTCCGAGAAGAAAGTTAACGTTGCCACTGAGAAGGCAAACATGGTGGAGCATGCTCAAAGCTCCAAGCCCAAGAAGGCTAATTCTGGTAAAGGGGCAAAGCTGGCACCCAAGGGAGGGATTTCGAAGTCGAAATTTCAAGGGAAGTGCTACAACTGTGATAAAGTTGGTCATAGGTCTTCTGACTGCAAGAAGCCCAAGAAGCCCAACAAGAAGAAAGAAGCAAACATGGTAGAGAATATCTCCAAGGAGATGGGTGACATAGACCTCTGTGCTACGGTCTCTGAAGTGAACCTGGTCGGTTCTAATCCACGTGAATGGTGGATTGATACTGGTGCTACTAGGCATGTTTGCTCAGACAAGGCGGTTTTCTCTAGCCTCAAAGCTTCCGATGCTGGTGAGAAACTCTACATGGGGAATTCAGCAACTTCTACCATTGAGGGTGAAGGCATGGTGATCCTGAAGATGACCTCTGGGAAGAATCTGACTTTGAAGAATGTACTTTATGTGCCTGATATTCGCAAGAACCTTGTGTCTGGTTCTCTGTTGAATAAGCATGGCTTTCGCATTATAATAGAGTCAGATAAAGTTATTTTGTCTAAGAGTGGTATGTTTGTAGGCAAGGGTTATTTAACTGATGGGCTTTTTAAGCTCAATGTAATGTCCGTTAAGGACGATAATGAAATGAAGAATTCTTCTGCTTACTTGCTTGAGTCTCCTAATTTATGGCATGCTAGATTAGGACATGTAAATTATGACACTTTACGACGTTTAAGTGCAAAAGAATACATACCTAAACTTACTATCGATCCAAAACATAAGTGTGAGACTTGTGTTGAGGCAAAATTAACGAGATCATCATTTAAACGTGTGGAAAGGAACACCAAAGTGCTAGACCTAATACATAGTGACATATGTGATTTAAAATTCGCTCCAACAAGAGGAGGAAACAAGTATTTTATTACATTCATTGATGATTGTACAAAATACTGCTATGTATATTTGTTGAAAAGCAAAGACGAAGCTATAGATAAATTTAAAATCTATAAGGAAGAAGTTGAGACACAACAAACTGAGAAAATCAAAACGATACGAAGTGATCGTGGAGGTGAATATGTTGAACCGTTTGGGGAATTCTGTTCACAACATGGTATAATCCATGAGGTCACTGCACCATACTCCCCTCAGTCAAATGGTGTGGCTGAAAGGAAGAATCGCACTCTAAAGAGATGATGAATGCGATGTTGTTAAGCTCTGGGCTCCCACAATCGATGTGGGGAGAAGCCATCTTAAGCGCAAATAATATTTTAAATATTATGATGCGCAAGAATAAGGATGTAAGTCCTTATGAAATGTGGAAGAAAAAGAAACCAAGTTACCAACACCTGAAAGTGTGGGGGTGCCTTGCAAAGGTACTGATCCCTACACCGAAGAAGGTGAAGATAGGTCATAAGACTGTGAATTGTGTCTTCATCGGATATCCTCCACACAGCACTGCATATCGGTTTCTTGTTCATGAATCCAAGATTCCTGATATTCAAAAGAATACCATTATGGAATCAAGAAATGCCTCATTTTTGAGACGATGTTTCCCTGTAATCCAGGAAACCAACAACCTACGACGTCTAAACGATCTCATGAGTCTGTAGATGACGATAATGAGAGTGACGAAAGTGAAGACGAAAATGTGGGGGTAGTGAGAAGGAGCAAAAGACAATGAACGGAGAAATCCTATGGGTCTGATTTTATGACCTATTTGCTCGAAGAAGGTGACCCAAAAACTTATAAGGAGGCGGTTACCTCACCTGATGGACCTATGTGGAAAGAGGCCATCAAGAATGAAGTTGATTCAATTATGCAAAATCATACTTGGGAATTAGTGGACTTGCCAACTGGTTGCAAACCATTAGGTAGCAAGTGGGTTTTCAAGAAGAAGTTGAAAACTGATGGCACTATTGATAAGTATAAGGCCAGACTTGTAATTAAAGGATACAAGCAACAAAAAGGCCTTGATTACTTTGATACATATTCTCCTGTAACGAGAATAACGTCCATAAGGATGATGTTTGCTATTGCTGCAATGCGTAATCTAACTGTACATCAAATGGATGTGAAAACAGCTTTCCTAAATGGAGACATAGATGAAGAAATCTATATGGAACAACCTGAAGGGTTTGTTGTCCCAGGACAAGAAAGGAAAGTGTGTAGATTGGTGAAATCATTGTATGGTTTGAAACAAGCGCCTATGAAATGGCATGAAAAATTTGATGAGGTCGTGCTGGCCAATGGTTTCAAAATCAATGAATGTGATAGCTGTGCCTATTACAAGGATAACGAGAACAGCTATGTCAAGGAGAATGACAATGGCTATGTCATGATGACACTATATGTAGATGATCTACTTAGTGCTGGAAGCAATGATAAAGTTATCAAATCTACAAAGGACATGTTGAAATCAAGGTTCGACATGAAAGATATGGGACTAGCAAATGTAATTCTGGGAATTCAAATTTCTAGAACATCAGAGGGTCTCGCATTAAGTCAACCACATTATGTTGACAAGATCCTTGAGAAGTTTCTTAAGGATGACTTTGAGAAAGCTAGGACACCTGTAGATATGACTTTGCACCTATCCAAGAACAAAGGTGTAGCTGTTTCCCAATTGGAATACTCGAGGATAATTGGTAGTCTGATGTACCTCATGAGTTGTACAAGACCAGACATTGCATACTCAATTAGCAAGTTGAGTAGGTTTACGAGTAATCCGGGAGCTGATCACTGGAAAGCGATTATAAGGGTACTAAGGTACTTGAGGGGAACTCGAGACTATGGACTGCACTATGGCAGATACCCAGCAGTATTAGAAGGATATACTGACGCAAATTGGATATCTAGCAAGAAAGCACTTAAGTCTACGAGTGGCTATGTGTTTACATTAGCTGGAGCGGCAATATCATGGAAATCCTCAAAACAAACGGTGATAACTCATTCCACGATGGAAGCTGAGTTTGTGGCACTAGATAAATGCGCCGAAGAGGCTGAATATCTACGTCAGTTTCTGGAGGATATTCCAAGATGGCCAAAGCCTGTAACTGCAATAGGGATTCACTGTGATAGTCAATCCGCTATTGGCAGAGCACAGAGCACGATGTATAATGGAAAGTCTCGTCATATACGACGACGACACAGTTCCATTAGACAATTGATCTCAACCGGAATTATCACTATTGACTATATACCGTCAAAGGATAATATCGCGGATCCACTAACCAAAGGGTTATCAAGAGAAGTGGTTGAGAAATCATCGAGAGGGATGGGCCTTAAGCCTATTGCTTAACGGCATCATGGTGGACACCCAACCATTGCTGACTGGAGATCCCAAGAACTTGGTTCAATGGGACAACTAAATCATGATGACCAAATCACTGTGGGGGTAACCCCTGGCCTGTTCCTATGATGAGGAAACAGTGAGACCCGTAAGGTACGAGGTTAAGCTTTGAGCCTTTAATGATCTTTGATGAATACGTGGAGCTCAGGAGTGAACGCATGGAATTCAGTTGAGTAAACGCGGGTTACTCTATAAGATAAAGATCACCTATGTGGGAGAGAAGTGGGGCCGCTTCAAAGGAGAATTGCGAGGCACAATTCTTTAGAAACTTCTGCAGAACCAGGACGATGTTCCATGGCCAAAATGGACATACTCATGAGAGCTGAACGAGTCAGAAACGATATAGTGATAAGTATATCATCGTTTACATAAACGGTCGAACAGTTCAAGGACAAGCACGTCTACTGTCTACCAGTAAAGTCGGTATGCTTACTCGAGCGAAGGTTCAAGGAGCATTCTCTACCTATCGTATGCTATATCTGATCGAAGAAACTATCACCAAGTCAAACTCCGTGTCTGTCTGTCTGTCTGTCTGGTGTGTGCTACTAAGATTACCAATCTCACCCATGTGGGGGATTGTTGGAAAATATGGGTATAAGTCCCATATTGGTAAGTCATATTTTTGAGCATTATGACTAAAAGATGTGTGAGATATGATGATATTCTCTTAATAATGGAAATTATTATTTTCCATTAGAATTTGGCTCAAATATTATGGCATAAATTAATTTGATTTTGTTTCAGATTAATTGATATGGTGTATGTCTTGATATATTCAATCTGATTCTGTTTCAGATTATTTATGGAATAGAGTAGCTTGCAAGTATTACACCGATTCCATAATTAATGATATTTAATTATGGAAAAGAGTAGCGCACAAGTCTATCTACACCTATATAAACACCTCTAAGGCGTTAGGGTTAGACACACCAAAAACATATTCGTCTCTAAACACAAATCTCTCTCTCTCGGTGATAGTTTCGTGCCCGTTCAAGCTCGCTGAAGGTGCTCGTTATCCGTAACGCCGCCGCTACCTCGTTTTATCCTGGGAGGCTATCGACTCGCACATACGGTGAGAGGCGAAATAGCTTTAAGGAGACAGTTTCAACTGGACTCGAGGATCTCTCTTCTGTTT